>NC_139164.1:14092322-15292322 GCF_964270905.1 Leucopleurus acutus | reverse complement strand
GCAGGGGAGCGTAGGCCTGCAGAGAAAACAGGGATCCTTTCATAGACACGATCACGCGCTGCAGTGGGCCCCGGAGCCGGGACAACTGTTGGCCTCGCTCGGATGGCCGCAGTCCCGGTCGGGCTTCTCTGTACGATGGTGGTATGGGAGGCAGGGAGTCGCTCCACCTCTACTCTAATCCTGTTCCTCCGTTCTGAGGGTCACCAGAAAACTACACCCCCTTACGGTTTTGTGCATTTAAAGGTAGAACAGCTGTCCCAGAGAGTCTGGGAAGTAAGGGGGTTGCAGTTTCAGAAACCGAGGCCTAGCAGACTGGATTCACTCATATCTGCGTTGTTGATTTTATTCCTGACTATACCAAGGGCTACGGACGGATTCACAACCACCCCCGGGGCAGGGGATCAGCAGCTATATCATGTGGACAAGTTTGAGTCTTCTCTACTTCTCAATTCTTTCTTCTTTTTTCTTTAGTGCCCCGTCCTGGAGCTAGAGGGGAGGAACCTACCAAATACGGACGCTGTTGGTGGCTGTAATTCTTTGTGGCGTGAGTTGAAAGCTACTGCTCAGAGGATGCTGGAAAGTCATTATTAGTGTAATTCTCTCTTGTTTATTTTTCCTGAGAAAGCTTGAGAAATATGGGGAGATAATGAAGGTGTGTACACCTTATGTCGAGTAGAGTTCATTCTCTGTCAACCACTGAAAACCACATTGCTTTCTGCTTCCCCTTTTTCCTTTGCTGACAGTGGTCATCTCCACTCTGCTGCTTAAAAGTCTTGCTGGGGTATGGAGAGAAGTTGGAAGTCTCTGGTGAAGAAAGCTTGTCCACACGCTACCCATAAGCTGCCCCTGCACATCCCTCAGAAGGGGTCTGTTCTCAGCCTGCACTGAAGTCCACAGTGAACCAATGTTCCCCAGCCCCATGCCCCCACTCTCCCTTCTGGGTCCTGATAAAGAGCTACACTGTTCTTGAGTATTTTGGAAATGAAAACCTTTCAACTTTCTAGGGCTTTCCTACTTCACTCAGAAATTGTAAACTCAGTACCAGGTCTAAAATGCACCTAAAGGCCGAAAGTAGCAAGGGCACCATTTCTGTGCCTGTGCACGCCTGCCCCGTTGTCCCTGGAGCCAGGCAAAAGGCTGCCACCACTCGTAGTTGGAATACAATGAGTTGAGTTCCTTTTGACTGAATACGAATATTGAGGAAATCTGATGGAAAGAGGGAAATGCATTTAATATCATTACACTGGAGCAATTAGTGTGCTGGAGCAATTGCAGCACACTAAGCAATTATAGAAATGTAACCTTTGGCAACCCTATATTGGGATCATAGAGAAGAAGTGGGTGAGAGGAGCAAGCTGAACTTTCTCAGTCAGATAAGGAAACATAACTTCTAATTTAAATTTCAGAGAATTGCTAAAACGCTGTCTTCCTTTCTAAATCAGAAGGCAAGAAAGTGAAGGGTCCATCTGATAAGAATCAAGGAATTTTTTTTCAATGCAATTGTAACCTTTAGTAGGTTTCTGTGCTTTGTTTTTTTTTTTTTTTTTTGGTGTTTTGCATAAGTACAAATGGCTTAACCAGGCAGAGTTGAAGAGCCAAGGCATTTAATAAATACACAATCTACAAGTGATTCTAAAAGGCTGTTAGAATCTGTTCATTCACACATTTCTGTCTGCAAAACAGCAGATAAGGACGGTGTAAGTAAAACCCAAGAGCATATATAATCAGTGATAGCAAAGGGCATGTAGCATAGAAAGCTTACCTTCCCTAGGGCCCATCCAGCTCATGGTCACACCTTTCCTGTGCCTGTACAACAAAATATAACTTATTGAGAAAATGTATTCTACATTTATATGTTCCAGGGTTCACCTGGGGCCTATTTAATAATGAGTATTAGTTTATTTGTAATGCTAAATTTTGCAGTTTATAGTCTAGGTGCAAATTCATAAACGTTTTTCTGATAAGCATCTTTTTTTCCGAAGCACATACCTGGACATTAATAATCTCACATATTGTTACACGTATTGTAGCCTAGCATTAGCTAAATTAAGTTTCTTTCTATTAGGATTTCCCTGGAACCCTCCTTGCCCCTGACCTTCCATGCTCCATTCCTTCCTTGGTTGCTTTTGACCATTCCTTCTCCATCTCTTGGCCTCCTTAATAACTCCATTTTGTTGGTCTCTATATACCTGTTAACCCTGGGGGGAGGGGATTTCCTTCTCTCTCTAGCCTCACAACCTCTCGAGCACCAGAGCTGCACTGCCAACTCTCCCTAGACCTTTCCTCTCGCCTGACCCCTTGCCACCTCAAACCCAATAGAATTAGTAGTAAGAGTGCCATCTTTCCTTCGCTGCCAGCTCCTGTGCCGGGTTCTGTTTCTTTGTTCAGGGGTTCATCCTCGTTCTACCATGAGGTAGAATATTCTACCATATTTCCTCACTTGAATTATTGGAATTTCATTTCAAACTCCACATGCCCAAATCTGAGCTGCTGATTTCCCAACCCAAAACCTTTTCCGTACACAGTCTTCCCATCTCAGTTCGTGGCAAGACCATCCTTGCAGTTGTTTAGGCCAAGCATCTGCCAGTCATCTCTGACTGCTTTCCTTCACATCTTATGGTCTGTATCCCCAAGATACATCCAGTACCCAGCCACTTGTCACCACATCCATTGTGACATCCTTAGTTCCAGCCCCTGGATTATCCTGAATGGGCTCCCTGCTTCTTTCTTCCATCCTGGTAAGTTTCCAGTAGGGCACTGTGAATGAGCTTTTAAAAATGTAAATCAATTCAAATTCCCACCAGCAGTGCAAGAGTGTTGCCTTTTCTCCACACCCTCTCCAGCATTTATTGCTTCTAGATTTTTTGATGATACAGCCACTATGGAGAACAGGTTCCTTAAAAAACTGCAAATAGAACTACCATATGACCCAGCAATCCCACTACTGGGCATATACCTGAGAAAACCATAATTCAAAAAGAGTCGTGTACCAAAATGTTCATTGCAGCTCTATTTACAATAGCCCGGAGATGGAAACAACCTAAGTGTCCATCATCGGATGAATGGATAAAGATGTGGCACATATATACAATGGAATATTAGTCAGCCATAAAAAGTAACGAAATTGAGCTATTTGTAATGAGGTGGATAGACCTAGAGTCTGTCATACAGAGTGAAGTAAGTCAGAGAAAGACAAATACTGTATGCTAATATATATATATATATATGGAATTTAAGAGGAAAAATAATGTCATGAAGAACCTAGGGCTAAGACAGGAATAAAGACACAGACCTACTAGAGAATGGACTTGAGGATATGGAGAGGGGGAAGGGTAAGCTGTGACAAAGCGAGAGAGAGGCATGGACATATATACACTACCAAACCTAAGGTAGATAGCTAGTGGGAAGCAGCCACATAGCACAGGGAGATCAGGTCGGTGCTTTGTGACCACCTGGAGGGGTGGGATTGGGAGGGTGGGAGGGAGGGAGATGCAAGAAGGAAGAGATATGGGAAGATATGTATATGTATAACTGATTCACTTTGTTATAAAGCAGAAACTAACACACCATTGTAAAGCAATTATACTCCAATAAAGATGTAAAAAAAAAAAAAATGTAAATCAGAGTATGTCCCTCGTCTACTCCGAAAACTCCATTGTGTTCCCATTTCTCTTAGAACAGTGATTCCCAATCAGAGGTGATTCCCCTTCTCCAAGGGACATCTGCAATGCCTGGAAACATTTTTGGTTGTCACAAATGGAAGGAAGGTACCACTGGTATCTAGTGGGTAGAGACCAAGTGTGCCGCTAAACATGCTACAGTGCAAAGACTAGTCCTTTACAACAGAGTTATCTGGTCAAAATGTCAACAATGCCGAAGCTGAGAAACCCTGAGTTAGAGAAAGAGCCTTTACAATGGCCTACATGTCTCCTTGATATGGCATCCACTACCTCTGGACCTCACCTCCTACCACCCTCTGCCTGGTTCACTCCACTCCTGCTGTATTTACCTCCCCCTCCCCCATACTAATAATCTGAATGATGTTTTCCACGTGATCGGCCACCTCTGTTGTTTAAGGCTTTTCCTCCTCTGTCCTCATTTTGCCTCTGGATTATTAGGTTCCTGCAAGTTACTTGGGAGCTGATCAAGACTTCAAGCTAAAGATGGTGATGATGAGTCGCCTGAGGGTCATTCTTCAAGCCTCTCCATGCAAGGCACAGTGGAGAAGGTTCCAGATTCCGAGGTCCATGCTAGCAAGGCCCTTCAGCCTCTACACCTGCACTTACAGAACCTGGAACCGAGCCTGTGAGTACATGGCTGCCTGGAGAGAGCAGAAGCCTGGTTGTTTCCTAACAGTCACATGTGTCTGCAGCTCTGACGTCAGTGGCATTCCAGACTGGGATTAGATGCCTTGAGAACTGAGAGCATAACCCATTATTTCTCTGTTTGTTCAAATATGGAAAGCCTTTTTCTCCCCTAGATTTATTGAGATATAACTGACCCAAGTCTAAGGTGTACATGATGATGATTTGATACACGTACATACTGTGAAATGATTACCGCAGTACTGTGTGGAAAGGTGTGTTCTTCATCGATTTTGACTTGTTAAAATGATGTCATGCAGAAATAGGTCAAAGAACTCCCAAGTTTCAAATACTTTGAACCTGTTCTTTATTGTTTTTTGTCAGCAACTGTCTTTTCACTAAAATTGATCCACGGACTGCGAATTATTTCTGTGAGTCTGAACATTCTGGAATTTTCATATTCATGTCTGCAAGCAGTTCAGTAGCTTCATACTCTGGAATATTCCATCCCTCGTTACAAATTGCAGAAGAGGTGCTTTCTAGCTGACCAGCTTGCCAGTGTGTGCTCCGCTGTGAACCCAGCAGATCAAGTGAGGCAGCAGATGGTCCTCCCTGACACCATGGTGCTACTGCCATGGGCGTCGGTCGTCCTGTGCTGTCGGGGTGGACTGTGCACTGCAGATGCTGCATGGCATCCCTAAGTGTCCCCTGTGGGGCCAAGTAACCTTGGTACAGAACTCCTGAGATGATCGGAGAGGATAATGTGTGTGTTGGTGGAGACATGAGTTTAATGAAATGGTTAAGCATATCTGCTAAGTAGTTATGTATTTTCCACCATTCACAGTGAATTCACACAGAGTTTTCCAGTGTTGGTTTGCTTACCGATTCTAGCTTTCTCAACTTTTCCTCCTTGGGTTTACTCTCTTTGACCCTATTTTGCACATTAAACAAGGAATTTATTAATAATGCTAATCTAGCTAAATCTGTTGCCTTGAAACTGCTTCATAAATATATTTTTACTGTAAGTTTAATTTGTTTCCTCCGATATTGACTGTATTCTCCTTAAACTGAACTGGTCTGAGTCATAATAAATTTCTGGTTGCTGGGTGCACTTGAGAAGATAATGTATTCTGCTGTTTTTGGATGGAATGTCCTATAATTATCAATTAAATGTATCTTGCCTATTGTGTCATTTAAAGCTTGTATTTCCTTATTAATTTGCTGTCTGGATGATCTGTCCACTGGTGTAAGTGAGGTATTAAAGTCCCCCACTAATATTGTGTTCCTGTCGATTTCCCCTTTTATGGCTATTAGCATTTGCCTTATATATTGAGTGCATATTTATTTACAATAATTATATCTTCTTCTCATATTGATGTCTTGATCATTATGTAGACATAATGATCCTTCCTTCTCTCTTGTAAAACTCTTTTATTTTAAAGTATTTTTTGTCTGATATGAATATTACTACTCCACCTTTCTTTTCATTTCTGGTTGCATGGAATATCTTTTTCCATCCCCTCACTTTCAGTCTGAATGTGTCCCTAGGTCTGAAGTGGGTCTCTTGTAGACAGCATATATATGGGTCTTGTTTTTGCATCCATTCAGCCAGCCTGTGTCTTTTGGTTTGAGCATTTAATCCATTCACATTTAAGGTAATTATCGATATGTATGTTCCTATTCCCATTTTCTTAATTGTTTTGGGTTTGTTTTTGTAGGTCTTTTTGTTCTCTGTGTTTCCTGCTTAGAGAAGTTTCACCATACCTGTCCCATATTACATATTATCCAACATCACAGTGCAAGAGGGATCTTCTTTATAGTTGTCTGCTTTCTATGCTTGTGGGTGGTCAGCACCCATTTTCCAGTGATTTATTCTAGTGAAGTTCTGTTTATCATTCTGGGCTCAAGTAATCTGCTTGTTGTGCCAAATAAATAAATAAAATAAAACAGGATCACAAATGTTGAAAACTGTATCTTCTCCCTGGCAATTCTTTCAAAGCATCTGAGGCAAATACCCATGCTTTGTATCTCTTCACCACTGGCTGTGTCTAGCTCCTGCTCAGTACCTAGACTGTTAAAAATCTACACAAATTAACATTCAAATAAACCATATTTTAAATCTTCTGAGAGGGAGATACCTCATGACTCTGACCACCAGGGTTAAAAAAACAAAAAGAGTGATAGAAAAGAGCCTGTGGAGTAGGGATTCTGTAAAGTACCACATAGTAAATATTTCAGGTTCTGCAAAAGCATATGTTCTCTGTTGTAACCATGAATAGGCTTGGGCATGTGTTTATAAAACTTTAAATATGGGTCCTAAAATTAGAATTTTATGTAACAGTCTAGTGTCATAAAATATTTTTCATTTGATTATTTTTCAAAGATTAAAAATTGTGAAATCTTCCCTAGTTCTCAGGCTGAACAAAAATACACCATATGCCAATTTTGGCCTTAGTTTGCTGAGACCTGTTATAGAGATAAAAGCAGTTACCCCCATCCACTTGTATTTATAAACTCTTTATTTCCCCCATTGCAAATATCATATCTTAGCAGGTCAGCCTTGATTTGAGATCTGAAAACTCCATTTTATTTTCAACCATGTAGAGTTTCTCCTTCTTGAAGAAATAGTTGGGAGAGACTTCATTTCTCCCTGGTTCTTAAATCATGAAACCAACTGACCACTATTTGGTTAAATTTAAAGTTGAATTTCAAACCAAAAGAAGATATTTCAAAAATTTTAATGAAACTGCTGTAAATGTACACATTTTACCCAACTTGAACAAGATCACATGCAAAAATATCTGGAAAATGAAACAACTTATATAAATTTCATTTAGTTTGAGCTTTTGGAGAAAGAAGAAGATACAAGAAACACAAAAACTGTTAAGTATAACTGGAAAGTCCACAATGACAGAAAATTGAAGTCATTCCACAGTGAAAGTTTCAAACATTTGACTGGGTGTTTAACATTTTCTGTGTCAGGACTTTGTCAAAGATCATGGGCAATGTTTTAAATCCTTTAAATTTCCTTTCCCACCGAACATCCACAGAAGTGTCATTTTTGTAAACAGTCTGTCTTTAATACATATAAAAAAGGAAATTGATATTTGAAGTAACTCTTAAATGCTACAATGAATTGTATGGGACTTAACATCAGAGTTACCAGTTTAGTAAACATTAGCCTCTGAGTATTGTAAATGTTTACATTAGAAATCAAAGAGTTGAGAGCAGCTCATAGGAGCCATCAGGTTTTAAATTGCCAGAAAGAGCAGGTATTTAGAGAGAAAGATAAGGGCAAGGCTGTATTTCCAGATTTTAGTAAGTTTAAATATTATTTACAAAATTTGGAATTGACTGAGACAGGACTATTATATTCAAAGTATGACATTTGACATCAGCCCATATGTTACATGTAAAAAATGCTGTTTGGAGTTTAGACGTATACAGCTGAGGAATTTTTTCAGCATTTTATTTATTCTGGCAAATAAATGTAGGGATCATTTCATTCGGAAGTTCAAGAGGCAAAAAAATTTCTGGGAAAACTATGAAGCTATACTATATATTCACAGAATTGAAGTCTTAGCTGTAATCCATAGGTGCTAGGAGTCTAGGATTTTGCTGTAAAAATTGGGCATTAGGGTTTTGGCAGTAGGAATTGGAGGGAAAAGGTGAAAGGAGAAAAGGTAAGATTTGGTAACAGAATGAATACACAGAAGCAAAAGTCAAAGATGATTCTAAGATTTTCATCGGGAAGTCTCCAGTTATAGAAAACAGAAAAAAAAAATCACCTTTTTGGAAAAATAAAGAGTCCAGTCTTATATATGTATAGCTATAAATTAGAGAAACAATTTCAAAATGCAATGCTGTGTATATCTGGACACATGAAACTAGTAGGACTCATAAGAACTTGGGACTGATTCACAATAAAAGATATTTATCTACAATCAAATAATATTATGTGAGTGGTAAATTTTTTAAGTTTATGATAAGAAACCCTGGACTATTTTTGAAAATTAAAAAAGATTTGGAGTTAACTAATCAATAATAATATACCTTCTGAGATTGCATCTGCTTCATTGTGTTAAGATATAATAATACTGAAAATGTTAAAAAGAATGGGAATGCATAGAATTCTGTAAATTTATTGGCACCAAATCCTGTTGAAGAAAAATGGCATTTATTTCCAAGGGTAAGGGGCAGCCCTGGCCTTTGATATAGACATCGTCCCTCTAAGGACCAAGGCAGTGAATCCTGGCAGACAGTGTGCTATATCAAGCTGTCCCTGGAATTGTATTAGAAACGTCCCTTTGTCTATCTCAATACATTTTTCTTTGCTGTTCTCATTGCTTGGACTACTATTTGCAGTGATCTTTACATGCCTGGGGACTTCTCATCCCTCAGGTCTCAGCTGAAATATCTCTTTATAGAGATCTTTTCCTCACCAGCATACTTGAGGTTGTATTCAGAATTCTTAATCTGTAGTGTACACTCAGATTACCTGGAAATTGAATTATAAAGCAGATTCTGACTCTGCAGTTCTGGGATTTGAACTGAGGTTCTTCAATTCTAACAAGCACCACTGAGGTGCTGAGGGGTCAGTACACCTGGAGAGGGAATGGAAGCTCCATACACACGTACCTATTATTTACACTATGCATCTCTTCCATCTGGCTGTTCCAAGTTATATCCTTTATAATAAATTGTAAAACGTAAGTGTTTCCTTGAGTTCTGTGAGACAATTTAGCAAGTTATTAAATCTGAGGAGGTTGTGAAAATCCTCCAACTATATAGACACATAGGAAAAAAGTGTGGGTGACCTGGGGACCCAGTATTTGTGACTGGCATCTGAAGTGAGAATTTTGAAGTGAGCCCTTAAACTGTAGTCTGATGCTAATTCCAGGTAGTGAGTATCAGAATTGAACTGAATTATAGGACACCCAGTTAGTGTCCAGTAAATCAAAGAATAGGTGGTGGTGGTTGTTGTTGGAAAATACTCAAGAAAAACATTAATAGAATTAAAGAAAAAATCATGATCATTTCAATTGATGTAATAAACCCTTTTTTTCCAAGTCCAATACTAGTTCATGATAATGATGTTCAGGAAACTCTGAATGAAAGGGACTTCCTCAACATAATACAGGGCATTTATCAAAAACTACTAGCTAGTGTCATAGTGACACTAAAGTACAGAAAGATTTTCCCAAGGTCAGAAACAAGACAGGAATGTCTGCTTTTATTACAAGTACATAACTTTGTACTTGAATTTATAGCTAGAAAAATTAGATGTGAGAAAAATAAAAGTCATCCTAATTTGAAAGGAAGAAGTAAAACTGTGTTCACAGGTGACATAATCCTATATGCAGCATATGCAAACAAATCCACAGAAAGTTGCTAGAGCTAATAAATTCAGCAAAGTGTGTGGTACATAATACACAAATATCAGCAGTGTTTACATACACCACCAGTGAAAAATCAGAAGATATTAAGAGGGCAATTTCATTTACAATTGAATCTAAAAGAATAAAATACACACAAATAAATGTAATGAAGAAGGCGGAAGTCTTGTACTCTAACAACTACAAAATACAGCTAAAAGAAATTAAAGATCTAAATAAATGGAAAGACATCTCATATGTTCATTAATAGGAAGAGAATACTATTCAGATATCAATAGTGCCCAAGATGATCTATAGATTAGATGGAAAATTTACCACTATTTTTGGAAAAACATAAAACACATTTCACAAATGGATATGGAATTGCCAGGGGTCCTGAACAACCAAAACAACTTGAAAAAGAAAACTTTGGAGGATGTACACTTCATGATTTCAAAACTTACTATAAAAATTTGATAAAGCAGAGTGTTATAGGTATATACAAATAAAATTATACAAAAATGTAATAGAATTGAACACCCAGAAATAAACTGATATGTCCAATGTCCAATTAGTTTTTAACAAAGTTACCTAATCAATTCAATGTGGGAAGAATAATGTCTTCAACAAATGGTGCTGGGACAATTAGATTTCCTTATACAAAAGAATGACGTTGAACACCTATATCACACCATATATAAAAATCAATTCAAATTGGATAATCTAAATAGAAGAGCTAAATTTATAAAATTATCAGAAGAAAATGTAGGGATAAGTCTTCATGACCTTGGTTTCTGCAATGGATTCTTACATATGATACCAAAGGTGAAATAATAAAAGAAAAAAGTGACAAATTGGACTTCATGAGAATATAAAACTTTTCTGCATTAAAGGATACTTTCAAAAAAAATAAAAAGCCTACCGGATGGCAGAAAATACTTGCAAATCTGATAAAAGATAAATGTCCAGAATACATTAAAACTCTTAAACTTCAACAACAAAAGGACAAACTGATTTTAAAATGATTATTTTGAATAATCATATCTCCAGAGAAGATGAAAAAGGCTAAGAGCATATTAAAATCATTAGTCATTTAGAAAATATAAATCAAAACCATAATGAGATAACACTTCACAGTCACCTAAAAGGCTATAATAAAATAAAATAATTAGTGTTGACAAGAAAGTAGTTAACTGGAAACTTCATATAGCACTATTGGGAAGGTAAAATGTTGCAGCCCCAGTGCACCACAGGAAAGCAGTTTGGCAGTTCCTCTAAACATAGAATTAACACGTTACCCAACAATTCCAGCCCTAACAATAGACCTGAAAGATTTGGAAACAAGGATTCAAACAGATACTTGTTTGCTGATGTCACTGCAGCACTATTCACAATAGCCAAAAAGTAGGAACAACCCAACTGTCCATTGGCAGATGTATGAAAAAAATGTGCTGTATCTATACCATGGAATATTATTCTGTTATAAAAGGTAGTATAGTTCTTATACATGCTTCAATATGGATGAACCTTGAAAATGTTATGCTAAGAAAAATAAGATAGACATAGAACAAATACTGTGTGAGTCCACTGATATAAAATAGCTATATAGTTGACACTTGAGCAACACTGGTTTGAACTGTGAGGGTGCATTTATACTCAGATTTTTTTTTCAGTAAGTACATACTACTGTACTTCACAACCTAGTATGCAAAGCAGACATTAAAGTTATAGGCAGATTTTCAAGTGCATGGAGCGTCTGCACCCTTAACCCCTGTTTTGTTCAAGACTTAAGTGTATAGGGAAATTTTTAGAGAAGAAGGTTGATTCCATATTACCAAAGGCTGGAAGAGGGGAAAATGGAATATTATTTCTTAACGATTGCAGAGTTTCTGTTTGGTTGATTGAAAATGCTATGAAAGGAGATACTGGTACTAGCTGGCTAACTGTGAACGTAGTTAGGGCACTAAATTTCACACTTAAAAATAGTTAAAATGGAAAACTTTTATAAATATATGTGTGTCTCTCCATAATAAAAAAATTGCTTTACAAAAAAAAGAAGTAAAGAAAAAAAGAGGAAAGAGGAGGGAAGGGAAGGAGGGAAAGAGGAGGGAAGGGTAAGGATTGAAAGAAAAAGCTTTCAAAAGAAGCAGAAACTGTGGTAACTAGGTCCTAGTATACCACAAATCTTCATGAATAAGCCCTGGGTGTCTCTAATATGATTCTAAATTCATAATACAATCTTGTTTTTGCCAGAGAGCTAGCTGTTTAATAAAGGTACTCTATAAAAATTAAGCATTTTGAAAATAACTTGTAACTAACTAAGCAGAATAGCTTACTCCCTTGTTTACCAAAAAGGAAAATGAAAAAGATGGAAAGAAAGGACTGAGCAAACTGTGCCTTTGAAAGCACAGACTGTAAGGGGAATCACACTCTGCTATTTCTAGTCTTGTGTGGGTGTGAGGATAATAGACCTCTGGAAACAGCTGTTTAACAGCAAAATGTGAGAATTCTCCTGGGCTCAAAGAGCTACCCTCTACAGTGAACCAAGGGAAATTCCTGAGAGTTGGGGGAGTTCAATGATATAAACCATTTGAAATGGCGATTCAGCAGTGAGGTTTGATTGAGCTGTAGTATTTAGCTAGGCTTTGCTCCCTCTATTCAAAAAAATGAGTCCAGGAAACTGAAAAGCCAAACTAGACACAGACGTGGTGTACTTTCCGGAAGAATAACTATCCTCAAAGCCACTTCTGCAGGGATCCAGCCACCCTCTGGAGGTCTGACAGTCTGCCTACTTCAGGGAATAAACAGGCTTGCATGGTGAGATTATTGACCCCATGCAGGACATGGGTGGGATTTGTCCCAGGAAGGCACCATAAGAGTCCTGCTTCATCACAAATTTTCATACCCACCAGGATTCCTAACATGCCATAAGCCAGCTCTCCTGGAGCCTGGGGATTGACAATGTTAACCCCTGTGACACCATCCTGTTACCTCACCATCAGCCAGAGAATTGTGCACAAGCTGATCAAATACCCTGGGACACCCCTCCCTTACCTGTCCTTTAAAAATGCTTTCCTGAAACCCAATGGGCAGTTTGGGTCTTTTGAGTATCAGGTGTCCATACTTCTTGCTTGGCACTTGCAATAAATGCTGCACTTTCCTTCAGTACAACCTGGTGTCAGTAGGGCATATGGGTGAACAAACCCAAATTTGGCTCAGTAACAGATATAGCAATGGGTAAACCAGACATATTCCTGCTGTAGGGAGAAGATAACACAGGAATATTGACTTATTCAGCCAATTAATGGCTGAGAAAGAGGGGGATGCTTTATATTACCCAAATTCAAGGACTGCTTCTAAATTCCTATAAATATAGGTATTTATCATTAAATTTTATTAATGATAAAAGGTGGTGGAGACACCTGTCCCCAGAAATATGAGACACCAATGTTCCCAGAAGACAGCCTAATTATACATATCCAAAGGTCAGGATAATTCAGAGTTAAATAATGTTGATGATCCAGGCTGAGACAGAATTTGAATTTATGCCTGCAAAGTCCTCCCACACTTTTTAGTTTTCCACTCTGAGTGTTCTGTAAACAGCTGCTAGAACAAGAAAACAAACACTCCTCCCCCCAAATTACTTACAGTTAAATTTAGTGAGAAAAGGAACATCTTGGGAAGCTATCACTTAACAAGTAGTGTTAAGTGATGCTTAAGTTGACTGTAAATTCCATAGGAAATAGCAACTTAATGACAAGACTACAACTTTTGGGATTACAAATGAGGGTTCTTATCCTCTATTTATTAGATGATTTTTCAGTTTCTTTAAACAACAACATTAAATTAGCTCCTTTCAACCCTAATATTCTCTGATTTTAGTAATTTGAAAGTATTTTTCTCTACAACACTCAGGAGAATATTGATGTAAGTTCAAATCTTTAAAAATTATTTTATTGAATACTTGGGGTGAAGTGGTGGAGTGGAAGTTAACACCATGTTAAATAGCATAAATTCAACTGAGCAACACTTGAACAACTTATCACAGTAAAAAACAATTGGTCTTCCTAAATTGGAATTGCTGTGGGAGAAGTTCAAGGAAATTAGGGATAGGGTTACAGAACTTCCCTTTCAGAGCCCCATTGAAAACAATTTGTGTAGAGATAATAAACAATAGAGAAATTACAGACACAATCTTTTCTTCAAGGAGAACAATAACTATGTATTGACTGCTCTATTTACTGTCACTCAAAATAGAGCATTTATGCTTTGGAATTTAGTTATGTAATGTTTCATTGGTAATTGGTTATAGGAATCTGAATCCTGAAATGCACATACATTCTCCTGTTCTTCTAAAAAGAACATGGAATATATCAGTGTGCAGGGTTTTCTTCTTCCTCTTCTTCCACCCTCTCTTCTTCTAATGAAATTGATCCCAGAGAAAGACCTCAAGTTTGTTGCAGAGTCAATGCAGGAAATGTGAGAGTGGAGAGCAGAGCTCAGAATGAGGCACAGGGGTATCACCCAAGAGGACACCTCACAGGAGAGCCGGGTAGCCTGGAGTGATTCATCTTTTTGAGGCTATACAACAAGACGAGAATGATGACTGACCATTTACACACCCGGCAGCCTTCCCATCTGAGTCAGCTGCTGGCTTTCTTCCTAGTTGTCAGGAACCCCATTTCCAACCAATTTGTTATGGACAACTGTTCAGATTGCCCAGGCAGCCTTCTCAGTTTCTTCTTCGCTGGAGACACGAGGATGGTCAAAGGCTGAATGGATGTGCATGTGTCCTTCTGTCTATCACTGATGGGATGATCCTGATAGTTAGGCCTTCAAGAGGTCATGGGCTGTCTTCGATGGATTCATCTCTGATGCCTGGACATCCCAAAGGTTCAGAGATGCTAAGTCAGTTCTAAAGACACAAGGGCTAATGCTGTGAAACAAAAATGGGTGAAATGTCACTGCCATGTCAGCAAGGATGCAGTGGAATAGTCAGGGAAACACCCAGTTCTTAAAATTCTAAAGCAGATCTTCTATTGGCAAGATCCTTCTGATAAAGCAATGAACAAACAATATGTAATTTCTTCACAAACCAAATAATTGTACCACATATTTATCAGAAAGGAGCAATGTGATGTTAACTCCACAAAAAATCTCATTTTACTAATATCTATGCTAATAAATAGTTCAGCTCTGTGTTGGTCCAACCCAAGGCTGTTTAATTACTCAAATAGGAAATTCCATTCTCCTTTATATGGCCTCCTGGACCTTAAAAAACTTATTACATTTCCTGTGATTTTATTAAACACTTTACTTTTAAAATAATTCTTATTTAATTTTCACATGAAACTTGAATGGAAGATCTTTTTATCACTTGACAGATGAGGATACCAAAGTTTACAAATATAAGTAACATGCTCAGCCGTGAGTTATAGAGCTGAGATCCAAACCCAACTGGACCCTAAGGTCTCCAGGAAACCATAAGGCCCTGCATTTTAATGGAGGGGGAGTCTAATTACCACTCTTTCATGGACAAGGACCATATATCAAAGGGACTCCACTGCCCAGTAAAAGAGATCATTAATCCCCACAACCTCAAATAAAGGAAGGACACTCAGGTCAGACAGTGTCTTCAGTATGACTGTCATTCATAAGCAGTACCCATGCACAGATATGGCCTGAGCTGTCTGCAGAATTCCTTCCCTACAGCTACCATCTGGATGTTACGGGCTGGGAGATTGCTGATTATCTCTTTTGGAAAAACCTAAATTCATAACTTGGTGTCTTAGAATTTGCTTAGGAGAAATCAGAGTATTACACAGAGCCTTCATCTGTTCCCCTAGAGATAAATCCTCTCAGGTCATGTCTCAGCAGATTTGCTTTGAAGCCCTCAATTTCTTTTAACAGAGTCTTTTGGATGCAAGAAACAAATGCTCCTTCAGACTACTAAAATAAGAGAGGTTGGGTATTGGAATGCCCCTGGCACAGGTAAGGGAAATGGAGGGTCACAGATGCTGAAATAGTTCTCTGTCTCAGAGCCTGCAGGTGGAGGAGTATTCTAGAATTCAGGCTGCTCTCCCAGCCCTGGGGTCTTCATTCAAGTTCTATAACACTAACACAACTCAGCTAGTCTCCACAGATCACCTCAGCTGTCTTTCTGCACCTCAAACTGGCAGATTTTTTCTATATTACTGGTTCCAATTCCTGAAAGGTAAACCTAAGTGGCACAATTAATCTATTCCCAGCAGGCCCATCCTAGGTCTCTTGCCAGCCTATGAGTTCACTGATTCCTGGTCCTATTTATGTGCAAAGAACAGCCTAATCCAGCTTCCTCCTCAGACTGAAGAGGAGTTTCAATGAAGTAATTTTCAGTTAGAAGAAGGTAATTGGCATTGGCAGGCAATGTGTTTGAGCAGTTTGTGACAATCAAGCATGCAAGAATCTCAGAAGTGTGTTCCTTAGGAATTTTACTAGTAGGCTGTCATAGAAATTGTGTAGAGGGATAAGGAGGAAGGAAGAAAGTGCTAGAAGAAGAGAGAAAAGTCTACCTGGCAAATTCCTTAGCCTATCTAGGGGTGGAAAAGAACATCGACACTGATTAAATTTCACCTACAGACCATCCCTGTGTTAAGCATTGCAAAAGCAAATAATGAGTCCTCTGTAGCACATATCATATGTCAGGCAATGTAGGACACCACTTTACATTTAAAACCTCATTTATGCATCTCAATAAGTTTGTTTTTATTTTATTTTTGGCTGCATCGGGTCTTAGTTGCAGCATTTGGCATCTTCGTTGAGGCATGTGGGATATCTTGTTGCTGTGCATAGGCTCTTTGTTGTGCTGCATGGGCTTTTCTCTAGTTTTGGTGTGTGGGTTTTCTTTTCCTAGTTGAGGCGTGTGAGCTCAGTAGTTGAGCACGCAGGCTTAGTTCCCCGAGACACGTAGGATCTTAGTTCTCTGACCAGGGATCATACCCGCTTCCCCTGCATTGCAAGGTGGACTGTTTACCAGTCGACCACCACAGAAGTCCCTCAATAAATTTTTGAGAAAGGTACTCTTGCTATGGACACTTTACAGATAAGGAACTGAGACAGAGAGGTAAACAAACCTAGGCCACATAATTTTTTTAAGTGGCATAACTGGGATTTGAAGCACATTTCCAAAGTTTGTGTTTAACCAGACTTTAACTGGTTAAACACTGTGGTTCCTCTCCATTCTTTTGAACACTGTCATTTAATTCCCAAAAACTCTCTGACATAGTTATAGTTACATTTAACATATGAAGATATCAAAGCTCAAACAGGCCAAGTGATTTTCTTAGAGCTAAGCCATTAACTGGAAACACACAATTTATCACCTCTACCATTTTGAAGTGTATAGTAGTGTTAACTATATTCAGATTATAATGCAGCAAATCTCTAGCATCTTTTCATCTTGGAAAAACAAAAATCAGTATCTATGGAATAACTCTCTGTTTCCCCCCTCACCTCTGCCCCTAGCAACCACTAATCTATTTTCTGTTCGTTACTTTAGTTACAGTCTATTGATAGCAATGTTATTGGCTAGGAATGCCTGACACACTCACTTGAGCCCCTATTACTTCTACCAGGGCCACCACAGCCATTGCTCCCACTGCGGCCATGTTGTGGCTGGACCAGTTCTTGTGGTTCTTATTAAGATCTCAGGACACACTTCAGCAAAAAACTGTAGGGAATTTTGAAGGACAAGATTTATTACTCAGATCCTGCAGGGTACACAGCATGCCAGGAGCTACACAGTGAAGTCACAGGTAATGAGAGAGAGTGTGTGGGGACATGTAGCTCTGCCTTTATTGGGAATCAAGGGTGAAGTGTCTAAGGTTTTGTTGGTTCTTCCCTTGTGGGCTATTTTAAAGCATAGGAGTGGGAATTGGAAGGACGGGAGAAGCAGGGTCAGTTACTAGGGTTTTCTAAAAGACAAATTTCATGGGTGGAGATAGCCTAAATTCATATCTGGTTGTTTTGGCAGTAGTTGTGTCATATAGCTGGCATTATGTTTATTTAAGATAGATGTTTTTTGAAATAGATGCCTGAGCAATCAAAAGCTTAAAATCGGGCACTTACATTATAATCAAAAAGCTTAGTGCCAGGCACTTATACCACACTTTTTCTGAGTTTGACTAAATTAATTTTCTCATATAAGTGCAATCATACAGAATTTATTTATTTATTTTTGTAATTGATTTATTTCACTTAGCATAATGTCTTCAAAGTTTATCTATGTTGAAATATGTGACAGGATGTGATGGTTAATTTTTTGTGTCAACTTGACTGGGCTAAGGTATGTCCAGAGAGCTGAGAAAACATTACTCTGGTTGTGTCTGTGAGGGTGTTTCTGGAAGAGGTTAGTCACCTGAAGGCTGGAGTAGAACAAAAAGATGGAGGAAGGATAAATTTGCTTTTTGCTTGAGCTGGCCCTCAGACATATTCTTCTGTCCACAGACATCAATACTCCTGGGTGCTGGACATTAGAACTAACACCTAAATCTTCACCATAGCCTCCCCTGTTTCTCAGGCCTTTGTTTTTGGACTAGAACTACACCACAGCTTTCCTGGGCCTTCAGCCTGCAGATAATAGATCATGGACTTTTCAGCTTCTGTAATTACATGAGCCAATCTCTCATGTAATTGACTCATAATCTGTTTCTAAATATCAATATCTAAATCTCGATATATATAAATCTTATTTGTTCAGTTTCTTTGTAGAACTCTAAGATACAGGATAGCCTATTTGAAGGCTGAATAATATACCTTTGTATGTACATTTTCTTATTCATTCAACTATCAAAGGACATTAGGATTGATTTCACTTCTTAGCTATTATAAATAGTGCTATAATAAATGGTGTGCAAATATCTCTTAAAGATTCTGCTTTCAATTCTTTTTTATTTATACCTGGAAGTGGAATTGAAGTGTAATATGGTCAACCTGTTTTTAATGTTTTGACGAACGTCTAGATGGTTTCCATAGCAGCTGCATCATTTTATGTTTCTACCAACAGCACACAAGTGTTCTAATTTCTTGACATTCTCATCAACGTTTGTTACTGTTTTATTTTATAGCAACCATCCTGATGGGTGTGAGGTGATGTCTTATTGTAGTTTTGATCTGCATTTCCATGATGATTAGTGATTTGAGCTTCTTTTTATGTGCTTATTAGTTATTTGTATACCTTCTTTGGAGAAATGTCTATTCAAGTCCTTTGCCTATATTTTAATCTGTTATTTGTGTATATGTGTGTATGTGTGACTGAATTGTAGGAGTTCTTTACATGTTATTGAAAGTCACTGCTTATCTAATACATGATTTGCAAATATTTTCTTTTACTCCATTGATTGCCTTTTTACTATGTTGATTATTTCCTTTGGTGTACGGAAGCTTTTAAGTTGGATATAGCCCCACTTGTCTATTTTTGGTTTTGTTGCCTTGCTTTTGATGTCATATTCAAGACATCATTGCCAAAGCCAATCTTATGAAGATTTTCTTCTTTTTTGTCTCCTGTCACAGTTTTTTACTTAAAGTTTTTTTCCCCCAGAAACATGTATGGTTATTCCTTCTCCCTTGTCTTAATATTTGCATGGAATATTTTTTTCATCTTTTCACTTTTAATGTATGAGTGTCCTTAAAGGTAAAGTAAGTCTCTAGTAGACAGCATATTGTTGGAATTTGAAAAATCTATTCAGCCAGTATATGTCTTCTGAGAGAGGAGTTCAATGAATTTACACTAAAAGTAATTATTGATAGGGAAGGAATTAATATTGTCATTTTGTTCATTGTTTTCTGTAATTCTTTTAGTTATATTATTTTTAGATTATATTCTTGATATCTGCTTTATGGTGTCCATGTCTCTTATACTCTCTTCACTTCATTCTTATTTTCTTTTTGCTGGTTTGATTCAATAATTTCAAATGACTTGTTTTCACATTCGCTCATTATGTCTTCTGCTTGATCCAGTCTGTTCTTTAACTACTATAGTGTATTTTTCAATTCTACTATATTCTTCAGCTACAAAATTTGTTTGGCTCATTTTATACCTCTGATCTCTTTTCAATAGTCTCATTTTATCCCTGCATCAATGCTTTAATTTTATTTAGTTGTCTATTTGTATTCTCTTTTAACTCATGAGCATCTTTAAGATGCGTATTTTGAACTTTTTCAGGTAATTATTAATCTCAATTTTAGGGCTATTCTCTGGTTTTATTTTCTTTCTTTGATTTGGCCATATTTCCCTGTTTCTTTTTATGTTTTGTAATCTTTTATTGAGATTTGGGCATTGACAAAACAGCCATTTCTCCCAGTCTTAATGGACTGGCTTCATAAAGGGGAAGAACTTTATCAATTAAGAGATTCTGGGGGTTCTCAGACTTTTTCTAGGATATATTATCTCTGTGCTTGTGCATTTAATTTCCCAGTTAAAGAGGTCTGTCTCATATTTCTTTATGACAGTGCATAATATCTTACTGGCCTAGTGTGTGTTTGTGGTACTGCAGATTCTCTGGTGCTATATCAAACCCTTGTTCACCTTTGTTCTTGGTGACCTCCAGGTGTCCAAAGTATACTGCTCTTCCCTTCAGTGCTCCAGTATAGGTGAGACAGAAACCAGTTCCCAAATGTAGAATGTTGGATGCATATTCTACTCTTTTCTTATCCTCCCATGAAAGAAGACAAGAGACGGAAGTTTTCTCCCAAATGCAGCACACTGTGTATGTAGGAAGGGGTTATTGTGGGTAAATGTTATAAGCTTTCTTACTCACCTTGATGCAGGTCTTCTTGGGTTTGTTTTCATGTGCTATGCTGCAACTTCTTAGTTGGTTTCTGGAATTTTCACAAAGTCAAATTGGTCCATATATTGTTGTTAAGTTGGTGTCTTCCAGGGCCTGAGGCTTTCTTTTCCACCAACTTACTGACATCAATAGTCAATTTTCTGGTTTTTTTGGAGTGACCAAATGTCTGACTGTTTTAGCTCTTGCTAAGTTTCCACCAATGAATCTAAGAGCTTCTATGTTTAAAAATTTCTCACAAGAGTGACTAAGAATTACACTTAGATGAACAGAAGTGAAGAAGCAAATAGGTTTCCTATGCAGTTTGGTCTGTCCATTGCATTTTTTCATTTGGTCTGTAATTTTATAATGTGATACAAATGTGATCCAGTCCATACTTTCCTTTGTTTAGATAACTGAACTTTTATCAGATAAAGAATAAGAAGAAAGACTGAGATTTTGCAGGCATGCCTTGGCCCATTTTCTTTTATTAATTTAATTTTGTAGTATCCATTGCATACTTTTTTGTGCCAGAAAATCCTAGAACAAATGCTTCAAATTCTGAAATGTGCTCCACCCTATTCAAAGACAGACTACCAAAGGGTCATTAGGATAATGAGGAGGACATTCTGGACATAAACCCCTGAGTACAGGCAGAATTAAGTCAAACCCAAGTCACAAAGAAATTCAGTTCTGAGACACTTTATAAATGTTTTAAGAACTCCAAAAGCATGTTTGTATAAGAACAATGACTTAATGGGTGGTATGCTTCCAAACTAGCTTTCTAAAGTTTTTTCATTAAGGGGCAGTAAACTTTTCCCTCATCCTAGCCACAGTCTCAGTCCTTGGCTGAGAAAGTGGGGAGGTGAAGGTAAGCATATGGGGGTTCCAGGTCACTGGGGCCCAACTGTACCCCTAGTGCACTCTAAACTGAATTACAGATGCCAGCACCTCAGCTTTTTGCCTGATAGCTCTCTTCTGTGGTCCAAGCCGGCCCTGCCCACTGTAGACTGCATGTACCAGAGAAGCACTCTGGCTCCAGAAAGAGCTCTCCAGCAGTGAGCAACCTCCCATAACCTTTAGGAGGGAGAAGTCTGTGACATATTCTACACTGGCACCCTGTGTTCCCCAGTGAGACTGAGCTCACTGAGGAAACCCAAAGGGAGGTAGGGGGACTGTGCAAGTGTAAGTCGCAAGGAGTGTAGGCAGATACACTCCTCCATGCACTGGTCTCTAGTCTTCACACACAAACCCACATTCCAACCCATTCTCAACCACCATTCTCCAACATTTCAGTAACACTTAGCAGAGCACCAAATTACAATAACTACAGCAGGAAGTGTATTTAAGAAATACACTGTGTTTTTAAAAAATAATGGAGTAAATATGCCCAGGTCTATTGCTTTTTGGAAATAATACAACACACAAATTGAGTGCAGTAATTTACTGAAGTTGTCAAGTAGTCTTATTCAGTTAGGAAGTTTTAATATCAGTACTTAATTGTATTTATTTTTCTATCAGTCTATTTTTCCCTCTTTCAGTTGAAGCAGCCATACTACCCTCGTTTTAACAGAAGCAAGAAATGGGATAAAGGAAGAAATACCATTTTCTCCCATGGTCTTTGAGGATGTGTTATTTACTGTATTCACCATTTTTATAGTACTCCTTCCTCATGTCTCCCTCCCTCTAATCATGTCATTCCCAGTCCTACACCTAACTATATCACAGTCACTTTTACATAGTGGTCCCACCTCTGCTTTTGCTGCTCTTTACCACCCAAAATGTGGATATAATATCTTCACTTCATACAAGGGGATCATGGAAAGTCAAACTTATCTACCCCACACTATGCTTAATTTCTCAGTTTTTTACTGTTGAGTATTATGTTGGCTGCGGGGTCATAAATGGCCTTTATTATGTTGAGATAAGTGCCATCTATACACACTTTGATGAGAGTTTTTATCATAAATGGATGTTAAATTTTTAAAAAAATCCTTTTTCTGCATCTATTGAGATGATTGTGTGATTTTAATCCTTGCTTTTGTTAATGTGGTGAATCACACTGATTCATCTATGAATGTTAAACAACCTTTGTAACCATGAAATAAATCTGACTTGACATGTTTATGATTCCTTTATATATCATTGGATTAATCTGCTAATATTTTGTTGAAGATTTTTGCATCTATAGTCATCAAAGATTTTGGCCTATAATTTTACTTTTGTGATGTCTTTGTCTAGTTTTGGCATCAGAGTAACAATGGCCTTGTAGAATGAATTTGGATGTGTTCTATTCTCTTCAATTTTTGGAATAGTTTCAGAAGGATTGATATTAGCTCTTCTTTACCTCTTTGGTAGAATTTCCCTGTGAAGCTGTCCCATTTTGGAATTAATTTGCTTGGAGGTTTTTTTTTTTAAATTGAATTCAACTTCACTTCTAGTGATTGATCCATTCAAAGTGTTTCTACTTGATTCCATCTTGGCAGTTTGTACATTTCTAGAAAAGTGTTCCTTGTTCTACTTTGTCCAATTTGATGGCATATAACTCTTCATAGTATTCTCTTATGATTTTTTGTATCTCTGTGGTATCATTGTTATTTCTTCTCTTTCATTTCTTAATTTGTTTATTTGTGCCTTCTCTTTTCTTTTTGGTGAGCCTGGCCAAAGGTTTCTGAATTTTGTTTATCTTTTCATAAAGCCAATTCTTTGTTTCATTGATCTCTTCTATTGTTTTTTATCTCTATCTCATTTATTTCCTCTCTGATCTTTGTTATTTCCATTTTCTGCTGACTTTGGGATTTATTTTTTCTTTTCTAATTTTTTTAAGTAGTAGGTTAGGGTGTTTGTTCAAGATTTTTCTTGTTTCTTGAGGAACACCTGTATTGTTATAAACTGCCCTCTTGGAACTGCCCTTCTTGCATCCCAGAAATTTTGGAAAGTTGTTTTTCAATTGTAGAATTCTACTAACCATATATAGTTTGTGGTATTGTTTTTGATCTCTATCTTATTTATTTCCTCCCTGATCTTTATTTTTTCTCATTCTAATCTTTGTTCATTTTCTTTTTGCAGATCTCTTACCACCCAGCTACTAACTCAATGCTTCTCTCCACAGTTGCCAGGTCAGGTTTCAATATGTGAAACTTCCAGGGAAGTTTCAGATGAGGGAAATGAAGGGGTTCACAACATGCCACTGCATAATATGTCACTTTGGCATCTGGATTAGTTTGACCTGAAGGCAATTGGGACCCAGAAGACTCTATATTTCTGTCTTATGAGCCTAAAATAAAGTATAAATTTCCTTTTTTCCATAGGAAATCTAACACATTTAAAAAGAAAATTTCCATTACAAAAGATATCTATACCAGAAAGAGAGCTACTCCCAGATATAACTTTTTTTTTACCCCAAGGAGACTCTTATACGTGTAACAGGGTAAGTTTTATTTACGATATACTTCCTCCCCACACCTTCTCAAAATTTGCCTCCCTCCATTTAGAAGCTCCAAACCCCAAACTCTTTTCTTAGCTCACAGTACTATGTAAGTCTCAATCATCTGGCTATCTCTTTGACTCTCACAGTTTTGTAAAACTTCCATGCATACATACCTAAGAAATTAAAATTGGATATTTTGGCCCTGTTAATCTGTCTTGTGTTAATTTAACTTTTCCATCCATCATAGAACATAGAAAAGGAAAAGGAAAAGTTTTTCCACTCCTACAATATGCAAATACATATGTATGCATATGCAAATTTAGAAAATGAAGAAAGATATTCTTAAGTCATATGATGTCTATTTGGACTATATTTTGCTTTTGGATGCCCTTATCAATATATTGGGAATCATATTGGACATATCTGATACTGTTAAATATCAAGGGCTTATTCAAATTTTCAGCCAACTTCTTTTTTTTCCTATAATATTTATCTTTCAAGTCTTAAATCTATACAATATGATCAAAGATTTTATAGCAACATCTTGATTAATATTATTTTCTTCCTCTCAAGTAATGAGTTGCATAGAACTGTGACACTTCTTTCCTTATTAGGTCATGGGTTGGTGAAGCTTTCAAGCTGCTAAAACTTTTCCCAAATAGCTTCACTTGTTATGAGTTTGAATTAATATACAGTATTATGTAGCAACCAAATAAATAATTTCCTGAAGAAAGCAGTCTATCCTTAGCTGTTCCAGAAAACTCTGCTGAGTCATTTGCAGATGCACTTGAAGAATTTTTCAGGCATACAATGCTAATGAAGGCATGTCTTTGACTCCCATGCCTCCTGGCCTTACTAAACATGGAAAGTTCAGAAGTTTTACTTTGCATTTTCAGTATCTGGGAAAGTGAGGAGTTTAGCCTTGCTTTGGGGATAACTAGTAGAGAATATATTGTATAAGTTAAAGATTCCTTTGTTATGTTTGTTTGCTTTTTCCTAGAATTCCTTTAAATGTGCGTCAAATAACATTTTTTGCTCAGGTCCTGGGCTCACAAGGACTGAATTGTCATCATTTTGGTTGTCACTTACTCACTCAGAAATGAGTCCCGGTATCCAACCATAAAAGAACAGTAGTAACAACCATACTAAGATATCTGAAACTACACATATATACAAAGAATCCAAATAGTAATAATAAGTTGAAACTCAACTTGCAGGAAAAACCTTTCAGTGAAGTCTAGCTACACTGAAATTGGAATGTGTTTCCAACTAAATTCAACAGAAGTAATATCTTTTTTCCTGTTGTTTATTTTTGATACTATAGTTTTGACTAATATGAGGCTAAGTGCTTGGATCTGGACTAACTTGTACTTGTATTTTCAAACACTATAAATCTACTCCATGTTGGTGTGGCCTACACATGTGTGTAAGTTGTTACTCATTAAAATCATGCCAAATGGAGTAAATCAGAATAAGCCTTCAGCTTATTGCCAACGGCATTTTCCTGTTTCCTTGATAGGAAATTCCACCCTTGAAAAAACATATTCTTCAAGAGTTCAGTGGTGGCATTTTACTTAAGAGTTCCTGGAGCTAGAGCAAGGAAGAAAGGAGGAAAGAAGAAGAGAGGGAAGTCTTTATATAATAACAAAGTGTCAAATCACCAAGAGAGTATGACAGTTATAAATAATTTTGCATCCAGTATTCTCAAGGGCATATGAAATATTCTCCAGGATAGGCTATATGTTAGGTCACAAAACAAGTCTTAACAAATTTAATAAGATTGAAAGTATATTAACTATCTTTTTTGAACACAATGTTATGAAACTAAAATCAACTATAGGAAGAAGACTGACACATTTACAAATATGTGGAGATTAAAAATGTTTTTGAATAACTAATGAGTCCAGAAAGAAGTCAAAAGGGAAGTAAAAAAAAAATCTTGCTACAAATACAAAAGAAAACACAATATCCAAAACTTATGGGATACAGCAAAAGCATTTCTAAGAGGAAAGTTTATTATAATTAATGTATATATTAAGAAAAAAACCTTAAATAAACAACCTACATTTATACTTCAAGGAACTAGAAAGAGAATAGAAAAATAAGCAGAAGAAACAATCAGACAGAAATAAATGGAATACAGTCTAAAAAGACAACAGAAAAGGTCAATGCAATTAAGAGCTGATTTTGTGAAAGGATAAACAAAATCAACAAAACTTTACCTAGAAAAACTAAGATGAGAAGAAGACTCAAATAGAAGATACAAAAAAATGAAAGACAAGAAATTGATAACCCAGAAGTACTAAGGGTCATTAAAAACCACTGTCAACAATTATTTGCCAGCAAATTGGAAAACCTAGAAAAATGGATAAATTCTTAGAAAAAAAACCTATGATGACTGAATCATGAATAAATAAAAAATCTGAACAGACCAATTACATGTAGGGAGATTAAGTCAATAGTAAAAAACCTCCCATCACAGAAAAGACCAGGACCAAGTGGCTTCCATAGAAAACTCTGCCAAATATTTAAAGAAAAATTAATACCAGTCCTCTCAAACACTTCCAAAAATCTGAAGAGGAGAGAACATTGCTATATTTATATATAAGGCCAAACAATTTATGAGGCAATATTACTCTGATAACAAAGCCAGACAGGACACTATAAGAAAAGAAAATCACAAGTGAGTGTCCTTGATGAACATAGATAAAAATTTTTCAACAAAATACCAGCAAACTTAATTTGACAGAACATTAAAAGGGTCATTCACTATGATCAAGTGGGATTTATCTCTGGGATACAAGAGTGATTCAATATATACATTTCAGTCACTGTAATACACCACATTAGTTAAAAGAAGGATGAAAATTATGTAGTTATCTCAATAGATGCAGAAAAAGCTTTTGAAAAAATTCAACATCTTTTCATGATAAAAACACTCAACCAATTAGATATAGAGGGGATGTACCACAACATAACAAAGGCCATATATGACAAGCCCATGACCAATACCATACTCAAGGATAAAAAGCTGAAAGCTTTTCTTCTAAGATCAGAAAAAAAGACAAGAATGCCCACTCCCACAGTTCTATTCAACATAGTACTGGAAGTCCTAACAAGCAAAAATCAATCAGTAATAAAGGAGAAAAAAGAAAAGAAAAGAAAGGGCATCCAAATCAGAAAGGAATAAGTAAAATTGTCACCCTTTGTAGATATGATATTGTATTTAGAAAATCCTAAAGACTTGACCAAAAACTGTTAGAACTAAGAAACGAATTTAGTTAAGTTGTAGGATAAGATCATATAAAAAATTCGTTGTACTTCTATACACTAACAATGAACAATGCTCTTCTTATTAGAAAGATCAATTAAGATAATTCCATTTGCTATAACATCAAAAAAAAAATAAAATACCTAAGAATAAATTTAACTATGGAGGAGAAAATGCTGTATACTGAAAACTGTAAGACACTGATGACAGAAATTGAAGAAGAAACAAATAAATGGAAAGGTATTCCATGTACATAAGTTGGAAGAACTAATATTCTGAAAATGTCCATACTACCCTAAGTAACCTACAGAGTTAATGTTATCAAAACTTCAATGGCATTTTCCACAGAAATAGAAAACACAATCTATTTTTATGGCACCACAAAAGATCCCAAATAGCCAAAGCAATCTTGAGCAAGAAGTATAAAGCTGGAGGTATTATAGTGTCTTATTTCAAATGATATTACAAAGCTGTAGTAATAAAAAATATATATTGGCATAAAAACTCACATATAGATCAGTGGAATGGAATGGAGAGTCCAGAATAAACCAGGATTATATGGTCAATTAATTTTTTTTTTTTTTTTTTTTTTTTTTGCGGTATGTGGGCCTCTCACTGTTGTGGCCTCTCCCGTTGCGGAGCACAGGCTCCAGATGTGCAGGCTCAGCGGCCATGGCTCACGGGCCCAGCTGCTCCACGGCATGTGGGATCTTCCCGGACCGGGGCACAAACCCATATCCCCTGCATCGGCAGGTGGACTCTCAACCACTGCACCACCAGGGAAGCCCTAGTCAATTAATTTTTGATATTGGTACCTAGAATTCAATAGGGAAATAATAGTCTCTTAAATAGTGTTAGGAAAACTGGATATACACAGACAAAAACATAAAACTGGACTCCTATCTTAAACATATATAAAAATTACTCAGAATGGACTAAAGAATTGAACATAATTTCTCAAACCATAAAACTGCTAGAGGAAACATGGGAAGAGTTCTTTGACATTGGTCTTGACAATGCTTTCTTGGATTTGACAACCAAAGCAAACGCAGCAAAAGTAAAAATAAATAAGTGAGGCTATATATAAAAACAAAAACAAAAAACCAACCTTGATGCAAAACAAAGAAAATTATCAATGAAATAAAAAGCCAACCTACAGAATGGGAGAAAAGGTTTGCAAATCTTGTATCTGATAAGAAATTAATATGGAAAATACATAAAGAACTCATAAATTCAATAGCAAAAAAACGAACAAATCAATTAAAAAATGGGCAGAAGATCTGAATAGACATTTTTCCAAAGACATACAAATGGCCAACAGATACATGAAAAAGTGCCCAATGTCACTAATTATCAGGAAAATACCATGCAAAACCAAAATGAGACATCATCTCATATCTCTTAGGATGTCCATTAGCATAAATACAAGAGATAAATGTTGGTGAGGATGTGAAGTAAAGGAAATCCTTGTGTGCTGTTGGTGGGAATGTAAACTGGTGCAGGCACTATGGAGAACAGTGTGAAGGTTCCTCAAAATATTAAAATAAAATTACCTTATGAACCATCAATCCCACTTCTGGGAATAAATCATTATCTTGAAGAGATGTCTTTATTCTTCTGTTTTTCATAACATTATTCACAATAACCAAGGTATGGAAACAACTTAAATACCTGTTAATTGATGAATGGATGAAGAAAATGTGCTATATGAATACAATGAAATATTATTCAGCCTTAAAAGGGAAGGAAATCCTGCCAATTGTGATAACATGGATGAAGCTGGAAGATACTATGCCAACTTAAATAAGCCAAACAGAGAAAGACACATGTTGCCTTATATATTTTGTATGTGGGATCTAAAATAAAGAAAGACAGTTGAACTCATAGAGACAAAGAATAGAGAGGTGGTTGCTAGAGGTGAAAGGTGGAGGAAAGGGAGAGAGGATGGTAAAGATTACAAATTTTTAGTTATAAGGTGAATAAGATATGAGGATCTAATATATAACATAGTGAGTATATTTGATAATACTGTTTTGTATAATTAAAATTTGCTAACAGAATAGAACTAAGTGTTTTCACCAAAAAAAAGAAAAAAAAGTTAGTATGTGAAATGTTAAACTCATGTGAGAATTCCTTCATGGTGTACATGTGTACCAAATCACATCAGGGTACATTTAAAATATATTACAGTTGTGGCTGAAGACTGTCTCCTGCCTATCAGCAAACAAAGGGTGTTGTGGCCAACAAGCCATCAATCACTGCAGCCACCCCCTGCTGTGCACCCTGAGGGGACTCAGGTTGGAGAAAAGCAGGATAATGGCCCTAAAGAGCTAACGTGTATATCAAAGAAATGATTTCTATGAGCCCAGATCCTTGCATCTTCCCATACATAGAAAGGCATTGACTTCATTAATTTGAGATGTCCGGTTTTCTTTGAAATCTTTTGAGGTTTTGACTACTTAGTTTTTTGTTGCAAAAGCTCCTGTGTATCCTGGTTCCTTCCTTAGCTCCAGTCTCTCAGAGCTGAGAGTCTGTCTTTTGGGCTTATGTACTCAGAAATTCCACTGAATAAAACATAATTTTCAACCTGTAGCTTGTGCATTTTTTTTTCAGTCAACACAAATCTATTATCAGTTAATCTTCTATAAAGGTGGGGTGGAGGGATGGTGACTGTGATGACAAAATAAATCCAGTAAGTGGTGGGGTTTTTTAATCGTTTTTCCTTTCAACTTTAAACATTTCACTTCATTCTCTTTTTTGCCTGAATAGGTAAGCGGATCTTTCTTCCTCTAGCTTCTTTCTAACTTTTTTCTTTATCTTTATTTTTCTGCAGTTTAAATATAATATGCCAGGTGTAGATTTTTTACTGACTTGGAGAACTTGGTATCTGTCAATAATTTTAAAAATGTTTAACCAATATTACTTTAAAATTTTCTTCTCCTTTTTCTCTTTTTTTCCTTTTTGGTATTCACATGATGTATATGGTATATCTTTTAAAATAGTTTTATTGTTTTGTATGTTTTCATAGTTTTTTCTTAGTATTTCTGTTTGAAAAGTTTGTGTTGCCATATCCTCCAGTCCCTGTTTTTTTCTTAGCTGTGCCCTGTCTACTGATGAGACATCAATGATATTTTAAATTTTTGTTACAATGCTTTTGATTTTTAACATTTCTTTTGACTCCTCTTAGAGTTTCTCTCTTCCAGCTTACACTCATAGAGATGGAGTAAAGTGACAAAGTAGGTGATTAAACAGTTAATCCCACTAAGGAATTATAAGTAGAGAAAAAATTATGGGAGACCCTCTAAGTTAGTGATCACTCAAGAAAGCAGGTTTGCTTGGCCACAAAACCATGCAACAGAAACATAAGACATGCCCCCAAACAATAAAACAATGGTGGAATGAGACCCATGTTCTGCCCAGTGAACTCAGTAAATTAATGATTTCTAAGACATGCTTCTCTGCATGTGCTAAAAACAAAAATATAGGGAAAAGGTGACCTTATCCTGAAACCTGAAATGATTTATTATATTTTAGTATATGTCACCACACTTCTGCCGATAGCAGAAGCCCCATGACAGTCCCAGCTTGACCATGTAGGGGCACGAAAACTCCCCCACCTAATGTGGAGGAGAGACTGACGATGAAAATGTAATATCTACTCAAGAATGAGGAAGAAGGTGGTCTTCTCTCCCTCCGCACTTTTCCTTTGATTATAAAACTGTAGCCCACTAAGTTCTCAGGGCAGCACCTTCTCTCCTGCCTGCTTGTAAATCTCATAAGCATAATATACTAACTCTTTCTTGACCTGTCACTCGTCCTCTTGCTGAATTCTTTCTGCACTGTGACAAAAGAACCTATGCTCTATTAAGTCCCAAAACATGTTCTAAAGTTTCAACACTATCCATCTGTTTTTACATGTGTCTCCTTTCTTCATTTGAGCTCTTTAATTGCTAATGAAGTTGCATTAGATTCCCAACTGAATCTGATTCTGATGACTGGCTGGTCTTTTTAGACTACATTTTTTTTCTTTTCTTTTAGCATGCCTTGTATTTTTTTGTTGAAAGTCAGACATGATGTATCTAGTAATATGAACTTAGGCTTTTAGTGTGGGGTTTCTGTTAACTTGGCTAGTTTCTGGGCTTGAAGTGCCACTGGCTTCAGTTTCTTATAGTTTTCTTTTTTTCCTTCATTGTTGTCATAAGGCTATCTTCAGAACATCATCTTAAGTATGGTATTTGTCTGGAATGTCTCTAAGTTGTGATCCACTTACTATCCTGAACCCCTCTTGCTGTAGTAATAAGACATTGGGGAGGGGAAGTTTTCTATAATCTTATGATTATAGTTCAGTTTTTCTCAGTAGGCATGATATCCTGGGATGTCACCTTAAGAAGTGTTTCTTAGATCTTGTTTGTTTTTAACATGCTATTGTTTTTTCTCTCTTCAAGTAAAATCAGGAAGGGTATAGAGGGCCTGTGTGGCCTAATTCCTTTCCCCCAGGGCTCTCAATTATCAAATAAGCTTCTGGTGGCTTGTCCTGAGGATAACCTTTGTTATAAAGTATAGAGCAATGCTCTGGTTTTCTTTTCTCTCCCTCTGCCTGAGCAGAGTTTTTTTGTTTGTTTCTTTCCCTGATCTTCAACATGAGAATCTGATTGGCCACCTGGAGACAAAACCTAAATACCAGGTCAGGTGAGTTTTTAAATTATCAGACTAGTCTACATTCAGCCTCCAGTGATTTGTAAACTACAGTTTAGGTGTTCCTACCACTTACTGGATTTAGTGGCTCTTAGTGTGCTGTAATTCTTGAATTTACAAGTTTTAGGGGTGGTGATCTGCCCTGTGACCTCAATTATCTGTTTTTCCAAGAAAAATTATTGTTTTTAAGTTTGCTCAGCATTTTAATTTTATTGAGTACAGGAGTGATTACTTCTCCAAACTCAAGAAGCATGACCAGTATGTAACTGGAAGCAGGAATGCTGAAATTTAAGTGTTACTAGTCCATGAGAATCAGATATATTGATTACTGCCTACAGCCACTGACTCTTTCATAAGACCTTTTCAACTAAAATTGCATTCTACATTATAATATTTTGCTGAGTTATTGGTTAAATTAAATTAAATACAATTTTCAGATACTGAGATTTTGCTTTATGATTTGAACCAGACTTCATATCTACTGTATCAAATTCCAGTGATCTTTTAATTGACAAAATGAGCTTCTTGCTAATTCTGTGCATTACAGTTGTTTATTGTCAAGCAAATTTATTCTAAACTATACTTTAGAAACCTCGCTGTAATTTGAGAAATTGGCTCCTACAGCCTATTTCCAGGGCTAAGCCAGGATCCTAATTATCTCATTTTTGTATTATTTTATTAATTTTTGTATTACAGAGTTCATGCTTCTCCCTTGATCCTTTTTCATAAGGCTTCATAAGTCTTGAAATCCTACTCCACATAGCTGACAAGTCAATGATTTGCCCTGACAGCTGCTTGCTGGAGGCCTATTAAGTGTTGTGGGAATAAATATAAGTAATAATAAAGGTATCTGCAAATTTAGGGGTACAGATAAAATTGTGAAAATAGAGTTAACTGAAGGAATAGATCTTTTCCCACTTAATCCTCAAGCAGTCCCCTGGACAACATTGTTTTTATCTAAAAAAGGAGTCATGAGTGGAATACAGTGAAGCTTAAAAGACAGCTTTTTGTCTTTTCAGGCTAATAACGCAGATATGGTTTTTTGTGGGGTTTTCTGTTTTTTGTTTTGTAGAAAACACAAGCTATAAAACATCTATAGAAGAATGTAAAAATCATCCATTATTCTACCATCAGAAATAATGGTGTAATTATTATTCAGCAATTATTATTTCAATGTAATTCTTTGCAACTTTTTTACATGTGTAATGCATTTAAAATATAACTGGATTTATATTATGCATACCACATTTTTATCCTTTATCTCCAGGCATCATTATTTTATAGGCTTTTTAGTACACTAATCAATATTTTCAAAGGTTATTATAGTTTAATGGTTGCACAGTATTCCATTATATTAGTACTTTGTGACATGTTTGGCCATTCCCTTTGAATCACAGCAATATCTTTCTGAAAAAAAAAATGAGGAAGAAAAAGAAAGTAAAATAGAGCAAAAATTCTAGACTAGCTCATGCTACAGCCAAAGCTTTAATAACAACACCACAAAATACCATTACCAGCAAAATATTGGGTCAGCCTAAAATAAGGTATTATCACCAGATAGATGTTAATAAATACAGAAAGACAAAATCTTAAGTTACTCTTTTGCCACATTACCAATAAATATGACCATAAACGATTTTCTCTAGTTAAGTCAAAATAGAAAGAGAAAGCCCCAGATGAATGTGTCCCCATGAGTTTTGGATATAAAAACCCAGTTGGTATCATACTATGATGATTCTAAAACATATTTAATTCCCTGCAATGAGAATACAGTTACATTTGAATTTATTCTATGTGTGTAAAAAGATCATTACCATCAAAAAATGGTAATTTTTTTCACCAGTGACTCAAAAAACAGAGTAGGGAAGGTATGAAGTTCTTACAAAGCAAAATAACATTGTCAGGGATAATTTTTATCTTATTGGGGCTTTAGTTGTGACAATGATATTGTTTCTCATGGGTGACGGCTTCATTGGCAGATTTGGTAAGTGGAAGTAATTAAAAGTTATGAATCATCAGGAAGAAATACAATATTTCCTTTAAAAAAGAAGAGATTCCTAGTGATGTATTGATTTAGATTTATAAGTGCTCCATTTAAATTTTGGTATATTATTGGGAAGATTTCATAAAACTAGGAATGCAAACAGAAATAAAGAAGTGTTAAGCTGAGATCTCCCCAAACATTAAAAAACAAGCAAAACAAAGCAAAACAAAATAAAACGAAAAAACAAAAAACCCCACAAAACTTCATTGTTTCAGGCTTTTTAGACTACTCTATGGACAATCTTAAAAAACAGCAGAATTTCAGTAATATTGACTCCCGCACTGTGGACCTAAAAAGAGGAGCTTTAGGTGCTGCTTCACTGCCCTGACATTATCTTAGTTTTCAAAGAAACTGGTGAGCAAGAATGCCATGAAATTTAAAGTTTAAATTACTGATAGAAAATTTTAAGTTGCCACAAATACCACAGCAAAAATTTTACATAGTATAAAAAGATTTGCTCTGGTAAATGGGTGAGAAATATATATACATATGAAGTGTATTTATAACTGTGATAATATACCTCTGTTACATATACCTGTTTTTGCGATTATTGAGTTAAGAAAACAATGTTTCTATATCAGGAGTGGTAACCAAAAGACTTCCAAATTTCTTGTTTTGATGTTATCTGGCTTTAATCCTGTTAGAGTTTGAATAAACTCCAGGTATCTAGGTAAGCTCTTTTGTTGTTCATAACAAAGTACTGACCAATGGGTTTCTGTATATAGCCATATGCAGATGATGCTAACCATAGTGTTACTTTAGAAATCTGCAAATATCTAGGTAGATTTGATGATTTCTAGACACTTGGTATTTCAGTGAAGATCTGATTTTCAGATGTCTAAGAAGGTAAGTATGCTGTTCCAAACTCTTCTACTAATCATGTTTTTCTTTACAGATATTTAATGCAAGCATTATGTTTTATACTAATAGGAGCCAGCATGTGTTTTAACGTTTTCTTATTTAGAGGAAATGTGGATTAAACAACTGCCACTGACTAATGGTTGTACAGATGTGCTTGTTAAAAAATAAGTTATCTTTCAACTCAGTATTGACCATGCGATTTTTCTAGTTGTCCTGTAAAGAATGAGTCTGATTCTAACTAGGCATTAACCTTGGATTCTGCAAATACCAGCTAGAGTTCATAGTTCATATAATAATGTTACTTGGTCATGGGATATTGCCGGAGTCCAGGTAGATGAAACTGTGGGCCCTACCATGGTTGTTTCTAATCCCTGAGAGAGCAGTGAGGAGCCCTGAAGAGAGATCTCAGTTCCCTGTCCTGGAATTGAATTGGGTAGCCTGAATGAAAACCAGGAATCCTCACCCGTCGGTCACCAGGGGCTAGAGGCTAGAAGAAAAGTTGCCCTAGCTCTTTCCCCTATTTTTTTTTTTTTTTTTTTTTTTGCGGTACGCGGGCCTCTCAATGCTGTGGCCTCTCCCGTTGTGGAGCACAGGCTCCGGACGCGCAGGCTCAGCGGCCATGGCTCACGGACCCAGCCGCTCCACGGCATGTGGGATCTTCCCGGACCGGGGCACGAACCCGCGTCCCCTGCATCGGCAGGCGGACTCTCAACCACTGCGCCACCAGGGAAGCCCTTTTCCCCTATTTTAAAGCAAGAATGTTTCAAGGAGGCAAAAACTGTGAAACAGGTACAAAATTTATTATTAGAGACACAGCACAAGTGAGAGAGCACACAGAGAAGCAGTTTATTTATTTAAGACTGAAGCAAGGCAGAAACATACTCTAAGAGAGAAAGTGCATGGGCATCCTCTCTAATGAGGAGGAGCTGCAGTAAAGAAGTTATTTAAATCACTTATATAGGACAGTCCTCCTGGGTCTCTGTTTACATTTGGTCAATTATCTTGTTTCTTTTTTCACACCTGACTGGTTCCAGAACCCTCCCCGACATGGGTGCACAATTTTTGCTAAGATGGATCCCACTGCAGAGGCCTGTGGGTGCATGCCCACTCTTATTATGGGGTGGCGTCCCCTCTCTTTTTGACCCCCCAAGGGGCCTTCCTGCACATGTGCAGACAGGGAAGTTTTCCTTGACCTTGGGAGTGGTCATCTTATCTCTTTACTTCAGCAGAGCTGAGCTTCTGCCACTAGCTTTGTCCTTGGAGTGTCTGGGTGAGAACCAAGCTTCAATTTTACTCCACTTGACAAAGAAACACCAGCTGTCCAGCCCAGGTGCCCATCTATCTCGTACCTCACCTCCATATGTTCTTGCAGGTTTTTGTCAAGCTGCTGGTAAATCTAATAATGGTAGCAAACATAGCTCTTTGCTGGTATTCACAGAAGAGATTGTGTGGGCTTTATTCACCCTCAGTATCTTCTAATTAGAGATTTCTAAGACATTGATGATGGTGTCCATGACATTTGTTCATGCCATGTTTAGTTTGTTTTGTTTTGTTTACAAATACTCAGGTAAGAAATGCAGTGTCCCTTGCAATATTAGTAACCACAAGATTTTTATAATTTTTTAAGGCAGAAAGACTTAATTTTATTTATTTCTTTGTCAATATTCCTCTTTTGTGTAAAATTGGGTTTTTGACCTATATAATTTTCCTTCTGCCTGAAGAACTTTGTATGTGTGTGTGTCTGTGAATATTAAGAACAGTTAACATAAGCTCTATCCTCTTAACAAATATATAAGTGTACAGTACAGTTTTGTTAACTATAGGCACAAGGTTGTACAGTACATGTCTAGAACTTGTTTATCTTGCATAACAATGTTTTACCTCTTGAATAGCAACTCCTCATTTCCCCCCCTTCCACTAGCTCCTGGCAACCACTATTCTACTCTCTATTTATGTGAGTGAGATTTTGGGTATTTCATTATCAGTGAAGTCAGGCAATCTTTGTCCTTGTATGACTGGACACATAGCCTTATACCCTCCAGGCTCATCCATATTGTCACTCATCTCAGGATTTCCTTTCTTTTTAAGGCTAAATAATATTCTGTTGTGAGTATATACCACATTTTACTTATACTTTCACTTATCAATGAACAATCATGTTACTACATCTTGCCTATTGTGAATAAAGCTGAAATAAACATGAGGCACCAATATATCTTTGAGATCCTGATTTCAATTCTTTTGGATAAATATCAAAATTAGGCTTGCTGGATCATATGGTAATTGTAGTTAAAATTTCTTGGGACTCGACATACCATAGCAGCTGCACCATTTTGCATTCCCATAAAGTGTGTACAGAGTTCAAATCCTCCACATCCTCACCAACACTTGTTACGTTTTATCTTTTTGTTAATAGCCATTCTAATAGGTGTCAGGTGGAATCTCATACTAGTTTCAATTTGCATTCTCTTGATGATTAGTAATGTTAAGTATCTTTTCCAAATACTTGTCTTCCTTGGAGAAATGTCATTTCAAACCCCTTGTCCATTTAGAAAAAAATATTTTTCTATTAAGTTATAGTTTTCCTTCTAAATTTTGTAAATTAACCTCCTATCAAATATACAGTTTTCAAATATTTTCTTTAATTCCACAGGTTACATTTTCACTCTTGTTTTCCCACTGTACAAAATTTTAGTTTGATTTAGTCCCACTTATTTTTTTTTAGAATTAATATTGTTAAAATGTCTACTCTAGACATTCAATCCATCTGCAAGTCCTACCAACTCTACCTTCAAAATACAGCCCAGGGGGACCTTGAGGATGGCAGAAGAGTAAGACGTGGAGATCACCTTCCTCCCCACAGATACACCAGAAATACATCTACACGTGGAACAACTCCTACAGAACACCTACTGAAGGCTGGCAGAAGACCTCAGACCTCCCAAAAGGCAAGAAACCCCCCACGTACCTGGGTAGGGCAAAAGAAAAAAAAAAAAGAAAAAACAGAGACAAAAGAATAGGGACGGCACCTGCACCAGTGGGAGGGAGCTGTGAAGGAGGAAAAGTTTCCACACACTAGGAAGCCCCTTCGCGGGCGGAGACTGCGGGAGGCGGAGGGGGGAGCTTCGAAGCCGCGGAGGAGTGCACAGCAACAGGTGCGGAGGGCAAAGCGGGGAGATTCCCGCACAGAGGATCGGTGCCAACCGTCACTCACCAGCCCGGGCTGGCGGGGCTGCGCGCTGAGGCTCGGGTTTCGGTTTCGGTAGGAGCGCAGGGAGAGGACTGGTGTTGGCGGCATGAACATAGCCTGAAGGGGTTAGTGCACCACGGCTAGCCGGGAGATAGTCCGGGGAAAAGTCTGCACCTGACGAAGAGGCAAGAGACTTTTTCTTTCCTCTTTGTTTCCTGATGCGCGAGGAGAGGGGTTTAAGAGCGCTGCTTAAAGGAACTCCAGAGATGGGCGCGAGCCACGGCTAAAAGCGCGAACCCCAGAGACGCGGGCGAGCCGCGACTAAAAGCACGGCCCCCAGGGACGGGCGGGAGACGCTAAGGCTGCTGCTGCCGCCACCAAGGGGCCTGTGTGCGAGCACAGGTCACTCTCCACACCCCTCTTCCGCGGAGCCTGTGCAGCCCGCCACTGCCTGGTTCCCGGGATCCAGGGACAAATTCCCCGGGAGAACGCACGACGGGCCTCAGGTTGGTGCAACGTCACACCGGCCTTCGCCACCGCAGGCCCGCCCCGCACGCAGTGCCCCTCCCTCTCCCCACTGGCCTGAGCGAGCCAGAGCCCCCAAATCAGCGGCTCCTTTAACCCCGTCCTGTCTGAGCAAAAAACAGACGCCCTCCAGCGACCTACACGCAGAGGCAGGGCCAAATCCAAAGCTGAGCCCCTGGGAGCTGTGAGAACATAGAAGAGAAAGGGAAATCTCTCCCAGCAGCCTCAGAAGCAGCGGATTAAAGCTCCACAATCAACTTGATATACCCTGCATCTGTGGAATACATGAATAGACAACGAATCATCCCAAATTAAGGAAGTGGACTTTAGGAGCAAGATCTATGATTTTTTCCCCTTTCCTCTTTTTGTGAATGTGTATGTGTAGGCTTCTGTGTGAGATCTTGTCTGTATAGTCTTGCTTCCACCATTTGTCCTAGGGTTCCATCCGTCCATGTTTTTTTTTTTAATTTTTTTTCTTAATAATTAATTTTAATAACATTATACTTTACCTTCGTTCTTTCTTTCTTTCTTTCCTTCCTTCCTTCCCTCCTTTAGACAACGAATCATCCCAAATTGAGGAGGCGGTCTCTGACAGCAAGATTTATGATTTTTTCCCCTTTACCTCTTTTAGTGAGGGTGTATGTGTATGCTTCTGTGTAAGATTTTGTCTGTATAGCTTTGCTTCCAACATTTGTCCTAAGGTTATATCCGTCCCCCCTTTTTTTTCCTAAATAAGAATTTTTTAATTCAATAACTTTATTATACTTTATTTTATTTTTACTGTAGCTTCTTTCTTTCTGTCTTTTTTCCTTCTTTCCCTCCTTCCTTCCTCCCTCCCTCCCTCCCTCCTTTCTTTCCTTCTTTGCTTCTTTCTTTCTTTCTTCCTTCCTTCCTACCCTCCTTTCCTTCTTTCTTTCCTCATACTTCTACTAATTCCCTCTACTTTTTCTCCCTTTTATCCTGAGCCGTGTGGATGAAAAGCTTTTGGTGCTCCAGCCAGGAGGCAGGGCTCTGCCTCTGAGGTAGGAAAGCCAACTTCAGGACACTGGTCAACAAGAGACCTCCCAGCTCCACATAATATCAAACGGCGAAAATCTCCCAGAGACCTCCATCTTAACACCAGCACCCAGCTTCACTCAACGACCAGCAAGCCACAGTGCTGGAAAACCTATGCCAAACAACTAGCAAAACAGGAACACAACCTCACCCATTAGCAGAGAGGCTGCCTAAAATCATAATAAGGCCACAGACACCCCAAACACACCACCAGACGTGAACCTGCCCACTAGAGAGACAAGATCCAGCCTCATCCACCACAACACAGGCACTAGTCCCCTCCACCAGGAAGCCTACACAACCCACTGAACCAACCTTAGCCACTGGGGACAGACATCAAAACAACGGGAGATACGAACCTGCAGCCTGCAAAAAGGAAACCCCAAACACAGTAAGATAAGCAAAATGAGAAAACAGAAAAACACATAGCAGATGAAGGAGCAAGATAAAAACGCACCAGACCTAACAAATGAAGAGGAAATAGGCAGTCTACCTGAAAAAGAATTCAGAATAATGATAGTAAGGATGATCCGAAATCTTGGAAATAGAATGGACAAAATGCAAGAAACAGTTAACAAGGACCTAGAAGAAATAAAGATGAAACAAGCAACGATGAACAACACAATAAATGAAATTAAAAGTACTCTAGATGGGATCAATAGCAGAATAACTGAGGCAGAAGAACGGATAAGTGACCTGGAAGATAAAATAGTGGAAATAACCACTGCAGAGCAGAATAAAGAAAAAAGAATGAAAAGAACTGAGGACAGTCTCAGAGACCTCTGGGACAATATTAAACACACCAACATTCGAATTATAGGGGTTCCAGAAGAAGAAGAGAAAAAGAAAGAGACTGAGAAAATATTTGAAGAGATTATAGTTGAAAACTTCCCTAATATGGGAAAGGAAATAGTTAATCACATCCAGGAAGCACAGAGTCCCATCCAGGATAAATCCAAGGAGAAATACGCCAAGACACATATTAATCAAACTGTCAAAATTTAAATACAAAGAAAGCGTATTAAAAGCAGCAAGGGAAAAACAACAAATAACACACAAGGGAATCCCCATAAGGTTAACAGTCTGATCTCTCAGCAGAAACCCTACAAGCCAGAAGGGAGTGGCAGGACATACTGAAAGTGATGAAGGAGAAAAACCTGCAACCAAGACTACTCTACCCAGCAAGGATCTCATTCAGATTTGATGGAGAAATTAAAACCTTTACAGACAAGCAAAAGCTGAGAGAGTTCAGCACCACCAAACCAGCTTTACAACAAATGCTAAAGGAACTTCTCCAGACAAGAAACACAAGAGAAGGAAAAGACCTATAATAACGAACCCAAAACAATTTAGAAAATGGGATTAGGAACATACATATCGATAATTACCTTAAATGTAAATGGACTAAATGCTCCCACCAAAAGACACAGATTGGCTGAATGGATACAAAAACAAGACCCTTATATATGCTGTCTACAAGAGACCCACTAGAGACCTAGAGACACATACAGACTGAAAGTAAGGGGATGGAAAAAGATATTCCATGCAAATGGAAACCAAAAGAAAGCTGGAGTAGCAATTCTCATATCACACAAAATAGACTTTAAAATAAGGACTATTAGAAGAGACAAAGAAGGACATTACATAATGATCAAGGGATTGATCCAAGAAGAAGATATAACAATTATAAATATTTATGCACCCAACATAGGAGCACCTCAATACATAAGGCAAATACTAACAGCCATAGAGGGGAAATTGACAGTAATGCATTCATAGTAGGGGACTTTAACACCCCACTTTCACTAATGGACAGATCATCCAAAATGAAAATAAATAAGGAAATACAAGCTTTAAATGATACATTAAACAAGATGGGCTTAATTGATATTTATAGGACACTCCATCCAAAAACAACAGAATACACATTTTTCTCAAGTGCTCATGGAACATTCTCCAGGATAGATCATATCTTGGGGCACAAATCAAGCCTCGGTAAATTTAAGATAATTGAAATTGTATCAAGTATCTTTTCCACCCACAACGCCATGAGACAAGATATGAATTACAGGAAAAATCTGTAAAAAATACAAACACGTGGAGGCTAAACAATACACTACTTAATAACGAAGTGATCACTGAAGAAATCAAAGAGGAAATAAAAAAATACCTAGAAACAAATGACAATGGAGACACAATGACCCAAAACCTATGGGATGCAGCAAAAGCAGTTCTAAGGGGGAAGTTTATAGCAATACAAGCCCACCTTAAGAAGCAGGAAACATCTCGAATAAACAACCTAACATTGCAACTCAAGCAATTAGAGAAAGAAGAACCAAAAAACCCCAAATCTAGCAGAAGGAAAGAAATCATAAAAATCAGGTCAGAAATAAATGAAAAAGAAATGAAGGAAACAATAGCAAAGATCAATAAAACTAAAAGGTAGTTCTTTGAGAAAATAAACAAAATAGATAAACCATTAGCCAGACTCATCAAGAAAAAAAGGGAGAAGACTCAAATCAATAGAATTAGAAATGAAAAAGAAGTAACAATGCACACTGCAGAAATAAAAATGATCATGAGAGATTACTACAAGCAACTCTATGCCAATAAAATGGACAATCTGGAAGAAATGGACAAATTCTTAGAAATGCACAACCTGCCAGACTGAATGAGGAAGAAATAGAAAATATGAACAGACCAATCAAAAGCAATGAAATTGAAACTGTGATTAAAAATCTTCCAACCGACCAAAGCCCAGGACCAGATGGCTTCACAGGCGAATTCTATGAAACATTTAGAGAAGAGTTAACACCTATCCTTCTCAAACTCTTCCAAAATATAGCACATGCAGGAACACTCCCAAATTCCTTCTACGAGGCCACCATCACCTTGATACCAAAACCAGACAAGGATGTCACAAAGAAAGAAAACTACAGGCCAATATCACTGATGAACATAGATGCAAAAATCCTCAACAAAATACTAGCAAACAGAATCCAAGAGTACTTTAAAAGGATCATACACCATGATCAAGTGGGGTTTATTCCAGGAATGCAAGGATTCTTCAATATACGCAAATCTATCAATGTGATAAACCATATTAACAAATTGAAGGAAAAAATCATATGATCACCTCAGTAGATGCAGAGAAAGCTTTTGACAAAATTCAACACCCATTTATGATAAAAAGCCTGCAGAAAGTAGGCATAGAGGGAACCTTCCTCAACATAATAAAGGCCATATATGACAAGCCCACAGCCAACATCATCCTCAATGGTGAAAAACTGAAAAGCAGTTCCACTAAGATCAGGCAAAAGACAAGGTTGCCCACTCTCACCACTCTTATTCAACATAGTTTTGGAAGTTTTAGCCACAGCAATCAGAGAAGAAAAGGAAATAAAAGGAATCCAAATCGGAAAAGAAGAAGTAAAGCTGTCACTGTTTGCAGATGACATGGTACTATACATAGAGAATCCTAAAGATGCTACCAGAAAACTACTAGAGCTAATCAATGAATTTGGTAAAGTAGCATGATACAAAATTAATGCACAGAAATCTCTGGCATTCCTATATACTAATGATGAAAAATCTGAAATTGAAATCAAGAAAACACTCCCATTTACCACTGCAACAAAAAGAATAAAATATCTAGGAATAAACCTACCTAAGGAGACAAAAGACCTGTATGCAGAAAATTATAAGACACTGATGAAAAAAATTAAAGATGATACAAAAGGAAGGAGAGATATATCATGTTCTTGGATTGGAAGAATCAACATTGTGAAAATGACTCTACTACCCAAAGCAATCTACAGATTCAATGCAATCCCTATCAAACTACCACTGGCATTTTTCACAGAACTAGAACAAAAAATTTCACAATTTGTATGGAAATACAAAACACCCCGAATAGCCAAAGCAATCTTGAGAAAGAAGAGCGGAGCTGGAGGAATCAGGCTCCCTGACTTCAGACTATACTACAAAGTTACAGTAATCAAGAGAGTATGGTACTGGCACAAAAACAGAAAGATAGATCAATGGAACAGGATAGAAAGCCCAGAGGGAAACCCACGCAAATATGGATACCTTATCTTTGATAAAGGTGGCAGGAATGTACAGTGGAGAAAGGACAGCCTCTTCAATAAGTGGTGCTGGGAAAACTGAACAGATACATGTAAAAGTATGAGACTAGATCAGTCCCTAACACCATACACAAAAATAAACTCAAAATGGATTAAAGACCTAAATGTAAGGTCAGAAACTATCAAACTCTTAGAGGAAAACATAGGCAGAATACTCTATGACATAAATCACAGCAAGATCCTTTTTGACCCACCTCCTAGAGTAATGGAAATAAAAACAAAAATAAACAAATGGAACCTAATGAAACTTCAAAGCTTTTGCACAACAAAGGAAACCATAAAGAAGACCAAAAGACAACCCTCAGAATGGGAGAAAATATTTGCAAATGAAGCAACTGATAAAGGATTAATCTCCAAAATTTACAAGCAGCTCATGCAGCTCAATAACAAAAAATCAAACAACCCAATCCAAAAATGGGCAGAAGACCTAAATAGACAATTCTCCAAAGAAGATATACAGACTGCCAACAAACACATGAAAGAATGCTCAACATCATTAATCATTAGAGAAATGCAAATCAAAACTACAATGATATATCATCTCACACCAGTCAGAATGGCCATCATCAAAAAATCTAGAAACAATAAATGCTGGAGAGGGTGTGGAGAAAAGGGAACACTCTTGCACTGCTGGTGGGAATGTGAATTGGTTCGGCCACTATGGAAAACAGTATGGAGGTTTCTTAAAAAACTACAAATAGAACTACCATATGACCCAGCAATCCCACTACTGGGCATATACCCTGAGAAAACCAAAATTCAAAAAGAGTCATGTACCAAACTGTTCATTGCAGCTCTATATACAATAGCCCAGAGATGGAAACAACCTAAGTGCCCATCATCGGATGAATGGATAAAGAAGATGTGGCACATATATACAATGCAATATTACTCAGCTATAAAAAGAAACGAAATTGAGCTATTTGTAATGAGGTGGATAGACCTAGAGTCTGTCATACAGAGTGAAGTAAGTCAGAAAGAAAAAGACAAATACCGTATGCTAACACATATATATGGAATTTAAGAAGAAACAAAAATGTCATGAAGAACCTAGGGGTAAGACAGGAATGAAGAAATAGACCTACTGGAGAACAGACTTGAGGATATGGGGAGGGGGAAGGGTGAGCTGTGATAGGGCGAGAGAGAGTCATGGACATATAAACACTAACAAACATAAGGTAGATAGCTAGTGGGAAGCAGCCGCATGGCACAGGGATATCGGCTCGGTGCTTTGTGACTGCCTGGAGGGGTGGGGTTGGGAGGGTGGGAGGGAGGGAGACGCAAGAGGGAAGAGATATGGGAACATATGTATATGTATAACTGATTCACTTTGTTATAAAGCAGAAACTAACACACCATTGTAAAGCAATTATACCACAATAAAGATGTTAAAAAAAAAATGTGTACTCTACATACAGTGATCTATAGATTCAAAGAAAGCTCTATTTAAAATCCTATTTTATGACTTTGTAATATTTCACTTTCTTAATTAAGAAGTATCTTTTGCCATCTTGTTTCTGTCCTTTCTTTTTGGAATCATGAAGATTAATTCTCACTGATCACAGATTGAATCTTTCTATATTCATTCTTCCACAAATAATAGATTAAAATTTTTAGTTAATTTCAGTCTATACTAATGAAGATTTACTCTTTATTTATGGGCATAATAAATTTGAGTTTGTAGATCAGTAATTTTCAGAAATATGTAGTCATAAATGAACTATATAAAATGATAAATTAAAGTGAACTTTTTTATTATTAGCATGTTATCAGGTAGTTCAGATGGTGTGACTGTGCTTTATGATCTTGAGAACTCCAGCAGACAACCTTATTACACATGTAAAGCAGTGTGTTTCATTGGCAGGTGTGTATTAAAAATGTAATTCATGAATTTATAAACATTTGAGTATTTTTTGCATCAAATGCAAAACAAGAAAAAACTTTTGTATTCTTTTTGTTCTCCACCTACATAGCACACCTCAGTAAATAATTTTAGTTTTTAGATTACTTAGCATAAGATTCATTTGAGTCTTTCCAGCTAAATATAAACACAAATTAGATTTTTCAACTATCATTAATAGAACAAAAAGATTAACAGCTAGAAGCCATAAATGTACTAACAATCACACACACACACACACACGCGCGCACACACACACACACACACACACACACATCTTTCTTACCTCTCTATTTACTCAAAGCTACCTAACTTAACATACTTCTCTTTGTCTTGAATTTTTTGACTATTTACTGGCTTTCCAATCTTGTGAGAATTATTTTTAAGTTTGCGGCCATGGCTCACGGGCCCAGCCGTTCTGCGGCATGTGGGATCTTCCCAGACCAGGGCATGAACCTGTGTCCCCTGCATCAGCAGGCAGACTCTCAACCACTGCGCCACCAGGGAAGCCCTATTTTTAAGTTTTTAATAAAGTGTTTTGTGATTTTGTTTTAAAAAAAGAAATCCTATTTTACAGGAATAGAATTTTACTATAATTTAAGTCAAAACAATCTTGAGAAAGAATAAAACTAGAGACATCAAATGTTTTGATTTTCAAACATATTACAAAGCTATAATAGTTAAAATAGTATAGTTCTCACATAAATACAGACATATAGAACAGTGGGACAGAATAGAGCCCAGAAATAAATCCACACATATACAGGTACCAAGAATACACAGTAGAAAAAGAAATATATTCAACATTATAAAACCTAGATGTCCACATCCAAGAAAAAAAATAATAAATTTGACCCTTATCTTACATCATACAGTAAAATCAATTCAAGATGGACGAAGGACCTAAATGAAAGACCTGAAACTGTAATACTTCTGGAAGAAAACATAGGGGAAAACATGACATTGGGTGTTGACAGTGATTTCTAAGATATGACACACCAAAAAACATGAAAAACAAAAGAAATTCTTCTTAATTCTTGTTTTAAAACAATTTGTGTTGAACCCAGTGATGGACTTCAGAATCTGCAGGTATCCAGGTAAGGTATCATGCTGTTTGCAATCACCAGTTTTGCAGGTATTTTCTAAGAGATTATTTTTTTCCTCTAACTAGAAAAAATACTATTGACCTTAAGTTTGAACAGATTTTTCAGATTGTGTTCATGAAACTGTAGATAAAAGATAAAAGACATTAGAATAGTGTTGAGTTCAGATTTTAAAATGTGAGGCAGTAAATATGTGTATTACAATGATTTTTGCAGGTTCTGATGAAATTATGTTAATGAAGTTGATGATAGTGAGGGAAGAATCTCACAGTATTCATGTAAGTGTGTGAGGCTTAGCCACAGTACAGACCATATAATTTTTAGATAAAGGTAACTGATGATGATATTCCTTTGCCCTTTTTACTTCAGGTACTGAGGTAAGAAACCAAGCTGCTCATTCCAATGGTGGTAACCATAAGACAACTGATTTTTTTGGGGGGGGGTGAAATTAGTCTTTAATTATGTTAACATTTGAGAGATTTGCAGGTTTCCAGGTGACTTCCCTAACTGTTTGTAACCACAATACTGACCAAGGATTTTTTGTAGATGGTCATCAAATGATGATGCTTTCACTCTTGTGTTTGCTTGGAAATTTGGAAATATCCACGTAAAGTTGATGGTTCACATAACAGTGGTGGTATCCATGAGATTTTTCAGATGTCCAAGCAGAAGAATATATGTTAGTAATCATGCTTGCCACCACGTGTTTTTCCATATTTAATTTAAGAGATTATTATGAATCTAGAAAAAGTTGTTTCTGGGATAAGCTGCTATTTAGTAAGGGAAGAGATGGGCCAAATCTACAGTACAGACTTAATTTTCATACATCTAGGAAAGTAATTATGATGTCCCAACCTTTTGTAGTACTGGTGTTTGTTGAAGGTATTCATAAGGAATAAAGTTTTCCCCATTAATATTACTATGATGAGACTATAAATATTTCTTATTTAGACAAACACATTCAATGGCACTAGAGACCTCATTTGTAGATATCCAAGTCGCTGATCATGATCTCCTGACCATGGAGTGACCATGAATTTCTCTAGTGACAAAGCAAGAGATGAGGGTCTCTCAAAATATGTTTTGTCCTTGGAGTTCTACAAGTTTCCGGTAAATTTTGATAGTTCCCTAAATGGCATTGGGAGTATGTAGGTTCCAGGTTTGAGACTAGTTTACCTCATATGTTTTTCAGATTCCATCAAGAGATTCCTATGAACTATATCATCATAATCAACATGAGACTTTAATTGTATCCAGGAAAGTGATGGTGTTTTCCTCAATCCCAGAACAGACCATCTAATTGTTAAATAACCAGCTATGTGGAATTCTTTAAAAGGTATTCATTCAAAGGTAATTGTGTCTGGTATCCCCCTGGCATATTTTAAATTTTCAAGAAGATTGTATGGGTTCTGAAGGAATGATAGTGGCCATGGTATACTGAAGTTTTCCAAACTGATGTATCTCTAACCATGGATGTCAAATAAGTTTTAAAATTTTCCATTTACAATGTGATGATGATGGTAAAACTAACAATGTATGCCATTAGCAATTTTGCTTGTATTTAGAAAAGAGATGATGTGTATATTTATACATTACTATCTGCACCGTTTTCAATTATCTAGGTTAATACTGCTGGTATCAGAATTCTGCTATTTTTGTTTGTTTGCTTTTAATTTCTGACATTAAAGTAAGAATATTGCAGGACATAATAATGGTAATAATTATGAAGTTTTAATTATTCCTATTTTAGAGATGATATGCAGTGACTAAGAGATGTCTACTATCTTTTCTTACCTGAATGCATAAAAGAAACATAATACCATGCTTTAGGTGTTTAGGTAAGATTTTTTTTTTTTTTTTGGTCACTACCAAAATCACATAGCATGCAATTAAGGGATTTCTCTTTAGAGGGAATGTATTTTTTTTGTTTGTTTGTTTGTTTTTCGGGGGGGAATGTATGTTTAATTCTAGTAGTGACTGATTGTTATGCAGGTAATCAAGTAGTAACTGTGTTGTACTTCACATCAACATTGACATGAAAATTTTCTAGGTGCCCAGTCAGGATATAATTGTGTCCCTACTGAGGCAGTTGACCTTAGAATTCCACAAGTGTACAAATAGAGTTTAGGGATCACATAATGATGCTGTCTCTTGGTTGTTGTAGGATTTCAGGTAGAAGCTGAGCCCTTTACTACATTTGTTTGCATGTGGTCTTCAGATTCTAATCAAGACACAGTAGTGACTAAAATTGTTGATTAACAATTTTAGTCAACCTGGGACTTTTCTGGTATCTATCAATGTAAGAAATGATGTGTGTCTTAACCACAGTACTGACATCTGATTTAGATATATTTAGATTAGTTATGCTGATGTTGCTGCCAATTGTTGATACTGTTTTTTTCCCAAGTAAGCCAGTAAGAAATGGTAGGGTCTCTATCTATACTACTTACTATGTGAGTGCTTTGTGCCCTAACTTTTTGTATAACCCTCTTAGAAATGAGGGATTTGCAGGCATGTAGGTATTTTTCCATGAGGCTTCTTCTGCATCCGTGATAATAGGATTTTGTGATGAAGAGATGATGGTTTCAAGAATTATGGTATTATCCAAGAAACCACAAATATAGTGGTAGAGTTGATAGTTCTTCTAATGATAGTTGTGTTCATGACTTTTGCTTGTGTCCTGGTAGAAATATCAGTTTTTAACCATAGTTGTGACCAGAAAAGAAGTGTTTGGTCAAGAGATTATCGTCAAACTAACAAGACTAGTAACAGGAGAATGGCTGGTTTTCAGGTATTATGGTGATATGGGCCATTTCCTCAAAACAGGCCTTCTGTTTTTCAGATAACCAGGTAAATACAATGGTGCCTTGAATTCCCAGGTTACTCGTGTGTTTTACAGGTAGTCAGGTAGAAATTACTTATCTATTCCAATAGCAGTCAACAAGTATTTTAATAGTTTCTCATTTAAGGGAACATGAATCTAGCAGTGCTATTAATTATGTGTCTTGTACATGTCTTGGCAGTATCATATTGTCCATCAACTCGTTATTGACTATAGGATTTCCTAGGTGTCTCGTAAAGAATGAACTTGACTCTAATTAGGGGTTTTTTCCTTGAAATTATGCAAGAGTAAAGGTAGAGTTCAGGGTTCCTGTCTGTTTTCATGATAATGGACATGCGATAAGTCGGGTGTCCAGGTAGATGGAAATATGTGCATCACTGTTATTGCCCCCATATGTCTTGCAAGTCTATTTAAGAAATTATGGTGAATCACACAATGGGAGTGAATGTGGGACTTTGCTAGTGTGTAGATAAGTGATGATATACATTTTTTCATTGCCCAGATTATCTGATTGCAGATTTCTGATGAAATTGATGGTGGTAAACTTGAGACATGTTCATGCCACATTTTTGTGAAAGTATTCAGGTGTGAAATAATAGTGTTTTTATCAGTATTAGTGACCATAAGATGTTATGAATTCTTGTATCAAAAAGTGATGTTGGGGCTTCCCTGGTGGCGCAGTGGTTGAGAGTCCACCTGCCGATTCAGGGGACATGGGTTCGTGCCCCGGTCCGGGAAGATCCCACATGCCGCAGAGCGGCTGGGCCCGTGAGCCATGGCCGCTGAGCCTGCGCATCGGAGAGGCCACAACAGTGAGAGGCCCGTGTACAGCAAAAAAAAAAAAAGTGATGTTGACTAGGGGATTTGCAAGTATCCAGGTAAGTCCCCACATTGTACCATAGTACTGACCATTGAATATTTGCCAGAATTATGCAAAGGACGATTTTGTCTCTAACCAAGGTTTTGACCTTTAAATTCTGCACATTTTTAGATAGTACTCATGGGTCCATAACAATTATAGAAATCGTAATGTATAATTGGGATCCAGCATAAAAATATGACACTCTAACCTGTTTGTTACTTTGTGTTTTGTAGGTTCCAGTCAATGAGGGTAATAAAATTCACAACAGCAGTGTAGGGAGAATCTAGACAAGTCATTCTGTGGGCCTTACATATAGCACAAACCATTTGATTTTCAATATTTAGGTAACTGACTATGGTGTCCCTGGCACTGTTATAGCCTTTTCCCACTGCATGTATTGATATAAGAAAACAAGTTACCCATTAGAATATCGGTAATCATGAGACATAAAAATATCTTGTATTGACATAATTTGCCTTTAACCTTGTCAGAATTTTGATATAGGGAATGTTCTAATTTCATTCTTTTAAATGTAGCTGTCCAGTTTTCCCAACATCATGTATTGAAGAGACTGGTTTTTTTTCACTGTACATTCCTGCCTCCTTTGTTGTAGATTAATTGACCATAAGTGTGTGGATTTATTTCTGGGCTCTCTGTCCTGTTTCATTTATCTAGATTTCTGTTTTTGTGCCAGTACCATACTATTTTGATTACTGAAGTTTGTAGTATAAGTCTGAAGTTAGGGAGCATGATTCCTCCACCTCTGTTCTTTTTTCTCAAAGTTGTTTTGGTTATTTGGGGTATTTTGTGTTTCCATAAAATTTTAAAATTATTTGTTCTAGTTCTGTGAAAAATGCTATCAGAAATTGATAGATACTGCACTGAATCTGTAGATTGCCTTGGGTAGTATTCCACTCCTGGTATATATTTGAAAAAAAACAAGGACGTTAATTCAAAAAGATACATGAACCCCAATGTTCATAGCAACATTATTTACAATGGCTAAGATATGGAAGCAACCAAGTTACATATCTTAAATTTGTTCAAAATAGCTAAGGAAAACTCAAATAAACAAAATCATGAAAACTAGATCTGTACAAAAATGAGAATGTCAACAAAGAGATGGAAAGCATAAAAAGGAACTGCTCAGAAATTCTGGAGCAGAAAAATACAATAACTGAATTAGCAAGTTCACTAGAGATATTCCACAACATACTAGATAAAGTAGAAGGAATTAATGAACTCAAAGAAAGGATATTTGAAGTTACTGAGTCTGAGAAGAAAAAAGAATGACAAAAAGTGAACAGAGCCTATGGGACTCATGAGACATCATCAAACAAACCAAAATATGCATTATGAGTCCCAGAGAAAAAAATCAGACATTTTATTTGAGGAAACAATGAAAAAAAGCTTACCAAATTTGATAAATGATATAAAATTTATTATACACACACACACACACACACACACACAATTCAAGAAGTTCAGCATTCTTCTAGTGGAATCATTCTAAAGAAAACCACACCAAGTCACATTATAATCGTACTACCAAAAACAAAGACAAAGAATCTTTAAACCAGTAAGAGAAAAGCAGCTAGTCACATAAAAATCCTCAATAAGATTATCAGTGGATTGTTTAGGAGAGACCTTGAAGGAGAGATGGCAGTGGACTTTTATATTTAAAGCGTTAGAAGAAAGAAAAAATAATTGTCAACCAAGAATTCTATATCAGGCAAATATGTCATTCGAATGTGGAAGAAATGAAGATATTCCCAAATAAACAAAAGCTGACATAGTTCCATACTACTGAGATAGTAGAGAGAGTCCTTCAGGTTCAAATCAAAGTATGTTAGAAACTAATCAAAAGACACATAAAAAAATTTGTCTACTGAAGGTAAATGCATGGACAAATATAAAACTAGCCTTATTATAAGTCTGGCTTTTAACTCTACTTTTCATTCTTCTACTGGGTTAAAAATGCCAAAAGCATAAAAATAGTTACAAATCTATGTTAATGAGTATACAGTATATGAAAAATGTAATTTGTAATAATATAAAATTAGGGTGGAATAATAAAGCAGTAGAGTTTTGCATGGGACTGAAGTTAATTGTTATCAGTTTAAAGTAAATTCTTTTAACTTTTGGATGTCTTACTAGGTTCCCATAGTAACCAAAAAGAAAATAGCTGTAGAATATAAAAGAAATAAAAATAAAATAAAAATATGTTACTATAAAAAAATCAACTAAACACAGTAGGGCAGAAGGTGGGGGGAGGGGAACTGAGAGACAAAAGAAGCTCTAAGACATTCAAAATTTAAAACAAAATAGCGCTAATTAGTGCCTTCCTCTCAGTAATTTAAATTAATTCAATTACTTTAAATATAAATTGATTAAAATCCCAAGTCAAAAGACATAGATTGGGTGATTAGGGGGAAAATAATCCCTAGCTTCCACTGCATACTATCTACAAGAGATTCACTTTAGATCTAAGAACGTAAATAGGTTGAAAATGAAAATAGGAAAAAGATAGTCCAAACAAATCATAACCAAAAGAGAGCAGAAGTGGCTATAGTAGTATAAACAAAATAGGCTTTAACCCAAAAACTATTATAAGTGACAAAAAGGACACTATATATCAATGAAAGGGTTAATTCATCAAAGAGATAAAATAATTATAAACATACATGTACCAAACTTCAGAACTTCTAAGTACGAGAAGCAAACATTGACACAATTAAAAGCAAAAAAAAAAAAAAAAGACAGTTTGATAAGACTATTAGGACACTTCAATATTTCACTTTCAATAATGGGCAGAACAATCAGAGAGAATATCAGTAAGGGAAGAGGAGACATGAACAATAATATAAACTGATTGTTTCTAATGATACAGAATACTCCATTAAAGGATAGCAAAATAAACATTTTTTTCAAGTGCACTTGGAACATTATATTAGGCCATAAAATACCTATATGTTAGGAAATTTAAAAAGATTGAAATCATACTAAATATAATTCCAGATCACAAAAAAGGAAACTAAAAATAGTGAAAAAAATCTCAGAAATCCACAAATATGTGGAAAGTAAACACACCCTTAGACTACAAATGGGTTAAAGAAGCAAACAAATGAGGAGATTAGAGAATATCTCCAGACAAATATAAATGAAAACAAAACATACAAAGTTTATGGGATGGGGTGAAAATAGGACTAAGAGAGAAATTTAAGAGAGCTAAGAGCTGTAAACCCATTAAAAAAAATAGTAAGATATCAACTATTTCACTTTATATCTTAAGGGATTGAAAAAGAACAAATTAACTCAAAGCTAGCAGAAGCAAATAATAAAGATTAGAGCAGAGATAAAAAAAATTTTTTAAATAAAGTCAACAAAGACATGAGTTAATTAAAGAACTAACTCTTCAAAAAGTTCAACAAAATTAGAAAATATTTAGCTAAGAAAACAGAAATTCAAATTGCTATATTCAGAAATAGAATCAGAAATATTACAATCGATTTTACAGAAATAAAGAGACATAAGAGAAAACTATGAATATTTGTATGCCAAAAAATTGCATATCATATATGAAATAAACAAATTCCTAGACACACACAACCTAACAAGACTAAATCATGGAGAAATAGAAGATATGACTAGTACTCTAACTAATACTGTTATTGAAACAATAATCAAAATATTCTTAACAAAATTTTGGAAAAGGTGATTTCACAGGTGAATTCTTATCAAACATTAACACCAATCATTATTGGAAATATTCTCAAACTTTTTCAAATAATTAAATTTGAGGGAACAATTCCTATCTGATTCTTTGAGGCCAGGATTATCCAGAGAGCAAAACCAGATAAAGGCACAGTAAGAAAAAGACAACTCATATCAACATCTCTTGTGATTTTTGAATCAAAACTCCTCCTAGCAACAAGTTAAAAGATTATACATCAAAATGTAGTGGGATTTATTCCTGGAATATAAGAATTGTTTAATAACAGAAAATTGGTATAATACACCACAGTAAAAGGATGAAGAAAAAACACAAAAGCAATTGACCAAAGTCATCAGCCTTTCATGATAAAATCAATCAATAAACCAGGAATAGAAGGAAACTACTTCAACATAATAAATGGCATGTATGAAAAGCCCACATCATATCCAACACTGAAATACTGAAAACTTTTCCTCTAAGAACAAGACAAGAATGCCCACTTCTATCCAATATACTATTGGAAGTTCTAGCCATATAAATTAGGCAAGAAAAGATATTAAAATGCATCCAAATTGGAAAGGAAGAAGTAAAATCATCTCTGTTCGTAATTTTTATATACAGAAAATATAAATTCCCCCACCCAACCTATTAGAACAATTATACATTCAGCAAAAATGCAGAATATAAAATTAACAAGTAAAAATCAGTTTCATTTAAAAATAGTGACAGTGCTCCCTCCCCACTAAGAAATCCATCATCGGGTTCTGAGACCTGCCTGCACTGTCCCCAGAGGGCACAGATAGCTCCCCCTACTAGGGAATCCACCCAGAGGAAGGGCTGAAATCACAGCTGAGCCCCAGTGGCTGTGTGAGGAAGAAGAGCTGAAACCTCTCCTCGTGGCTGTGTGAACTGCAGAGGTACACCTCCACTGACAGCTTCCTAAATTCAGGGCCAGCAAAACATTCAAACAGATAAAAAGTGCTACTGCAGCTGAGACAAGTCTGGCTTTAGCAGCTGTGGGTTCTGTGGGCACATACATGCAGGGGTTGGGCCAGGGCAGAGTCTGAACTGCCTCCATAGCTCCCACAGCAGGTCCAGGTGCATGATTACTGCAGTCCTGGGACCTGACATTGGTGGGTCTGTGCTGGTGGCCTAGTGAAAACAACATCTGAGAGTCACCAGGGCCAATTGCCATTATACCCACAGATAAGGCAGAACTGAGAGCAGTGCCAACAACAGTGTACTTTGTGAGCCCACACAATGGGCAAAAGGGGACATAATAGAGCACATTCACAGGTGAACATCTGCGGGAAAAAAAACTTAATGGCTTCATCCTCAGTGGGAGTGCTTTGATCCCACAAACCTTGTGCTGCAGATCAGAAACACAGCTAAGAAACAGATCTGGGGTCTCTACTCCAACACCTAGGGAGCAGACCCCACTCCTGACAGGGCAGTGACAACCACAAAGAAAAGGGAAGCCCCCACTCAATATCCAGGGCAGGTTCTGTTTGCCACAACACCAGTCAAAGGCCCTATCAAGAGGATAATGGCACAAGCCTCTGGACCTGCCTCACTCACAAGGGGCAAATACCAGAAACAAGAAGAATGATAATCCTTCAGCCTGCAGAAAGGAGACCACAAACATAGTAAGTATGATGAAATGAGATGACAAAGAAATATATTGCAGATGAAGGAGCAAGGTAAAAACCTATAAGAACAACTAAATGAAGATGAGTTAAGAAACCTACCTGAAAAATATTTCAGAGTAATGATAGTAAAGATGATCCAAGATCTTGGAAAATGAATGGAGGCATGGATCAAGAAGATACAAGAAAAGTTCAACAAAAACCTACAAGAATTAAAGAATAAACAAACACAGATGAACAACACAATAACTGAAATGAAAAGTACACCAGAAGGAATCAATAACAAAATAACTGAGGCAAAGAATGGATAAGTAACCTGGAAGACAGAATGGTGGAAATCTCTGCCATGGAAAAAATAAAGAAAAAAGAATAAAAAGAAATGAGGACAGTCTCAGAGACCACTGGGTCAACATTAAACATGCCAACATTCAAATTACAGGAGTCCCAGGAGAAAAAGAAAAAGAGAAACATGAGAAAATATTTGAAGTGTTTATAGATGAAAAATTCTCTAAAATGGAAAAGGAAATAGGCACCCAAATCCAGGAAATGGAGAGAGTCCCATACAGGAAAAACTGAAGAAGGAACACACTGAGACACATATTAATCGAACTAAAAAAATTAAATACAAAGAAAAAATATTAAAAGCAACAAGGGAAAAGCAATAAATAACAAACAAGGGAATCTGCATAGGGTTATTAGCTGATTTTTCAGCAGAAACTCTGCAAGCCAGAAGAGAATGGCATAATATATTTAAAGTGATGAGAGGGAAAAACCTACAATCAAGAATACTTTACACAACAAGGTTCTCATTCAGATTTGATGGAGAAATCAAAAGCATCACAGACAAGCTAAAGCTAAGAGAATTAACATCACCAAACCAGCTTTACAACAAATGCTAAAGGAACTGCTCTAGGAAGGAAACAGAGAAGAGGTCAAAAGACGAAGGGAAGAAAAAAGACTGACAAAAACAAACCCAAAACAATTAAGAAAATGGCAATAGGAATATACATACAGATAATTACCCTAAATGTATTAAATCCTCAAACCAAAAGACATAGACTGGCTGAATGGATACAAAAACAAGACCTGTATAAATGTTATCTAAAAGAGACCAGTCTCAGACCTCGGGACACATAAAGACTGAAAGTGAGGGGATGGAAAAAAACATTGCATGCAACCAGAAATGAAAAGAAAGCTGGAGTAGCAATACTCATATCAGACAAAGTATACTTTTTTTTTTCAAAGTATACTTTTAAATAAAGTGTTTTACAAGAGAGAAGGAAGGACACTACATAATGATCAAGGGATCAATGCAAGAAGAATATATAACAATTATAAATATATATGCACTCAATATATAAGGCAAATGCTAGCCGTAAAAGGGGAAATTGACAGTAAAAATAGTGGGGGACATTAACAATTCACTTACACCAATGGACAGATCATCCAGATAGAAAATAAATAAGGAAACACAAGCCTTAAATGACACATTAGACCAGATAAACTTAATATTTATAGGACATTCCATCTGAAAGCAGGAGAATACACTCTCTTCCTAGGTGCACATGGAACATTCTCCAGTATAGATCTTATCTTGGGTCACAAATTGAATCTCAGTAAATTTAAGAAAATTAAAATCATATCAAGCATCTTTTCCAAACACAATGCTATGAGATTAGAAATCAGTTACAGGAGAAAAACTGTAAAAAACACAAACACATGGAAGCTAAACAATATGTTACTAAAAAATCAATGGATCACTGAAGAAGTCAAAAAGGAAATTAAAAAAATAACCCTAGAGACAAATGACAAAAACACAATGATCCAAAACCTATGGAATGCAGCAAAAGCAGTTTCTAAGAGGGAAGTTTATAACAACACAACCTTATCTCAAGAAACAAGATAAATCTTAAATAAACTACCTAACCTTACATGTCAAGCAACTAGAGAAAGAAGAATGAGCAAAACCCAAAGTTAGTAGAAGGAAAGAAATAATAAAGATCAGAGCAGAAATAAATGAAAGGAAGAAAACAATAGCAAAGATCAATAAAACGAAAAGCTCATTCTTTGAGAAGATAAGCAAACTGGATAAACCTTTAGCCAGACTCATCAAGAAACAAAGGGAGAGAACTCAAATCAATAAAATTAGAAATGAAAAAGTAGAAGTTACAACTGGCACCACAGAAATACAAAGGATCATAGGAGACTACTACAAGCAACTAGATGCCAATAAAATGGACAGTCTGGAAGAACTGGACAAATATTTAGAAAGGTACAACTTTCCAAGACTGAATCAGGAAAAAATAGAAAATATGAACAGACCAATCACAAGTAATGAAATTGAAACTGTGATTAAAAATCTTCCAACAAACCGAAGTCCAGGACCAGTTGGTTTCCCAGGTGAATTCTATCAAACATGTAGAGGAAAAAGCTAACACCTATCCTTCTCAAACTCTTCCAAAAAATTGCAGAGGAAAGAACACTCCCAAGATCATTCTACAAGACCACCATCATCCTGATACCAAAACCAGAGAAATATATCACACAAAAAAAGAGAAAATTATGGGCCAATATCACTGTTAAACATAGACAAAAAAATACTCAATAAAATACTTGCAAAAGAAATCTAACAACACATTAAAAGGATCATACAACATGATCAATTGGGATTAATCTAGTGATACAAGAATTTTTCAATATCCACAAACCAATCAGTGTGATACACCACATCAACAAACTGAAGAATAAAAACCATATGATCATCTAAATAGTTGCAGAAAAAGGTGTGACAAAATTCAATACCAATTTAGGATAAAAACTCTCCAGAAGATCAACATGAAGGGAAGCTACCTCAACATAATAAAAAGCCAAATATGACAAACCCACAGCAAACATCAATCTCAATGGTGAAAAACTGAAAACATTTCCTCTAAGATCAGGAAGAAGACAAGGATGTCCATTCTCTCCACTCTTATTTAACATACATTTGGAGATCCTAGCCATGGCAATGAGAGAAGAAAAAGAAATAAAACAAATCCAAATCAGAAAAGAAGTAAAACTATCGTGGTTTGCAGATGACATGATGCTATAAAAAATACATAGAAAATCCTGACATTGCTACCTGAAAACAGCTAGAGCTCCTCAATGAATGTGGTGAAGTTGCAGGATACAAAATTAATGCACAGAAATTTCTTGCATCCTATGCACTAACAACAAAAGATCAGAGTGAAATAAGGAAACAATCCCATTTACCATTGTAACAAAAAGAATAACATACCTAGCAATTAATCTACCTAAGGAGGCAAAAGACCTGTACTCAGGAAACTATAAGACACTGATGAAAGAAATAAAAGATGACACTAACAGATGGAGAGATATACCATGTTCTTGATTGGAAGAATTGATATTGTGAAAATGACTATACTACCCAAAGCAATCTACAGATTCAATGCAATCCCTATCAAATTACCAATGACATTTTTCACAGAACTAGAACAAAGAAATTGCAGTTTGTATAGAAACACAAAAGACCCGGAATAGCCAAAGCAAACTTGATAAAGAAAAACAGAGCTGGAGGAATCAGGCTCCTTGTTTTCAGACTATACTACAAAGCTACAGTAATCAAGACAGTATGGTACTGGCACAAAAACAGAAATATAGGTCAATGGAACAGGAGAGAAAGCCCAGAGATAAACTCACACACCTATTGTCACCTAATCTAAGACAAAGGAGTCAAGGATATACAATGGAGTAAAGACAGTCTCTTCAGTAAATGGTGTTGGGAAAACTGGACAGCTACATGTAAAATAATGAAATTAGAACACTCTCTTACACCATAATAAACTTAATAAACTCCCTTACACAAAAATAAACTCAAAATGAGCTAAAGACATAAATGTAAGCCCAGACACTATAAAACTCTTAAAGGAAACACAGGAAGAACACACTTTGATATAAACCACTGCAAGATCTTTTTTGCGCCACCTCCTAGAGTGATGAAAATAAAAACAAAAATAAACAAAGGGGATCTAATTAAACTTAAAAGCTTTTGCAGAGCAAAGGAAACCAGATGAAAAGACAATGCTCAGATGGGAGAAAATATTTGCCAATGAAGAAACTGACAAGGAATTAATCTCCAAAATTTACAAATAGCACATAGTGCTCAATAAGAAAAAAAAAAAAACCCAATCCAAAGATGGGCAGAAGACCTAAATAGACATTTCTCTAAAGAAGACATGTACATTGCCAAAAAGCATAAGAAAAGATACTCAACATTACTAGTTATTAGAGAAATGTAAATTAAAACTACAATAAGGTATCACCTCACAGCAGTCATAATGGCCATCTTCAAAATTTCTACAAACAATAAGTGCTGGAAAGGGTGTGGAAAGAAGGGAACCCTCCTACATTGTTGGTGGGAATGTAAATTGGTATAGCCACTATGGAGGCAGTATGGAGATTCCGTAAAAAACTACAAATAGAACTACCATATGACCCAGCAATCTCACTCCTAGGCATATACCCAGAGAAAATCATAATTCAAAAAGATACATGCACCCCAGTGTTCACTGCAGCACTATTTACAATAGCCAGGACAAGGAATCAACCTAAATGTCCAACAACAGATGAATGGATAAAGAAGAAGTGGCCCGTATATACAATGGAATATTACTCAGCCAAAAAAATGAACAAAATAATGCCATTTGCAGCAATATGGATGGACCTAGAAATTGTCATACTGAGTGAAGTAAGTCAGACAAAGAAAGACAAATATCATATGATATCTCTTATATGTGGGATCTAAAAAAAGGGTAAAAATGAATTTACTTAAAAAACAGAAGTAGCGTCACAGATATAGAAAACAAACTTGTGGTTACCAGGGAAAAATGGGGGGGGGGATAAATTGGGAAATTAGGATTGACATATACACACTACCGTATATAAAATAGATCACTAAAAAGAACCTACTTAAAGCACAGGGAACTCTACTCAGTACTCTGTAATGGCCTATATGGGAAAAGAATCTAAAACAAAATTGGATAAATGTGTATGCGTAACTGATTTACTTTGCTGCCACCTGAAACTGACCTAACATTGTAAATTACCTATACTCTAATAAAATTAAAACAAAATAGTAACAATGAACACTCTGAAATATAAATTAAGAAAACAATTCCATTTAAGATAATATCAGAAATAATAAAATACTGAGAAATAAACTTGACAAAAGAATCAAAAGATTTGTACACCAATAAATACAAAATATTAAGGAAAAGCAAATCAGAATAAGATATCACTTCACACCAATTAGCATGGTTATAAAAATGAAAAAAAGAAAAGGAAATAACTGATATAAGAATGTGGAGAAATTGCAACTGATACATTGATGGTGGGAATGTAAAAGAATCATAGCTGCTGAGAAAAACAGTTTGGCAGTCCTCAAACTCTTAAATATAAAATTACCATAATGTACAGCAATTCCACTTCTGAGTATATGTGAAAATAATTGAAAACAGGATCTCAAACAGAAGTTTGTACACAAATGTTCATAGCTGTATTATTCATTACAGTCAAAAGGTGGAAACAAACCAAGTATACATCAACAGATGAGTGGATATACAAAAGGTAGTGTATCCATACAATGCATTATTATTCAGCTATTCAAAAGGAAATTCTTACACATGGTACAGAATTGTTTTAAGTGAAATAGAGACAAAAAGTCAAATGTTGCACGACTCCACTTACATGAGGTACCTAGAGTAGTAAAATTCATAGAGACAGAAATATAATAATGATTACCAGGGATTGGGGCAGGGGAGAATGGGCCTTATTGTTTTTATTATTTTTTTTAATTTTTTTTTTGCGATACATGGGCCTCTCACTGTTGTGGCCTCTCCTGTTGCAGAGCACAGGCTCTGGATGCGCAGGCTCAGCGGCCATGGCTCACGGGCCCAGCCGCTCCGCGGCATGTGGGGTCTTCCCGGACCGGGGCACGAACCCGTGTCCCCTGCATCGGCAGGCAGACTCTCCACCACTGCGCCACCAGGGAAGCCCGGCCTTATTGTTTTATGAGTACAGAATTTCAGTCGGAGAAGACAAAAGGTCTGGAGATGGATCATGGTGTTGGTTGCATAATAGTATATGTTCTTAATGCTACAGACTGTACAATTAAAAATGGTTAAAATAATAAATTTTAAATTAAAAACATCTTACCACAATGAAAAATAAAGTTTTCTACAAATGTCATTTTTACTAAAAGTAATAGTGAGGAGTAAAAATTGTCCATATTATAGACTATGAGATCAAAGGATAGGTATTGTTACAGAACACAAGTAATGGAAAATGTTCTAGGGAAAATACGATTCCTCCCAGAAGTTTTCTATTGACCAAAATAATTTTATTCTCTCATCTGTCCCATTTTTATTACAAAAATGTTTCAAACATTTATTAATATAGTTATATAACAGATATTCATACAAAATTTTCAATTGTATCAGATGTTGACTTTTTTGACCTTCTCCATGTACACCTAATTATACCCTTTTTCTGCCAGAATAGCTGCAACCCCCTTCCATTATCAATCTTCTGCTAATTTTGTACTATCATCATACATGTTTTTATCGATAGCCATATTATAGTTTTGAAAATGACATCATAGTTAAGTATCATTCAACATCTTATCATTTCATTTGTTGTTTATATTTTACTCATGTTGTTGTAGTTCTCTCTCTTGAACTGCTCTATATTCTATGGTTGAGCATACCACAACATATTTACTTGTTCTGCTGTTGATGAACAGTTATGTTAACTTCCATTTTTCACCATTAAAACTTTTATTTTCTGCAAAGAAAATTGGAGTTATTTCTGTGCACCTGTTAGAGAATTTCTCTAGCTTACAGATCCACAGAAGTAGAGTGAGATATTCCATTCCAGCATAATTTATTAATTTTTACTTACATGAAAGAGGTATTAAATTTCCCTTTTCTCCATTTTGCCAGACTGATGGACTTGCAACTTTATAACCTTGTATAATTTGTATATTCACTGTTAGGTATTTTACAGTTTTTATTATTATGGTAAGTAAGAACTTTATTCTAAAATATTTTCTAATTGGTTATTACTTTCTGGAGGGATCCTAAAAGTTTTTCTGTGTTCATTTTGTATACAACACATTGCCAAACTTTTTTATCTATATAAAAGTTTGTTTTAGATTCTCATACAATTTCTATGGAGTAACCATATTGTTTATAAATAAGGACTATTCTATTTTCTTTTAAAAAAAAAACTTCAGAACTCTTACTTTTTTGACTTGCCTAGAAACTCTAATAAAATTTGACCAATGAGTATCCTGTTAGTCCTGATATAGATGAGAATGATTCCAAAGTTTTGCCATAAAGTATGTCTGTTAAGTGTTGTAACAGATATATTTTGTCAGGTTAAGGAAATTCTTTTCTATTCCTAATCTATTAAGTGTTCTTATCACAGGTAGTGCTGACATTTGTTGATTTACTTTTTGCAAATTAAAAAAATATGGTTTTTATACTGCTTTAACATGATATATGACATTGATAGAATTTTTAAAATTAAACTATTCAATCAGTGTGATGGGAGAAACTGTACTTGAGATTTTATTTTCTACTATAAACTTTATGGTTCATGCTGCACAGTGCATAAATGAGATTGATTTAAAATTATTTGTACTTGTACTGAGCTTACCCAATTTTAGTATTAGGGAGTTTTTCTTCTTTTTCTGTTGTAAAAAATGAGTGCTATCTCTTCCTTATAACTGTGGTAAAATTTCCTTGGGAATTGGATCTTTTTAATGGAATTAGGAAGGGTGGACTGATATTGGCTATCTACTTATTTACTTTAAGAGCTATTGGTTTATTCATTCTTATTTTTCCTGTGAAAATTCTAAGACTTACATCTTTAAGAAAACTATTTTATCTGTTATCAAATTTATTAGAACTTTATGCTATTTTCTTGAGTTTTAAAATTTCTACTATAACCACTGTTATGTTTCTTTAAAAATATTCTAGAATAACTTATTTGCACCTTTGTTATTTTTCTCTGGACAGTTTATGTAAAGTTTTGGCTTTGTTTATTAATTTTTCCCCAAATAATCATATTTTGTATATTTATTCTCTGCAAGACTGTTTACTATGCACAGAGTAATAAAGTGAACTTGGAGGACATCTGCTTAGGTGAGTTCTGGCCAGGGCATAAGGAGTCCTGAAGTGATCCAAATTCACTCACTCTCACCCATGTCCCCTGCTCTATCCCTTCTCTTTCTCGTGTGTTTCTCATTTCTGGCCCCTGCCACAGAAGGCAATAAATACATGATACTGAATCTTTCTAGGAGTTCTGTGCCTCTGCCAGAGTATATGCTGTTCCTTCACAATTCCCTGCTGTCCGTAATCCTACTGAACAGCCAATGCCTAGCCTGTCTCCATCTAGCAGGCACACCACATCAACAACCACTGGTAATATCAAACTACCTTGAGGTCTCCTTCTCTGAGCTCTATCAGAATATTTTTGACTGTGTATATTAGGAAAAACTATGTATATCTACATATAAATAATACATTATATATCACACAATATATAAAATTTGTCAAAATATGTTTATAGACCTTTTATATATAGTATGATATATATCTTCTAATCATAAAAATACTATTCTTTAGAAACATTTTGGAAATAGGAATTTTGGAAAAAATATAAAGAAATAAAGCAAAACAAAAAAATTTAAAAAGGTAAATAAAGTGACAGTCATTTTCTCAAGACTTAAATATAACCACAATTAAAATTTTATATACATCATTATAAACATTTCAAAAAATTATTTTGGTAAGAACACAACATAATATCTATCTTCTTAAAACATTTTAATGTACATTGTGCATTGTTGTTGACTGTAAATGTAATGTTATACACCAGATCTCTAAAATTATTCATCTTGCATAATAAAAACTTTGTTGGTTAGTAATTCATCATTTCCTCTCCCACCCAACCCTAGACCAAGAGAGTAGAAACCTCCATTCTACTCTCTGCTTCTATGAGTTTGACTATTTAAATTCTACATACAAGTGGAAATACACAGTCTTTGTCTTTATGTGCCTGGTTATATGACCAAGCATAATGTCCTTACCAATATTGGGGGCTTCCCTGGTGGCCCAGTGATTGAGAGTCCGCCTGCCGATGTAGGGGACATGGGTTCGTGCCCTGGTCCGGGAAGATCCCACATGCTGTGGAGCAGCTGGGCCCGTGAGCCATGGCCACTGAGCCTGCGCGTCCGGAGACTGTGCTCCGCAACGGGAGAGGCCACAACAGTAAAAAAATAAATTTACCAATATTGTCAGATATGACCAGATATCCTTCTTTTTTAAGGTTGAATAGTATTCTATTGCACCTGTATGTCATAGTTTTTTATCCATTCTATCTATGGTCATAATGCTGCTATGAACCTGAGAATGTTAATATCTCTTTGAGATCCTGATTTCAATCTTTGGAATATATACATAGAAGTGGGATCAGTGAGTCACATGGTAATATATTTTAAAAATTTGAGGAACTTACATAATATTTTTCATAGAGGCTAAACCATTTTGAATTCCCACAGCATACAAGTTGTTTGTTTTCTGCTTTTTAAAACAGTAATACCCATTTTAACTGGTGTGATGTGACATCTCAGTGTGCTTTGACATGCATTTTTCTGATGACTAGAGATACTGAGCATTTTTTCACTTTCTTATTGGTCATTTGTATGCCTGTTTAAGGAACTTCTATGGCTCAATAGCACTCCCCCTAATCAAACAAAAAAAACTTATTAACTAAATTAGAGAAAGACTAAGGACTTAAATAGACATTTCTCCAAAGAAGACATACAAATGGCCAACAAGACATAAGAATACATGTTTGACATTGCTTTCTCATAGAAATTTTATGCCTATACAAACAAAATGCAATCATACTATATAACCTTTACTGTACATTGTGAGATCATTGTATACATGTTGCATATATAGCTCTCTTTTTTGCTTCGGATATCACAAGCTTTTTTATATCATTAAAACATTGTTTATTAAAATTTTTTGCAGTAGATAAATCACACCTAAATATATAAAGCAAACACTAAGAGAACTAAAAGAAGAAGTAAACAATAATACAATAACATTTTGGGGACATTAATATGGCACCCTCAATAATGGATTGAGGAGTGTGGCCAAGGTGGCAGAGTAGAAAGACCCTGAGCTCACTTCCTCTCACAAGCACTCCAGAACCACAACTATTTGCAGAATGACCATCAAAGAATAATATCAGAACATACCAGACAAGATCTACAATGAAAGACATAAAGAAGGAACCACAATGAGATAGGTAGGAGAGACAGACTTACAATGTAATCAAGTCCCATTCCCCTGGGTGGGAGATCCACAAACTGGAGAATAATAATATTGCAGAGATTCTCCCACAGGAGTGATTTCTGAGCCCCATGTCAGGCTTCCCATCCTGGGGATTCTATACTGGCAAGATGAGCCCCCAGAGCATTTACCTTTGAAAGCCATCAGGGCTTAAATTCAGGAGCTCTAAAGGACTGGGAGAAATAGAGACTTCAGTTTTAAAGGGTGCATGCAAAATCTCATACACACCAAGACCCAGGACAAAAGCAGCAATTTGATAGCAGCCTGAGCCAGAGCTATCTGCTGGTCTTGGAGAGGCAAGGGGAAGTTGCAGCTCACCCTGGTCATATATCACTGGCTAAAGCCATATTTGGAAGCACTCTGTGGTGTGGACATCACTGCTGGCAGCCACCATCTTGGGTTCCTTCCTCTACCTCATTAGTGCCAAGACTGGACGCACCCAGCAGCCTGTAGATACAAGTGCTGGAGTGCCTTAGGACACACAACTAGCTGGGCAGGGACTTAGCCTCACCCATCAGCATACCAGCTGCCTTAAGACTTTCTGAGCCTGTAGCTGTCTCTAGACAGGCCTCTACACATGGCCTTACCCCCCAGAGAACTAAGGCCTATCTCTACCAATCAGTGAGTAGTCATTGCATTGGCCCTGCCTTCCAAGAAACTTCCACTGGACTCTAGACCATCCTCACCCACAAGGGACCAGACACCAGAAGCAAGAAAACCACAGTCCCACAGCTTGCAGACCAAGCCCACCAACAGCAGGCCAAACTCTATCCTTGGACCAGTTGGGTCCCAACCCTTCACACTAACAGGCCAACACAAACTTTGTGGTAACACTGATCCCATACCCGACTGTGTCAGATACTGGATCACCCCCAGCAGGGACCTGACACCAGCTCAGGCATCCCTGGGCCCTATAGCCAGACTCCAGGACATGGCTCTGCCTACCAGTAGTCCATCATTAAACCCAGGACCTTGCTTCTCCTATCAGGGGGCAAGAACAGCCTGGCTCCACCCACCAGTGACCCAGCACTCGCCCAGGGCCACCTCCCCAAAAAGACTGTCCTTCAGATTTGATGGACAAATAAATAGCTTTACAGAAAAACAAAAGCTAAGACAGTTTAACACAACCAAACCAGCTTTACAACAAATGGAACACCTGTAGGTGAAAAAGAAAACTAGAAATAAGAAAATTGCAAAATGAAGAATATCACTGGTAAAGGCAAACATACAGTAAAGTTATGAAATCATCCACACACAAAGTTAGTAAGAACTTTAAAAGACAAAAGTAGTAAAATCATCTGTATCCACAATGAGCAGTTAAGGGATATAAAAAACAATTAGATGTAGGCTATGATACCAAAAACAGTCATCATGAGGGAAAAAGAGTACAAATGCAGATTTTTTAAAATGCATTTACAAATAAGAGATGAGTAACTTAAAACAATCATGTGTATATAAACTGCTATATAAAAACCTCATGGTAACAAAAACCCAACAAGTTATAGTAGATATAAACACAAAAAAGGAACAGGAATTCAAACAGAACACTAAAGATAGTCATCAAATCACAAGAAGAAAAAAAAAGAAAAAAGAAAGAAAGAAAATAGACCTAAAAAAAATCAATCCAAAACAATTAATAAATGACAATAAGAACATACATTTTGATAATTACCTTAAAAGTAAATGGACTAATGACAATGGAGGCACAACGACCCAAAACCTATGAGATGCAGCAAAAGCAGTTCTAAGAGGGAAGTTTATAGCACTACAAGCCCACCTTAAGAAGCAGGAAACATCTCGAATAAACAACCTAACCTTGCAACTCAAGCAATTAGAGAAAGAAGAACAAAAGAACCCCAAAGTTAGCAAAGGAAAGAAATCATAAAAATCAGATCAGAAATAAATGAAAAAGAAATGAAGGAAACAATAGCAAAGATCAATAAAACTAAAAGGTGGTTCTTTGAGAAGATAAAAAAATAGATAAACCATTAGCCAGACTCATCAAGAAAAAAAGGGAGAAGACTCAAATCAATAGAATTAGAAAAGAAAAAGGAGAAGTAACAACTGACATTGCAGAAATAAAAAAGATCATGAGAGATTACTACAAGCAACTCTATGCCAATAAAATGGACAATTTGAAAGAAATGGACAAATTCTTAGAAATGCACAACCTGCCAGGCTGAATCAGGAAGAAGTAGAAAATATGAACAGACCAATCACAAGTGCTGAAATTGAAACTGTGATTACAAATCTTCCAACAGGGCTTCCCTGGTGGAGCAGTGGTTGAGAGTCTGCCTGCCGATGCAGGAGACACAGATTCGTGTCCCAGTACGGGAAGATCCCACATGTCACAGAGTGTCTAGGCCCATGAGTCATGGTTGCTGAGCCTGCACGTCTGGAGACTGTGCTCTGCAATGGAAGAGGCCACAACAGTGAGAGGCTCGCGTACCATAAAAAAAAAAAAAAAAAAAACTTCCAACAAACAAAAGCCCAGGACCAGATGGCTTCACAGACGAATTCTATGAAACATTTAGAGAAGAGTTAACACCTATCCTTCTCAAACTCTTCCAAAATATAGCACATGCAGGAACACTCCCAAATTCCTTCTACGAGGCCACCATCACCTTGATACCAAAACCAGACAAGGATGTCACAAAGAAAGAAAACTACAGGCCAATATCACTGATGAACATAGATGCAAAAATTCTCAACAAAATACTAGCAAACAGAATCCAAGAACACATTAAAAGGATCATACACCATGATCAAGTGAGGTTTATTCCAGGAATGCAAGGATTCTTCAATATACGCAAATCTATCAATGTGATAAACCATATTAACAAATTGAAGGAGAAAAACCATATGATCATCTCAATAGATGCAGAGAAAGCTTTTGACAAAATTCAACACCCATTTATGATAAAAACCCTACAGAAAGTAGGCATAGAGGGAACTTTCCTCAACATAATAAAGGCCATATATGACAAGCCCACAGCAAACATCATCCTCAATAGTGAAAAACTGAAAGCATTTCCACTAAGATCAGGCAAAAGACAAGGTTACCCACTCTCACCACTCTTATTCAACATAGTTTTGGAAGTTTTAGCCACAGCAATCAGAGAAGAAAAGGAAATAAAAGGAATCCAAATCTGAAAAGAAGAAGTAAAGCTGTCACTGTTTGCAGATGACATGGTACTATACATAGAGAATCCTAAAGATGCTACCAGAAAACTACTAGAGCTAATCAATGAATTTGGTAAAGTAGCAGGATACAAAATTAATGCACAGAAATCTCTGGCATTCCTATATATTAATGATGAAAAATCTGAAAGTGAAATCAAGAAAACACTCCCATTTACAATTGCAACAAAACGAATAAAATATCTAGGAATAAACCTACCTAAGGAGACAAAAGACCTTTATGCAGAAAATATAAGACACTGATGAAAGAAATTAAAGATGATAAAAATAGATGGAGAGATATACCATGTTCTTGGATTGGAGGAATCAACATTGTGAAAATGAATCTACTACCCAAAGCAATCTACAGATTCAATGCAATCCCTATCAAACTACCACTGGCATTTTTCACAGAACTAGAACAAAAAATTTCACAATTTGTATGGAAACACAAAAGACCCCAAATAGCCAAAGCAATCTTGAGAATGAAAAGCAGAGCTGGAGGAATCAGGCTCCCTGACTTCAGACTATACTACAAAATTACAGTAATCAAGACAGTATGGTACTGGCACAAAAACAGAAAGATAGATCAATGGAACAAGATAGAAAGCCCAGAGATAAACCTACGCACATATGGACACCTTATCTTTGATAAAGGTGGCAGGAATGTAGAGTGGAGAAAGGACAGCCTCTTCAATAAGTGGTGCTGGGAAAACTGGACAGGTACATGTAAAAGTATGAGATTAGATCAGTCCCTAACACCATACACAAAAATAAGCTCAAAGTGGATTAAAGACCTAAATGTAAGTCCAGAAAGTATAAAACTCTTAGAGGAAAACATAGGCAGAACACTCTATGACATAAATCACAGCAAGATCCTTTTTGACCCACCTCCTAGAGAAATGGAAATAAAAACAAAAATAAACAAATGGGACCTAATGAAACTTCAAAGCTTTTGCACAGCAAAGGAAACCATAAAGAAGACCAAAAGACAACCCTCAGAATGGGAGAAAATATTTGCAAATGAAGCAACTGACAAAGGATTAATTTCCAAAATGTACAAGCAGCTCATGCAGCTCAATAGCAAAAAAACAAACAACCTAATCCAAAAATGGGCAGAAGACCTAAATAGACATTTCTCCAAAGAAGATATACAGACTGCCAACAAACACATGAAAGAATGCTCAACATCATTAATCATTAGAGAAATGCAAGTCAAAACTACAATGAGATATCATCTCACACCAGTCAGAATGGCCATCATGAAAAAATCTAGAAACAATAAATGCTGAAGAGGGTGTGGAGAAAAGGGAACACTCTTGTACTGCTGGTGGGAATGTGAATTGGTTCAGCCACTATGGAGAACAGTATGGAGGTTCCTTAACAAACTACAAATAGAACTACCATATGACCCAGCAATCCCACTACTGGGCATATACCCTGAGAAAACCAAAATTCAAAAAGAGTCATGTACCAAAATGTTCATTGCAGCTCTATTTACAATAGCCCAGAGATGGAAACAACCTAAGTGCCCAACATCAGATGAATGGATAAAGAAGATGTGGCACATATATACAATGGAATATTACTCAGCCATAAAAAGAAATGAAATTGAGCTATTTGTAATGAGGTGGATAGACGTAGAGTCTGTCATACAGAGTGAAATAAGTCAGAAAGAGAAAGACAAATACCGTATGCTAACACATATATATGGAATTTAAGAAAAAAATGTCATGAAGAACCCAGGAGTAAGACAGGAATAAAGACACAGACCTACTGGAGAATGGACTTGAGGATATAGGGAGAGGGAAGGGTGAGCTGTGACAGGGCGAGAGAGAGTCATGGACATATATATACTACCAAACACATAAGGTAGATAGCTAGGGGGAAGCAGCCGCATGGCACTAGGATATTGGCTCTGTGCTTTGTGACCACCTGGAGGGGTGGGATTGGGAGGGTGCGAGGGAGGAAGATGCAAGAGGGAAGAGATATGGGAACATATGTGTATGTATAACTGATTCACTTTGTTATAAAGCAGAAACTAACACACTATTGTAAAGCAATTATACCCTAATACAGATGTTTAAAAAAAAAAGTCAAAAAAAAAAAAAAAAGTAAATGGACTAAATCCTCCAACCAAAAGACATAGAGTGGCAAAATTATACAAAAGCAAGTCATGTATATATGGTGCCTAAAAGAGATTCACTTCAGATCTAGGACACAAAGTGAGGAGATGGAAATAGCTATTCCATGCAAATGAAAATCAAAAGAAAGCTGGAGTAGCAGTACTTATATCAGACAAAATAGACTTTCAAATAAAGATTGTTACAAGAGACAAAGAAGGACACTACCTAATGGTCAAGGGATCAGTACAAGAAGATATAATATAATAGCAAATATATATGTGATTAACATAGCAGCACCTCAATATTTAAGGCAAATGTTAACAAACATAAAAAGGAGAAATTGACAGTAAGACAATAATAGTGGGGGACTTTAACACCCCACATACACAAACGGACGGATCAACCAGACAGAAAATCAGTAGGAAACACAGGCCTTAAATGAGACATTAGACTAAATGGACTTAATTGATATATGTAGAGCACTTCATCTAAAAGCCACAGAATACACATTTTTTTTCCCAAGGGCACATGGAACATTCATTCTCCAGGATAGGTCACAAAACAAGCCTCAGTAAACTTAAGAAAATTGAGATCATATAAAACATGTTTTCAGACCATAACACAATGAGAGTAGACATCAACTACAAGGAAAAAAATGCAGATGACATGATTCTGCTATACATAGAAAATCCTAGAGATGCCAGCAGAAAACTAGTAGAGCTAATCAATGAATTCAGTAAAGTTGCAGGATACAAAATTAATTTACAAAATCTGTTGTGTTTCTAAACAGTAACAGCAAACTGTTACAGAAATTGAAGAGACAATCCCATTATCATCCCTAAAATACCTAGGAATAAACAAAAGCATAAAGAAGAATAAAATACCTAGGAATAAACCTACATAAGAGGTAGAAGACATGTACTCAGTAAACTATAAGACACTGATGAAAGAAATAGAAGTAAACAGAAAGAGTTGGAGAGGTATACTGTGTTGGATTGGAAGAATCAATTTTGTTAAAATGATCATACTACCCAAGGTAATCCCAATACAATCCCCATCAAAATTCGAATAGCATTTTTCACAGAGCTAGAACAAAAATTTGTATGGAAACATAAAAGGCCTTGAATAGCAAAAAAAATCTTGAGAAAGAGGAACAGAGTTGGAGGAATCATGCTCCTTGTCTTCAGACTATACTACAAAACTACAGTAATCAAAAGAGTTGGTACTGGAACAAAAAACAGACATATATGCCAGTGAAACAGAATGGAGTCCAGAAATAAACACACTGTAGTGGGTTAAGAGGTATAACCCATGAGATATAAAATAAGCTACAACAATATATTGTACAACATGGGGAGTATAGCCAATATTCTATAATAACTATAAATGGAGTATATCCTTTTAAAATTGTGAATCACTGGTTTCCCTGGTGGGGCAGTGGTTGAGAGTCTGTCTGCTAATGCAGGGGATATGGGTTCATGCCCCGGTCTGGGAAGATCCCACATGCTGTGGAGCGGCTGGGCCTGTGAGCCATGGCCGTTGAGCCTCCATGTCCCGAGCCTGTGCTCCACAATGGGAGAGGCCACAACAGTGAGAGGCCCGTGTACTGCAAAAAAAAAAAAAAAAAAAAAATGTGAATCACTATATTGTACACCTGTAAAATATAATATTGTACAGCAACTATTTTTCAATTTAAAAAAATTGCAGTAGCTACATCATGACTATGCTGCATTTTATTTAACTCTTTTATTATGAGATACATTGTATTATATATGAGATATAATGTAATCTCATTGTATTGATTAGGTACAAAATAATAATCAATATAATATACTCATTTTTGGAAACAAAATGCTATTTCAATCAAATTGTTATTCTTACACAAGTATCTTTGTCCATGTATTTGAATATTTTCTTAAAATAATTTTTAAAGGTAACACTTTTATGTTAACTAGAATGAATATTTCAGCCTCCTTGATTATACAGCCAAATTTTGGTTTTTGGTTTTTAGTTTTTTTGGATTGCAATTATTTATCTTTCTGCCAGTGTTTAAATTATCTTTTAAATTCTATTTGTATCTTAGTAGATGAAAAATTGCTAGATAACGGTAATTTCCATTTTTTAAAAAGCCAGTGAGGATAAACATTTTTTTACATAGTATAAGACTTGGCTTCTATTCTAACTTTGGAGAGTATGATTTTTGGTGTTCTATAAGCTTAAGGTTTTTCTTTTTTCTTTTTATGTTAATGTGTGGCACACTGGCTTTCTGCTTGAAGCTGTTTTTCAGACTACTTTTACCATTTTAAATTTTTAAAACTTTGCTGCTTATTTTTTATTGTATTATAGTTGATTTATAATATTAGTTTCAGGTGTACAACATATTGGTTCAATATTTTCATTGATTACACATTATCATCATTACAAAATAATGGCTCTGTTTCCCCATCTTCTATTGTATTTTCTTATTTATTTTATACATAGTAGTCTGTACCACTTACTCTGCTACCCCAATCTTTCCCCTCTCCTTCTCCCTCTCCCCAGGGATAGCCTCTAGTGTGTTTTCTATATCTGTGAGTCTGTTAGCATTTTTTTATATTTGTTTGTTTTATTTTTAAAACAAACAAAAAATTATTTCCAATAATAGGTGATAGAGTGTTTGTCTTTCTCTATCTGACATATTTCATTAAGCATAAAATCCTCTAGGTCCATTCTCATTGTTGCATATGGCAGAATTTCATTCTTTTTTATGTCTGAGTAATATTCCATTGTATTCCTATACCACATATTTCTTTACATGTTTATCTGTTGATGAACATGTAGGTCGATTCCATACCTTGGCTGTTGTAAATAATGTTTCTATCAACATTGGGATGTATGTTTCTTTTTGAATTAATGTTTTTTGTTTTCTTCAGGTAAATGAAGATGTTCCCTCCTCTTCAAATTTTTGGAATAGTTTGAGAGGGATAGGTATTAGCTCTTCTTTACATGTTTGTTAGAATTCCCCTTGAAGCCATTTTTTGCTGGACTTTTGTTTTTTAGGAGTTTTTAAATTGCAAATTCAATTTCACTACTAGTGTTTGATTTGTTCAGATTGTCTCTTTCTTTCTAATTTAGTCTTGGAAGTTTGTATGATTCTAAACGTTGGTCCATTTTTTCTAGGTTGTCCAATTTTTTGTCATATAACTATTCAAAGTATTTTCTCATGATATTTTTGTATTGCTGTGATACTAGTTGTTACTTCTCCTCTTTCATATTTTATTTTGTTTTGTTGTGTCCTCTCCTTGATGAGAGTGGCTAAAGTTTTGTTATTTTTTAAAATCATTTTGGTAAACCAGCTCTTAGTTGCACTGATCTTTTCTATTGTGTTTTTGTTGTTGTTGTTTTTGTTTGGTTTGGTTTTTGTCTTTATTTCCTCTCTGACCTACATTATGTCCTTCATATCCTGACTTTTCACTTTGTTCTTTTTTTTCTTCTTCTTCTTCTAATTCCTTTAGATGGTAGGTTAGGTTGTTTCTTTGAGATTTTTCTTATTTCTTGAGAAAGGGTGGTGCCACTATGAACTTCCCTCTTAGAAGTTCTTTGGCTTCATTGCATTCCAAGTATCCTAGATTGCATAGATTTTTGCACTGCATTCCAAGTATCCTAATTTGCATAGATTTTGGAGAATTACATTTCATTTGCTTGAGGTATTTTCTGTTTTCCTCTTTGATTTCTTCATTGAATCCTTGGTTTTTTAGTAGCATCTTCTCTAGTATTCATGTGTTTCTGATTTTCCCATATTTCTTTCTGATTTCTAGTTTCATATCATTATGGTAAAAAAAAATGGTTGATGTAACTACTATCCTCTTAAATTCATTGAGACTTGTTTTATGGTCTAGCATGTGATCTAGCATGAAGAACATTCCCTGTGCACTTGAAAAGAATGTGAATTCTATTGTTTTGGGATGGAATATTCTGTAGATATCTATTAAGTGCGACTGATCTATGGTTCATTTAAGAACACTGTTTTTCTTACTGATATTCTCTCTGGATTATCTGTCCATTGAGGTCAGTTAGTTGTTAAAGTCTCCAATTATTATTGTATTATGTCAATTTCTTCCTTTATGTCTGATAATATTTGCTTTATATATTTAGGTGCTCCTGTATTGGGTGCAACTATGTTAAAGAGCATAGTATTCCCTTCCTGTACTGATCACTTTATCATTTTATAATACCCTTCCTTGTTTTTTGTTACAGAATTTGTTTGAAAGTCTATTTTGTCTAATATTAGTATTGTTACCCAGAATTTCTTGTCATTTCCATTTACATATAGTATCTTTCTATCCTCTCACTTTTGGTGCGTGTTAATGACTATAGGCAGCATATAGATGGGTCTTGTTTTTTATCCAATCAGTCACCCTATGTCTTTTGATTGGAGCATTTAGTCCATTGACACTAAAATGATTATTGATAGGTATGCACTTATTGCTATTTTGTTACTTATTTTCTGGTTGTTTCTGTAGTTCTTTCTGTTTTTGTCTTCTTCTTTTAGTTACTTCCTTTTTGGTTTAATGATTTTCTTTAATGGTAATGCTTGTGTTCATTTTTCATTTTTGTGTACTTACTGTAGGTTTTTGATTTGTGGTTACTGTGGGGTTTATGTATGTTGACCTATATCTCCTTATTTTAATCTGGCAAACATATTCTAAACAAACATATTCTGAAAGGTTTCCATTTTTTACTACCCTACCCCATATTTTGTGTTTTTGATGTTATATTTTACATTTTCATGTTTATTCCTTTACTCTTTATTATAGTTATAGTTGATTTTACAATTTTTTTGTCTTTTAATCTTCATGATAATTTATAAAATGGTTGATCCTAGTCTTTAATATATATTTGTCTTTACTAGTGAGAGTTTTCCTTTCATATAGATTCTTGCTTCTGATTACAGACTTTTCTTTTCCACATATCGAAGAAACTTTAACATTTCTTTTAGGGTTGGTCTATAATTTACATTTTCACTTGTCTGAGGAATTCTTTCTCTCTCCTTCTATTCTAAATGATAATCTTGCTGGGTAGAGTATCCTAGGTTGCAAGTTTTTCCTCCTGAGCACTTTGAATATATCATGTTACTACCTTCTACCCTGTTAGTTTTCTGCAGAAAAATTAACTGATATCCTTATGGATATCCTTGATTATCACTCTTCATTTTTCTCTTGCTACCTTTAATTTTTTTCTTTAACTTTGCCATTTTAATTATGATATGTCTCAGTGTGAGTCTACTTACATTCATGTTGTTTAGCTCCCTCTGTGATTTCTATACCTGGATATCTCTTTCCTTCTCCAGATTTGGTAAGTTTTTCACCATAATTCCATCAAATGTACTTTCAACCTCTTTCTCCCTCTATTCTTCTTCTGAACCCCTATAATGTGAATATTGGTATGCTTGATGTCCCAGAGATCCCCCAAACTCTTCTCTTTTTTTAAAAAAACTATCTTTTTCTTTGTGCTGTTCTGATTGGGTGAATTTTACTACTGTATCTTCCAGATCACTTGTGCACACTGTGTTCATCTGTTTTTTCCCCAAATTCAGTTAACATTCTTATTACTAATGCTTTAGCATCTTTAGTTGATAAATTATTTGTTTCATTTGTTTATTTTTCAGGGTTTTCTCTTGTTCTTTCAATTGAAACAAATTCCTCTCTCTTCTCATTTTGCTTAATTTCCTCTGTCTCTATGATTATAGGGTGAAACAGTTACTTATGGTGGTCTTGAAGTGATGTCCTTGTATGAAAGTGTCTCTCTATAGCATTCATGGTGGTGGGGAGTGGGTCTCAAATCGATGGTGCAAAAGCTCTTAGGTTAGGATCCCAGCTGAGTCTGTTCCCTCTAAGTATATGCTCTCTCCCCTCCCAGTACTGGTACCATCACCCTAGAGAGGAGAAGCTCTGGAGCAAAGAGGCATGGTTCTGGACATGGGCTGTCAGAGATCTGGATGACTTCTGATGTGCTACCTATGTAAATGTCAGTAATTCTGCTCCTGCCCTCTTCAGATACCACTCTGGATCTGAACTGGCACAGTCTCTCATAGCTGAATATTTCCCGTGGCTGTGGCAGCCCTTGCTGTAGTGTGGAGCTGCACTGTAAAGCAAGTGGATCCTGAAGAGGTGAGAGTCTGGGTGATTGGGGGAAACCAGCCAGAGTTCTGGGCAGTTTTAATTTGCTTTCTCCACCTTCTTTTGTGAATAAGAAAATTGTATGCACACTCTTCACAAGCTGAGTTCAGGTATTTCTATAGCCCTCCTGTTATTCTCACTGGTTTTCTTTCTCCCAGTGTCAGACCCTAGGGCTTGGTGCACAATATGTGGCTTAAACAGTCCACTCCCCAGGGAGGGTCCTCCTCCTATTCTTAATGCTCTCCCAAGGGCACAGGTCATCACCCAGTTGCTCCTCTTTCCATCCTGCCCAATTCTGTGTAGACCTTTCTTCCAATCTTGGTTATACCAAGGCTGCAGTTAGCTTTCTAACAGTCTGCAGTCAGTTTTCATTGAGAATTGCTGTAAATGTAGGTGTATTTTTGATATGTTCATAGGAAGTGGTGAGTTCCATGTCCTCCTACTCTGCCATCTTAATCTTGATACTGGGTGTGCTTTTTGACATAAGTATATATATTTTTTGTAGTCAGATCTTATTCCTTTTATCACGTCTCCCTGATTTATCCTGAAATTTTATCTTTCCTTGTTCCAAAAATGATAAAGTGGCAATATTTTCTCCATTATTTTTAAAAATGTTTTATAGTTATTTCTTAAAAGCAATTGCATTTTATTAATTGCAGCCAAAACACTGTCCTCTGGGGATTTCATCCATAAAGTTGTTTCCTTTAAACCTGCATGGATAAGACTTAAATGTACCTTTCCCTTTGTAGCCAATTTTTTCTTACTCTTGGATGAATAGTCTCTTCACTTCTGATTTATCATGCTTCCTTTATAATATCTTTTCACACATTATCTTTTAATATATATTGGGATTATTTTTCTAAAATCACTTTTTGTATCAATGAAAAAATATAGTTTATGTCTAGTGCCATGCTTTTTCATTTCTGTAGTTTTGTAATAATATAAAGTGTATGTGTATGTGTACCTACACACTAAAAGTAGAACAATTAACTATACACATTAATTTATAAAAGAAGTATTGAACCAGGATCCACTAGTATAACTTTAAAAATTTATGCTATGCTTTAGCAAAGATGCTTAATATGTTAATTGGGAAAAAAACTCTCCCAATAGAAGAGTTAAATTTGTAATTTTATTCACATAGATCATTTTAAAATTAAAGTTATATTGGAATATAAGTTAGAGTAGTTTTCACTGAACACCTCAAATATCTTGTGATTATTTAGAGAAGAGGAAAGCTGGTTACTTTGGTGTATTTATCCTAAAACAGTCACTTTATTAAACTCCTGTAAAAGTAACCAAGTTTTAATTATCTTGGGATTTCCTGATAGACAATTACATCGTCTCCAAATAAATCTATTGGTATTCTCATTTCCACTGGCAATGCTCTTATATCAGCCTTAGGACTGTACTAGTTAATGTAATGGTAGTAAGGATCCTTGTTTTCTCTCTGATTTTAATAGAATCCTACCTTCTGTTTTGGTTCTTTGTCCTATAGTGCATAATGATGATTCAATGACTTTATTTATTTCTGGATTCTCTAGGTAGCTGTAAACTCCTTGTGAAAACAACATATTCTGTGAGAACTTGTGTGATACTCTAGGCCTAGTCTCTGTTGCACCTGACACAGAGCAGAGTACTTGGTCAGAGCCAGAAAGAATCCGTCTTATGCTGGATTCTGTGGAAACCCTAACTGACTGGGGTTGCTTCCTCCTGGATGTGACAAAGTATCTAGACCCTTCTACTCTCCCAGAAGCCTATATCTCTACTTTAGTCAAGAGCAGATATTCGGATTTCCTGACATACTGTCTATCATTGATGGAATGATTGAAAATAAATGGAAATCACCAATTTTATCAGCTAGATTTTACATGACTGACAGAGAAGGATCTTAAACAAATGTTTTGTTGTCATAAAGTAAAATATTTTCATTGCAAGTTTCCAACAAATCTTATGAACAGAAGTAAACATCATTAACTGTTTGGAGTGTTGTGTCTATGTATATGAATACATATAAATAAATGCATTTTTAGACTTGTGTATGTTTTTCAAGCACATACTCATGTTTCTGTAATGTGAGCTCATGTTTGTAATTTCTTTTCAAGTTAATATATGTAAATATTGTTTATTCCATTGAACACCAAATGCTTATACTATAATTATCTTTTCCTCAATTAATAAATAATCCCAGTTTGTTTCCTTGTATCTTGAACTGGCATATCTGTAAGAAAGACTTCTAGAAAATGTTGTCTAGTTGTAAAAGAAGCCTATGAAATAAACATATTTTAATACTAATTATGAGATACTTCCTATTAGACACTCAACCATGAATTTAAATTTTGGACTATAAACTATTATTGTCACATGATAAGTACAAAACTTGATAGTGTTTACAAACTTTTGTCATAATTTGATGTTTTTATGATATTCAAATATGTGATACTTTACAGAGTATGTTTATATTTTATAAAGAATTGCATTAAATACTGATTATTTAAAAAATAGTAATAAGGCAAAAATGTTTGAAGAGTCAGTATGGACAATATGTATTAGGTGAGATAAAAAGCTTTTCATTGTGAAGGTAAATTGTTTTAGGAATATTTTCTTAGAAGATATGTAAGGGTATGTGTACAATTTGTTTTACAAACCAGAATAATTAGGTAAGAAATAGAAGTAAAAGTCATTTATATTGGAAAAGAAGAAGCAAAATTATCTCTGTTCACAGATGTCATAATCTAATATGTAGAAATCCCAAAGATTATACACATACAGTGTTAGAATAAAAAATTTCAGAAGTGTTGAAGGATACAAAATAAGCATACAAAAATTTAGTTACATTTCTATATACTACCAGTGAATTATTCAAAAAATTTAGAATATAATCACATTTACAATAGCATCAAAAATAGTAAAATATTTAGAAATACAGTTAGCCAAAAAAAGAAATATTTATACACTGAAAAATATTAATGAAAGAAATTCAAGGCGTAATAATTTTTTTTTAAAAATCCATGTTCATAGATTGGAAGATTTATTTTGCTAAAATGTCCATACTACACAAAGTGATCTACAGATTTAATGCAAAGCTAGCAAAATTCTAATGGCATTTGATAGAGAAATAGAAATTGAATAAAATTTATGTTGAATCACAAAGGACCCTAAATAACTAAAACAATCTTGATAAAGAAGAACAAAACAAGAGGCATCATATATCCTGATTTGAAAATATATTACAAGACTATAGTAATCAAAACAGCATGGTACTGGCATAAAGTAAAACATATACTAGTAACACATTTAGAAACCCCAGGAAAAATACACACATACAGGGCCAACAAATTTTTAACCAAGGTGCTAAGAATAAACAGTGGGGAAGAAATAGTTTCTTCAACAAACAAATGGTGCTATGAAAACTGGATATGCACACAAAAAGAAATGCAACTGGACGCATCTTACTTGTACACAAAAATCAATTTAAAATCAATTAAAGAGTTAAACATAGACTTAAAACTGTAAAACTCTAAGAAAATCTAAAGCTTCATGACATTATTGTTGACAATTATTTCTTAAATATGACACTAAAAGTTCAAGCAACAAAAGGAGAAATCAACAAATGGGATTACATCAAACTTTAAAAAGCTCTGCAAAGTAAATGAAACAATCAACAGGGTTAAAAGTAGACCTCTGGAATGGAATAAATAATTTTCAATCATTTATCTCATAGAGGGTTAATATTAAAAATATGTAAGAAAAATCTATAATTTAATAGCAAAATCCGAAAGAGAAAAACAAGTATCATATATTAATGTATATATATGGGATCTAGAAAAATGGTAGGGATGAACTTATTTGCAGGGCAGGAATAGAGATTCAGATGTAGAGAACAGATGTGTGGACATGGGGGTTGGGGGGGTGGGATGAATTGGGAGATTAGGGTTGACATATATACACTACCATGTGTAAAGCAGATAGCTAGTGGGAACCTGATGTATAGTGCAGGGAATTCAGCTCTGTACACTGTGGTGACCTAGCTGGGTGGGATGAGGGAGGGTGGGAAGAGGTATATGTATACATGTAGCTGATTCACTTCATTGTATAGAAGAAACTAACACAACATTGTAAAGCAACTATACTCCAATTTTAAAAAATTGAACAAATTACCTGAATAAACCTGTTGGCAAAGAATACATACAAATGGCCAACAGCAATATGGAAAGTATGCTCAATGTCACTAATGGTCAAGGAAATGCATATTAAAATCTCAATGAGTTATCACCTTATGCCTTTTATATGTATATATAAGATATACATATCTTAGCAAGAATTGGTGAACATGTAGTAAAACTGGAACCCTTGTGAACTGCTGGTGAGATTGTAATATAGTGCAGCAACTATGGGAGATAATATGGGTGGTCCTCAAAATATTGAATATATGTGATTCAGCAACACCACCTTTTAATATTTATCCAAGAGATTTGAAATCAGAATCTTGAAGAAATATCTGCACTCCTATGTTCATTACACTATTATTCCCAATAGAAAAGATGCAGAAAAAAATTTCCATCAGTGGATGAATGGATAAAGAAAATTTTGTGTATACATAGAGTATTATTCAATCTTTAAAAAAGAAGGAAATCCTCCCATATGTGCAACATGGATAAACCTTAAGGATCTTCCACAAAATATCCAATATAAATAAGTCAATTGTAGAAGTATATTTTGTAATTCCATTTATAGCATGTATCTGAAATAGTCAAATTCATAGAAACAGAGAGTAACATGGTGATGCCAAGGGCTGAGGGGTGTATGAAATGGGGAGCTGTTATTCAATGGATATAAAGTTTTGGTTATGGAATATAAATAGGTTCTAGAGATGTGCTGTACAACATTATACCTATAATTAACAATACTGTAATGTACACTTAAAATTTAAAAAGGGTAGATCTCATGATATGAGCTCTTATTCTAAACAGACAAACGAGCAAGTTTCCTAACCCATCAATACTTCCCAGTTGACCACAACAGATGGAATTTGAAATGATCAAATAACTTAGTGCATATGTGTGAAATTATGTACCAACCAAAAAAATTAATTTATACTCTAGGCAAGGTTTAAGACATTTAAAAATAAGTTACTGGTGACTAAAAACAAATAGGTTTATATACATGGATTAAAGCATTTGTTCTGCTTGAGGGAAACTGGGGAAGATGGCGGAAGAGTAAGACGCGGAGATCACCTTCTTCTCCACAGATACACCAGAAATACATCTACGCGTGGAACAACTCCTACGGAGCACCTACTGAACGCTGGCAGAAGACCTCAGACCTCCGAAAAGGCAAGGAACCCCCCACGTACCTGGTTAGGGCAAAAGAAAAAACTAAACCGAGACAAAAGGATAGGGACGGGTCCTGTACCAGCGGGAGAGAGCTGTGAAGGAGGAAAAGTGTCCACACACTAGGAGCCCCTTCGCGGGTGGAGACTTCGGGAGGCGGAGTGGGGGAGCTTGGGAGCCGCGGAGGAGAGCACAGCAACAGGGGTGCGGCGGGCAAAGCGGGGAGATTCCAGCGCAGAGGATCGGGCCGACCGGCACTCACCAGCCGAGAGGCTTGTCTGCTCGCCCGCCGGGGCGGGCGGGACTGGGAGCTGAGGCTCCGGCTTTTGTCGGAGCGCCGGGAGAGGACTGAGGTTGGCGGCGTGAGCACAGCCTGCAGGGCGTTGGTGCGTCGCGGCTGGCCGGGAGAGAGTCCGGGAGGGGGTCTGGACCTGCCGAAGAGGCAAGAGACTTTTACGTCCCTCTTTGTTTCCTGGTGCACGAGGAGCGGGGATTGGGAACGCTGCTTGGGAGAGCTCCAGGGACGGGCGCGAGCCGCGGCTGGGAGTGCGGAGCCCAGAGACGGACATGGGACGCTAAGGCCGCTGCTGCCGCTGCCAGGAGGCCTGTGTGCGAGCGCAGGTCACTAGCCACGCGCCCTTCCGGGGAGCCTGTGCAGCCCGCCGCTGCCGGGGTCCCAGGATCCGGGGACGGCTCCCCCGGGAGAGCGCACGGCGCGCCTCAGGCTGCAGCTTCACGCCGGCCTCTGCCGCTGCAGGCCCGCCCCGCACTCCGTGACCCTCCCTACCCCCCCGGCCTGGGTGAGCCAGAGCCTCCGAATCAGCGGCTCCTTTAACCCCGTCCTGTCTGAGCAAAGAACAGACGCCCTCCGGCGACCTACACGCAGAGGCGGGGCCAAATCCAAAGCTGAGCCCCTGGGAACTGTGAGAACAAAGAAGAGAAAGGGAAATCTCTCCCAGCAGCCTCAGAAGAGCGGATTAAAGCGCCACAATCAACTTGATGTACCCTGCATCTGTGGAATACCTGAATAGACAACGAATCATCCCAAATTAAGGAGCCCTGTGGATGAAAGGCTCTTGGTGCTGCAGCCAGGACTCAGTGCTGTGCCTCTGAGGTGGGAGAGCCAACTTCACGACACTGGTCCACAAGAGGCCTCCCAGCTGCACATAATATCAAACAGCAAAAATCTCCGAGAGCTCTCCATCTCAACGCCAGCACCCAGCTTCACTCAACGACCAGCAAGCTACAGTGCTGGACATCCTATGCCAAACAACTAGCAAGACAGGAACACAACCCCACCCATTAGCAGAGAGGCTGCCCAAAATCATAATAAGTCGACAGACACCCCAAAACACACCACCAGACGTGGACCTGCCCACCAGAAAGACAAGATCCAGCCTCATACACCAGAACACAGGCACTAGTACCCTCCACCAGGAAGCCTACACAACCCACTGAACCAACCTTAGCCACTGGGGACAGACACAAAAAACAACAGGAACTACGAACCTTCAGCCTGCAAAAAAAAAAAAAGGAGACCCCAAACACAGTAAGATAAGCAAAATGAAAAGACAGAAAAACACACAGCAGATGAAGGAGCAAGATAAAAACCCACCAGGCCAAACAAATGAAGAGGAAATAGGCAGTCTACCTGAAAAAGAATTCAGAATAATGATAGTAAGGTTGATCCGAAATCTTGGAGATAGAATGGACAATAGAATGGACAAATTGCAAGAATCAGTTAACAAGGACCTAGAAGAACTAAAGATGAAACAAGCAACGATGAACAACACAATAAATGAAATTAAAAGTACTCTAGATGGGATCAATAGCAGAATAACTGAGGCAGAAGAACGGATAAGTGACCTGGAAGATAAAATAGTGGAAATAACTACTGCAGAGCAGAATAAAGAAAAAAGAATGAAAAGAACTGAGGACAGTCTCAGAGACCTCTGGGACAACATTAAACGCACCAACATTCGAATTATAGGGGTTCCAGAAGAAGAAGAGAAAAAGAAAGGGACTGAGAAAATATTTGAAGAGATTATAGTTGAAAACTTCCCTAATATGGGAAAGGAAATAGTTAATCAAGTCCAGGAAGCACAGAGAGTCCCATACAGGATAAATCCAAGGAGAAATACGCCAAGACACATATTAATCAAACTGTCAAAAATTAAATACAAAGAAAACATATTAAAAGCAGCAAGGGAAAAACAACAAATAACACACAAGGGAATCCCCATAAGGTTAACAGCTGATCCTTCAGCAGAAACTCTGCAAGCCAGAAGGGAGTGGCAGGACATATTGAAAGTGTTGAAGGAGAAAAACCTGCAACCAAGATTACTCTACCCAGCAAGGATCTCATTCAGATTTGATGGAGAAATTAAAACCTTTACAGACAAGCAAAAGCTGAGAGAGTTCAGCACCACCAAACCAGCTCTACAACAACTGCTAAAGGAACTTCTCTAGGCAAGAAACACAAAAGAAGGAAAGGACCTACAATAACGAACCCAAAACAATTAAGAAAATGGGAATAGGAACACACATATCGATAATTACCTTAAATGTAAATGGACTAAATGCTCCCACCAAAAGACACAGATTGGCTGAATGGATACAAAAACAAGACCCATATATTTGCTGTCTACAAGAGACCCACTTCAGACCTAGAGACACATACAGACTGAAAGTAAGGGGATGGAAAAAGGTATTTCATGCAAATGGAAACCAAAAGAAAGCTGGAGTAGCAATTCTCATATCAGACAAAATAGACTTTAAAACAAAGACTATTAGAAGAGACAAAGAAGGACACTACATAATGATCAAGGGATCGATCCAAGAAGAAGATATAACAATTGTAAATATTTATGCACCCAACATAGGTGCACCTCAATACATAAGGCAAATACTGACAACCATAAAAGGGGAAATCGACAGTAACACATTCATAGTAGGGAACTTTAACACCCCACTTTCACCAATGGACAGATCATCCAAAATGAAAATAAATAAGGAAACACAAGCTTTAAATGATACATTAAACGAGATGGAGTTAATTGATATTTATAGGACATTCCATCCAAAAACAACAGAATACACATTTTTCTCAAGTGCTCATGGAACATTCTCCAGGATAGACCATATCTTGGGTCACAAATCAAGCCTTGGTAAATTTAAGAAAATTGAAATTGTATCAAGTATCTTTTCTGACCACAACGCCATGAGACTAGATATCAATTACAGGAAAAGATCTGTAAAAAATACAAACACATGGAGGCTAAACAATATACTACTTAATAATGAAGTGATCACTGAAGAAATCAAAGAGGAAATCAAAAAATACCTAGAAACAAATGACAATGGAGACACAACGACCCAAAACCTGTGGGATGCAGCAAAAGCAGTTCTAAGGGGGAAGTTTATAGCAATACAAGCCCACCTTAAGAAGCAGGAAACATCTCGAATAAACAACCTAACCTTGCACCTCAAGCAATTAGAGAAAGAAGAACAAAAAAAACCCAAAGCTAGCAGAAGGAAAGAAATCATAAAAATCATATCAGAAATAAATGAAAAAGAAATGAAGGAAACAATAGCAAAGATCAATAAAACTAAAAGCTGGTTCTTTGAGAAGATAAACAAAATAGATAAACCATTAGCCAGACTCATCAAGAAAAAAAGGGAGAGAACTCAAATCAATAGAATTAGAAATGAAAAAGGAGAGGTAACAACTGACACTGCAGAAATAAAAGAGATCATGAGAGATTACTACAAGCAACTCTATGCCAATAAAATGGACAATCTGGAAGAAATGGACAAATTCTTAGAAATGCACAACCTGCCAAGACTGAATCAGGAAGAAATAGAAAATATGAACAGACCAATCACAAGCACTGAAATTGAAACTGTGATTAAAAATCTTCCAACAAAGAAAAGCCCAGGACCAGATGGCTTCACAGGCGAATTCTATCAAACATTTAGAGAAGAGCTAACACCTATCCTTCTCAAACTCTTCCAAAATATATCAGAGGGAGGAACACACCCAAACTCCTTCTACGAGGCCACCATCACCTTGATACCAAAACCAGACAAGGATGTCACAAAGAAAGAAAACTACAGGCCAATATCACTGATGAACATAGATGCAAAAATCCTCAACAAAATACTAGCAAACAGAATCCAACAGCACATTAAAAGGATCATACACCATGATCAAGTGGGGTTTATTCCAGGAATGCAAGGATTCTTCAATATACGCAAATCTATCAATGTGATAAACCATATTAACAAACTGAAGGAGAAAAACCATATGATCATCTCAATAGATGCAGAGAAAGCTTTTGACAAAATTCAACACCCATTTATGATAAAAACCCTGCAGAAAGTAGGCATAGAGGGAACTTTCCTCAACATAATAAAGGCCATATATGACAAGCCCACAGCAAACATCATCCTCAATGGTGAAAAACTGAAAGCATTTCCACTAAGATCAGGAACAAGACAAGGTTGCCCACTCTCACCACTTTTATTCAACATAGTTTTGGAAGTTTTAGCCACAGCAATCAGAGAAGAAAAGGAAATAAAAGGAATCCAAATCGGAAAAGAAGAAGTAAAGCTGTCACTGTTTGCAGATGACATGATCCTATACATAGAGAACCCTAAAGATGCTACCAGAAAACTACTATTGCTAATCAATGAATTTGGTAAAGTGGCAGGATACAAAATTAATGCACAGAAATCTCTGGCATTCCTATATACTAATGATGAAAAATCTGAAAGCGAAATCAAGAAAACACTCCCATTTACCATTGCAACAAAAAGAATAAAATATCTAGTAATAAACCTACCTAAGGAGACAAAAGATCTGTATGCAGAAAATTATAAGACACTGATGAAAGAAATTAAAGATGATACAAATAGATGGAGAGATATACCATGTTCTTGGATTGGAGGAATCAACATTGTGAAAATGACTCTACTACCCAAAGCAATCTATAGATTCAATGCAATCCCTGTCAAACTACCACTGGCATTTTTCACAGAACTAGAACAAAAAATTTTGCAATTTGTATGGAAACACAAAAGACCCCGAATAGCCAAAGCAATCTTGAGAACGAAAGAAGGAACTGGAGGAATCAGGCTCCCAGACTTCAGACTATACTACAAAGCTACAGTTATCAAGACGGTATGGTACTGGCACAAAAACAGAAAGATAGATCAATGGAACAGGATAGAAAGCCCAGAGATAAACCCACACACATATGGTCACCTTATCTTTGACAAAGGGGGCAGAAATGTACAGTGGAGAAAGGACAGCCTATTCAATAAGTGGTGCTGGGAAAACTGGACAGCTACATGTAAAAGTATGAAATTAGATCACTCCCTAACACCATACACAAAAATAAGCTCAAAATGGATTAAAGACCTAAATGTAAGGCCAGAAACTATCAAACTCTTAGAGGAAAACATAGGCAGAACACTCTATGACATAAATCACAGCAAGGTCCTTTTTGACCCACCTCCTAGAGAAATGGAAATAAAAACAAGAGTAAACAAATGGGACCTAATGAAACTTAAAAGCTTTTGCGCAGCAAAGGAAACCATAAAGAAGACCAAAAGACAACCCTCAGAATGGGAGAAAATATTTGCAAATGAAGCAACTGACAAAGGATTGATCTCCAAAATTTATAAGCAGCTCATGCAGCTTAATAACAAAAAAACAAACAACCCAATCCAAAAATGGGCAGAAGACCTAAATAGACATTTCTCCAAAGAAGATATACAGAGTGCCAACAAACACATGAAAGAATGCTCAACATCACTAATCATGAGAGAAATGCAAATCAAAACTACAATGAGATATCATCTCACACCAGTCAGAATGGCCATCATCAAAAAATCTAGAAACAATAAATGCTGGAGAGGGTGTGGAGAAAAGGGAACCCTCTTACACTGTTGGTGGGAATGTAAATTGATACAGCCACTGTGGAGAACAGTATGGAGGTTCCTTAAAAAGCTACAAATAGAACTACCATATGACCCAGCAATCCCACTACTGGGCATATACCCTGAGAAAACCATAATTCAAAAAGAGTCATGTACCAAAATGTTCATTGCAGCTCTATTTACAATAGCCCAGAGATGGAAACAACCTAAGTGTCCATCATCGGATGAATGGATAAAGAAGATGTGGCACATATATACAATGGAATATTACTCAGCCATAAAAAGAGACGAAATTGAGCTATTTGTAATGAGGTGGATAAACCTAGAGTCTGTCATACAGAGTGAAGTAAGTCAGAAAGAGAGAGACAAATACCGTATGCTAACACATATATATGGAATTTTAAAAAAAATGTCATGAAAAACCTAGGGGTGAAACAGGAATAAAGACACAGACTTAGTAGAGAATGGACTTGAGGCTATGGGGAGGGGGAAGGGTAAACGGTGACAAAACGATAAAGAGGCATGGACATATATACACTACCAAACGTAAGGCAGATAGCTAGTGGGAAGCAGCCGCATAGCACAGAGAGATCAGCTCGGTGCTTTGTGACCGCCTGGAGGGGTGGGATAGGGAGTGTGGGAGGGAGGGAGACGCAAGTGGGAAGAGATATGGGAATATATGTATATATGTAACTGATTCATTTTGTTGTGAAGCTGAAACTAACATACCATTGTAAAGCAATTATACTCCAATAAAGATGTTAAAAAAAAAAAAAGCATTTGTTCTGCTTGATATAGACATTCCTTTTGTTTTTGTTTTTAATTATGTATTTTAATTATGTATTTTAATTATTCATAACATGACTTACATTTTTAAGTGTAAAATTTAGTGCTATTAAGTACAGTTACAAAGTTGTGTAAGCATCATCACTATACATTTCCAGAATTTTTTTTATTTCTATGAAATATTTAGAATAAACAATTTTATAGAGACCAAATATAGATTAGAAGCTACCAATGTTTGGAGGAGTGTAAAACTTAGAGTCAGTGTTTATCTGGTGCAGTGTTTCTGCTGTTGTGATGAAAAAGCTCTGATAATATATTTAACAATGCATTACACTAATGAACACACTTTGAGCTCTGTGGGTATGCTCTTTAATTCTAACTATACGACTTTGCAATGTACTGCTGTAGAATACAAAAAAAACAAAAACAAAAACAATAAAATGACTGAATGTTCACAGAGACATGAAAAGTGACATATAAGAATAATGACCAATATCCTATAATTCTCCATTAATAGATAAATAACATTTTTAACCCCTCAAATTGGCATGCAGTATCCAGAATCAGTACACTTGTAGGTTGCACATGGGGAATAAACCTGGAGCAGTCTTTATGGAGGGAAATCTGGCAATGGGTAAAGACAAACTTAAAACAGTCTATATTCACAAGGAAATATTCAGAGATGTATACAAAAATTTATGGGGGGAGGCCTTCAAGACGGTGGAGGAGTAAGATGTGGAGATCACCTCCCTCCCCAGAAATACATCAGAAATACATCTACGTGTGGAACAACTCCTACAGAACACCTACTTAATGCTGGCAGAGACCTCAGACTTCCCAAAAGGTAATAAAATTCCCATGTACCTGGGTAGGGTAAAAGAGAAAAGAAAAAACAGAGACAAAAGAATAGGGATGGTACCTGCACCTCTAGGAGGGAGCTCTGAAGGAGGAGAACTTTACACACACTAGGAAGCCCCTTCACTGGTGGGGATGGGGGTGGGCAAGGGGGAAGCCTCAGGGCCACAGAGGAGAGCGCAGCAACGGGGTGAAAAGGGCAAAGTGGAGAGATTCCTGCACAGAGGATTGGTGCCAAACAGCACTCACCAACTTGAGATGCTTGTCTGCTCACCCCCCAGGGCAGGTAGGGATAGGAAGTTGAGGCTTGGGCTTCGGAGTTCAGATCACAGGGAGAAGGCTGGGGTTGGCTGTGTGAAGACAGCCTGAAGGGGACTAGTGCGTCACAGCTAGCCAGGAGGGAGTCAAGGAAAATGTCTGGACCTGCCAAAGAGGCAAGAGATGATTATTCTGGGGTGTTCAAGGAGAGGGGATTCAGAGCACTGCCTAAACGAGCTCCATAGAGGGGCACAAGGTACGGCTATCAGCTCAGATCCCAGAGACAGACATGAAATGCTAACGCTGTTGCTTCTTCTACCAAGAATCCTGTGTACAAGCACAGGTCACTATCGCCATTCCCCCAGGAGCCTGTGCAGCACACCACTTTCAGGGTCCTGAGATCCAGGGACAACTTCCATGGGAGAACACACAGCACACCTCAGGCTGTTGAAATGTCATGTCAGCCTCTGCCACCATAGGCTTCCACCACATTCCAATTATGACCATCGTACCCCACCCTCTCCCCAGCCTGAGTGAGCAAGAGTGCCCTAATCAGCCACTGCTTTAACCCCCTCCTGTCTGGGCAGGGAAGAGATGCCTGAGGGCAACCTACACACAGATGCAGGGCCAAAAACAAACCTGAACCCCAGGAGCTGGGTGAACAAAGAAGAGAAAGGGAAATTTCTCTGTGTAGCCTAAGGGGCAGTGGATTAAATCCCCACAATCAACTTGATTAACCCTGCACCTGTGGAATACCTGAACAGACAATGAATGTTCCCAAAACTAAGGAGGTGTACTTTGGGAGCAACTGCCGACTTGGGGTTTGTTTTCTGTGACTGATTTGTTTCTGATTTTTATGTTTATTCTAGTTTAGTCTTTAGTGCTTGTTATCATTGGTGGATTTGTTTGTTGGTTTTGTTGCTCTCTTTATTTATTAATTAATTTAATTATTATTTTTTCTTTTTTTCCTTCCTTTTCTTCTGAGCCATGTGGCTGGCAGGGTCTTGGTGCTCCAGCTGGGTGTCAGGCCTGAGCCTCTGAGGTGGAAGAGCCAAATCCAGGACACTGGCCCACCAGAGACTACCTGGCCCCATGTAATATCAATCAGCAAGAGCTCTCTCAGAGATCTCTGTCTCCATGCTAAGACCCAGTTCCACCCAATGGCCAGCAAGCTCCAGTGCTGGATGCCCCATGCCAAATAACTAGCAAGACAGGAACACAACCCCACCCATTAGCAGAGAGTCTGCCTAAAGTCATACTAAGTTCACAGACACCTCAAAACACACCATCAGACAGGGTCCTGCCCACCAGAAAGACCAGATCCAGCCCCACCCACCAGAACACAGGCACCAGTCCCCTCAACCAGGAAGCCTACACAAGCCACTGAACCAACCTCACTCAATGGGGACAGACACCAAAAACAAAGGGAACTATGAACCTGCATCCTGAGAAAAGGAGACCCCAAACACATGTAAGATAAGCAAAATGAGAAGACAGAGACATACACAGCAGATGAAGGAGCAAAGTAAAACTCCACCAGACCAAACAAATGAAGAGGGAATAGGCAGTCAACCTGACAAAGAACTCAGAGGAATGACAGTAAAGACGATCCGATCTTGGAAATAGAATGGAGAAAATACAAGAAACCTTTAACAAGGACCTAGGAGAACTAAAGTGCAAGCAAACAATGATGAACAACACAATAAATGAAATTAAGAATTCTCTAGAAGGAATCAGTAGCAGAATAACTGAGGCAGAAGAACGGATAAGTGATCTGCAAGATAAAATAGTGGAAATAACTGTCACAGAGCAGAATAAAGAAAATAGAATAAAAGAATTGGGGACAGTCTCAGAGACATCTGGGACAACATTAAACACACCAACATTTGAATTATAGGGGTCCCAGAAGAAAAAGAGAAAAAGAAAGGGTCTGAGAAAATATTTGAAGAGATTATAGTTGAAACTTCACTAATATGGGAAAGGAAACAATCAAGCTCAGGAAGCGCAGAGAGTCCCATACAGGATAAATCCAAGGAGAAACATGCCAAGACATATATTAATCAAACTATCAAAAATTAAATACAAAGAAAAAATATTAAAAGCAGCAAGTGAAAAGCAACAAATAACATGCAAGGGAATCCCCATAAGGTTAACAGCTGATCTTTCAGCAGAAACTCTGCAGGCCAGAAGGGAGTGGCAGGACATATTTAAAGTGATGAAAGGGAAAAACCTACAACCAAGATTACTCTACCCAGCAAGGATCTAATTCAGTTTCAAAGGAAAAATTAAAATCTTAACAGACAAGCAAAAGTTGAGAGAATTCAGCACCACCAAACCAGCTTTACAATAAATGCTAAAGGAAATTCTCTCAGCAGGAAACACAAAAGAAGGAAAAGACCTACAAAAATAAACCCAAGTTATAACAAAAATATTTACAAATTTGTTAATTCACTAGCTTTTTATCATAAACTGTCACCTCAGGACTCCTAAAAAGCAGAGGTGCTGTAAAATAATGAATAAACCTCTCCATAATAAGCATTGGTACTTTACAAACATGCACATTTAGACCTATGGATATAACCTAAAATTGTTTTCCAGATATGGAGATATTAGCCAAGAGCCCTTCACTTCACCCTTCCTCTTATGCCTCCTCCAGCATATCAGCTACTAAGTACAGAATTACATCTAGCTCCAAGAGGTGGATTAACATAGACCCTCCCAGAAGACACAGCCCTTCCTAAAACCAACAAAAGGGAATTTATAATTGATAAAAAAAAAAAAGAAACATCTTGGACATGGAATTGTTAAACCATCTTTGAGAAATATACACCAGGTCTTGTTCATTAGGTTGCCAGCAGAGGGGCAGAAGGAAGTATAAAAGGGAGGGAAGTATGTGGATGTGTTCCTGTTTATATTTTGATGATAACCATTGATGTGTGTGCATCTCTTAGCTGTACTATAGGAATACATTTTTAAGTAATTCAATGAAAACATACCTCCTTGCTAATACTTTAATAGTTTAGATTGGATAATGAATCCTCTTAAAAGAATTATACTTTGTGTACTCTGTTGCTTTATGTCTCATTTAAATTGAACATTAAGGGAATGTAGTATTTTAATCATTACTCTGCCAATATCTTTATCCAGAGGCCTGTTGCCATTTTGGTCTTTTCTGAAATTTTTGTCACCAAGAAAAGATTTTTTTTTCCCTTCCAGATTGAGTTGGTGTAGTGTATTTTTGGTTATCAAAATACTCATAGCTTTGGGACTTTGAAATGGTAAATATTCACAATGTGTGAAAAACCATGATACATAACTGTATGATCTTAATTATGTAAAAATGGATGCTTAGTTGTGTTAAAATACACAAGTGAGACCTAAAAGGACATATCAAATGGTAAACTACTTGTGAAGATGGGTGACTTTGTTTTTGCTTCTTGTGTTCTTTGGTTTCCTATTATGCACATGTTAACTTTTAAGAAATAAATGTTATTTTAAAAAACTTTTAAAAAATACATCCAAAAGAGTTAAGAAAATGGTAATAGGAATGTATATACCCATAATTACGTTAAATGTAAATGGATTAAATGTTCCAACCAAAAGACACAGACTGGCTGAATGGATGCAAAAACAAGACCCATATATATGCTGTCTACAAGAGACTCACTTCAGACCTAGGAACACACACAAACTGAAAGTGAGGGGATGGAAAAAATATTTCATGTAAATGGGAATCAAAAAAAGCTGGAGTGGCAATTCTCATACCAGAAAAAATAGAATTTAAAATAAAGACTATTACAAGAGACAAAGAAGGACACTACATAATGATCCAGGGATCAATCCAAGAAGAAGATATAACAATTGTAAATATTTATGTACCCAACATAGGAACACCTCAATACATAAGGCAAATGCTAACAGCCATGAAAGGGGAAATCAACAGTAACACAATAATAGTAGGGGACTTCAGCACCCCACTTTCACCAATGGACAGATCATCCAAAATGAAAATAAATAGGGAAACACAAGGTTTAAATGAAACATTAGACCAGATGGACTTAATTGATATTTATAGGACATTCTCTCCAAAAACAACAGAATACACTTTCTTCTCAAGTGCTTGTGGAACATTCTCTAGGACAGACATATCTTGGGTCACAAATCAAGCCTTGGTAAACTTAAGAAAATTGAAATCGTATCAAGTATATTTTCCAACCACAATGCTATGAGACTAGATAACAGTTATAGGAAAAAAACTGTAAAAAATATACAAACACATGGAGACTAAACAATATGTTACTAAATAACTGAGAGATCACTGAAGAAATCAAAGAGTAAATTTAAAAAAATACCTAGAAAAAAATGACAATGAAAACATGATGACCCAAAACCTATGGGATGCAGCAAAAGCAGTTCTAAGATGGAAGTTTATAGCAATAATATCCTACCTCAAGAAACAAGAAAAGTCTCAAATAAATAACCTAAACTTACCATAAAGCAATTAGTGAAAGAAGAACAAAAAACCCACAAATTTCAAGAAGGAAAGAAATCGTAAAGATCAGATCAGAAATAAATGAAAAAGAAATAAAAGAAACAATCCCCCAAATCAATAAAACTTTGGTTCTTTGAGAAGATAAAAAAAATTGATAATCCATTAGCCAGACTCATCATGAAAAAAAGGGAAAAGACTCAAATCAACAGAATTAGAAATGAAAAATGAGAAGTAACAACTAACACTGCATAAATACAAAGGATCATGAGAGATTACTACAAGAAATTGTATGCCACTAAAATGGACAACCTGGAAGAAATGGAAAAATTCTTTAAAAACCACAACCTTCCAACACTGAACCAGGAAGAAACAGAAAATATGAACAGATGATTCACAAACACTGAAATTGAAACTGTGATTAAAATATTCCAGCAAACCAAAGCCCAGGACCAGATGACTTTACAGGTGAATTCTATCAAACATTTAGAGAAGAGCTAACATGTATCATTCTCAAGCCCTTCCAAAATATAGCAGAGGGAGGAACTCTCCCAAACTCATTCTACGAGGCCATGATCACCCTGACACCAAAACCAAAGATGTTACAAAGAAAGAAAACTACAGACCAATATCAATGGTGAACATAGATGCAAAAATCCTCAACAAAATACTAGCAAACAGAATCCAACAGCACATTAAAAGGATCATACACCACAATCAAGTGGGATTTATCTCAGGAATGCAAGGATTCTTCAATATACGCAAATCAATCAATGTGATACACCATATTAACAAACTGAAGAATAAAAACCATATGATCATTTCAATAGATGCAGAAAAATCTTTTGACAAAATTCAACACCGATTTATGATAAAAGCTCTCCAGAAAGTGGGCATAGAGGGAACCTACCTCAATATAATAAAGGCCATATACAACAAACCCACAGTAAACATCATTCTCAATGGTGAAAAACTGAAAGCATTTCCTCTAAGATCAGGAACAAGACAAGGATGTCCACTCTCACCACTATAATTCAACATAGTTTTGGAAGTTCTAGCCACGGCAATCAGAGAAGAAAAAGAAATAAAAGGAATATAAATCAGAAAAGAAGAAGTAAAAATGTCACTGTTTGCAGATAACATGATACTATACATAAAGAATACTAAAAATGCCACCAGAAAACTACTAGAGCTAATCAAAGAATTTGGTAAAGTTGCAGGATACAAAATTAATTCACAGAAATCTCTTGCATTCCTATACATTAATGATGAACAATCTGAAAGAGAAATTATGCCATTTACCATTGCAACAAAAAGAATAAAATACCTAGTAATAAACCTACCTAGGGAGACAAAAGACCTGTATGCAGAAAACTATAAGACACTGATGAAAGAAATTAAAGATGATACCAACAGATGGAGAGATATACCATGTTCTTGGATTGGAAGAATTAATATTGTGAAAATTACTATACTACCCAAAGCAATCTACAGATTCAATGCAATCCCTTTCAAATTACCAATGGCATGTTTGCAGAACTAGAACAAATCATCTTAAAATTTGTATGGAGACACAAAAGACCCCGAATAGCAAAAGCAGTCTTGAAGGAAAAAAAAAACGGAGCTGGAAGAATCAAATTCCCTGACTTCAGACTATACTACAGAGCTACAGTAATCAAGACAATATGGTATGGACACAAAAACAGAAACATAGATCAATGGAAAAAGATAGAAAACCCAGAGATAAACCCACGCACCTATGGTCAACTAATCTATGACAAACAAAGGAGGCAAAGATTTACAATGGAGAAGTTGTCAACTTAAACAACAGCAAGTGAATAAGGAAACTCCCTGTTGTCACAGATACACAGGACCTCCTCAAAGTACTATTTTTATGTGTTGGTTTTTGCACATGGATGTCAGTCCTAAGAACACTGAGGCAGGAGATAGATGGTTAGACATATACAGCCAGCTTCCTGTTTACACTTCCAGATAAAAATAACAACAGGAATAGGGTAAATAGTTGGACGTTACCTCCTCTGGACACTTTTTAAGCTAACAGTAATGGCAGGAGCAGGGAGGAGGAGAGCCCTGCCCAGATAAAAGATAAAGAGACTACATATATCCCATTCTTAAGGTCAGGAGACCTTCCTGACTACACATGCACAGAGAGACTCCTCTGAGGTCAAAAAGGAGGGGATGCCACCCCGTAGAGGTGATGTTGACCTACCGACAGCCCTCTTCAGTGGAATCCGTCTTGGCTAAGAGATGCACACGCACACAGGGGAGGACCCTGAAATGAACGAAATATGAACTCAGAGCCCAGCAAAGCAAGATGACTGTCCAGAAGAAACCTGGTAGAAATGTCCTATAAAATGATTCAAACTACAACGAGGGTGCAACTCTCTCTCTCAGTCTGCCCGTGTATCTATCTATAAATACCCTTTTGCCTCCTGATAAACACTTCACTTGCTTCACTACCTTCTATATCTTTGTGGGAATTCATTTATACAAAGCCAATGGTTCAGGGTCTTGTCACTGACCACTGTCCCTCATGGTCTAGTGGCTAGGATTCAGCACTCTCACTGCCACAGCCTGACTTCAATCTCTGGCCAGGGAACCAAATGAAATCTTGCTTCAAGCTGCTGCAGACTGAGGCCACCCAAGATCACATTTGGTTCTGAAACCTGGAATTCAAGGTAAATCATGGGCTTCACCCAGCTGCAGCTTGAGGCCCCTGACTCTTGCTCTTGCCCTCTTTGTCTTGCTCATTGCTTTGTCCTCTTTTCAAGACCTGCAGGGCACGATCTCAGTCTGCTCAGTGAAGAAGCCCAAGGGGTCTCTCTCTTTCTCTCTATCTCTCTCTGTCCCATATGGAACCCTCTACTACGCTCTTCTTTCCTACTTTACTCACACAACAAGGTCTCTTTCTCACTTCACATCTCCACACCCTTTCAGGGAAGGATTTTCTGGACTTCATTCCTAAACTGTGTTCCCACCACTGCCAAACTTGTTGTTGCCTGTGTCAGATAAAATCGTCAGAAGATTCCCAATTTTACCTTAGCCACCAAAATAACAGGGCAATAGACTTGGGGTTCTTCTTCTGCTTAATCTTCCCCCTGCAACATGTGTATGGAAACACAAAAGACTGAATAGCCAAAGCAAACCTGAGAAAGAAAAACAGAGCTGGAGGAATCAAACTCCCTGACTTCAGATTATACTACAAAGCTACAGTAATCAAGACAGTATGGAACTGGCACAAAAGCAGAAATATAGATCAATGGAACAGGATAGAAAACTCAGAGATAAACCAATGCACATATGGTCACCTTATCTTTGTTAAAGGAGGCAAGAATATACAATGTAGAAAAGACAGCCTCTTCAATAAGTGGTGCTGGGAAAACTGGACAGCTATGTGTAAAAGAGTGAAATTAGAACACTCCCTAACACGATATACAAAAATAAACTCAAAATGGATTAAAGACGTTAATGTAAGTCCAGACACTATAAAACTCTTAGAGGAAAACATAGGCAGAACACTCTATGACATAAATCACAGTAAGTTCTTTTTTGATCCAACTCCTAGAGTAATGGAAATAAAATAAAAGTAAACTTCCCCTGCATTGGGAGTGCAGGGTATTAACCACTGGACCACCAGGTAAGTCCCTGGGCTGGCCACTTTCAAGCTGATTCCAATTCTCACCTTAAGCAGAGCCCTGGGAATGCAAACATCCCCTATCAGGACCCCTCACACAAGGGACTGGGTCAACCCGGCACATCTGGTCAGAGATCAATGAGGGAATAGAGGATGCTCAAAATCACATCAAGCACAGGATTTGAAGGAAATTCAGAGGGCACTCTGAAACTCCTTCAGGTGCCTCCTGGTAATGTTTCTGGGACTCTGGACTTCATTTCTAGGAGTGCTGTTCTGGGTTGCAGGTTGCTCAACATGAGAGGATCCCTTTTCTAAGCCAGATGGGCTGAGAAAGGAAAAACTTAGGTCCTGCTGCAACATTGCCTGGACTTTATTTAAATTAAGGGATTGAAAAATGGCCTGAAAATGGGTTTCTAGATTATAATACAATTAGATTTTTATTGCCACAGGATGGGAAAATGGACTGAGTTTAACTCTCCTGATATTCTAAACTCTCCTCTTCTAACTTCTCCTAACTCTGTGGGTGAGGGGGCTGTGGTGAACCAATCTTCCCCCACTCCTGCAAGTTCCTTTACTCCTTCAGATTCTTCTGATCAAACTAAGACCCCACCTCATCAGAGGGACAGTCCCTGCTGCAACAATATTTTATCATTTTATCAGCCTGTTTGCCCCTGTTGTGAGGGCCAATTTGAGCACTATCTGGTCTAAATTTTAGCTATAAAACCATGACCACAGAAAGAGAGAGATGATTTTGGACAGTATGGCCACAGTATTCTTTAGACTCTGGAGACAATTGGTTAAAATAAAACTTATTTTTTAATTGCAAAACCAGTTCTTTTGCAGGTGCCGTTAGAAAATGCTAGCTTGTTAAAATATATTTTTCAGAATTCTGACTCTGAGAGAACAAAAATATGCGTAGGAAAAATTGAAATTAACTCTTATGTCCTTGAGCTACAAACACAGCCCACTTTGCCTGAGACTTCAGCCTTGGGTTAATTAGTAGAAATTCAAGCCAAGGGAAAAAAAGGGGGTGGGGGGCAAGAGACACTTTAAATCTCAAGTGAAAACTATGTGATCTCTGTCTGGATATATGTATGTCTCAGTATTTGTCTTTGTCTTTGGATAATGTTGCTGAGGTTAATTTGTAAATGAGCTCTATTTAATTGGCTTAAAGGAAAAGTAAGCACATAAAAATCAAACCATTCTAAATACAAGAAAAACTAAACTAAATAAATTTCAGGTTCATGTGAACTAGGAAATAGTCAATATTAAATTAATACCTGGTATTAATGTTTGTTGAACTAATTAATATAGGCATGTCTTTAGAGTTATCAACATTAAGCATAATACTTTTATTTGCCTAGGTTTAATATATGCTAAATAAGATCTTATTATATCTGTTGCAAATTTGTCAATAAGGAAGGTATCTTGATATGAAGAAACTTTTTAAGGAAAAAAAATGCAAAGAAGATAGCTTTCAGTGAATATTTAGGAATAGTTATGTTTTAGGAATGTCTATTTAAGAATAATCTCTCCAGATATTTGACAACTTGAAAATTTAGAGCTGTGCTAAATTAAGTTAAAGGATGGAAGCTTATTAAATAACTAGGTTATTTCCAAATAAAATAAGATACTGAAACATTAATTACTGAATATTGGCTTCCTTTTACAGACAAACAAAAGGTTGGGAACTATTAATACATGTGTTTGGTGCCACACAGATATTTCCGTAAGAAAGCACATTTTTCAAGAATTTATTATTTGGATTTATGTTTACCAATCTATGGAGTGCTGATATAAAGAACAGTTCATGGGCTTCCCTGGTGGCGCAGTGGTTGAGAGTCCGCCTGCTGATGTAGGGGACACGGGTTCGCGCCCTGGTCCAGGAGTGATCCCACATGCCGCGGAGCGGCTGGGCCCGTGAGCCATGGCCGCTGAGCCTGCGCGTCCGGAGCCTGTGCTCCGCAATAGGAGGGGCCGCAAAGGTGAGAGGCCGGCGTACCGCAAAAAAAAAAAAAAAAAAGACAGTTCATGGTTGCTTAAGAAAAGTAGGATGTATGTTTTTAGTAAAAAAGGTATGAGGAATGGGATACATTTTATTAAGGGAAAGGGAATTAGGACTGACTTACAGGTGCCTGTTTCTGAATGGGAAAATAAAGTGATACATACAGAAAATGATAAAAAGGTTTGTGGAAAACGGACCCCAAGAGAAGAGTTTTATACATGGTTCAAGTTTACTTAAGATGTTGAACTGCCTTTGCAAAAAATGTTAACTCTTCGAGGTTTATAAAAAGGGCTTTCTATGATTGAATTAAAATTAATTAGGTAAATAAATTTTGTTATTAACAGTAAGCTGGTACCAGACTGGAATTTAATTCTCACTCTCTGTTAAGAGAACAGAGTTTTCTTGGAAAGCCGCTTTTGATAACAGACTGTGTGAATTACCTTACATTTAAGTGATTTACATTTGCTTTTAAAATACTTTTGTAACTTTGGTTGAGTAAATAAGTAGTATTTCACAATGATCTATATAGAATATGGTGTATGTAGATAAAGTTCATTCTGCTTCTACAAAAATTAACCCCTCATTGCCAGACTTTTGCCATCTTGATGTCCTTAAAATACAGCAACAGTCTAGTTCTAAATCAGGGAATTTAAAATGGGTAAACAAAAGCTGTCAATCAAATAGGGCTATGGAAAAATCCAAAATGGCTGCTTACCTTTTTCCGGTTTCCTGACAAGCCTCACTTTTTATTTGGTGGGATAAAGCCTTTCCTGGCTGTGGGGTTAATACCCTCACAATGGAAAAAATATATATGTTTCACTGAATATTAAATTCTAGTTTTGCTAATGAAGGTCTGTGTTACCAAGACTCACTTCCCAGATAGTACCTTGCTGTTATCCTATATTGCCAAGTCTGCTAGAACATACATCATTAATTATTTGCATACAATCATGAATGGACTCTTCTCTCATACTGGGGAGCAGAGTGGCTGGGTTTAGAGTGGATACCATCTTTAATTTTAGATTCTAGCTGTAAGGTATTATGGCCTGGCATTTACACAGCCTCCCCAAAACAAGCCAATAGCCATGCTTTTGTTCAAGTAAAGGTAGAACACAATGTGGAGTGTGCACATGCACAGTAGTAGGCTGGCCCAGGGTAAATTTTTCAGTCTCTTGTAAAAGGTCACAAGTTGCAGTTACAGCCCAGAGGCAAACTGGCCATCCTTAAGATGTGATGTCCAGTTGTTTGGAAAAGCAAGCTACAGGCCTTTTGGAAGTACCTAAATTCTAATTTAGCATTGCAAGATTCACACTCACACTTTCAAACACACGGATTTCTAATATCTGGGAGACCAGTATTGGCCTTATGACATTCCAATATCCAGCTTAATGACTCATTATTATTTTCTTTACGAGCCTCATATAGGGGTTTGGCTATGAGTCCAAAGTGAGGAATCCAAATACAACAAAAACCAGACATTCCTAAGAATCCTTGCTATTGCCTTCGGGTAGTGGGTACAGCCACCATTACTCATACTTCCCTTAAATTAAGCAGTAAGTTTCCTTGTGATTTTGATAATTGAAATCATGGAAATTCTTAGTTATTTGAGAACTGTACTCTTTTCCCTTGAAGACTTTATATCTCCAGTTTGGCAGGGAGTTTAAAGTGAGCATTGTTTTTTGGTCTGAAGCTACCTTAGTTCTGCTACCAGTTAGCTTTTTATTCATGTATTGGATTAAAACTCCCTAATTTAATTAGAGATCCACTAAGTCTTTGACAAACTGTTCCCAGAAGTTAGTGTATCATCCTTAAAACCTTGTGGAAATACTATCCAACAATATTTTTATTTTATATTAGTCTTTGGATCATTCCATTCAAAGACAAACAGTTTCTGGGACCCAAGGACTTAATGATATGCAGTAAAAAGCATCTTTTAATCCCAGACTGTAACTACCCAAAGTCTCGAGATGAAGTTGTAAGCAAAGTTTAAGAATTTGGCACCACTGAATGTATATCCCCTACAATTTGATTAATGGCTCTCAAATGGTGCACAAAACGGTAATAACCAGTCCCAGTTTTTTGTACCAGCATGACTGGAGTGTTATATGGGGGTTGACCAGGTCTGATTAATTGACCTTTAAGAAAGGTAGTTATCAGAGGCTTTTATATGTCTCTTCACATGCCTCTTCAATGAATTGCTTTAAATTGGAAGGCTTGGTACCTGCACAGAATTTTACCAAAGTTAAGGACAGATGGTTGCACTGGAGGGAGGCCAAAAGAGCCAAGAAGTCTAACTCAGTAGTAGTAAAACTCTGTCCAGGCACCAAGGCTTCCTCCCAATTGTAATAGCATAGCTCAGAAGGTACAAGTTTCCATCTTTTTAGGATTATCTTGGTAGAATAGCATGTTTATACTTCCAATTATATAGTTCAGAGGTAGGAAAGGGGAAGTGCACATATAAAAATTCCTTGTGTTGACCCTGGTCATCTAGACATGTAGGAACTTATCTCAATGGATATTGCCCTGCCTCAGGCAGAGTGTCCTCTGGACCAAACTGAGTACCCTTGTAGGTACAAGGAGGGGAGACAGATCCATTTTGACTGTATGGTAAGGAAGGGCAGAGGGCTAGGGCTGGACCTGTGGCCCTAGGAGGATTGTTGGTGAAAGCTTCAGCACTACTTGCAGGAATTCTCTCTTCATACAGTGGGAAACTGTGGGAGGCACTGAAGGAGGAACCAAACGTAATAAGTGGAGATCAACATTAGACTCTAGCTGAGGCAAGACAGACTTTTTCTCAGGTTCTTCCCTCTGAACCATAATTTTACATGTATTTTGCAAATTCTTATTCTAGTATAAAGTCATTAAAGACATAAATGATTGCGATAAAAGATTTTGTTCCATTTCTCCTTACTTTTGCAAAATAAGTATAATTATAAAATGGTATTATAATTTCAAGACCAATTCTTGGGCCATTTCCCCCAACTCCAGACAACATTGGGGCTAGGTAATGTTACAAAAGAAAATAACTTTCTTTGTTTTCATAGGCTCTTACCTAAACATGGACCAATTTTGAAGAATACATCCCAAGGGACTGCAGTCACATATACTATTACATCTTAATTTTAAAAGATTTCTCTCAGGATGACCAGTGCAAAATGACATCAAGGAGGTGTCATGGGTGGAAGTTCCTCTAACCCAGGAACAGGGTATGTTCTTCTGGGATGGACTCCTATGAGACCACTACATGTCATGGGTGAAAAAATCTGATACCTTTGTGAGGCAAGATTTCTAGTATTTTATATCTTGAGTCAGAGGACCCTCATAAATATCAAGTTTAATAAAGTTTTGCTACAGCCATCCAAGAGCAAACCCTTATTAGCCAATCCTAACAAATAAAACAATCAGACATAGACAAAAATGGACAAAGAAATCAAAGACTCTGAGACTTTAGCCCATGGTTCAGAACTCTAACGTGACATTTTGAAAAGCTCAGCAGTTCTAACCTTTTATACTGTTTCCCTAGGGTGGGATTCTAACCAAACTCGGACCCAAAGTTCAGGACTCTAACCCAAGCAAAATTGCTCTGAGGTAAAACTCTAACCCATAATCTTCATGAGGTTCATACAATTTAGTAACAAGCATGTATTAACTACGTCATTTATCCAAACAGTGTCTTGATTCAGGACCCCTTTCTTCTCTCAGAAGTGAAAATAGTGCTGAGGCACCTGGAGTGCCATGGCTGGGATGCAGAAAGTTGACAAACAAACCTCTAGACAAGTTCATCTAGGAGGCCACTTAGCTTGTTAGTGAGGACCCATGCCATGCCAGTGGGCAGGGGGTCACAAGATAAAAGTCTCTTCAAGGTCATCAAAATTATTATGATCAAGCACTCACTACCTGATGCCTGTAAAAGCCAAAACTATGTCACCAGCTTTTGAGAAAAGAAAGAGCTCTATTGTGAGGTCGACCCGCAAGGAGACAGGAGGCAGTGTTCATCTGTCTCTGGATCCAGGAATGCAGGGTTTTGTGTGAAATTTAAGGGACTGTGGGAATTTTGAACTTGGAAGCTGATTGCCTAGTCTTGAACCAGTCCATACAAGCTACTCACTCTGCTGGAAGCCAGGTTTTCCTTATTGAAAGACTTCTTGCTTTGTGAAGAGCTCTGGTAGCATTTCTATTCTTTGAGACTGAAGATTCATGGTTCCAGGGTCATCCCGGAGACCTGGGTTCTCGTCCTGTGCCTACACAGGGCTGTCTATGTAAAATAACTCCAGGTTTGATCAATCAGCAACCTCTTTAAGGAAGCAAAACAAGTTTAAGCCAGTGCTGTTTCAATTTGATTAATCAACAGTCCATTTAAGGGGGGAAAACCAGTATAAGCCAGTGTTTTATGTGCTCTTTCAACCAGGGCCATATAGAATATTTTTTCTATGTATTTCTAATTTCTATGGGTGACTCTTTGTGGTAGGTAGAATGGCCCTCAAAGATCTACAATGTAATCTCAAAAGACAAAAAAAAAAAAAAAAAAAAAGGACTTCAAAAGTCTACAACATAATCCATGGAACCTGTGAACATGTTACTTTACTTGGTGAAAGGGACTTTCCTGAAGTGATTAAGGGTACTGACCTTGAGATGGAGAGATTAAGTTGAATTAGCTGGGGCAAACCATCTAATTATATGAGTCCTTAAACATGGAGATTTTCCAAGGCATGATCAGAGAAAGCTGTAGAAAAAGGGTCAGATCGAGAACAGAGAGATGGCGGTATGGGAGGAAGTTCATCTGATGTTGCTGGCTTTGAAAATAGAGGAAGAGATCATGAAGCAAAGAATGGAGGTGGTCTTTAGAAGCTGGTAATGGCAAGGGAACAAATTTTCTGCATAGTAGAAGGAATGTGGCCCTACTGACAATTTGAAGTGAGACTTGCAGAATTTTAAGATAATAAATGTGTGTTGTTTCAAGTCATGTAATTTATTATTGTGTATTATACCAGCAATAAAAAGTGAATAAATTCTTAAATAGTAATTTAACTAATATTTATGTTTCTGTGATGTTTCATACACCACTCTCCCCACTACCCTGGTCTAGCCATCTGTTTTCTGTTTATTTTATTTTATTTTTTTCTGTTTATTTTTATCTTGATTATTTTACAGGTATAACAACAAGGAACTGGACACTATATTCATCACTTAGAGGCAGAGAAAGTTGTAAGATACAACTGTGGATTTACTAATGCAGACAAAAACTATTTAGATAAATTCAAGAAAAATCTAGGGAAGAAATATTAGGTACCTATAATATTATGCTAGTTCTTTTTTTTTTTCCAGTTATATCTTATTTCTCTTTGGATATTTTTGTTTAATTATAAGTCAGAAAGTCTAAATAAGAGAACGATAAACTTCCTCTTTATTTTCTTTCTTACTCTTTATGATTAGCAGCCCATTAGATACAACCTTTAAATGAATTTATCTTCTATTATAATAAAGAGCCCTCTACTGACTGATATGCTCATTGTACTCAGAAAATAAAGAGCAAGTTTCCTTATGCTGAAGAGATGCAGTCAACTTAATGGCAGTATAGAACGTTGGAATTCCATGGTGTTATATATGTTCAATCAAGCCATCTCATTTATTGGCTGATTATTTCATTTGATATGTGACTACCTGTACTTTTCCAGCTTCAGGATGCAAAGAATAGTTATTCCTTGACATTGAGGAACTGCAAGTTAGGTATACGAAACAGAGGGGTAAACAACAGTTAATGATCAAATGTTACAAGTGTATAGTTTTTAGACAGGAATTTAATCAAGTATGTAAGTCTCAGGGCAGCAGAAAATGAAACAGCTATTTGGGATTCAAAGGACTGAGAGAAGAGAGGAGGTGGAGAGACACTTGGACTGAATCTGAAAGATGAGTAGGAGTTTGTCAAGTGAAAAATAGAGGACACTTAAATATTGTAGCCACTAGTTATATGTGACTAAGCAACTGAAATGTAGCTAGTGTGACTGAGGAACTAAGTTGTTAAGTTTTATTTACTTGCATTAACTTGCTTAAATCTCACAAATCACATATGGCTAGTGACTAACTACTATGATTAGTAGACAGCACAGGGCTAGAAAACTATCTCTCTGGCAGTGTAGAGGGAAAGAGGTTACCTATAGGGAAAAAACAATTAGCTAGATTAAAGAGAGAAGAATTTGTCTCTCTCATCCATCAAAGATAGGTTTATAATATTATAGACATAATTCTGGCCATGGATTTGTGAATTCAAATACAGACAATAAATTCTGTAGAAACAATTTAGCCTTTAATATAAACCAGAGGAAAGATATTTAAGTATATACTTATGGATCATAGGACCAATCCCTTCTCTAGGCTGAGGATGGAAAATTAAACAGCTCTTTCATTTCTTAGATTTCTCTTTGACGTCAAGAACTGAAACTCCAAACCCCAGGGTACTCTTTGTGTGGTTATTATTTGAACACAAGTGCCCAAGATGGTGAATCTCCGTGGTGTGTGTGTGTGTGTGTGTGTGTGTGTGTGTGTGTGTATTTGTGTGTATGGAGAGAGACAGAGAGAAACCAGTGGAGCTAGGAAGCAAGGGAAGGACTAAGGGAGAGAACAAGAAGAAAAGGAGAAAGGGAGGGAGGGAGAATGGAAGAAAATTAGAGGGAAGAATGGAGGAAGACAGGGAGAGAAATGGAGAAAAGGTGGGGAAGAGAGGGAAAGAAAGGGAGGAAGAGAGAAATTTTGACTCACAGGTATATGTGGAAATGTCTGTGGGATTTAGTTTTTGGTTATCACAAATAAAGGTTGTTGATAGTACTGGCACTTAGTGAATGGAGGCCAGGGACACTGCTAAATAGCCTACAGTTTGCACGACAGTACCACATCAAAGAATGATCTATCCCAAATGTCCATAATGGAGAACATGAGAAACCGTGGTCCAGGAGAGTGCTGCTCAACCCTTGTGTTCTTAAAGTAACTTGGGAAACTTTTAAATACCCAATGCCTACATCCTTCCCTGGGCCAACTAAACAAGAAACTTTGAGGGTGGGGCCCAGCCCAGGCATCGTGCCTTGTAAAAGTTCTCCAGGTAATTCTAACGTGCAGCCCGAGCTGAGAACTACTAGCATGAAGAGAGGGTGCTGTTTTCAACACCCTGACCTGTCCCCCGGCCCATGTGACTCCATTCTGTGTCTCTCATGGAGTCTTCTGCCAAAACTCTGCCCCCTCTTCGCCCTGTGCCCTGCCTTCTGGCTTAGTCTATTTCTCACTGGGGCTCCTAAAACCTGCCGGACAAAGATAAGGTCTGCGCTTTGCCTATCAAGTGACCGGGGATTACAGAGGGCCTCTCTGGTCAGCCACGCCATACAGTGTTTCCTACCCACCAGGGGAAACCCAAGTTAAAAATGGTTAACAGGAAAGCTAGTTGAGGGAGATAATTAGCAACTATTAGTCCTTTGGCGGCTGTATTCGTATTACATGGGATTACTCAGTAGCAGGAAAGGCCCGCCTTCTGTCAAGTCTGTTTAGACTAATGAAGCAGAACAGTTGTTTTTGCATCTTTTTAAAGTGGAAAAAACACACATCCTGCAGTTGCCCTTGTTAATTTGTTGAAATGTTATTTGAAAAGATATTTCAACAGAAGAAAAAACATTTCATAGTTTTGCTGAGAGATCAATACACATTGCCTACATCATCTTTTAATTGTCTGGAGACACAAAAGGGAAACTTCTTACCCTGGTTCCACATAAAGCTAAGAGCTTGGGGGAAAAAATCAGAGGTCTTTGTTGTCTGCAAATTCTCTGGGCAGCCAGGTACAGCTCGGAAGTTCAGGGTTTTCATCGGCTGTTCCCTGGGACCTTTGGAAATACAAGTCCTCAGCGCACATGGCTTTGGTTTTTAGTTGTTTTATTCTTTACTAGGCATCTGACTTTCTAAAGGTTATGTAAACCTAAAGCAGCACACAGGCTCTCAGCCCAGCTTCTCTTTGTTGCATCTGTCCAGATGGAGGCAGTAGCTGGTCCTCCCCCGGGGCAGCTGAATGAAGGTGTTCATTAATGCAGAGGAGGTGGATGTCAGATCCAGAACTTTCCTCGTGTCCTCAAGTCCATTCTCTAGTAGGTCTGCGTCTTTATTCCCCTCTTACCCCTAGGTTCTTCATGACCTTCTTTTTTTATTTCTTAGATTCCTTATATACATGTTAGCATACGGTATTTGTTTTTCTCTTTCTGACTTACTTCACTCTGTATGACAGACTCTAGGTCCATCCACCTCACTACAAATAACTCAATTTCATTTCTTTTTATGACTGAGTAATATTCCATTGTGTATATGTACTACATCTTCTTTATCCATTCATCCAATGATGGATACTTAGGTTGCTTCTATCTTCTGGCTATTGTAAATAGAGCTGCAGTGAACATTTTGGTACATGACTCTTTTTGAATTATGGTTTTCTCAGGGTATATGCCCAGTAGTGGGATTGCTGGGTCGTATGGTAATACTATTTGTAGTTTTTTAAGGAACCTCCACACTGTTCTCTGTAGTGGCTGTATCAATTTACATTCCCACCAACAGTACAAGAGGGTTCAGTTTTCCCCACACCCTCTCCAGCATTTATTGTGTTTTTGGTTACTTCTTATTCCTTGTACTTTATTTATTACAATGACATCTAGGAGGTTGCAGCTGTAATTAAAAATGTTCTAATCTATGCTGTCCACCATGGTAGCCATTAGCTATATGGAGATATTAAGCACTTGAAAAGTTCACAGTGCAAATAAGAAAATTTATTTAATGTTAATTGATTAAATTTTTAATAGCCACATATGACTAATGATTTCTGTTTTGGACAGTACAAACATAAGAGAATGAGAAGTTTGGCATTTAAGATATTTATATATATATAAATTTGGAGCACAGTACAGCAATGTCCATTTTTCCTCATAAGTGAAGGGAACTGTTTGAATGAAGGCCTGAGAAAGGACAATAACTGCAGGTGGCACGACTCATCCACTACAATTTGGAGTTACAGTTGGATGCCCTGCTATCAAAATACAGTCCTTAGTTTAATAGACTAACTAGTAATGTAGAACTGCTTACTTGCGGGTTGTGGTTGATGTAACTCCTTACAAGGGAGGCCAAATAACTTATGCTATAGAAAGTGGGCAGTTTTCTCTGGCTATTTCCAATATAATACATCCCTGATTTTACTCTGGGTAAGATTTCCAAACTTGCTATGAACCAGTTTAATTTTCTAGGACCTCTAGTTTGGGATATGTTCTTAATGAGACCATTGAGAGGCCAAGTAGTTGACATGAAGCAAAATAAATTGAATGCCATGTCATTCTATTTTACTTTTGGATTCAAAGATAATTTAATTCATTTCATCTTTATTTTCTTTCCATTTCCAAAACTCATCAGTTTTATCCTAGGACTGTAATGATAAAAAAAATCATTCATTTTAGAAAGTTTGTCCAGTCTATTGGAATGATTTTCCACTAAAAAAATATTAAGGAGTATGTTGCAATCAGGAGATTATCTGCAGTGTTGAAAATGCAGACTTTTAAAAATTAATTAATTAATTTTTGGCTGAATTAGGACTTCATTGCTGTGCACAGGCTTTCTCTAGTTGCAGCAAGTGTAGGCTATTCTTTGTTGTGGTGTGTGGGCTTCTCATTGTGATGGCTTCTCTTCTTGTGGAGCCCAGGCTTTAGGTACGTTTGCTTCAGCAGTTGTGGTACACGGGCTCAGTTGCTCCGTGGCATGTGGGATCTTCCTGGACCAGGGATTGAACCCGTGTCCCCTGCATTGGCAGGTGGATTCTTAACCACTGCGCCACCAGGAAAGTCCCAAAAATACAGATATAAAACCTCAAATCTTGAAATTCTTTGCTAATTGTTAACATTATATTCTAGTTTTAGCAATGGGTATTGTTAAAAAATGTACTTTGCATTTAGGAAATAATTGCTAAAATTCACACCAGTTCAGCAATTTACTAAACAATGGGACACTTCTGTGTCTCACTTCCATTTGTTACAGAATGTTCACTTGTGTTCTCTTTCCATAGAGAATAAGGACTATTATTGCAAATTAAACAAAATAAATGGATGAATATCTTTCCACTTGCTATGAACTCTTAACACTAAATTCTTTTTAGGAGGTATCGTTAGTGAAGTTATTGAATTAGAGAATCATATTATTAATTCTTAATGACTTAGATTATTAAATGTTTTAAATTTAGTTTTAGTGTTCTGTATTTAACTGCAATCTTCAGACTTCTGAATGCCAGCAATTCTGATAATTAGAATAGTTGTCTCATCAAAGCCCAACTAGTAGCTGCTCTAAGAAGAGAGGGGGAGGGGCAACTGGTCTTCAGTCAGGAGCCCCCAAATTTACTTCGTGAATTTAATAGACAACAGCACGTGAATTTCAACATTTACCTATTCCTTGTGGAAAAGGTGCAGAAATATCACCCCTCACTTGAAATCTCCCCACATTTCAAACTCCCTTCAGTTTGAAATCTGAAGGCTGATTCTGCTTATGTCAGGAGCAAGTGATGCACGTGAGCTCCACAGAGGACCACTGAGAGCAATCCCTTTCCCTTCTTTGAAAGAGAGTCTGATGGTTTGCAGTGTATTAACTCCATTTGATAGTGAATTGCTATTTCAGTCACAAAAACTGTTTCTCTATCTCAAAGGGGGAGAATATGTCTTTGTGATTTTTTCTGCTCAAATCAGTGTTTCATGTTGGACTGCTACATGAAACCATGAAAAAAATGAACCTGGAAAAATATGAAAAATGTATGCTATTCTCCTAGTACATTTCACTGCCAGATTTTTGGGTGATATACAGTGATGGCTGTCATAACAACAGAGTAATCCAGGAAATACAATTATGCATATAATGAAACTGGCAGTGAGGGGGAGCTGCTCTGATGAGAAATAACTGGCTTGTTCCTAGGCATCCAGTTATTTCACCTTATATATCAATTACCTAGATTTGGGCTCTTAAAATTGCTGCTCATCTACCTAAACTTTAGGTTCTGAGCTTCTTCTCTTGATTATTCCCATCATATCAGAGCAGATGAGGATAAACAAAGTGAGTCAGTTCCCCTGGTGTCAATCACTTAAGGAATCAACATAATTGATGCAATGGAGTTGAAGCAAATAATGTAATTAAGGAAAGGGGAACCCATGGAATTCTGGATTAAATAATATAATGATGCATAATTATGCATCTAAACAATAAAAGGATTGCCTTGGAATAACACATTACACATGTGGTTGATCCAGAATAAGAAATATTAATCCACCTTCCATCCATGTGTGGTAGAATTTTGTATGTTGGTATAATGATGTGGGATATTTATATTAATACATTTATTAATGTCTATTAATTTTTTAATGATTAGTAATGAAAATACATGTTTATAGCTACCAGTTGATGGGCACAGAATCAAATCTAAAACATGGCACTTTAATTTCCCTAAGAGATTTTTACAAAAGTCATTTTGAAAGACAACGGAGTTTTTCTAGTAAAGTTTCTACTTTTTCAAAACTATAACTGAAGGGACTTACCCAGTGGCTCAGTGGTTAAGAATGCACCTGCCAATGCAGAGGACACAGGTTCAATCTCTGGTCCAGGAAGATCCCACATGCCGCAGAGCAATTATGCCTGTGTGCCACAACTACTGAGCCTGAGCTCTAGAGCCCGCAAGCCACAACTATTGAGCCCACATGCTGTAACTACTGAGCCCGCATGCTGCAACTACTGAAGCCCATGTGCCTAGAGCCCGTGCTCTGTAACAAGAGAAGTCACCATCATGAGAAGCCCGCGCACTGCAATGAAGAGTAGCCCTCACTCATCACAACTAGAGAAATCCCGCATGCAACAAGGAAGACGCAATGCAGACAAAAAAAAAACAAAAAAAAAACTATAAGTGAAAATGCTGCCTCCCATACATGTACAATAATTAAACATTTCTGGCATTATGCAGGGATTCTAATATAAAGTCACAAAAAACAACTCAGTGTTGAAAATTTACCGCTATAATAATAGCAAGCATTTATGGAGTAGTAACCCCATGTCAGGTACTTCATTTAATATTACTTTTCAACTTCACTACAAATCTTAAAGTAGGTATTACTCTCCATTTCAGAAACTGAGATTAAGTGACAGTAAATGTCTTTCTCAACTTCAAACATGTTTTACTGATTCTCCTCTTCTCTTGTGGTCAGTTAATGGAATTCAGTTATAAGCTACATGAAGACAGAGTCTGTTTCCTTAGGGTTACACATCTTACATTTAAAACCTTTCAAGATAGTTTTCTAATTATAAAGTTCATGATAAGCTGAACAAATAACTTTAAAACTTAGTGGTTCAAAGCAATAAGCATTTGCTACGTCATTGTGTCTCTGGGTTAGGAATCTTGCAGCAGCTTAGATAAGTAATTCTGGCTCAGAGTTTCATGAGATTGCAGTTATTATGTCACCATGACAGCAGACGTCTGAAGACTTAACAGAGTTACTGTATTTATTTTCAAGGTGTCTAACTCACTTTCCTGTTGGCAGGAGGACCTTATTCCTTGCCTCGTGTACCCTCCATAGGGCCTCTTGTTTACCCTAGGAGTGAGTTATGAAAGAGAGCAAAGAGAAGGACATGATAAGTCTCATAAGTCACATACCATCAGTCACTTTTACCACATTCTTTTTGTTAGAAACAAATCAGTATAACCACTCTTTTATTTTTAAATTAAATGTATTTATTTATGGCTGCATTGGGTCTTCGTTGCTGCACCTGAGCTTTCTCTAGCTGCGGCGAGTGGGGGTACTCTTCGTCGTGGTGCGCGGGCTTCTCATTGCGGTGGCTTCTCTTGTTGCGGAGCCCGGGCTCTAGAGCGCAGGCTCAGTAGCTGTGGCGCAGGGGCTTAGTTGCCCCGCGGCATGTGGGGTCTTCCCAGACCAGGGATCGAACTCATGTCCCCTGCATTGGCAGGTGGATTCTTAACCACTTTGACACCAGGGATGTCCCAGTATAACCACTCTTAAATTCAGATGAATTAGATTTTATGACTTAAAGGAATAAATATCAAAGAAATTACACATTTTTCAGCCACCACATAAGTAGATTTTGGATTTCAGTGAACACAGAGACTGTGAAAATCCACAGCATGGAAAAATACAATCCAATTTAATTTACCAAAAGAAACTAACAGAATGTCCACAATCAACCCCCTACACTAAATATGATGACTAATGTTAGGAAACTATGCATCATTCAAAGATTTTGAGCCCTGTTAATATTAAAATATATCTGAATAATAATGAGATGCCTATTCAAATAATATTGTGCCTCTAAAATACAATTATAGCATTTTCTATAATTTTATAAACTGTAGAAAGTTCAAGCTCATAGTCAGTACCATTATCCATAGGAACACAAGAAAAAGACAAATAATTAAAGTAGAAATTTAATGTAAAGGCAATCTATTAGTATCTATAGATGTTTCCCTTGCACTTAGCAGTCTTTCAACAAATTGTGTTAATACTGGAAATGTCATCTCCTTTACATTCATAACTTCTAGCACTACCCTAGTCCCTGCTGTATATTATTTCAATCATGAAAATCACCTCATTTAACCTTTGAAATAATCTAAAAACAGGTATAAGAGAAAAAGACCTGGGTACTTCAAAAACTGAATAACCAAGCTAAATTTGATATTCCATAATTAGAAGAAGAAAAGAGAAGTGTAGAGGTTAACATTTATTCCAAAACACATGTAAAATAATTGATGGCTGGGATCAGATGCTCATATTCTGGGCTTATACTCTAGATCTCTTTTTTGTTTTAACCATGTGTTTTAAGCTTAGCATTGTTGCAGAAGTACATGGGAAGTAAAGAAAAGCAGAAAGAAGAAAACAATCAACATCCAGAGTCAGCCACTTTAATAACTGATGTATTTCCTTTATATTTTTGAGTCACATACACTTTTTACAGTTTGGAATTACATTGTCTACCTAGTTTTTAATTTCCTGATTGTTTCACTTATTCTTAAAGCAGAAACATTTCCCAAATTAGCATAGCTCTTCATAGCTTTAATACATTAAAGTGGCTATTCATAGTGCTTAATGAATTCCTCTTATTGGATGAGTGGGGTATATCTATTTTTAATTTATTTCATATTACTAATAGTGCTGCAATGCTTGTTTTTGTTTATAGAGCTCTGATGAATTTTGATGCATTTTCTTAGGCTGGATTTTGTATAGAATTGCCATTTCAAAAATTAGGAAAAATTTTAAGTTAGTTTTATAGACTCATTTCTTGAACTATGTTAAATTACCTTTAACTTAACATAATTCACACAACTTCTTCCTCCCCTTTACATCAAAAACTAAGAAATTTTTTCTTAAGTGACACTGATGTGGAACACCATAATGGAAAAGTATTTTTTTAACTCTTTGATATTTTTTAAACCTGGATTCTTTCTATATCAGAATAAAATCTACATTTAAATACAATGATTATTAAGATTGTACATATTTCTATGATACACAGTATTTTATTTTGCAGTACACGGGCCTCTCACTGTGTGGCCTCTCCCATTGCGGAGCACAGGCTCGGGACGCGCAGGCTCAGCGGCCATGGCTCACGGGCCCAGCCGCTCCGCGGCATGTGGGATTTTCCTGGACCGGGGCATGAACCCATGTCCCCTGCATCGGCAGGCGGACTCTCAGCCACCAGGGAAGCCCGATACACAGTATTTTTGAGGCAAAGTATGGATTTTAGCAAACAGGACAGGCACAGTTTTGACTGCCAGGGTTGGATGTCCCAGGCCTTCATTCTTCTTTTCAATTTCACTTCACAAAAAAGGTCTTCAGGGCTTCCCTGAAGACCTTTTTACAGTTATCAGTGGGACTGTAAACTGGTATGGCCACTGTGGAAAACTGTATGGGGGTTCCTTAAAAAACTAAAAATAGAATTTCCATATGATCCAGCAATCCCACTCCTGGGCATATACCTGGAAAAGACAAAAAGTCTAATTAGAAAAGATACATGCATCTCAATGTTCATAACAGCACTATTTACAATAGTCAAAACCCAACCCAATGTCCATCGACAGATGAATGGATAAAGAATATGAGATATATATATAAATATATATATAAAATATTACTCAGCCATAAAAAGAATGCAAGATTGCCATTTGCAACAACATGGATGGACCTAGAAAATATTAGTGAATATTATAGAAGTAAGTCAGACAGAGCAAGACAAATATTATTTGATATCACTTATACGTGGAATCTAAAAAATAATACAGATGAATCTATATACAAAACAGACTCACAGACACAGAAAACAAACTTATGGTACCAAAGGGGAGAGTAGGGGTGGAAGGGAGGGTTAAATTAGGGGTGTGGGATTAACAGATACAAACTACTGTACAAAAAATAGATAAGTAATAATGATTTACTATATAGCACAGGGAATTATATTCAATATCTTCTAATAACCTTTAATAGAATAAATATGAAAAAAATATATACAACTAACCACTTTGCTGTATACCTAAACCAACACAATGTTGTAAAGCAACTATACTGCAATTCAAAAGTTATTTTAAAGTATTTTTCTTAAAAGTAATTTTGTTGCTCTTGTGCAATCTTTCCAGATGAAAAATTTAGAGAAAAGTAAAGTATGATTTTTTTTAAATGTGAAATTCCAATTACCATATTTAACACACTGTTAAGATAAAAAAAAAACAAAACTAAACTAAAACCTGAGCACCAGAGAAGATATGTGAGAGGGCAGGGGACCTTAATGATCTTTGTTTTTCAGAACTTCTCCTTAAAGTTTTCTTCCCTCATCCTGAAGACAAACTCCCAATGTTACCTTTGCAAGCTGCTATAAAAGCTTTGGATCCAGGCTGACTGCTGAGCCTATGATAACAGCTTATATTGCCAATTATTAGACAGCAGAGAATGGCCTCAGTTCCTGTAGTTTCCATGCAGAGCATCTTGCGATGCCCTCTACATTCATGAGGCTGATAAAATGAGTGAAAGACAAACAAAACTGACTGCCTCAGGGAGTCCTACTGAAACAAGGGACTGAACTAAATTATTCAGAGTCAACAGGGAACCCCAGGGCAGAAAGCCCTGCAAGGGAACTTACCTCGAGAGGAGCATTACTAACTCTAACTACTTGTCTTGTCTGGGGTACCTACCATGGTAAACTCTTTCTTTCTAGGGCTATCCTGACCATCACAACACTCAGCACACCTCAGCCCTGGAAGGCATCAGGTTACTGGATAAAGTTGTGCTATGCCTGAATTGACTGGCAGATTAATATACAAACTAAGAGAGGAAGATTCCTGGCTGTCTAGAATGGGCTATGGGACATTCTTCCTTGCTTGGTAATGACTACATTCACTCCTACAGGCAGGTCTGAGCAACCTGTTTGGAGTGCTTTCCAAGGCCTTGGTCAACTGCTGTCTCTTAAAAAGTACCCGGTTATTGTCACAGCCACTCAGAATCTGACTAATTTGGGGCCATGATGGGTAACTTATGTTTCTCACTTGGCACTTGAAAAAAGCAAGGGATGAAGTTGCAACAAGATGAAACACACAACATGATATCCAAGAGCTAACTTCTAAGGTCATCTTGTGTATGAAATGCAACTTGAGGTAGTGAAATAGCTCTTGAAACACTTGTTATTTTGCAATGCATGTACTATGAAGCACATAAGGACAGGGAGTTACCCTAGCAAGGGAAGGTGGTGAGCAAAGCAGTAAATTCTGTGAAAAATAAACAAATAGAAACCTCAATTAAATGAAGTTGGGAGAGCAGCAGGGAACTTTCATACCCTGTGACAATAGCACAGCCCAATAGGAAGAAGAGGCTCTTCTTTTTTCTTCGCAAGGACTCAGCCAAGAAATCCTCTCTATCAAAATGTTCTCCTTCCTTTGCTGTGGGTGACTCACCCATCATGATAGCAGATACAGTTATTGCAACTCTTTCATGATCATGAATAAACACAACTTTGCTGGAGAAATATCTGGCAGCCTATTTATTTCAAGTAAACAACACCCAACTTAGTGGTAGTGGTGAATGAGCAAAGATAAAGACAAATGATAGGCACAGTACCAATGGACTATGATCATATTTTGAAGGGACATGTGAGTCATATCTCAGTCAGATCCCCACCTACACAGGCTAACCTAGCTACAGCTGTGAGTTAACCTTGATGAGAAACTTGCCCCTTTATCAATGTCTCAGTGAAATCTAGTCAAACATAGGAAGTAAAAATTTTGCTAAAGATTAGGGATTCCAGTTATACTTACTTCAAAAATATGCTGTAGGTCTATGTTTTCCTTTAAATGTCTTCCTCGATCCCCAGCCTTAATGACTACTCATTTCCCCAGCTCCAGCACCGTGATAATTTTATGACTAGCTTACCCATCCATGGTGCCAAGTTATTTGGTAAGATACCAGCCTAGATGTTGCTGTTAAGGTATTTTTTAGGTGTAATTATGTATAAATCAGTAGACTGAGTGAAGCAGATTGCCCTCCATAATGTAGATTGGCCTTATCCTATCAGTTGAAAGACTAAAGAAAGCAAAGGCTGAGATTCTCTGGGGAAGAGGGAATTTTGCCTCTAGAGTATCTTCAGACTTGAGCTGTAACATCAGCTCTTTTCTAGGTCTCCAGCCTGCAGTCCTGTACTGCAGATTTTGGACTTGCCCACCTCTACAACTATGTGAACTACTTCCTTAAAATAAATTTCTCTCTCTCATTATATATGTTTATATATGAATATATATGCATATATACATAAATATATCTAAATATAGATATATATGGAATACCTCCTTCTGTATATGTATGTGATATATGTATATATATATATATATACACACACACACACACACAAAGAGGGGGAATAGAAATATATACATTTATACACACACACACATATATATACATATATATACATACATATATATATCCTATCATTTCTGTTTCTCTGGAGAACACTGACTAATACAAGTCTCACAAAGCTTTTGCCTCACTGCTCCTCTCTCTCGCTTCTTTAATATGAAATGAGCACCATATCAGTACTGAGGCCTTGGGACTAACTACAGTGGACTTGGCAAACCTTCTTTTCAATTTTTCAGGAAAGTCAAGTCTACCCTACAAAGGAATTCTGGTACCATCTGCTAAAATGTTAACTTTTCTCCATATGGCTACCTAGATAAAATATTAAGTAACATAGCCATGTTACCACCAACATAATGATTGACAATTGTCCTACCTGACAAGTATTATTACAGATGAATGTATGGGATTTTCACTTTCATTAATTAATTTAAGAATAATTTCAATATTCTTTTCCATACAGGCTAACAAAAGAAAATTTAGAAAATTCATAAAAGTAAAATTAAAAGAAAAATAAATTAGCATAATTCCACTATTCACAATACTCATTTATATTTTGTGAATTTTCTTCCAGCTTGATTTTATATCCATTGAACTAAGCTTTCTGTTTCTGTTTTTTCATACATATTGTAACCAGACATTATTTCTACATCTGCATAGTTCTTTTTAATTGTGCATCTCGATTTTCCACATTATTTCATAGAAAAATAAATCTACTCATTCTGAGTACCTTCACTCTATTCCTCTTGATGAACTTTTCATGAACTGATTTTAATTGTCCTTTACCCACAAGCAAATGGACTCGCTACCACCCTGCCCTGCTCAGACATGCTGTTATTTTACACTAGTGCATTCGTAACTCTTGTCTAATTTTATTCCTCCTGCTCAGAAAAACAGAGCAGCTGCTAGTCCCAGCTTCCTGGCTGTTCTCTCAGCCTCCCCTTCCTTCCTGTCCTTCTACTGCTGGCCTATGTTATTTCTTTTAAAGCAAGTTTTCAAAATACCAGGATAGATAAAGATCTGAGGACCATAATTTTTGTATACTGCTTAAAGACTTTTTTTTGGTTTCTTTTTTTGGTTTTGGATCCTGTATCCCAAACAATGAAACTGTGCCAAAAATTTATTTCAGAAGTAAAGCCAAGATGTATCCCTGTGCGACTAGCAGGAGATAAACAGCTTTCAGTTTAATCCTAACAAGAAGGGGCAAATGGACCCTGACACTTGGTTTAATATTTCACTAACGTAATCCCTTTCCCATACATGTACTTACTTGCACGTGTGTGTGTCTCTGTGTGTGTAGATATATTTATTCTCCTAGGAAATGAAGCTTTCATTTCTGGTGGTATTTAATGACTTTTACAAAATCCATCTGGAGGTTCAAATGAAAGAAATTATATGTCACTCTTAGATTTAGTGAAAGTATATATGCATTTCCACTCACAAAATTGATCTCCTTCCACCAAAATGGGAAAACAACTGCCAGGAAAATGTGGGGGGAATGTATGCACTCAAATTTTGCATGCATACATTCTTGCAGTTCAGCAATGACCAAGGTTCAGTACTGCGATTAAGACAGGAGTAGACACAAAGGGTCAATTTGAGTTCAGTGTCATCTGAGGACATCCAGTTTGGGCCTAGTTTGATTATTAGTGGACAGAAGTTGGCCAGTTCCAAGAGAGTTATAGAATTAAATTGTTTAATTTAACAATTAACAAATTAATTAAATTATGAAGAGACAAGGATATGTAGCTGGAACTCAGGATTACAATTGTCCATTTTAAAGCGTCTAGTTGTAAGACTCCTTCAGCAGATCCAAACCAAAGTGGTGGAACCAGGGACAGTCTATATTAGTTTGGGGATAGAATTGAAAAGACTTACAATACTTATAAAGCAGATTTGATTTTTCTCTAAATAATAAAATTTACAGTAGAGGAAGATGACTGAAAAAAAAATTCAAAGAAATATCAAAAAGTAACTAACAAGGGGACTTTGGGAAATGTGAGCCATCTGGTGAATAATTGGGAATCATAGCAATTACATTTTCTGTTGACAATTCATGATGTAGGTTTCAATTTCTCAAGTTCCTTTCCCAGGATTCCTAGTATGTAGTTGAATCTGGCAGGAGTAACTTCCTTGATGGCAGGGAAAGTGTGGTTTTGGTGGTATCTTCCCAGGCAGTTTGGGCCACAGAAAAACCCAGGTATAATAAAAAGATATGAAGAATAAAATACAAAAATTAAGAGACATGAAGTATATGAAGAAATGAAGAACCACCCTTCTCTTCTCCCTGGCTTGCCTCTCCTTAAGAACATGCAAGTCTTATTTACTACCATTTTTCTGGAAAATGAGCTCAATTTCCTTTAAATTCTCTTACACTATCCAAAGGTCCTTAGGAAAGAAAATTGCATATTTTGCAGTATTCATGTTAAAGGTTTCAGAAATCCAGCAAGAATTTTTCAGATATCAGTGTCTCAGATCTTAACTTCAGTTTTATCTGGAACCTATAGGGTTATAACTTTTCATATGGGAACAAGTTATATAATTTTCCTTCTATTGGGAATTTTTAATAAACTGCATTCATTTGGATTTTATTAATGTAAGGAAGAGGATGAGCTTATTGTGAGGTTGTGCATGGAATGATACTAGAACAAAACACTCTTAGGGGAGAAGCAGCTCTAGGGATGTCCCCAGATCTGCAAAAGGACAAGCCCATCAGTGGTATAAATTGTTAACAAGAATAATGCTTTTTGATCAACATAATTGGCTCACCTCCTGGGACTTCAAGAATCTTGTTGGAACAAATATACCATTTTTGGCAATTAGGATGGGTAATGTTGACTGAGTTTCCTGCATCAGGCTCTTTCACACCCAAAATAAAGCTCTGCTTTCCAGGAGATTCCCCCAGTAGTTCAAACTGATCCACTTTCATTCCTGACTTCACGATGATCAAAGAAATATTGGTGGTCTTCATATTTTCTCCTCAGTCCCATGCTATGATTTGGCTTTTTACATTTGGGAAAACTGCAGGTGGCAGAGTTGGAGGATTAGTTACAAAATAAATTTCTAATTATGGCTCAAAACACATGTGAGACCTCAAAAACCTATTTCAAATTTCATAAGTAGATTTTTTTAACAGATAAATTGCAAGGAGAAACATGATATGGAAAGGAAATATGTAGATCAGAATACAGTTAAAAGAGTTATTAATTATAATACATGAACTTATTTGGATCTTGATAATATTTACAAATGTCACCTACTATTTCCTTCAAAATAACACAGGTGAGGGAAGATGAGTGGGCTCTTACAAAAACAAGATTGGTCATACATTAAAAATTGTTAAGTTGAATGAAGAGTACCTAGAAGTTTATTTTAATATTCTTTATACTTTTGTATATATTTGATATTAATCGTTATAACATTTTTTAAAGTCAGATAAGGGCATATGACATATTTATCTTTGAGACCCTGAAGGCTGGATGTTCATCATGTTTTTCTAAGTCAGGTCTGCAAACTATGGTCTATAGGCCAAATTCAGTGTTCCACCTGGTTTTGTAAATAAAATTTCATTAGAACACAGCTGTAGCCACACTCATTTCTGTATGGTCTTTAGTTCCAAATTCAGTGTTCCACCTGGTTTTGTAAATAAAATTTCATTAGAACACAGCTGTAGCCACACTCATTTCTGTATGGTCTTTAGTTCCTTTCCTGCTACAAAGCAGAGCTGAGTAGTTGTAACAGGGATCATATGACTCTCACAGTCTAAAATATTTACTATTTGTCCCTGAATAAAGTTTGACAATCCTGTTGTAACCCATTCTGATGAATTCTAACCTTATTTCTTACAATATTTCTACCTTACAGAATATGATTTGTTCATAATTGAATATTTTGGTTTTGCCAAGGAATTATATTCTGTATTTTCTTCAGGCATTAACTTATGATTTCCCCTCTTCTAGGAACTCCAAAACATATACACATACTTTGCCCAGTTCTCTTCTGCTCAGATTTCAAGTGACTGTTTTCCCAGGAAAGCTGCCATGACACCCAATGCCTCATTTTTGATCAAATACCCCACTTTTGTATCCCCAGAAAATCTTCCAACATTGAATTTCAAATATTTCTGTTGACCCTTTCTCATTCTCTTTTCTTTGTGACTTTATAAATGTGTACATGTTAGTACTTTCACATTGTCCTACAGCTTTTGGATGTTCTGTTTTCTTTTTCACTCTTTTTGTCTGTTTGAATTTCAGTTTGGATACTTCTATGACATATAGTTAAGTTCAGTGATTCTTTCTTATATTGTGACCATTCTGTTAATGATCCTGTCAAAAGAATTCTTTATCTCTTACAGTGTTTTTCATTTCTAGCATTTTCCCTTGATTTTTTGTATGGTTTCCATCTGTCTGCTGAAATTATCTATCTTATTGTGTATTTTGTCCACTAGAACTTTTAATTAATTATTAATCCTAGTTATTTTAAATTCCCTATCAGGTAGTTCCAATGTTTGTGTCATATCTGTATCTGATTCTGTTGATTACTTTGTCTTTTGGGATTGCATTTTGGGGTTTTTTTTTTTTTTTTTTGTCTTTTTCTATGCTTTGTGTTTTTGTTGTTGTTGAAAATTGGGCATTTGCTGTAGCACAGAAGGAGACTAAGGTTAATAGCATTATGCTTGGAAATAGGTACACTTTCTTTATGCTAAGCCTTTAGTGTCAGGAGTTCGTGTTAATCTCTTCAGGATTTTGACTGGGTCTGAGGTCTGTTGTTGCTATGATTATGCTAAATACAGCATAGATTTTAAATTGCCCTAGTACACAGCATCTTGTTACTATTGACATTTGGACCTAGATTATTCTTTGTGGTGGAAGCTATCTTGTGTAGTACAAATTCTAAACTTCATTTGGTATTTCAAATGTAGAACTTGTTGCTGTATCATTTCTCTCTAAGCATTTAAAGGGGTGTCAAGTAAATGTAATATGTCAAATATGACATATGTCCAATTCTACTATTAAGAAGTGGGAAAACAGTGTGCTGAGAGGATAGATGCATGAATAAAGAATAGGAAAATATCTAATTGTATGAGAGTATACAACATGGGTATGAGTCACACTGAAGTTGTGGTAACCATTACAAACTTGGATTCCATGTGTACTTCCACTATTTAACCTTGAATAAGTTGTTTGGCTCATGTCACTACCCCCTTCTCTCCTGTAAATAAAGAACTTGGATGAGATCAGAAGTTTGCAGATTCAGATGACTTCAGGACCCAGGTAGGAAATTTAAAAAAAGCACGTGCAAACTTGGTGTAAGACACCAAATATTAAGCCAATTATATCATAAAATACCTCATTACATTGTATTTTAGAACATTGTAAAGATCAAACAAGACAACTTGAAAAGGTCTTTTTTGGCACATGGGTTGCCAATCTTGACCCCAACAGCAACACAACTCCCTCAGTGATGGCAACCAAAATGTCTCCAGACATTGACAAGTATCCCCTGAGGGGAAAATCACTTCTGGTTTGAGAATAGCTGGACTAAAGGATTTTGAGGTTGCTATTCAAATACAGGGTTTGAAAACTACATCAATACCATTCAAAGTGTGATCAATGAGCCAGTAACATCAACATCATGTGGGTACTTGTGCAAAACACAATTTCATGGATCTGAATCCAGACACACAGGCTCAGATTACATGTGAATGGGGCACAGGAATCAATGCTTTAACAAGCCCTGAAGGTGACTCTGATGCTTACTGAAGTCTTACCATCACTGAAGTAGCTTCTTAGAGTAGGAATTCAAGCCCTTCTGTTATCCTGAATGAAGGATTGGATAAATGTGAGGAGGGATAAGGATTCTAATAATAGGGTAGAGTGCAAAATTCTGCAGGAAGATGAGAAACAGAAAAAAATTTCCTTTAAAAATCATCTGAGGGTCAACAAAATGGTTGAGTAGGCCAGTGAAGCTCCCTATTATCTAACAGAAGTATCAAAAGACAAGCAAAAACTATCAGAACCAATTTTGTCAGAACTGTGGAAAAGACTCAAAGGCTTACAGTGACAAAGTAAATCCTGAATCAAGAAAAAAGCAATTTTCAAAATATTTATTTATTTTATGTTTTGAATGCATTGGATCTTAGTTGAGGCATGTGGGCTCTTCATTGTGGCATGTGGGTTTCTCTCTAGTTGTGGCAAGTGGGCTTCTCTATCTAGCTATGGCGTGTGTGTTTTATTTTTTTTTTCTCTCTCTCTCTAGTTTTGGCACACAGGCTCCAGAGGACGTGTGCTCTGTATTTTGCGGCACACAGGCTCTCCAATTGAGGCCTGCAATCTCAGTAGTTATGGTGTGTGGGTTCAGTTGCCCCACAGTATGTGAGATCTTAGTTCCCTGACCAGAGATTGAACCTGCATTCTCTGCATCGGAAGGCAAATTCTTTACCACTGGGCCATAAGGGAAGTCCTAAAAAGCAATTTTAATATGCACAAAACTTTGCAATTTTGTATTTGCACTTGCATCATTCTTCAGTGGCTTAGGGGTAGACTTGGAGACATTAATCCATGTTCATACTGTGGAATGCTGGTCCCTGATTCCAAAGGGAGCAGAGCCAATATTATTCACAGGTTACGTACATGTTTTATTTTACCTGTCTCTGAATTATAGAAAGGACCAACACATGTCATTCATTTGTTTGCTTAGCTCAGAACTCACTCAGGGCATAAAAGTGTCAGCCATTTCAAAATATGTGAAGGTGGATAAATACTCCACAGATGGTTAAGGCAAAAAATTATAGTTGCAAGATGCAATGACCCATGTAAGATCAAAGAGGAAAGGGCAGAGAGTAAGGTGTTTTACAATTAGAGCTTTCAGAACACCTGTGTTATAAAGAAATTTAGAAAGCTAGAATAAGACTTTATATCCAGAATAAGACCTTAAAAACACTTAAATTTTCATCTTGAGTTTATCCATAAGCTCATTGACTAAATATTGAAGAAGGCTCCCATCACAAAGCCAACCAGCAAAGATTGAGAGAAATTTTGGGCTTTGGGTGAGTTTTAAGAAATTCTGGTTTTTAAGAAAATCTCAGTTGAAACACAAACGAACACAACCTAAAAACAGAGACTTCATTAACCACACACAACAAGGAATCATTCTCTAAAAAAATCACTGGGAAAAATAGGATACTGCAGACTTCAACAATTGGAAGAACAGCAAGCTCTGGTGGAGGCTGAGAATTTGATTTTCAGATTATATTACCTGAATGTCTAATTTTTAACACAAAATTACAAAGCAGACAAAGAAACAGGAATGTGTGAACCATTCAAAGGAACAAAATAGACAGTGTCCTAGAGGTAACCAGCTTTTAACTTACAGAGACTTTGAAATAACTGTCCTAAATATATTCAAGTAGCTAAAGAAAAACATGAAGAAAAAAACCTAAAGAAATTGAGAAAAATAATGTATAAAAATGAGAGTACCAATAAAAATAGAAATTATAAAACCAAAATCAAGAATAATCTAGGTGTGAAAATACAATAACTATGTGAAAATAAAAACAACTTTAGAAGGGTTCAGTAGTGGATTTAGTGGGCAGAAGAGAGGATCAATAAACTTGAAAATAGGCCAAGTGAAATTGTTCAGTCTGAGGAGCACAGAAGAGAAATGAAGAAAAGGTCACAGAGCCTAAAGGATATATAGGCATCAGTTTGTTTAGCAAACTAGAATTTCCTTCATTGGAGTCATAGAAGAGAGAGAAAGAAGAATAGAAAGAATATTTAAAAAAATAATGGCCAAGGGCTTCCTTGGTGGCGCAGTGGTTGAGAGTCCGCCTGCCGATGCAGGGGACACTTCGTGCCCGGGTCTGGGAAGATCTCACATGCCGCAGAGCAGCTGGGCCCGTGAGCCATGGCCACTGAGCCTGCACTTCCAGAGCCTGTGCTCCCCAATGGGAGAGGCCACAACAGTGAGAGGCCCGCGTACCGCAAAAAAAAAAAAATGGCCAAAACACTTACAAATTTTATGAAAGGCAGGAATATATACATCCAAGCTTTTCAAGTCAGGTAAATAAAAGGGATCAAACTGAAGAGATCAAATTATAATAAAATTATGGAAAGACAAAAAGAGAATCTTAAAAGAAGAAGAGATAAGTGACTCACCAAAAATAAGGGATTTTCAATAAGATTAACTGCTGATTTCTCATCAGAAACAAAGTAGGCCAGAAGGTAGCACGATGACATTAGAAGTACTGAAAGAAAATATGGCAATGAAGGACTTTATATAACAAAAGTTTTGTCCTCCAAAATCTAGGGAGAAATTAAGACATTGTCATAAAAAAAATTGGAGGGAGTTTGTTACAACTAGATATATCACTTAAAAATGTCAAAGGTAGTTCTTCAGTTGAAATTATGGAACTATACTCAGTAAATTGAAAACTCTTGAAAAAATAACATCTCCCAAAATAACTGCACGTGTAAAAATAAAAGCCAATATTACTGTACTTTTAGTTTGTAATTCCACTTTTCACTTCCTACAACATTTTTAAATTAAGAAAAACCCCAACAAATCATGTTATTGAATAAACAATAAATAAATATAGAATTTGTGACAAGAACAACATAAAGAGGAGGGACAGAGTTATATAGAAACAGATTTTTGTACACTATTAAAGATAAGTTGGGGTCAATTTAAACTATACTGTTATAAATGTTAAGTGTAACCCCCATGTTAACCATACTTCCATCAAATCTAAAAAAACACCAAAGGGAATCAAAAGGAAATCAAAACATGTTACTGCAAATAATCAACCAAACTCCCAAAAAGGCAGTAAGGGAGGAAATGAGGTGTCAAGAACGGTATAAGACATACCAAAAAAATAGCAAAATGGCAAAAGTAAGTTCTTCTGTATCAGTAACATCTTAAATATAAATGGATTAATATCTTCAATCAAAAGACACTGAGTGGCAGAATAAATATAAAATATGATTCATATGCTGCCTACAGGAGGTGTATTTCTGTCTAAAAGATACAATAAGTTGAAAGTAAATGAATGAAATAAATATTATGTGAGTATGTCAACAAAAAGAAAGCTGGAACACTATAATATTAGAAAGCATAAACTTCATGTTAAAAACTGTTACAAGAGACAAAGAAAAACATTTTATACTAATAAAATAATAAATTTATCCAAATATATAATAATTATAAAAAAGTGCCCCAAGCAACAGAACCTCCAAATATATCAAGCAAATATGTCCACGAAAGTAGATATCAATATCAGAAGTCAAGAAATCAAAATTCATGGAATGTGGTAAAAGCTGTGTTTAGAGGGAAATTTATAGGATTGAGTGCATGCATTAGAAAAGAAGATCTAAAATCAATCATCTAAGTTTCCAAGTTAGGAAAATAGAAAAAAAGAGCAAATTAAATTCAAAGTAAACAATGACAAGAAAGGAATAATAAAAACTGGAACAGAAATAAAAACTTGGAAAGATCAATAAAATTGACAAATCTCTAGGTTGACTAGCTAAGAAAAAAGAGAAGACCAATTTACTAATATCAGAAATGAAAGAGAACATTGCTTCAGATTCTGTAGTCATTAAAACCATTATAATTATAAATGAATATTATGAAAAACTCTATGCCCTCAAATTTGGTAACATAGGTGAAATGGACTAATTCTTTGGAAGACACATCCATTAAACCTCACATAAGAACAAATCAGCAATCTGAATAGGCCTATATCTATTAAAGAAATTGAATTAATAATTAATAACTTTTCCAAACAGAAAACACCAGACCCAAATGGGTTTTCTGTACCCAAGTGGGTACAATCTCTTTCAGTGGATAGAAGCAGATGAATTACTTCCTAACTCATTATGTAAGGCAAATATTGTCCCTATTTTAAAACCAGACAAGACATTACCAAAAAAGTAAACTGTGTACCAATATATTTTATAAATAAATACACAAAAATCCTCAACAGAATATTAGCAAATAAAATTTAACAATGTAAATGTATATATATATATATGTGTGTGACACAACAACCAGGTGTGTTTTAACCCAGGTATGCAAGGCTGGTTCAATATTTGAAAATAAATTAATGTAATCCATTACACTGACAAGTTAAAAAGTCACATGGTCATGTCAAAAGATGCAGAAAGGCACTTTAAAAAATCCAATACACATTTCTAAAAACCAACTTTTAGTATACTAGGAAGAGAATGAAACTTTCTCAACTTAATGAAGATTATCTACAACAACCCTATAACTAATATCATACTTAGTGGTGAGAGACTAGAAGTTTTCTCAGTAAGATCAGGAACAGGACAAGAATATCCCTCTCATCACTCTATTTATTATTTTTTTAATTTTATCTTTATTTAGTTTTGGCTGCATTGGGTCTTTGTTGCTGCATGTGGGCTTTCTCTGGTGACAGCAAAGGGGGGCTACTCTTCATTGCAGTGCACAGGCTTCTCATTGCAGTGGCTTCTTGTTGCAGAGCTCGGGCTCTAGGCACCTGGGCTTCAGTAGTTGTGGCTCGCAGGCTTAGTTTCTCTGCGGCATGTGGGATCTTCCCTAACCAGGGCTCGAACCTGTGTCCCCTGCATTGGCAGGCAGATTCTTCACCACTGCGCCACCAAGGAAGTCCCCTCATCATCCTTTTTCAACATCACACTGGAAGTCTTTGCTGATGCAACAAGACAAGAAAAGGAAATAAATAGAAGGAACACAGATTGCAATATTAAAAAAATTGTTTACAGGTTACATGACTATGTTGAAATTCTTCAAAACTTACCAAAAATTTCTGGAATTAATAAGGAATTATAGCAAGATTGCAGGATATAATGTTAATATACAAAGGTAAATAGTTTTCCTAAATACCAACACTGAACAAGTAAAATTTGGAAAATTAAAAACACAATACTTGTACAATTTTTTATTAGAGTCCACATATACGTGATATCAAATGTACTTACTTAAGAAACAGAGTCACTGATATAGGAAAAAAAACAATCTTATGATTGCCAAGCAGAAAATGGGGGGAGAGATAAATTGGGTATTGGGATACCCTACTATATATAAAATAGATAACTTATAAGGACCTACTGTATTGCACAGGGAACTCTACTCATTACTCTGTAATTACCTATATGGAAAAGAATCTTAAAAAGTGTGGATATATGTATATGTATAACTGATTCACTTTGCTGTACACCTGAAACTAACACAACATTGTAAATCAACTATAACCCCCTCAAGAAAAACCCCACAATACTATTTATATTAGCACTAAACTTAAACTAGTTAAATTTACTAGGAATAAATCTAACAGAATATTACAAAATCTATGTAAGAGTATTTACAAAATTCTGATAAAAAAATCAAAGGGCTAATAGTCACTGATTTTTGACAAAAGAGCAAATGTAATACAATGGAAAGGAAGACTCAATATTGTCAAGGTGTCAGTCTATTTCATCTGTAAGTCCAATGGAACCTCAGTCAAAATTCCAGCAAGTTATATTGTGAATATAAACAAACTGATAAAGTTGATAAAGTTTATATTGAGAGGTAAAAGACACAGAATAGCCAACATAACAATGAAGGATAAAAATAGAGTTGGAGGACTGACACTATCTGAATCAAGACTTAATATAAGCTACAGTAATCAGGACAGTGGGTCATTAATAAAAGAACAGACAAATAGATCAAACAGAACAGAGAGCTCAGATATAGGCTCACATAAATATAGTCAACTATCTTTGAGAGCAGGCAAAATACAATCAAGAAAATATAGTTTAAAGACTATTAGGAAAAAACTAAGTGACCATGCTAGTATGGGTGTTAGCTTTCTTAATATTAAACATGTGTTATTCAGTTACATTTCTTAAAAATTTTTGATGAAAAAGTTTATTTTTGGCACATGACTTCTTGAACATCTCAAGAAGTTAATAAAATATAAAAGGCTTTATGATAGGTATTTAGGATATTAACTAGATGAGCAAGAAATTGTGTATATGGAAATCAACAGACTCCTACTCATGTGTAATATTTTCTGTGAAAAGCATCCAGAATTTGATCTCAGAGAGACAGCAGTGAATGCTGGCATGAAGTGAGATCTTAGTTCCCTGTCCAGGAATTGAACCCAGGTGGCCTGGATGAAAACCAGGAACGCTAGCCATTAGTCCACCAGGGGCTAGAAACAAAATTCCCCTGGCCGTGCCCCCATTGAAAAATGAATTTCTCAAGGAGGCAAAAAAGGTAAAAAAAGGTACAAAGATTTTTATTAAAGACAAGCACAAGTGGGAGAACACAGAGAAAAGCAGTTGATTATTTGACTGACACAGGCAGAAATATACACCTGGAGAGAAAGTGCATGGGCATCCCCTCTGATAAGGAGTGGCAGTAAAGAGGTGATTTAAATCACTTATTGTGTAGGATAGTTCTTTTGGGTCTTTGTTTACCTTTAGCCAATTTTCTTGTTTCTTTTTTCAAACCTGACTGACCCTAGGAGTCTCCCCAATATGCACAGCTTTTTACTAAGATGGAACCCACAACAGAGTCCTGAGGATGTATGTCCACACTTATTATGGGGTGGTGCCCCCTCCTTTCAAAGGCTCCAAGGGGCCTTTCTGGGCATGTGTAGTGTCTCCCTTGCCCCAAGGATGGGAAATATATAACTTCTTGATCTATTACTCAAACAGGGTTTAGCCCCTCTGTCCCTGCCGTAACTGTTATCTTAAAGTGACCACAGGAAAAAAAGTCCAGCTATTTTTCCTGTCCCTGTTGTTATTTCCATCTCACAGTGCAAACAATAGGCTGATTGTAAATATCTAGCCTAGAGCCCACCTGCCTCCTTCCTGAGGAAATGCAAACAGGAGGCTGGTTGTAAATGTCTAGCTTGGAGCCCATCTATCTCCTGCCTCAGATTCATTCTATGAAATACATCCAAATAAATTTTCCCACCACCAAGGACTGAGTTACATTAAATAGTATTCTAGATTCCACCAAAAGCTTTGTACCTGGAGTACTATTCAGAATAAAGATGCAGCAATATATTAACTTAAACTATAACTTCCAGAGAATGTGGTAAAACAAAAAATCATTTCTCTCTCAAGTATCTTAATTTAAATGACCCAATTCTCAGCAGGTGAAAATTCAAAGTTAAAGCTGTAAACAAAACACAGCTTTTGAAACACTAATGTTTCACAGATTGACTTAAATGTCATTTTCAAGATTCCTCAGTTCCTTTAGGACCACTGAGGGCCTGGGAAAGATTTCCAAAGCTAGAGTTCCCACTCAGAGGTGTGGGGTCATGGCTATAATTAGTAGAAAACTTCATCCACTTTTTGGAATGTCCTTTCTATGTATCTGCCCTGGGAACCCATTAATGGTGATGACCAAAGATTAAGGAATTGAAATCCTTGCTAATCACACTGACTTTACCTTAAAGACTGCGTGAGTTTCCTGAGGCTACTGTAACAAATTACCACAGACTTAGTGGCCTAAAACAGCACACATTTCTTCTCTTCCGATTCTGGAGGTCCAAAGCCTGACTTGGCCCTCACTGGGCTAAAATCAAGGTGTCAGCAAGGATGGTTTCCTCTGGAGGTCTAGAGGAGACTCCATCTCCTTGCCTTCCTGAGTTTCTAGAGGCCACTGGCATTCCTTGGCTCATGGCCCCTTCTTCGTTCTTCAAAATATCACATCTTCCAATCTCTCTCTGCCTCCCTTTTATAAGAAGCCTTTGATTACAATGAGCCCATGAGGTTAATCCAGGATAATCTTCCCACCTCAAGATCCTTAATTTAACCAATCTGCAAAAGCCCTTTTGTCATGTGAAGTGACATATTCACAGGGTTCAGGGATTAAGACATGGACGTCTTTGGAGGCCATTATTCTACCACAGAAACACAACAAAAAAGAGACCTCCTTGAAATATTAACATCACCATCGTCACTGCCTCTAAGTACCTACAGTAGTCTGGGCATGGGCAGTCACCCATCATTTCATGTTGTTTGTAAGCAACACTGGAGTTGAGCGCTGGTTCACCCATTTCACACATGCTAACACTGAAGCCCAGGGAGGCTTAATGACTTGTCGTCAAGAGTCCCACAGCCGTGAGTCCTGTCACCTCTTACTGCAAAGGCTGTGATTTCAAATGCTATCAGAGAATTCTGGTTGGCCTCTCACGGTCACTACAACCATTTCCTTCTGGGGTTGTGGGAACACCTCGTTCTCATCATCCCACCTTCTCCTGTTCAGTCTGATGCAGCCCCCAGGTCTCGTTGCCAACCCAGTGCCCAACAAAGACCTAGACGGGTAAGGGTGACACAGCATCTAGCCCACCTGTCTGCCTCACTGTGGAGGGGACTCAGTCCTTTGACATTTGTTTAGTACCCTCTATGCACTAGTCATTGTACCAGGACGTGGCAGTTCACCAAATTTACCTTAAATCATTCTGTATATCCCTAATGCCATATTCACATGTTATGTAGTGTATATCATGGCACCACATAATGCCAGTTCACACTTAAATTTTAGTGATATAACTTGTCCTGTACTGAATGATTTAAAACAAGTGGTTATCCTTGATTCTAATTACAAGTGTTTCTAAAGTGCATGTAAAGACAAGATAGAGATACTCAAAATATAGTCACTGTCTTTTCCTGCCCAAATCAATATTCTTTGACTTTTACTTGATTCATTAATTTTAAATAATTATAGGTAAAGATCCTCCCTGATTTCTAAGAGCAAAACTGAGGCACAGAATGGATATTTGGCCCAGAAAGAGGAAGAAAGCTATCCCAAGGGAATCCCAGTCTAAAGCAGCCACATGTAGAGACAGTAGGCCAGCCCTGAGAAGTGTGCCAGTTTGATAAACCATGTCTGCAAAGGATGGCTTGTCTAAGACTGTGACAGACCACTTGAATTTGCCTGACTGATTTATTTGGATTATAACTAGGAATCCTCAAAATACCCCAGAAAAGCCCATCTCGTCCATGTTCTGACACTGAGCACATAAGAGTGCTGGGGCCAGAGAGTGTTTTTTAAAGATGGTAGAGACTTGAGCATATCTCTGTGTTATAGGGGTATGGGCAGAAGAAAGGAAGCAATTAAAGATAGAAAAGAAACAAGAGCCACAAGTTAGGAACGAGCAATCCACCATGAAAGTGGATAAACAAAAAGTGGTGCATCCATACAACAAAATACAACTCAGTAAGCAAAAGGCATGACCCACTGCTACACACAATGACGTGGATGTTTCTCAGAATCATTATCCTGAGTGAAAAAGGCCAGACACCCAAGAGGAGGAGGCTGCCTGATGCCATTTACATGATATTCTAGAAAAAGCAAACTAACATAGAATGACAGAAAGTAGATCTGTACCTTGTTTGTGGCAGTAGTTTCATGGTGCCAAAGCTCAACAAATTGTACACTTTAAATGGATGCCATTTGTTGTATATAAGTTATACTTCAATAAAGCTGATTTACAGAGACAGGGAGGCTCCTTGGAGTCTCATCAAATGGAAGGGGAACCCCTCTTCCACGGAGAAGGAAGGGAAAGAGGCCAAGGCATAGATAGTTCCAGGTCCATTCGTAGATAGGGAGAGAGAGGGTGGGTTGCCACTATTTATTGTCTGAAAGCTTTTGCAAAATCTCCCTGCATTCCTCTCCCCAGCAAATAGCCTCCTTTAAATATGCACATTCATGTCAATCACCATGAGGTCAATTCACCTGAAGAGGGAGACTCTACGGCCACATCTTAACCTGCCCCGTGTGCTATCCAGGTAGAAGATTTGCGAGGTCTAACCTTAGACCTCTAAATTCAGCCCACTTTCAGTTTGGCATTCCCATTCCATGGAGCCCCTGGGAACCTCAGCACGAACTGGCTAATGTGTTCCTAGTGGCATTTTCTTTGATTTCTTCCTGTGTTGCTTTAATCACTGGCAGCTCCAGAAGCCAGAGAAGGTGGGTGTAAAGGCTTAATCAGAAAGCTTGGGGCTGGGAGGGGAGCCTGAAAGATAGGGATCTGTAAGAGCCTCCCTGGTTATCAACTCTTTCATTGAACCACTTACTGGAGTCTATCTGACAGCGTTTTGCAATATTGAAGACAGAGCCATAGCAACCAGACTACAAAGAGAAGCACAGGCTTCTGGAAAAGTGCTCCAAGTCTCTGAAGAGATATTAGCATTTTGAGGCTTCCATTTCTTTCTTGTGTTTGTTTCCTTTCGGTAGCTACTGGAGATAGACTGTTTTCTCTACACACCACTAGGCAAGTGCCAAACTAGAATTTTTTAGCCAATACAAACCTTTAATTGAATTTTTCTCAGTCTTTTTCTTACTGCTATCTAATATCTGGTATGTTTTTATATTAAAAATATTCTTTTGTTCTTTTAAGAAAAATGGAATTCATTAAGCAGATGAACCAAAAAAATCATTTCCTCATTGTGCTGATAAAGTGAAAGTCCTTCTCTAGGGATGAATTTTTCTTCTATATAAAATATAAATATATTTGATACTAATATCTTTATACATATGTATGTATAAAGACATTTATTGGAAGGAATTTATGGAGGTTGAAAAGGCTCTTGATCTGCAATCAGCAAGCTGGAGACCTAGGAGAGCCAATGAATACAGTAAGTCTCCTGCATATGAACAAGTTCAGTTCCAAGGGCACATTAATAAGTCCAATTGTTCATAAGTTCAACAAAGTTAGACTAGGTACCCAACTGACACAACTGGCTATATAGTACTGTACTGTAATAAGTTTATAGTTTATAATAATTTTCACACAAATAATACATAACAAACAAAAAATGAAAACATTTTTAATCTTCATTTTAATTTATTCATTGTTGTTTATTATGTTATTCTTTTTTTAGCTTTACTTGTTATAACTGACAAAGTTGTAAAATATGTAAAGTGTACATCATGATTCTTTGATATACATATACATTGTAAAAGAATTTCCCACATCCAATTAATTGACACACCCATCCTCACAATCCTGACATATTTGTCCCCCTTTTTCTTTTTCATGATGTTTAAGTTCTACTCTCTAACAAAATTTCAAAAAAACAGTATACAGTACAGGATTATCACCTTTAGTCACCATGGTATACTTTAGATCCGCATATACTATTCATCTTACAGCTGAAGTTTATAACTTTTACCAACCTCTCCCTATTTCTTCAACTACCAAGACCTTGGCAATCGCTTTTCTTACCTCTGTTTCCTTGAGTTTGATTTTTTTATTTTTTAGATTCCTCATATAACTGATATCATACAGTACTTGAATTCTCTGTCTGATTTATTTCACCTAGCACAATACCATCCAAGTCCATCTACATTCTTGCAAGTGAAGTCAAAAATACAAGTATAACTTTATAGTTGGTTCTCTGCATGTGTGGTTTTGCAACCTCAGATTCAACAAACCATGGATTGTGTAGTACTGTATTATGTATTTATTGAAAAAAGAAAAAAAATTACACCTCTCATCAGTGGACTGGTGCAGATCCAAACCATACTGTTCAAGGTTCAGTTGTATATATACTACATCTTTATCCATTTTTTAAAGAAATAGACACAGGTTGCTTTCATATCTTAGCTATTGTAACTGGTATTGCAATGAATATGGGAGTGCAGATAACTCTTCAATATTTTGTTTTCATTACTTTTGATATATACCCAGGAGTGGGATTGTTGGATCATGTGGTAATTCTATTTTTAATTTTTTGAGGAAACTTCATAGTGTTTTTCATTGTGGCTGCACCACTTTATACTCCCACCAAGAGTGTACAAGGATTACCTTTTCTCCAGATCCTCGTTAATACCTGTTACCTCTTGATTTTTTGATGATAGCTGTTTTAACAGGCGTAAGCTAAGTATCTCATTGTTTCTTGATTTTCATTTTTCTGATGATTAGTAATGATGAGCAACATTTCATGTAACTGTTGGGCATCTGTATGTCTTATTTGGAGAAATGTAGTTTCTGTGCCCATTTTTTAATGATATTGATTGTTTTATTGCTATTGAATTGTATTAGTTATTTACATATTTTAGGTATTAATCTTTTATCAGATGTATGATTTGTAAATATGATTTTCTCTCATTTAGGAGGTTACTTTTTAATTTTATTGATCATTTCCTTTGCCATACAGAAGCTTTTACTTTGATGTGCCCCCATTTGTTTAGTTTTGCTTTTGTTGCCTTTGCTTTTAGTTTCAAACCCAAAAAATTATTATCAAGTTCAATGACAAAAAATAACTACCTTTGCTTTCTTCTAGGAGTATCAGGTTTTACATTTAAGTTTTTAATCTATATTGAGTTAATTTTTTGTGTATGGTGTAAGAAAGGAATTCAGATTTATTTTTCATGTTTTCCAACACTGTATATTGAAGAGATTACCCTTTCCCCATTTATATAATTATCACCTTGTCAAATATTAGTTGACTGTATGTATGTGGATTTATTTCTGAGTTTTAATTCTATTTTGTTGATCTGTGTGTCTGTTTTTATGCCAATACCATACTGTTTCTGATTATTATAGATTTGTAATATAGTTTGCAATGAAAAATGTGGTCTCTGTCTTCTTCTTCTAGGACTGTTATAAAGCATATATTGTCCAATTTGTGGTATGCCATAAGCCCTTAAGCTATCTACACTCTTTTTCATTTTTTAATATTTTTACACTGTAATTGAGCCCTAATTTACATATAACATTATCACAGATTTTAACTTTTGACCACCTTGACCCATTTCCATCTACATACATAACTTCCCTCCCCTCCCCTGGCAATTACGAATCAAGTCTCTGTATTTATGAGTTTGTTTTTGTAAGGTTCCATATTTTTTATATCATCCAATATTTGTATTCTCTTACTTCTTTTTCCACATCTCATTCTGTCTGTCCCTCTTGTTGAATGACCTTTGCTGCCCTATTTGACTTTATTGATCTCTTTCTTACACTTGATCTAGTCTGCTGTTGAAATCTCTATTTAAGTTTTTAGATCAATTATTTTATTATGTTTGGTATTTTAAAATATTTTCTCTTTCTTTAAATTCTCACTTATATGTGGTAATTTTCAAATTAATATTTGTCTGTTAGAATTAATTTCTCTCTTAGCATTATCCTCTACCCAGCATCTGCAGTCATATGTTAATTCAATGTTTCCTTTTCTGAAGAAGTACTATACCATTTTCCAAAGTGTGTGCATCATTTCCATTTCCCATCAACAATGTATGATGATTCCAATATCTCCACATCCTTACCAACACTTAGTTTCCTTTTTTTCCAAATATACTTATTGCCATTTGTATATCTTCTTTGGAGAAATATCTATTTAAATCCATTTCTCATTTTAAAATTTATTTGTTTTCTATTTGTTGTTGAGTAGAAGGTACAAAAAGGCCCTGATAAATTAGTTAAAATCTATGAGTGCTTAGCATATTTCAAGTACTGTATTAACTTAAATGGGTTATCCTATAAAGTCTTAAGTATACTATGGTCATCCCACTTTATAGATGATGAAATTGAGACTACAAAAGCCTAAATGACTTGCCAAAGGTCAGCAAAATTGGGATTGGTAGGTCAATTTGACTCCAGAGTCAGTGTCATGCCAGTTTGCCTTCCAAGTCACCTCCAAATATCTTCACAACAATTAGGTATTCACAGAGTCCAGAAACAAAGTAAACCACAGCAGTCAAAGATTTTTTTTCAAACTAGGTAGTCATTCATGTATATAATTTGGAGTAAAATAAATATTATATGTAAACAATACATTGTGATTTCGTCCAGGCCTCCAGATACCCACCTAGCCACCCAATGCATGCCCATTTAGTTACCTCAGTTGAAAGGATTTCCTGGTGGTAATTTATGATATTATGAAGCTCTATAATTTGCTTAGGTTATATATTTTTCTGTATATGACCTAAGCTTATTTTTTTTAATGTATAATCTAAGCAAACTGCTAAACTGTGAGGTAAACAGAGCCACAATTTTTCACGTGCAAAATGTCACTAGGTGACATTGAGGTATTTGAGGGATGAAATGTTAAAAATCCTAGGAGACTCCTTCAAACTGAGTATGCTTGTAAATACTTGCTAATAACCAGGTTATTTTTCTTCTAAGTATTGAATATTCTCCCAACAAGGCTTTTAACCCTGAAACAGTGTGTCTATGTGTGAGGAATATAATTTAGAGAGTGTTAGGACTACTAGTTTTACTACAAATGCCTGAGATCGAGTCTTAATCTTCTTTTCATGTGTATAAGATTCAATTTCCTCATCTGAAACTTGAGTTGTCTTAGTCATGTTTAGGCTTAAGTAGTCTGTGAATTGAGGATAAGTCAACAGAAATCAATATATGACAGCAGCTCCAAACAATGTGACCAAATGAATGCCATATGTCTTATTCTTATTTATATTCCCCAAGCCAGGCATTTAGCAGGTACAAATGTCTGATGTGATAAATTAAGTAATAAGTTTGTACATATTTAATTCAAAAATATTTCTATAATTTAAAGAAATATCTGACTAAGTGTTTAGAAGCAGTTTTTATATGTCAAGGACCAAATTTATATATGAAAATCAACATATGCTTTATTTTGTTTTTTTGACCACTGGAAGATAGTTATTGCCTGGTCTGAATGCAGGTTGGAAAAGAATTTCCAGACACAAGGCAGAATGTAAAGAAGATAGAATTTATTAGAGGGAAGGGTTGCTGCCAGAACAGCGGACCGACTTCCTAGTCATCTGGGAGAGTCTAGCCTGAACATGTGCTATTATTGATCAGTTTTTATAGCCAGAAAACAAAGGAATGCTCCTAGGTGAAAATTTCAGTTACTGATTGGTCGAGGCACATATACCTTCCTTGTGTAGGGTGGGAGTGGGGCAGGCCAGATGTCTTTCCTTATTTGGGACAGGTCCCATTGCCCAGGTGGGTGTTGCCCAGGTGGGCTCAGGAATCTCATAACCATGGCAACATGGTGGGGAGGGAGATTAAGAGTCCAGTAGGGGATGTAACGTTGAAACTTTTTCAGGCAGGGTCGTGCTTTGTTCTTGAAATATCATTGTCTTTGGAACACCACAATTATTAAATCTTCTGTTTATTTGTTTATAGAGGCCACTTTTGTTTGATGAGAAAAGCCAGAGACTAGAGTTAAGAACCCTGGGCTTTCATAAAGAAGATGGCATTAAGTAACTAATCAAACACTTGCAGGAATAGTCCTTTTATTGCTTTAAGAACATTGCATAACTTAGTATTGTATTCAGTGACAAGAAACCAAAACCCATTAAGAGTGGCTTTAAGTTAAAGGCCTTTATTCTCTACCATAACAGGAGATAGGGAGTTATCCATGTTCATTCAAAAGTTCCACCCTGTATGGCTAGACCTACTTTTCTGCAGTTCTCTTGGCTTTTCTCTCACTTTCAGGGTTACATTTATGGGTTCTACATTCAAGGCAGAAGGAATATGGGAAGAAAATAGGTTAAAGGCCACATTAACTGTCTCATTCTCCTTTTCTGAGGGGAATAAAAGCATTTCAGAGCTTACCAGTGTCCCAACAAGACTTCTACTTAGGTCTTACTCCCATATCAAGTCAAATATCTACTCCTAACTGTAAGAGGGGATTGATATGCAAATAACAGTATTTGTCATATACATACCTAATAACCAACAGCTGTGTGGCTTTTTATGGGATTTGAGTTAATATATATAAAGCATGCATCTCGGCTGGCATCCATGCTTTTAATAATAACTACTCTTATTATAAAAAGTCCTTATAACATGCAATTTTTGTTCATCTTTAAACAATTCTGTAGTATAGATAAGTTAAATTGTCTCATCCCCACTATACAGGTGAGAAAACAGACTCAGAACTGGTATAGCCTGTGTCAAAAACTGCAGTTCTGTGCCTGCCTGCTCAGTCAGCACTGCATGCTGAATCTTTGCTAAGGTCACAGGACTTCAAATTCTGAAAACTTAATTGGGTCAACTCAAGCTGGGGAAGGCAGATAGTATGTCTGTGGTTTCCTCTGCTTGAGGTGGCCTGTGGGGGCTTTTGGTTTTGTTCACTGCAACGTTTAAAGTATTTGCGGCTAACAAAATGTTGACTGGGGAGCTGTGGTCAGCTGTGGCAGTCACATCTCTCAAAACTTCAAATTACTATAGAACATTGACACATGGTCCCTGGCAGATTGCTGCCTACAATCTAGTAAACTGCTGGGCCAAGAAGGGACCATCTCTGCCTTGGGTGCATTGTCAAAGCTTGCCAATAGAAAGACAGACCCTTCTATATATTGAAATATCAAGGTTTTTCTTTGGTTGCTGAAGATTTTCAGGCATAGAACTTTGGGGAGAATTATAAGGGACTTTCACAGACCAAGATCCATAAAACTCTCTTCCACTGAACTTTACCCAGAATGCTTTATGTGTGGAATTCTGAAAAATGTTATGCCTTCCGTGTATGTGGCATTTTGAAAAAATAAGTTATAAATAATTGGAAATAAACAAAAGGATGACTGTATGTCCTTTCAAAGTCATTCTAAAGCACTGTTTACCAAACTATTTTAAGGGTATTTAATTATCTGTGGAAGTGCATCTTTGTTTGATTTACTATTTACCATGGATTAAAACCTGGACTGTAGGAGGTAGGATGCTGGATATTAATTTGTAGATGAAATTACCAATGATGTTTGTCCATTAAATTGCAAATGATTTTACTTCCTTAGAAAAGATAAACTTAACAAAAATAAAATTATAAAGCATGCAAAGAAACAGGAAAGTATGATATATAAAAAGGGTGGAAAAAGCAGGCTACAAAAACTGCATGGGAGAGAGACCACATGTCATATTTATCAGAAAAGGAACTTAAGTTTCTAGTATTAACTTGTTCAGAAATCATTATTAAAGAAGTAAAGAAAGGTATAATGGCAATATCATATCCTAGAGAATATCAGTTAATATATACAAATTATTTTAAAAGATTAAGTAAAAATTGTGGAGTTGGAAACAACTATGACTGAAATCTAAAACTCACTAGATGGGCTGAACAGAAAATTTGAAGTGGCAGATGAAAGAATAAATCACCTTGAATATATAGATCTATAGAGATTGTACAACATTAAGAACAGAGAGAAAATGATGAAGAAAAATGAAGGGAGATTCAGGGAAATGAATATCACAAGAAAGAGACACAGAAATGAGAAATATGGATGAAAATTTTTCATTTTATTCATAAACAATAACCTAAACATCCAGGAAGGTAAATGAACTATAAGGAAGATAAAGAGATCCACAAACAGGCCTATCATAGTCAAAGACAAAGAGAAAAATTTGAAAGGAGCAAGAGAAAAATGGCTTCTTGTTTGCATGACAAGTCAATAAGATGAACATTTGCTTCTCAGCATAAACAGGGGAGGCCAGAAGTCAGTGGGATAATATATTCAAAATGCTTGACAACAACAACAAAAAACTGTCAAATAAGAATTCTATATGCAGTTGAACTATTGCTTTAAAAAAATAATTTAAAATAAAGCCTTCACAGATTTTTGTAAACCTGTACGAATTTATTCTTGATAAAATGTCTTCACGGTGAAAGCAAGTTATAATTCAAATCCATGTAGAAAAACAACAGTAAATGGACTTATGTAATTTTAAAAGATTGTAGAGATGCACGGTTTTTTTCTCCTTTATTCTTTTCACTGTTTTAAAAGATACTGGACAAAATAATATTCTTTTGTAATTTTCTTTTCAGAATTCTAATGGCCAGTATATAGAATTATTACTGATTTTTATTATTTATTTTTTATCTTGCAAACTTTCTGAGTCATTTATTTTGTGGAACCTTTAGGGTTTTCTTTATATAAGATCATGCCTTCTGCAAACAAAAATAGCTATACTTCTTTCTTTCCAATTTGAGTGCCTAATATTTTTATTTCTTGCCTACTTTCTCTGGCTAGAACTATGTTAGAAGTGGTGAAAGTAGTTGCCCTTGTCTTTTCTATGATCTTAGGGGAAAAGTCTCTAGTTTTTCACTATTGAGTTTGATGTTAGCTGTGGGTTTTTCATATTTAGTCTTTATCATGTTGAGAAATAATTCTTAAAGGACTAAGACTCATTCACCACAGAGTCTATCACAGAGGCAGTAGATTTAAAGATGCCCACACTTCCTGTGAAAGAGGTCTATTTGCTTACCTTAAAACACTGGCCCGAGAGGCAGACTTCTACTTTAACATACATTTAGGGGTATAATGCCTCGCTCCAGGTCACAGGTGTCTTCCAGAAAGGAGGTTATTCCCTTCAATGGTGCCCTTTTTTGTGGCTGCCCCTACAGGGGATCTATGTCACCTATAGATCACCTGGATCTGGTGACCAGAGAGGCTTGTGTTCATGAATCCAACAGGACTATAGTAAATGGAGAAAGAGTTCTTAACTGGCTACCAACTGCAGGGCACAAGAAAAGCACAGACTGAGGGCCCAGTCTATCTGTGAAAGAGGCCTATTAATTTATCTTCATAGCTGTGGCCTGAGCGACAGGCTTCTAAGTAAACACACACTGTAACAGACATTTCAAAATTGGGTGCTACCTTGAGATCTCCCTCAGCTGTGCTCCAGAGTATCAGTATCTCCTGGAAGAAAGCTTTTATATACATCCAGTGCTCCTGTTTTTACAGCTGATACCCAAGGAATGGCCCTTGATTCTAGAAGCCAGAATGGCTTGCATTCCTGGGTCCCTCAAGACTATAACAATCAGAGAGACAGTTTTTGGTAGACCCCCACCACTCCCAGGGCACTGAACAGAAAACAGATTGAAACACACACCTAATCTTTCTGAAAAAGAAGCCAATTTCCTTATCCCAGAATTTCAGCCTGAGGGTCAGGATAATGGCTTGACACACATCTAGAGGGCTACTGAAGTGCTCTCAGGGTATGGAGGCCAATGGATGTTTTCCTTTTACGCTTTTCTGCCTCACTCAGGATACAGCATCTTACAGGAAGGAGCTTAGATCTCATCTGACCTCTTATTTTTTTAGCTGCCACCCAGAGGACATCTCTGAGTCACCTCACTCTGGTGGCCAGCAGGGCTTATGCCTGAACGTCCCAATGGTCTGTAACAAACAGAGAAATGGTTCTCAAACAGCTACAATACCCAGGCCATGGCACAACAGAGAGAGAGAGAGCAGACTGAGGCACTTTGTCTTTCTGTAAGAGGCCTATTTGCTTTTCCTGGAGATCTCATGTGAGGGAAAGGCTTCTGGTTTTGCTCATCTAGGGACTTAACTTAGGGACTCTCTAAAGACAGAGGCCAGTGGATGTCACCCTTGCACTCTTCCTCTGCCTCACACTATCCAAAAAACACAGAACACAGGTTTTTTTTTCAGTGCACAAGAAGCATTCTTCGGGACAGACAATAATACAAGGCAACAAAACAAGCCTTAAATTTAAGAAGATTAAATCTTATCAAGCATTCTTTCTGACCACATTTGAATGAATATTTTCTACTTAAAAACAAATTAAGTAGAACAAGGCTCAAAAATTCAAAAATATGTGGAGATTAAACAACACACTACTGAAAAACTAATCAGTACATAAGAAATCAAAAGAGATAAAAAATATGTTGACACAAATAAAAGAGGATATACAACATACCTTGTGGAATATAGATAAAGCAGTTCTAAGATGGATATTTATAGAGATAGATACCTACTTCAAAAAATGAAAAGATCTCCAATAAACAACCTAACTTTACACATCAAAAAATTAGAAAAATGGGAATCACCTAATACCAAAAATAGTAGAAGAAAGGAGACAACAAAGATCAAAGCAGAAATAAATATATCAGAGACTGGAACTTCCCTGGTGTTCCAGTGGTAAAGAACCCACCTTCCAATGCAGGGGATGTGGGTTCAATTCCTGGTCAGGGAACTAAGATCCCACATGCTGTGGGGCAACTAAGCCCAAGTGCCACAACTACTGAGCTCACGCACCTCAAATAGAGCCTGCATGCCACAAACTACAGAGCCCATGTGCTCTGCAGCCTGCACATCATGACTAGAGAAGAGAAAACCCTCACACCACAACTAGAGAGAAGTCCCTGCACCACGACAAAGAGCCTGCATGCCTCAGAGAAGATCCTGTGTGCTGCAACCAAGACCTGACACAGCCAAAAATAAGTTAGATACTAACAAATAAATAGAAGATATCAATGAAACTAACAGCTGATTCTTTGAAAAGATAAATAATGTTGACTCACCAAGAAAAAAAGAAGAGAGCTCAAAATATAAAATCAGAAATTAAGGAGAACAAATTACAACTGAAATCACAGAAAACAAAGAATCATAAGCAACTACTATGAAGAATATATGCTAACAAATAGGCTACAAGACATGAATAAATTCCTAGAAACATGCAACCTTCCAAGACTGAATCATAAAAAGGTGCCAATATGAACAGACCAATTACAAGCAAGAAGACTGACTCATTAACAAAAACCTTCCCCCAAATAAAAGTCTAGGACAGATGACTTCATTGATGAATTCTAACAAACATTCAAAGAAAAATTAATACCAATCTTTCTCAAACTCTTCCAAAAAATAGAGAAGTGAACACATTCAAACTCACTTTTTGAGACAAGCATTACCCTGACCAAATGCAGACAAGAACACCACAGAATGGAAAAGTACAGGCCAATATCCCTGATGAACATAAATGCAAAAATTCTCCACACTATATTAACAAAGTAAATTTAACAACGTATTAAAAAGATTATTCATCATGATCAAGTGGAATCATGGACACAAGAATAGTTCAATCTGAAAATCAGTTGATGTGATTTTACCACATTAACCAAAGGAAAATGATCATCCCAATAGTATAGAAAAATCTTTAGAATAAATTCAACATCCATTATGCTAAAAACTCTCAACAAATTCAGTATAGATAGAATGTACGTCAACATACTGAAGGCCATATATGAAATGTCCACTGCTAACATCATACTCAACAGTGAAAAGCTGAAAGCTAAGATCAGGAAAAAAATATGCCCACCTTTGCCACTTTTACTAAACATAGTACTGGATGTTCTAACCACAGCAATCAGACAAGAAAGAGAAATATAAAGCAACTAAACTGGAATAGAAGAAATAAAGCGGTGATTTTTTTTTTTTGGACAGAATTTTTACATAGAAAACCCAAAACATTCCAACAGAAACTGTCAAAACTAATAAAAGAAATCAGTAAAGTTGCAGGATACAAAATCAATATACCAATAAATGTTGCATTTCTACACACTAACAGCAAAGAATCAGAAAAAGGTATTAAGAAAACAATTCAAACCAAGAACTGGTTTTTTTGAAATGATAAACAAAATCTACAAATCTCTAGGGAGGCTCACCAAGAAGAAAAATAAAACACCCAAATAACAAAATAAGAAATGAGAGAGGAGAAATAACAACTGAAACCTCAGAAATACAAATAATCATAAAAGAGTACAATGAACAATTATATGCCATAGATTGGACAACTTAGAAAACATGGACAAGTTTCTAGAAACATATAACTCACCAAACTAAATCAAGAAGAAATAGGTAATATGAAAATATCGATCATTAGAAATAAAATAGAATCTGAAAACAAAAAACAAACAAGAAAAAACAAAAAAACTCCCTGAAAAACTCCAGAATCGATGGCTTCACTAGGGAATTCTACCAAATAAACAAACAATAACTTATACCAATTCTTCTCAAGCTCTTCCAAAAGACTGAAAAGGAGGGAACACTCCCAAAGTTATTCTGTGAAACCACCATCACCCTGATACAAAAACCATACAAAGACACTATCAAAGAAGAAAATTACAGGTCAATATCTTTGATGAATATAGATGCAAAAATCCTCAACAAAATATTAGTAAAGAAAATCCAACAATACATGAAAATGATCGTACATCATGATCAAGTTGGATTTATCTCCAGGATCACAAGAATGGTTCAACATACACAAATCAAGTAATGCTATAAACTACATCAACAAAAGGAAAGACAAAAAAACCACATGATCTCCTCAACAGATGCAGAAAAAACATTTGATAAAATACAACATCCATTCATGATAAAAACTCTCACCAAAATGAGTGTAGAGGGAACATACCTCAGCATAATAAAAGCCATTTATGACAAACCCACAGCCTAAATAATACTCAATGATGAAAAGCTGAAAGCCCTCCTGCTAAAATCTGTAATGAGACAAGTGTGCCCACTCTCACCACTTCTATTCAAAATAGTATTGGAAGTCCTAGCCACAGCAATCAGACAAGAAAAGGATATAAAAAGTCCAAATTAGAAGGGAAGAGGTAAAACTGTCATTATATTATATGTCATTATATGATACTATATAGAGGAAAACCTAAAGACTGCACATAACATGACTAGAACTGATAAACAAATTCAGCAATGAAGCACAATACAAGAGTAACATACAGATATCTTTTGCATTTCTACACACTAACAAGGAAATACCTGAAAGAGATTAAAAAAAAATCTCTTTTAAAATTGCCTCAAAACAAAACAAAACAAACAACAACAACAACAAAACCCCTAGGAATAAGCCTGACCAAGGAAGTTAAAGACTATACACTGAGACTACAAAACATTGATAAAACTGAAGATGATTCAAAGAAATGGAAAGATATCCCATGCTCTTGGATTGCAAGAATTAATATTAATATAATAGCCATAATACCCAAAGCAATCTCTTGATTTAACACAATCCCTGTCAATTACCAATGACATTTTTCACAGAAGTAGAACAAATAATCATAAAATTTATATGGAACCACAAAAGACCCAGAATTGTCAAAAATCCTGAAGAAAAACAACAAACGTGGAAGCATGACCCTCCCAGACTTCAGACAATACTATAAAGCTACCATAATCAAAACTGCATAGTGTTGGCACAAAAACAGAATAGAGAGCCCAGAAATAAACCCACATACCTATGGCTAATTAATCTTTGACAAAGGAGTGAGAATACAAAATGGAGAAAATACAGTCTCTTCATTAAGTAGTGTTGTGAAAACTGGACAGCCACATGTAAAGGAATGAAATTAGAACATCCTCTAATACTCTATACAAAAATAAACTTAAAAGGGCTTAAAGACTTGAATACAAGACATGTCACCAACATAAACTTAAAATGGATTAAAGACTTGAATATGACATGACACCAACATTCTTTCACATAAATTGAAGCAATGTTTTCTGCAGTTAGTCTCCCAAGCCAACATAAATAAAAGCAAAAATAAACAATGAGACCTAATCAGAGTTATAAGCTTTTGCACAGCAAAGGAAATGATAAACAAAACAAAAAGACAACCTATAAAATGGGAGAAAATATTTGCAAATGATGTGAATGACAAGGGCTTAATTTCTGAAATATATAAACAGCTCATACACCTCAATATCAAAAAAACCCAAATAACCCAGTCAAAAAATGGGCAGAAGAACTAAATAGACATTTCTCCAATTAAGATATACAGATGGCATACAGGCACATGAAAAGATGCTCAACATTGCTAATTACTAGATAAATGCAGATTAAATCCACAGTGAGGTATATTACCTCACACCAATCAGAATGACCATCATCAAAAAGTCTACAAATAAAAATGGTTAGGATGTAGAGAAAGGGGAATCCTTAAACACTGTTGATGGGGTTAAAATTGGTGGATGGAAGTTCTTCAAAAAAACTAAAAATAGAGTTACCATATGATCCAGCAATTTCACCTCTGTGTATACATCCAAAGAAAATGAAAACACTAATTCAAAAAGATACCTGCACCTCAGTGTTCATAGCAGCATTATTTACAGTAGCTAAGACATGGAAGCAAGCTAAGTGTCCATCAACAAATGAATGGATAAAGAAGATGTGGTATATATATACAATGGAATACTACTCAGCATAAAGAACGTAATGGTGCCATTTGCAACAACATTAATGGACCTGGAGAGTATTATGTTTAGTAAAATAAGTTAGACAGAGAAAGACAAATACTGTATGGTATTACTTATATATGGAATCTAAATAAATAAAACAAACTGGTGAATATTACAACAAAAACAAAAAGACTCACAGATATAGGGAATGAACTAGTGGGTACCAGAGGGGAGAGGGAAGGAGGAATGGGCAAGTTAGGGTTAGGGGATTAAGAGATCCAAACCACTGTATAAAATAAATAATCAACAAGGATAAATTGTATAGTACAGGGAAGTACAGCCATTATTTTTTAATATCTTTAAATGGAGAATGATCTATAAAAATACTGAATCACTATGTTGTATACCTAAAATTAAGAAATATTGTAAATCAACTATACTTCAACAACAAAAATAAATATAGCACAAAAAGAGAAAGTTTAGCATCATATTTTAAATAAAGATGGTGTTACAATAAAAAAAATTCTCTACAAAAAGTGTCCTGTACCCAGGTGGATATACTACCAAACATTTAGTAAAATTTACCAAACATTTTAGGAATTATCACCAACAATTCTCAAATTCCTTCAAAAATGAACAAAAAGATCATACTTCCAAACTCATTCTTTCAGGCCAGCATTACCCTGACACCAAAGACACAAGAAGAGAATAAAACAACAGACCCATATCCCTGATGAATATTGTTGCAAAATCCTCAACAACATCTCAGTAAGCCAAATTAATCAGAATATTAAAAAGTTTATACACAATGACCAGGTGAACTAATTCCTCAATGAAAGGCCTAATATATGAAAACCAATCAATGTAAAAGTCACATTGGCAGGATAAAGGGGAAAAACCTCAAAAACTCATATCAATTAATGCAAAAAAAAAAGCATTTGGGAAAATCCACATCCTTTCATGATAAAAAAAAAACAAAACACTCTACAAACTAGAAATAGAAGGAATCTCTCTCAGAATAATAAGTACCATATGGAAAATCCTCAGATAGTCCAATAATCAATGGTGAAAGATTGAAAGATTTCCCCCTAAGATCTGAGAAAAAAAAGGATGCCAGCTTTTGATATTTGTGTTTAACTATTTCTATAGTATTGGAAGTTCTACCAGAATATTTAGTCAAAAGATAAAAAAATGAAATACATTCAAATTGGAAAGGAAAATGTAAGAGTTTTTGTTTGCAGATGGTAAAATCTTCAAATCCTTTGGGTGGAACACACCAAAGATTGAAAAACAAAATGTTGACACTAATAAAAAGAAAATTGAGCACAGTTGCAGGACAAAAAAAATGAATATGCAAAAATCAATTACATTTCTATACAATTGCAATGAAAGATCCAAAAAGGAATTAAGAAAGCAATTTCGTTTGTTAAAACATCAAAAAGAATAAAATACTTTGGAATAAACTCACTAAAAGACTAAAGTCTCGGGTTTTGAACAGTTCAAATTATTGCTGAAAGAGACTAAAGAAGACATAAATAAATGAAAGGATGTCTCTGTTTATGGACTGACAGACAAAAAAAATCACTTAAAGTGAATCAAAGACCTAAACAAAAGTAAAAGTATAAAATTTTCAGGAAAAGCATAGGCAAAAAGTTAAGAAATACATTTGGCAGATTTCATAAATATAATGACAAAAGCAGAGGCAACAAAAGAAAAAGCAGATAAATTGTATTGCATCAAAATTAAATCTTTGTACATAAAATGACTATCAAGAGAGTGAAAAGACATTACAGAATGGAAGAAAATATTGGTAAATCCTATATCTAATAAGTGATTAATAGCTAGACTATACAAAGAACTCTTACAACTCAACAACAGAAAAACAAACAATGCTGTTGGGCAAAGGACTTGAATAGACATTTCTCCAGAGAAAATGTACAAATGGCCAATAAGAAATAAAAAGATGTTCAGCATCATTAAACCAAGGGAAATTCAAATATGAACCACAGTGAGATACCACTTCACAACATTAGCATGGGTATTATGAGAGAGAGAGATTAAGACAAACAGAGACAGACAGAGAGACAAAAAGAGACAGGGGTAGAAAGAGAGACAGAAGGGAAACACCAGAAAATAAGAAATTTTGGCAAGGTTGTAGAGAAATTAGAACATTTTGCACTGTCAGTCAGTACAGCTGCTATGAGAAGCAATATGGTAGTTTGTGAAAAAATTTAGCATAGAATTAACATTGCCCCAGCCATTCCACTCCTATGTAGTATACACTTAAAAGCAATAAAACAGGGTATAGAACAAATATTTGTACAGCAGTGTTCATAGCAACATTATCCACAATAGCCAAGGTTGGAAACATCTAAAAGTTGATTGACAGATAAACAAAATAGATGTAATAGATGGAATATTATTCAGCCTAAAAAAGGAATGAAATTCTGACATATGCTATAACATGAATCAAACTTGAGAATATTATACTAAGTAAAATATGCCAGCAATAAAAGGACAAATATATGATTCTGCTCACGTGAGATACTTAAAGCGGTCAAATTTAAGAACAAAAGTAGAAAATTTGCTACCAGTGGCTAGGGAGAGGAACTAATGAGGACTTATTGTTTAACTGGTACACAGTTTGGGGATGATGAAATATTCTGGAAATGAATAGTGATGATGTGCCCAGCAGTGTGAATGGAGTTAAATCTATTAAACTCTATATATAAAGTTATTAAAATGGTAAGTTTTATGTTATATAATTTTAGTACAATAAAATAAAATTTTTAAAATACACATGGTTTGAAAGAATTACTAGCAATTCCAGTAACTGTTATATACCCAAAAGAAGTGAAGCAGGAATTTTAACAAACACTTCCATACCAATGTTGCTAGTAGCATTATTCACAACGACCAAAAGGTGAAAATAACAAAGGTGTTCGTCAACAGTTGACTAGATAAACCAAATATGGTCTATACACACAATAAAATATTATTCAGCCAAAAAAAGAATAAATTCTTATACAATATGGATGAATCTCAAAAACATTATGCTAAGTGAAATGTCAGACAGAAAAGGACAAGTATTGTATGATTGGACTGTTACGGATCTATAACAGACAAATTCATGAAGACAAAAAGTAGAGGTTATCTGGGGATTGGGTGAAGGGAGTAATGGGCAGCTATTGTTTAATGGATATAGAGTTTCAGTTTAGGAATGATGGAAAAGTTCTGGTAATAGTGATAATGATTGCAAAGAATTGTGTTACTTAGTGCTATTGGACTGTACACTTAAACATGGTTAAAATGGTAAATTTTAAGTATTTTTTATCACAATGAGAAATATACAATAAAGCTTATCATATTGTGTCTTCCATTTCTTCAAGACTTGATCATCCGCCTCAGCAATATTTACGAAGTATATATTTATTTCCTGGAATCTTAATCTCTGAGAAACCAATAGCCTAAACTTATTTTTTACAGATAAAATACAATAAAGCTTGTGGCATTCTATGTTCTCCAATATCTTCCTAATCTTATAAGCTCCTTCTGGTTTTTTGTTTCACAAGAGAAAATTAATTACTGTTTTTCATGTATTTTCATGTAAAGCCAGGAGTTACAGTTGAAACATTTTCAAATTGTTATTGTTACGAAGTATATTCACAGGAAGCCCCAAAAACATCAAGATATGACTTGTTTCACAACAAGTAGAGAGAAAACCCTTCTCAAGGCTTTGCTTTTCACATGTATTACAAGCTGAATGCATCAAGATTACAGCCAAATATGGGCAGAACATGCTGCGAAACCTCACTTGAGATTGGCCCTTCACATTGCCCCAAAAAGAGAACATTGTGTTTTCAACGTCTGCCTGAGGAAATCTTGAAATCAGCTGTATGGTGTTTCAAACTTGCTCTTCATTATTTCAAGCAGAGTCCCAGGCCCACCACTATTGGCTGCTGGAAGAGCCAAGCCCTGAATAGGGGCTGACATTTTCAACCCTAGTTTGACAGAACTTAATTAGTGAAGAAGCCACACCCCAGTGTCAGCAACATTTGAGTCTAAAGAACTTTCCATCCCAGCATTGGATTGAATTTCACTTTTCTTTCTTGCCACCCTACCAATTTGTCCTGTTGTAAGCAGACGAGTTTAAACACTCTGCTAAGGCAGCTACAGCTCAGGGGGTTTTCAGAGCCCCATCAAAAGGCCCCTCTCAGTGATGGCCTGAGATGATAAAATGCTTTGCAGCTTGAATTGCCACTAAGTGTTTTAAAACTCTGGCGTTTGTTCCAGGCCTTGTGTAATTCTTTGTTATCGGCAACACAGACACTCTCTTTGCTCTTGTGATCAGATCACGAGTCTCTTGCACAATCACCCCAGGAACTCTGGAAGGATGAAAGCTATTAACCCCAGCCTCGTTCTGTGAGCAACCCAAGGCCTCCTTAGATAGCTACACTGTGGGCTGGGGCTCCCTATCAATCATTTGCACACACTGTCAGTCCTCTCTCCCAAACCTTTGATAAGCACCAATTCAACCACAAGTATCCCTTGGGAAGGCGATGGATATTATTATCCCCAGGGGAAAAGCAAACAATGACGCTGTCAGTTCCGGCCAGAAGCAGAAGAGGGCCAGGATCGGTTCACCTCGAGCTGCCCACTGCACAGTGCCCACTGACTGAGTGACCTCAAAGGTCAGCTTATACATTCGCTTCCCTCTGTGCAAGAGCTAATCACTTACGCAGGCGCCCTCCCCTTACTGAAACCTCAAACCCTCCTTGGCTACCCTGTCACGAACCCTGACTTGAAAAAAGAAGTGTGGGTTTGGAGGACCTAAGGGAACTTTTGGATGACGTATATGTCTTTTTCATGTTCAAGTTGAGGGCATTTTGTGCTGGTCACTTTGGGAAAGGTCAGTCATTCTGCCAAAATGGTCCTGGAGGGGTCATTTCCTTCTAGAGCAACCTCGGGGAGTACCCTCAGCTGTACCTCCAATCAGTTTTCCTCTTGGATCTTGAAATTCCAGATAGGGAGCTTGTCTGTGCTTTTCACTCTCACTTGAGACATGGCATGGGTGCTATTAGTCCTCAGTACTGAGGATCTTTTCATGATAAAGAAAACCTTATGTGACTGTAAACTGGTATAGCCATTTTGGAGGGTACTCTGACAATGGGCATTAACAGCCTCAAAAGTATTTACACCTTTTGATCTTGAAATTTTTATTTCCAGGGTCCTATGTTTGGCCAATATTCAGAGATACAGTGTAAAATCTATGAACAGATGTTCACTGCAGTGTTGTTTACCCTGGAGGAGAATTGGTAAGTACCAGTCTCAGCAAGAAAGGCTGCCAGCCTTCTAGCCTCACAAACCAACATACCCATGCCAATCCCACTGACTCCATCTTGGAGAAGCATCTCACCGTAGGTCAATCATGTTCCCTTATCTCAGCCCCAAGATTCCTTGGAGGTCCCCCTGCCAAACTGCACTGCTTTTAACCTTGGAGATGTCCCAACTCCTCCTTAAGGCCTCGATTGAATGGCTAAGCTGGATCTACAATCTCCTCTGTATTGTCTTGTGGTATCTGTGCGATAATGGAGAGACTTATTGATGGAAAGTATTCATAAATATCTTAAAATACAAAGTACAAGTTCTTCTTTCTCCTAGCTTGGAAACAGCACACAGGCAATGTAACTTGTACTGTACTATGCAATCCTTCTCAGGAGACACATGAAACAGGAAGCTTCTGGGGGTTCCTGCAAATATGTGATAGTCGCACTTTGAGGGCAACAGTCAGGTAGATCTTGCAACCAGAAACTTTCACACCAGACACCCTTTCTGGCTTCTGTCTAACTCTAGTGTTAAGTTAGACACTGTCCTTTTGCCACTTGGACAAAAGTCGTTTGATTTCTCACACTGTATTTATTTTTTCTGATTGCAACCATGAAAAACACCGCAAACTGGATGCAGCTAAGGAGAGGCCTGGGTCTGGGGCCTTTTCTATGTGGTTCTTAAAGAATTCCTCAGATTGAGTAACTTTCTCTTGAGCCACAATCCCTCAAACTTCCAAAATGACCACTTAGAGAAGGAAGATACCCGCTCTACTAAGGCAGCTGAGTGAGCCCTCCTGGGAAATGAAGCTAAAGGAGAATAGCTTTTAGCTGCCTTTTCTTAAGAATCTGGTCTCAATGCCAGTTGTTGGTATTTATCTCTACTGAACACACATAAATGGTGAATCTGACAGGCCCAAAGATGAAGTCCAGATGAAGTACACAAGTTTTGCAAGCAGGTTACACTTGCATTATTAAGTAAAACCAAACAAACAAAAACACCTTTTGCATCATTTATAGAGCATTCTCTATAGGCTACGCTCAATTATATAGCTACAGCCACGAGGTAAAAGTTTTCTAAACTGTACTTCTGTCATCATATTAATCTCTTTCTTCCTAAACTATTGCTGAGGTAAAAACAAAGAAATGAATGAATAGATAAAATGAGTTTGGAAATCATTGCCTTTGGTTTTTATGTTCCATTTAAATTCAAGCCCAAAGAGAAGAAAAGACAAAGTCTTGAGTAAACCAAAGACTGTAAAGCGATCCCTGGAATAATTGAAACCAGCTGCTAAAGAATAATCTTGGCAGTCAAGTGCTCTGGGTGTGTGGGGGCGGGGCGGGGCGGTATAAGCAGAGGAATAGCCCTGGCTGAGAAACAAACAAACCCTGGCTTTCCTTGAAAAATTCTTGGCACAGTGTGGATCGCATTCTTCTCTGCAAGCTGCCTATAGGCTCTGTGGCTTTCAATAAGAGACTTCCTATAGAAGAAATAAAAACACAAAGTGATTTTTGTGCTGTTGCCTTGTGTTTTCTCTTGATCTCAGCTATTAAGAGGCAATCATATACTTCTAGAAGCATATGCACCACTTCTCTATTTCTCTATAGGCCATCTATTTTGCATACAGATTTGCTTGGAAAATCCTGGTTAACACTAACATTCAGACTGATTTTAAGATAAAGGTACTATCAGTACTATCAGACTAATATTAAGATAGAGGTATTATAGAGGAGTTTCCAAGGCCATATGCAACGCAAGAATGACCACCAATTATACTAATACCTAACACCAACCTTTACAGAATAACAAATGGATTGGATGCTTAGTAAATGATCAAACCTCTGTCATGGGTATTCTGGTTTCATTTATTCTGATGAGGGTGAGAGGGTCTTTTCTGCAATCCTTCTACGGTTGGTACATCAATTATTCTTTTCTTTATTAATTAATAAAGCAAATCTTGCTTTATTAATAAGCAAATCTTGGTTTTACGATATGATCACTTAGTGACTTATGAATTGGTAAAAATGATTACGCAGACATTTAGTGTTTGATAGAAATATCAAGGTCAGCCTGTAATTTATTTTTGTGCTATTATTACTATCATTGGAAGGATCCTAGGACCTTTGTTTTAGAGCTGAAGAAACTGAAGATCCATGTCACATGAATAAGTGGTGGGCAGTGTTTGTCTTAAACCCCAAGTCTCACATTGAATGTGACTAATTCTCTTTGCACAAAACTCTCCAGACTAGAATTAGAATACCTTGAGCACAGTTTCCTTTCCTCGACAAGAAATCAAAAGAACAAGAAGTCCAGAGCTATTAGAAGAGGTATTATTTTAGTGGGCTTGAATATTTATATATACTGCATTTAAAGGCATTTTTAGCATAAATTCCAATCTTTCTCCTTAAACTGTAGAGTGATAATCAAACAAGCTAGATTTTTTTTTAAGGCTTGTTATGTGTTTCTCCTCACATGTATTTCAATAAGTTTAGCCAAGAGGCACTAATGCAGGTACATTTTAATTATTACAGTGTTTTCAATAATTTGGGGGCACAAAATAGCACCTGGAGAATGGCAGATATTACAGTGAAACATATTTAAGAAAATTTCTTGCAGAGTCTCTTTTTTAAAAGTCATACCTACATTCATTCAACAATGTTTTGTGGGGTTAGAAAGAGGGAGAATAGATTTCTAACTGAGGTTACTTGTTATATTTTGTTTTATCAAACTGCTATTGTGAGAAATTCCCTGGTGATGCAGTGGTTAAGAATCCACCCACCAATGCAGGGAACATGGGTTCGAACCCTGGTCAGGGAAGATCTCACATTCCATGGAGCAACTAAGCCCATGCACCACACTACTGAGCCTGTATGTTGCAACTACTGAAGTCCACGCGCCCTAGAGCCTGTGCTCCTCAACAGAAGCCGCCACAATGAGAAATCTGTGCACCACAATGAAGAGTAGCCCCCACTCACCACAATTAGGGAAAGCCCACATGCAGCAGTGAAGACCCAACACAGACCAAAAAAAAAAAAAAAAATGTTATTCTGGTTCATTTGATCAGTTAAGGATGGTTTCAAATGGGTTTATGTTTAGGACATTTGTTAGTATAAGGATTTTTCAATCTTGGTTCTATGAAAAATTTAGTTAATATTGTTCTTTCTGAGGGGATTGGGCTATACACTGGAGGATTCCCAGTAGCATCTATGGTATCTACTCAGGGATGCTAGTATCAAATCCTCTACTTCCCACAGTTATGACAACCAAAAGTGTCTCCAGAAATTTTGTCTACACTTGGATTAGGAGAATATTTGAGCAGCACCATTGTTTATTAAAGGAACTCTAAGAAGAACTTAGATATTTTAGAACTTAGAAAAAAATATCCTTGGATATTTTTTGCTTGGTTTATGCTCCAATTACATATGAAAAATCCTAAGTGTGATGCCGGCCTTACACCATCACTTAACCTCCATCTAAATCTCCCTGTGTTAACATTTGAGGAATCTAAATTTATGAAAGTGGTCATATCAACTTCCTTTATATCAAATTTTTTAAAAGTGATTTTTCTTTTGTCCTCAAGCAAAATTCTGCTCTTTATTACAAGATGTGAGTATCTGTTTGGTTTCTTAAGTCCCATGTCTTGGTGGGTCCCTGAACTAGCTAGATCTGCCTCTGAAATATAGTGTTTTCTATGTGACTATGAATGGAGTACTCTGTAGCAGGACAATTGCCAATATTGGTTCATGCTATTTTTGCAATCTCTGAAATTACAACACTGACAATGAATCCCACTCCCATCTGCTTCTGGAGTTTTCCTCTCCTCATATGGAATCCATATGAATGGTGTGTCCAAGTGGATTCCAGGACACTGGGATGTAGATTCTTGAAAATATTCTCCTAAGCGCAAAGAGAGCATGTTAACTGATGTGGAGAAATTCTTCAGTGTCCAACTTTGTGCTCAAGAGCTCTCGTATCAGCATTCCATACCAAACGTTAGACACCTGATCCATTCCCTTATGTTTCAGATAATCAGATACACATAAAAAACATACATTTTTTTTTTTGCTTGTGGGACATAAAGATATTGTTTTAGATAGCAGGATCTGTGCTACAATATAGAACCAAATTATAGAAACACCCTATTTATAAAACGTAACAAACTTAAGCTCATAATACTATTTTTTAATCACATATCTCTGTGTGCAAGATCTCTGTGCAAAAGTCTGTGACCTGGCTTTCTGAAGTCCACTTCCTTTTTGTATACAAAAATATTTCTGGTGGAGATCTATTTTTAATTGTTGTCTTTTCTTTTCTCTTTGCTTCTTTCTTCAGTATTTCAGTCCCCTTGTAATAAATCTAGTTGTCTTATACTACATATTAATCCTGCTACTTGGACCTCCCACAAGCATCACTAAGGCCTTGCACCTTAATGTCAGTCAGATCTAAAAAGTGAAACTGTGGAAAGAGGTTTTTAAATTCCCCCAGGCTCACCAAAAAGGTAAAACTATTTATTTAAAACTTCTCTCAGTAGAAAATATTTTATGTTCCACCACCTGGTATACTTAACTTTCAATCCAAAGTATCTTCTCCCAGTTCTTATAAATAAAGGAGATAAATAAATAGAGTAGAGGAAGTTTTTAAATTGAAATCTTTAACTCCAAATTAAATGAGATTTTGTGTCTTATGAAGTATAGATATTAACACAAAAAATAATGATGCATTGATATTACATTTCTATGTGAATTTCCTTTAGAATCTAGTTAAATTTGCTAAAATATGCAGCTCTTTTTGTTGATTTGATGCACAATTTTTGTCAATTTCAGCTGTTTGCTAAGTACTCACTACCTAATCCTGCAACTGGCAGCCCTGTACATATTCCTGGAGTAATTTGCACACAGGTATCAGAAGTTTGTCCTGTATTATCAAGGATCTGTGTTCTGACCTCTGAATGACACTGCTGATCACCGAGGCGCAAACACAGATGGCAGAAGTCATTGTTGGAACTCCTTCCCCCCACTGTTGTACATTATTCCCTCAAAGTGAAGCAATTTCCAGAGGATTTAAAGGGTTTTTCCCTTTTTAGTTTTCTAGGAGCCAGGTATTTAAGCAATAGAACTTTTTAAATCAACTGCAAATATAAATGAATTTAGAAAGTCATTACACAAGCCAAAACAAATCACAGACTCAGAAAAGACCTAAAGATTACACCTCAGTCTGATCCTGATATTGGTATATTGAGTTATTTCCTTCTGTGAGGTAGCTCACAAATATTTGAACCAGGAAAAAGAAATTAATCAACTCTCCTGATAGTTAAGAAAAAGAATTTCTTCAGGGATTTGTAACCTGGACACTTGGTGTTCTTAAAAGAAAGGCTTGTACCCGTCCAACATTGTAGAATTCTTTTTTGGTTTGTTTTTAGGCAATTGTACCAAATAAGAAGACTGCAATCCACATTTGTCTTCATTTTACATCTCATCAAACATTTAAAGAGATAAGTCTTCCTTTATTTGGTATTCTTTTAAAGAAAAATGAGATAGCATAGAATTATTAACTGAATAATTATTCTTAAACATAATGCCCACATATAAGATGGGCTTACTTACTGGGGAAAATTGCTTCAGACTCAGGAATACAATAATCTTATCAAGATAAATTACACAAGCTGCAGTAATTAAGTTAGAAGCTGAAGTTGTGCTTTCCAGGGTGCAGTTGGATCTGTAACAAAGAAAGGAACCCATGTTAGGGTAAGAGGAGTGGTCTTAGATGACCAAAATGGTCCAAGTGGCAGTATAACTGATATATTAAGAAAGAAGGAAAAAAGCAAACATATAAAATACTCAATTAAATCCAGAAAAGGCAGAAAAAATGTGGAAGAAAAATATAGGAAACAAGAACAAGGACCACAAGTTTGAAAATAGTGACAAATAGAGTAGCTATTAATCCAATTTTGTCAATAGTCACTTTAAGCAACAATAGTCTAAATACACCAATTAAAAGACAGACATCATCAGAGTGGGGCAAAAAGCTAGACCCCACAACATATTCTCTATAGAAATACAATTTAAATGTACAGATTTTAATTGTTTAAAACTAAAGCATTGGAGAAAGACATGCCATGCTAACACTCATCAAAAGAAAGCAAAAGTCATATTAATTTCAGACAGAGAGAGCAGACTTCGAAGCAAGGAAAGTTATTAGAGATAAAGAAGTCAGTTTTCCGAAGAGACATAAAAATCCTTAATGTTTATTACCTAACAAAACATAGTCTGAGTATGTAAGGCAAAAACTAAATAGAAGAGAAAGGGATGCATTTGCTATCATGGTTGGAGACTTCAACACCCATCTATTAGAAATGCGAAGATCCAGTAGGCAGAAAATTAATAAGGATGCAGTTGAACTCAGCTGCACCATCAACCAACTGGATATAATGGATATAGATTAATCTATCCCACAAGAGCAGAAGACACATTTTTCACAAACTCATATAAACAACCAAGATAGACCACATTTTGGGTCACAAAACTGACCTCAACAAATTTAAAAGAATAGAAATCATACAATGTCTACTCTCAGACCACAATGGAATTAAACCAGAAATTAAGAACAGAAAGACACCTGAAAATCCAAAACTATTTGGAGATTAAATAACATATCTGTAAATAACAAATGGCCAAATAAGAAATTGCAAGAGCAACTGTAAAATATTTTGAACTAAATGAAAATTAAAATACAACTTATCAAAACTTGTGGGATGCAGCAAAAGCAATGTTTAGAGGTAACTTTATGGCACAGAATGCATGTATTAGAACAGAAGATCTAAAGTCAATAATCAAAGCTTACACCAAAGAAACAAGAAAAAGAAGGGTAAATTAAATCCAAAGTAATCTGAAGGAAGGAAATGATTCAAAAATTAGAACATAAATCAGTGAAATTTAAAACAGAAAATCAATAGAGAAAATTTTTAAAAATGAAAAGCTGACTCTTTGCCAGATTTCATAAAATTCATATGCCTCTAGCCAGGTTTACATGAAACAGAGAGACACAAATTACTAATAACAGAAATGAAAGAAGGAACATCAATACAGATTCCAACAGACATTGAAAAGACAATAAAGAAATACTATGAGTACCTTTATGACTATAATTTTGACAATCTAGATGAAATGGACAAATTCCTTGAAAGAGAAGTCTGCCAAAACTGATGCAAGAAGAAAACAGACCGTCAGAATAGGTCTATATTTATTAAGAAACTGAATAAATAATTAATAGCTTTCTAGAACAGCAAACACCAGGGCCTGAGTGTTCCACTGCTGAATACTAACAAACTTTCAAGGGTGAAATTATACCCAAAATGTACAAGGAATGCTTAAAACACAAAAGTGAGAAAACAACAACCCATTTTTTTAAATATCTTTATTGGAGTATAATTGCTTTGCATTGTTGTGTTAGCTTCTGCCGTATAACAAATTGAATTAGCTATATGTATATGTATATATATATCCCCATATCCCCTCCCTCTTGCGTGTTCCTCCCACCTTCCCTATCCCACCCCTCTAGGTGGCCACAAAGCACCAAGCTGATCTCCATGTGCTATGCAGCTGCTTCCCACTAGCTATCTATTTTACAATTGGTAGTGTATATATGTCCATGCCACTCTCTCACTTCATCCCAGTTTATCCTTCCCCCACCCTGTGTCCTCAAGTCCATTCTCAATGTCTGCATCTTTATTGCTGTCTTGCCCCTAGGTTCTCCAGAGCCATTTTTATTTTAGATTCCATATATATGTGTTAGCATACAGTAGTTGTCTTTCTCCTTCTGACTTCACTCTGTATGACAGATTCTAGGTCTATCCACCGCACTACAAACAACTCAATTTTGTTTCTTTTTATGGCTGAGTAATATACCATTGTATATATGTGCCACACCTTCTTTATCCATTCATCTGTCGATGGACACTTAGGTTACTTCTGTGTCCTGGTTATTGTAAATAGAGATGCAATGAACATTGTGGTACATGACTCTTTAAATCTACAGATGTTGGGTTAGACAGATGTCAAGTAAGTATATGAAAAGATGTTCAACATCATATGTCATTAGGGAATTTCAATACAAAAAAAAAGAGAGAGAGAGATACCACTACATAACTATTATAACAGCAAAAACCCCAAACATTGGCAACAGTAAATGCTGGTGAGGATGTAGAGCAACAGGAACTCTCATTCGTTGCTGGTGGAAGTGCAGAATGTCACAGCCTCTTTGGAAGAAGTTTCGGCAATCACACTCTTTGGTGTTTACCCAAATGAGTTGAAAGTTTATATCCACTCAGAAACCTACATGGATGTTTACAGCAGGTTTATTCATAATTGCCAAAACTTAGAAGCAAGCAAATGTCATTCACTAGGAGAATGGATAAACAAACCATGATTTTTATATTCCAGACAATGGAATATTATTCAGCACTGAAAAGAAATGAGCCATCAAGCCATGAAAATACATGGAGGAAAATTTTAATGCATATTACTGAATTAAAGAAGCCAATCTGAAAAGGTTACATACTGATGTTTCTGGAAAAGGCAAAACTTTGGAAACAATAAAAATCTCTGTCATTTCCAGGGGTTAAACAGGAGGGATGGATGAATGGGTAGAACACAGAGAAATTTTAGACAGTGAAACGCTTGTGAATGATATTGTAATTGTGCACACGTGTCATTAGACATTTGTCAAAACACATAGACTGAGCAAACACCAGAGTGAACCCCAATGTAAACTATTGTTTTTCTGTGATGATGATGTGTCAGTGTAGACTTTTCCACTCTAAAAAATGTAACACTCTGATGACGGCTTTTGATGGGGAAGAGGTGGGATATGTATGAGGGGGTAGGGAGATATCAAAACTCTATGTACATTCTGCTCAATTTTGTTGTGAACATAAAAGTGTTCTAAAAACTAAAGTTTGTTAATTAAAAAATAAACAATAAATAACTTGTCTTCCCAAAAGATTCTTAAGAATCATGATTAAAGTTTGCTGTTGGAGGAATTGTTAAGCATATCAGAGTAAACATTTTCCACCCCCTACTCCTAATTTAATCCCTACCCCTTGCTCCTTTGCCTCAGTCACCTCAGTCCTAGTTTGGCTAAGGCAGTAGGAACAGAAAATCAAGTTTCTCAGAAAGTTTAGACTGCCTCGGATGGGTGCCAGACCATGTTAGAGTGAAACTACCCAAGGCAGGCAGACAGGGTTATCTTCCACTAGTTATAGAGACTGTCTTCTCACACTTCTCCCTTATACCTATCCAAATTTAAATACAAAAACATTTTGCACCTGGGGAAAGTGTCCAGCCTTCTTTGGCTGTGGATTGGAGGCCCTGTTTCATCCATTTTTGAGCAAGATATTTTTGCTTGGCTGAACTTTCCATCTGTTCTGCTTTGTCATCTCTCCTCCCTTCAAAATTGAATATGTGAACACATGGAATTAGCAATATACACGCATTCCTGGGTCCAAGTTTATAACCAGGTCTGAAATGTGACATTTACCAATGTAATGTGATGAGCTTTGAGTTTTTGTAACATATTCTGCCCACTTAATGCTCTCTGGCTTAATTGCTACAGTTGGAAGAGGAGACTATGGTGACCACTCTCTCTCCTTTCTTTTTCAGGTGGACATGAAAGCTTAATACCTGACAACAGTTCCAATGGAAATATAAATCTCAGATCTGAATGGATACCTCATCAAAGAACAAAAACAGATGGCAAATACACATATGAAAAGATACTCTACATCCTATGTCATTAGGGATTTGCCGATGAATAAAACAGTGAGATATCACTACACACCCATTAGAATGGCAAAAATACCCCAAATTGACAACACCAAAAACTGGTGAAGATGTGGAGCAAGGGGAATTATCCTTCATTGTTGGTAGAAGCGCAAAATGGTATGGCTACTTTGGAAGACCGCTTAGCAGTGTCTTGTAAAATTTTCAATATGATCCTCCAGTCACGCTCCTTGGTATTTACTCAATGGAGTTGAATACTTACATCCACACAAAAACTTGCACATTGATATTTATGGAATCTTTATTCATGTTCATTAAACTTGGAAGCAACCAAGATGCTCTTCAGTAGGTGAACAAAAAAATAAAATGTGGTTCATCCAGACAATGGAATATTATTCATCGATAAAAAGAAATGAGCAATCAAGCCATGAAAAGATATGGAGGAAACTTAACTGCACATTACTAGGTGAAAGAAGCCAATCTGAAAGCCTACATATTGTATAATTCCAGCTATAGGACATTCTGGGAAAGGAAAAAAAAATATGAAAGCAGTACAATGACCAGTGGTTTCCAAGAGATGAGACGGAGGAGAGATGAATAGGTGGATCACTATAAATGTGGATACATGCCATTACATATTTTTCAAAATGTACAATGCCAAGAGTGAACCCTAATGTAAACTATGGACTTTGGGTGATTATCATGTGTCAGTATAGGTGGTATATTGTAAAAAATGTGCTGCTCAATTTTACCATGAACTTAAAGCTACTCTACAAAATAAAATCTACTCTTTATAAAGCAACATATGACACGATTACAGAGGACTTTTTTCTTTTTTGGTCATTCCTGAATTTCCACAGTTGCAATGATTTGTCTCAAACTATTCCTATGACTTTTTCATGTCTTATAAAAAATGAATAGTTAACCCCTTTGAAATTTCAATAACATTGTTTTGTTGAAAAGAAAAAGGTAAAAAATGAAATTTACATGAAATTGAAATTGGCTCCTAAAAGCTAAAATAATACTGAAAAAGAATAAAGTTGAAGGACTAATACTTCTTGAATTAAAAATTTACACAAATCCGCATTAATCAAAAGAGTTTGGTACTAGCATAAACATGAACATTGAGAGTGATGGTATAGAATTAAGAGTTCAGAAATAATCTCTCCCATATATGTTGAAGTAATTTTGAACAAGGTGTTGCAACCATGAAAAAACAGTTAACATCACTAGTTCTCATAGAAATGCAAACCGAATCATAATTAGTTACCAGTTAATACTCATTAGGATGGTTATCATCAACAAAATGGAAAATAACATGTGTTGGCTACAAAGATCAGAAAAGATCATAGGTGTCACAGGGAGTGACTAAACACAGAGTTAAAAGCAGGGCTCACCAAAAGGTCATCCACTGATGTAGAAGAAATGGCAATGTTGATCTAAAAGATTTTTGATAGTATTCAATCAAAGTGTATTGAAGTTCTGCTTTCCATTTTCAAAGTTTGATTTCAGTTCTCCTATAAGTGTTGCAAAGAAACCTGTGAAGTAGGATCAATGCTTTTTGTATCAGTAGGGTTTGGTTGTTGTAACGAAATACTACAGCCTAGTTGGTTTATAGAACAACATTTATTTCTCAGAATACTGGGAGCTGTGTAGTCCAAGATCAAAGTACCAGAAGGTAGATTTTATTCTGAAGTGTCTTCTCTTGGCTTGTAGGAAGCTACTATTTAATTGACGGCTCATGTAACTACTTTTTTTGTGAATATATTCACTGGAAGAGTAGAAACTAGCTCTCTGGTTTGTGTTCTAAGGTTATTAAACCTAGAAGATCAGGACTCTATCTTTATGACCTCATTTAACCTTAATCACTTTCTAAACATTCTGTCTCCAAATATAGGCACACTGAACTGGGGAGATACAAATCAGTCGATAGCACTCTTCTCCTACATATCACTCTAGCCTAACTCAAAACTCTGGTTGTGCACAGGCTTACCAGATAAGCCAGACTTTTAGTGGAGGTGGGAGTGGGGAGTACTCCTACCAAGGACGAGCTCAGACTGGGAGACCTGTCATGATGCCACTGTTTAGCTTCAGGACTCACCAGGAAGCTGGGTTTAACTTAAAGGCAAGAGAAGATGGTGAGTTGGGCAGCCCTCCCTGGGTGAGAGCCTAGAGGTTGAAAAATAGGAAAAAGTGTGTCTTTTATTTCTGAATGCAGCTGAATAGTTGAATGATCCTTAAACTTTCTGAGCCTCAATTTTTTTAGTCTGTAAATGTGAATATTAATATTGTCCCTGCATATCTTTTAGGGCCCTAGTAAGAACCTGAAAAACATGAAGATGCCAGAAACATTGCTGTGAATAGTAGTACTCAATATTTTTCATATTATGTTATGTATTGTAAAGGAACATTTATCTGCTTTTCAATCTCTAGTAAATGTAAGAGTCTTACTGCAGTAGAGAATGAGACTTATAATTCTATAAAAATATATTTTTATATATATTTTATATATTTGCCTGTTATTGTAGATTCCCCTCCCTCAAAGAACACATCCTGATCTCTAGAACCTGTAAATATGTTACTTTACATGGCAAAGGGAATTAAAGTGCAGATGGAATTGTTTACTAATTACATGATCTTAAAACAGGAAAATTATCCTGGGGTATCTGGGTTGGTCTAATGTAACCACACAAGTCCTTAAAAGTGGAAGAGGAATATGTGACCATGTAAGAGAACCAAAGAAATGGCAGCACGGAAAGGACTTGATTTGCTCTTGCTGACTTTGAACATGGAAAAAAGGGCCATGAGCCAAAAACTGCACATAGTCTCTAGAAGCTGCAAAAGGGCAAAAGCATAGATTTTTCCTTCTGGAGTAGGCATACTACTCTGCCAATACCTTGATATTAGCCCAAAGAGATCCATGTCTGATTTGTGATCTATAGATATTATAAGGTGATTAATTTGTGTGTGTTTTTTAAGTCGCTTATTTTGTGGTTATTTGTTACAACAGCAATAGAAAACTAATATACCTATCAATAGGATTCTGGAGTTATCATCATACTCTCAGACAAAATAATGAAATATGTATTAGCTGCAATGTCTTTCAAGAACCTCCTTTGCTTCTCTCCTCAAATTGGATAATGAGCAAATGAGTACTTTTACCCCATTTGCCTAGCATGAATTGTAGTTGTTAATCTATTTATAGATCAAGCTGTGTTTTACACTCTGTAGTATGTGTGCAGAGATTCATATACAAAATATTATTGCCTGATTAAGGATACCAGTTTAGTTTTTGTTGTTGTTGAACAACAACAACAGGATGTGTCAGCGATAAATTTAAAGGGAAATTCTCACTCAAGGAAAAAGTAATGTTGATAATAGATTCCAGCTCAAAATATTTAGAGGATCAAGACACATAAGGTCAAACAGTCCTATTTCCTGTGATGTCAAGGTTTTCAGGTAAACAATGCAGATATCATTGCTTATTCCTCTGTTTACTTTTTAACAAAATGAGAGGTAAATGACAGAAACCCAATTCATACTGTTTGACCCCTAGAGGAGTTCAGAGAGGGAGAGGAAAATCTAAACTCACAAGTAAACATCTGTTAAAGGATTTGGAACTGAGGATAAGGAAGTTCTGAAGCCTGCTAAGAGGGAAGGAAGAGCTTTATTTACCGGCGGTGTATTGTACTTCCTGTTTTAAAGCTCAGCAATGTTTCATAACAGCTGGGGACTGCAGTATTTTGGGCTACAATGTGGAAGCAGCACTATTGGTTTCTCCACATTACACAAGTGAATGATCTCTACCATGCAGTGACACAGCACTGGCTTTTGCAGACACAATCAAGCTATATTTTTCTAATTTTCTAATCAAGAATTATGTTTTCACATGTAATATCATCGCAGCATATCCTTAATTCTGGTGTATGTTCTTTGCTTGTCTGGAGATTAAACCAGATGAAAGGCACAAACACATATGGGCCCTTTAGCACATATTTGTTGTCACTGAAGTGCCTGGAGTCAAAGAAGCCACCATGGTAGGCTTAAATTAGCTTTATATCTTTCTTGTAGATATAACTTTGCCACAAATGCCATGGAAACTGTTTCTTCAGCAGTTTTGTGTGGAAGGTCAGCCAACGATTGGGAAACAACATTTCAAGCTTGATGGAATACATTATAACCTATTTGTATTGTATTCTTCTTATAATGAGTGATACTGTGGTTAGATCTGCACATGCAGTGGATAGGTGCTCTGAAGAGTGTCCCTGAGTATTATGACCTCTGGCTGATTTCATCACAGCAGGTGGCATTCTGGACTCTTCTCCCAAACTTTGACTACATCACAAAGCCCTGTCCTTACCTTCTGCCCATTGACCACACTGGAAGGGAAACCATAGCCTCATTTTTCACGCTGGGATGCAGGGTATAAGGGAGTAAAAAGAGGCAAAAATGAGAACAAACCTCCTTTATTCCCCTTAACCTCAGGTTTGGAGGGTTGCAGAATTTGGGGCAGGCTTTGTAGGCCAGCAAACTATAACATGTTGCCTACATTGTGGACTCCAGGGAAGGTGGCTACCAAGTTCCTTTTGCAGGGGAATGTGGGACAGTTTCAAATGTTCACCTTTGAGCATCATGCCTGGGAGACATAAGGAAAACAGGATCCTTTCCTGGTATGATGGGGTACAGGGCACTGGCAAGGGCAACTAGCACAGCAACTTCTCCTGTGTGCATTTCTTCTGAACAAAGTTCATGTTGAAGACTTGGGAGATTCATCGTTGAAGGGTCAGTTACTCTATTGTCTTAATTTATTGCATATTATCTTAACTTTTCACAGCCTGGTATTTAAATCTTTGAAGTCTTTTTCTGATGCAAGCTCATGGTGTGGTTAAATATCACTCTTTTCAGATAGTCTGTAGGTCTTCAACATATTCCAGAATCTGTGGAACTATTTATCTACAGTTTTCAGCATTTCTAAGAGGAAAACAATGACCAGGCTTTCCAAGAAGGCCTCTTTCCCACCATTCATAGCCTTTCACTGCCGCAGACCAGCTGGAGAAAGGATTTCACCGCCCAGGGTCAGAAGGGGTGGGGTAAGGAACTGAAGTAGCACTGACGAATGGGGTCAGAAGGACAAGACAACTGATGGTTGCAAGGCAAATTTTATTATGCTACAGTTGCAGATTATATAGACTAGAAAAAGGGAGGTTGGTTGCCAGATGGTGGTTTACATCATCTACAGACTCTCTCGGCTCAAGGTTAACTTCCCTGGGAGGAAACCCATAAGCCCAGAATCATCCAAAATAACCTGCACGTGCAGGGGGGAGACAGCTTTTCTTGTCTCATTTTACATTCTTTCTGATCTCTGGGCCCTGGTGATTTATCTCCCATGGAATGGAACAAGGAGGGGAACAAGTAGGGACAGTCCCTTCGAGCAGCGGCCGCATGCCTGGCATGTCTGCAGCTTGCTCTCAAGGCTGACCATTTCCCACATTTCACCAACTAAGTCAGCAACCACTTTCCATCTCAGCACAGAAATATTTTCTCTCATAACCTTAGGAAGTACAGGTTGGACCAAATGGCAAGTACCATCCAGTTCCAATATCCTAAGCATCTCCTTTCAGCTGAGGTAGTGTGTAATAGAGAAAAGAAAGTTGGAGTTAGATTTAGGTTTCTTGAATGAGTTTACTTCTCCAAAGCTCAACTTCCTCAAGTCTAGAATTAGAATGACAATAGAAGTCTCAAATGGTTATTAAGAGCATTGGTCAGGTCATGTGGGCCAAGCACCTAGTACAATGGCTGGCATACAGTACAGAACATATTGGCTATTGTAGTTGTTGTAGTTGTTATGTTAATAACATTTGGAATCTTCCATGGAATTAAAAAAAAGGACTGGTCATTTTGAGGTCCAAGCCACATCCTATTATTTTTTGCCTGGTGTCTGCATATTTCCCTTTTCTGTGTGTGTGTGTGTGTGTGTGTGTGTGTGTGTGTGTGTGTGTGTGTGTGTGTGTGTGTTATTCTATAGCATTTGACAAAGTATTACATATACAAGAAGTGTTTTATAAACATATAAAATTTTAATTGATAATTTTTAACTTAATTCACCAGTCTCTCATACCAGACAATCATGAGGACATTTTCTACTGCCTTGACCCACTATCAGAGTGATCTGATAAACCAGCAAGGGTCTGGGATTATTCATGGCCACACACTGAGCAGCTTCCCTGAGTTTTCCATTGAGAACTCTGAGTAAAGCCTTCATTTTTACATGGCCAGGAGCAAAGCTATTTAGGGGCTACTGTAAAGGACTTGGAAGAAACAGAATTTGAGGAGAAATAAGTAGGTCCCTCTAATTAAGCAGCTGCTACAGAGCTGACACTGCCTATACACTTCTTCTCATGATCTTTCTAGCCATCCTCAAGGCAGGACTTTTTCTCTTCCATTTTATAAATGAAGAAAATGAAACTTTGAAACATTAAGTAACCTTCTCAGAGTCAAGTGAGGCCATCTGGCTTTACAGCTTTGTGCTTTTCTGTAGTTACTAACTAAAAAGTGGCCAGAAGAACTGAACAGGCACCTAACTAAGATATACAGATTGTAAATAAGCACATGAAAAGACATTGAACATCATATGTTATTAGGGATTGCAAATTAAACAACCAGAAGATATTACCACTCACATATGAAAATAGCCAAAACTCAAAACACTAACAACAGCAAATGCTGGTGAAGATGTGAAGTAGCAGGAACTTCATTCATTACTAGTGGGAATGGAAAATGGTACAGCTACTTTGGAAGACAGGTTGGTGGGTTCTTACAAAACTATACTTACTTGTATCATCACATTCAGCAATCTCACTCCTTGGTGTTTACCCAAATGAGCTGAAGACTTATTTTCATAAAATACCTCCACACAGGTGTTTATAGTAGTTTTATTTACATTTGTCAAATCTTTAAACAAGCAAGATGTCATTCAGTAGGTGAATGGGTAAATAAACTGTGGCACATCCATACAGTAGAATATTATTCAGCAGTAAAAAGAAATGAACTATCAAATCATGAAAAAGACATGGAGCAAAATTAAATACATATTTTACTTTAAAAATTAATAAATAAATGCATATATTGCCAAAATAATGTTTTCCTATTTATAGAATGGGATTTTTTTCCATTTACTTAGATCTTCTTTAATTCCTTTCAGCAATTTTGGGGGTATTTTTTTGTGGACAAGTCTCTTTCCCATGGTTACATGTGTTCCTACACATTTAAATTTTTAAGATACTTTAAGATATTTTAACTGGTTTCTTAATTTTTTTCTAGATTTTTCATCACTGGTATAAACAAAGAGCAAATTTTTTTTCCATGTGATTTTTGGTCTCAACATTAATGAATTTATTTATTACCTCTAGTATCTTTCTTTTGGATTCTTTGGCATTTTCTACATGTAGAATCATGTAATATGCAAATAGACATAGTTGTACCTATTCCTTTCTAATTTGGATGCTTTCATTCTTTTTTCTTGTCTAATAACCCTGACTATAACTTCCAGAACAATGTTGACTTCCAGTACATCCATGTCTTTTTCTTGATCTTAGGGGAAAAGCTTTCAGTTTTTCACCATTAAGATTTGTAGGTTTGACATAAATACACTACCATGTGTAAAATAGATAGCTAGTGCTGTGGAGCTCAGCTCAGTGCTCTATGATGACCTAGATGGGTGGCATGGGGGTGGGGTGGGAGGGAGGTCCAAGAGGGAGGGGATATATGTATATGTATAGCTGATTCACTTCATTGTATAGCAGAAACTAACACAACATTGTAAAGCAACTATACTCCAATTAAATAATAAAAATAAAAAGAGATTTTAGCTGTGGGGTTCTCATAAAGACCTGTTAGCATGGTGAAGAATTTTTCCTCTATTTTTAGCTTTTTCAGAGTTTTTATCATGTAAGTTTGTTAGATTTAGTCAAATGCCTTTTCTGTGTCAACTTAAATGATCATGTGTTTATTTTCCTTCATTCTACTAATGTGATTTATTAATCCTGGCATTTGTGGGCTAAATCCCACTTGATCTAGGTACATTTTACTCCTAGAAGCCTCATCCTTGAGATATTGGAATGGTTTGAGATTTGGTCATGAGTAAGAGGGTATTTGCTTTTACCGTTTCCTTCCCCAAGGCTGGGAGGCTGTTACAGGTTGGAGCTGACATTGACCAGGAAACTAGTCTTTGTTTTCCTCTGATAACTTATCTGAGTCATAGACAAGCATGCTAGTAACTGATAAAGGAGGCTCACCTCTACCTGCTACCCTTTTAGTTCCACTTTGAACAAAACTACACAGAGTGAAATTCTACCTTCAGGGCTATCAGTTGGTGGCTCAGAGCATTCCATTTGTCCTTCCTTACTGAGAGTGTCAGGGAGAGTCCAACTCTTCCAGAGTGAATGGCCATTTTCCCTGGCGGTGACAAGTCTTGACCATAGAAGAAGTCAGGCAGCCTATAAGATTTTGGCAGATGCCTAGAAATCCAAAGTCAGATATCTACTACCCAGTAAACACCCCATCCTCACATCCCTCAATGGCTCTTAATGAACACAGACTAAATGGTCCAAAGTCTCAGATGGAAATAAAGCCCCATATAGCTGTAAAATCTTATACCCATCAGAACTGGTTTTGCCTCCATGAGAATAAATGGAACTGTTCAACCTTTATCCACATAGAGATGCCATTTTAATTTTCTCTTATCATAAACATCTTCCTCTAAAAGAAACTGAGCTTGCAAAAAAGGCTTGGGGAGCCAGTTCTCCCAAGTTCAGCCAGATCACAGTAGAGCGGGTAAGGGGGAATTTCCCTCCTGAGAAGCTGAGTGCCCAAGACATGCATTCACATATGCAGTATCAGTTGAAGTTGTTGACAGCAAACTTTGTAGCAAGGTTGCAAGTATGCACACATGTAAAGAGTAACAGAAGCAGATTCTTAATGGAGCATGTGAGTAGGTCTGCTCGCCAGAGTGGTTCTGCAATCTGTCCAAACTGTGTCCTCATTCATGTCACTCTTTCCTTCAGGGTGGCCCAAGCAGAGACTCTCAACAATGCATTTACACAAGATCCCCAGCTGACTAGCATGTATATTAATGTTAGAGAAGCAATGCACTCTTCCTCAATGTGTCACCTCACGGTGAAGAGTGCTAGGCAGTGTCATGAATGCTTAACAGCCACAGAGTCAGCTAGACCAGCTGTAGACAACTCTGAAGTCACCAACTGGTAAATTAACCCTTCCTACATCTTAAGTACTATTATTGCTGTCATTAGGGGAATTGATTTTGTACTCATAAGAAAATCAGTATAAATAGATTGCAAAGAGAAGAAATAATAAACTTGAAAATCTGATGGCAGCAACTCATTTCCAACTGGGGGCAAGCCAAAGGTGAAGAAAAAGGGAAGAGAACTGGTTTTGCGTCATAACAGCTGGGTTTTATTCCTAGTGGGCACTAGCCAGCTGGGGACCCTTGGGCCATCTCTCAGTGCCCCCGTTTCTTCATCTGTGCAGAGAGAGAATGGTGACTAAATTAAAGAACTTGATGATCATGACTTGCATAAAATATAAGGATCCCTACCCCCAATCCTCTCTTCATGTCCTTTGCCCTATTTCTCTTTTTTCCAAAGCATTTCTCAATACATTTAGCATATTACATATGTGTGTGTGTGTGTATGTGTGTGTGTGTGTGTGTGTGTGTGTGTGTTGTGTGTGTGTCTCTCTGTCTCTCAGTGTCCCTGCAAGCTCATTGGGTGCAGAAACTTTGTGTGTTTTATTATTATGTATCTCCAAGACCTAGAACACTCCCAGGCACACATAGTGGTCTGTTATGCTGGAATCAGTCTTTCCCATGTCTAAAGCTTCATGGGAAAACCACTGAGTATTTATTATTAAAAAGTTGCCAAACTATTCTAAGCTCTAGAGAAAAATCATCAATTTTAAAAATTCTTAATTATTTTCTGGTTCTCTAGCTATGCTTCTTCATTCATTTCTATCTACTGTTAGATTATATGTTACTTTCTCCGTAAGATTTGACTTCTGTTAAAGTCAAATCTATATGTTGTTTTCTTTCAGTACCTTTACAAAACTGATGATAATTTTACATTTGCTAGATGTATCCTATCTATATTTATCACAGGCATGTTCCAAAATCTATTATTTAAAAAGAAAAATGAATTTTCTTCCTCCTATGCTATCTGCAGAAAACTTTAAGAGTGCTACACAGATAGTACCAGCTTTTTTAAGAAGCAAGATACAAAGCTTTCAGGCCTATAAAATGATGTCTTAACACACTCTTCATTTTTTATAAGACATGAAGAAGTCAGTGGAATAGCTTGACACAAATTGTTCCAAATGTGGAAATACAAGAATGGCCAAAAAAGGAAAAAATTCTGTTGTAATGTCTTGTGTTGTTTTCTAAAGAATAGATTTTGTTTTGTAGAGTAGTTTTAAGTTCATAGCAAAGTTAAGTAGCACATTTGTTACAATAGATGATGTGGGTATTTTGATACCTTATAATAACCAAATATTCCTAATGGCTACCTAGTATCCCTTGTATCATTGCTATCTTACCTAAGCATACCCAAGCATATAAATGTGATCATACACAGTAAATACGTTTTTGTTAGTATTATTTTGAACAAACTATCATTTTTTAGATTTTTAGAAAAATAGAAAATTTTATTTTATCTTCATTATTTTTTGTCTGATGCTATTTATTTCTTTATGTAATTTCTGACCTATATCATTCTTCCTCTCTTTAGATAATTTTTTTAAAAACATACACTGCAGGGCTTCCCTGGTGGCACAGTGGTTGAGAGTCCGCCTGCTGATGCAGGGGACATGGGTTCGGGCCCCGGTCCGGGAAGATCCCACATGCCGCTCAGCAGCTAGGCCTGTGAGCCATGGCCACTGAGCCTGCACGTGAGGAGCCTGTGCTCCGCAGTGGGAGAGGCCACAACAGTGAGAGGGCTGCGTACCGCAAAACAAAACAAAACAAAAAACATACATTACAAAGCTAATATACTCTTAATGAATTCTTTTACTTTTTGTTTTTCTGAGAATATTTATTTCTCCTAAACTTTGGTGAATTGTTTTCAAGATACAGAAATCTAGATTGGTGTGTTGTTTCTCTCTCAACACTTTATATATTCAAATCCTATTTTTTTCTCACTTGCTTGGTTTCTTCGGAGAAGCTGGATGAAATTATATTGTTTGCTCTGCTATAGGTAAGGTATTTTGCCCTTTTTTCAATGTTTTTTCTTTTCTTTTTAAATTTTTGCAATTTTAATATTAAATCCCTAGATGTAGCTTTTTGGAAGTTTATTCTGCTTGGTGTTCCATGAGATTACTGGACCTGTGTTTTGGTATCTGATATTAATTTGAGGAGATTCTCAGTCATTATTTCTCCAAATATATTTATCTGTTCCTTCTCTCATTCTTCTCCTTCTGATATTCCCATTATATATTTGCACACCTATTGTATTCTTTTCAGACAAAAAAAGAATCAAGACAATGAACAAAGTGTAAATGAGCTAGTAATTCTTGAATTATTACTGTGTAGTCAGTACTGTGAGATAAATAGTTGGGCAAATTTTCTTCTCTTAAATCTAAACATTTGAAGGCAATTTTAAAACAATGAAGGAAGAATCTAAGAGCCTGAATGATAGCAACGAGAGGTTCTGAAAAAGACTCTCTTGATCAAATTTTAGTGAGACTCCTCTCAGTCGTCTTCTCAACTAGGTCTACACCCCTGCCCTTACTGAGCTTACATAGCCCAATCTTAGCAAGCATCCTGCTAAGTCAGTGAGAAAGAAATCCCACCCTTCATATATATTATCAAGTTCTTTTTCCCCTTCCCTTGATATGAAAGTCCTTGGCCTGACTTTAGCAAGAATTCTGTTAGGCCAGTTTAGCAAGAATTCTCCTATCCTTGATGACTAATCAAGTTCTTCTAAATAATTTTCCATCTGCTAACCCTTCATATCCTTGGCTATTAATCCACACCTGTCCCTGAGTGTTTGGGGTTGAGCTCAATCTCTGTTTCCTACTGTCATAGTCTTGAATAAAGTTTTTCTTCCATTTTAACAAGTTTTTAAATGATTGTTTTTAACAGTTTTTTACCTCTGGGACTTAGACTTCTGGGCACTTAAAGAACTATAATACGACTGTATTTTGCAAATTAAATGAATATAATTCTTTAGCTGCAAGATTCTTCCCTTTCTAATTTATAATCATAGTTTCTTGTGGGAGGTCACAAAAATTTTAAAGTTAAAAAAGTTGTTGCCTTTTTTCTTTTTTTGATTGAGTAATATTGCTAAAAACAGAATAAACTAAAAATTCAAGCAAGGAGACATCAAGCAATTTTAACAGAGGAGAAAGGCCATAAAAGGCTCAGTTATTAAAATATAAGATTTTAATTACTTAGGTAATTCCTTCATGCCCTGCCCTGATCACAAAGTTAGATGGTTTACTTAGTTTTATAATTGGAATTTAGTTAGTAGAATCTGGCAATAAAGCTAAGGTTTGGAGGAAATAAAGATCATCAAAATTTATGTGAAGGCTTTTCAAACCAAAAGAAACAGAAATCTGTGTTTTGTTTTTTCTTTTTAATTTCTGAATGCAAATACTGTATGTATATGCAGAATAAATATCTTGGGAAAGAGAAGTATCTTAACAACTTCTGGGTCTTAATTTTCCAGTTCTGAGATAAGGAAAACATTGTCATATTCATGCCAGAGATAGTTTGATGAAATCAATCCTCACGTTTTAGGGGATTCTCTGTAATGTTTAGCCATAATAGGCCATAGAAAGGCAAACAACAGGAAGTAACAGAAAACTAGGGCTGTCAAGCCACCATGGTAGCTGAAGATAGATTTTCTAACTAAATCTCCCAGTTTACAGAAAAAAGAAAAAAGAGAATAATGTTTTTTGAACTTCTCCCTAGCTTAAAACCAGACAAATAATACTAGCCACCCCGTATTTGCCTCTAATTCAAATTTGATATTATCCTAAGTAAAGAAAATGCACCAATTAAAGAAAGAATGGTTTTTATTTATCAAATCCTAGTACTACCATTCCTGGCTGTCTGGGACATAAAGCTGAATAAAATACAGCTTCAATATCCCACAGAGTTCATACCTGCTTAGATTTTAAAATGCCTCAGGTAGTGTAGTAAAGAAAAAGGGAATAAAGCTCTTCAAAATTGTAAAAGGAAATTGAAAAGTGTTTGGTTTCACATTCTGTAGCAGATTCTTTTAATCACTCTACTTCATGCTGTTGTTTTTAAAAAATCACATGCACATAAGAGTACAGTATGAGTACAGAGAAAACTCTTGTTATAATTGTAAAATACAATTTTTAACATTGTATTTTACCACATGCCCCAGTTCTTTTCATACTTAAGAAATGCCTGAGTTGGCTTCTGGGAAGGGCTCATGCTTCTAGAATATTGTGTACTTGTTGAGCCAGTAGACACAGCTTTAATAGTACTGCAGTTTCAAATGCAAATACTATGTCACTTTTTGCTTTCATTTCATAGATAAAGAAGAAGAAGCAAATACAGATACAATTTTTTGCATGCTATTTTCAATCATTTCTTAACAAACATTTAGAAGAACGTATGGGTGGTCTTTTCTGCTCTGTCTGAAAAGACAGCATGCAGAAGAGTATGACAGTTTTCACTTCCTTTAACCCTTACTGAGCAGAAAAAAAGCAATTTGAGAATGCTGTCTCTGGGGAGGAGAGAGTCACTTCCTGGCCGCCTTTGTCAAGAGAGACCCTGCCACATGACCCATCTTCAGACAGTATAGAGAAACATGGTTTATTATATCTTTCATGGAAACACATAAGTAATGTGGAGGGTTGACTTAGCATCCTTTCACCAGCATTCCAGGGACTCTCAGAGCCAGAAAGATGGTACAGCCTTGGGTAAAATGTACCTCTCTGTAAGGTGTTCAAATGTGCTCTAAGGAGTCCACCCATGGGCCAGCTGCTTAAGTAGCTCCAACAATCCAGAAATATAAGACTAAAATTGAATCAGCACCCCGTCGATTAATTATTTCTCTTAGTAATAATAATTCGAGGAGAATTCTAAATTGCCAAGCTTCCAGTTGTGCTCTCCCAGTGGAGTCATGGACAAGTTAATTATTTTCCAGATACTGATGTGTGACAATACGCAAGGAATTTTGTCAAACAGGAAGCTCAACTGAGCTTTGGTGTCCAGAGATTTCTTTTAGGGTTTCATCACGGTGGTATGATCTCACTCTGAAGTCTACATCCTGTCAAGAGACCCTGCTGATGTCATGTGACACAAAGACCTAACCCCAAATCACATTGTTACTATTTGACTGCTCAATGCTCCAGGTAAAAAAAGACATGCCTGATAGGCAGCACATTTTAACAGTTTCGAGATTATCCCCTAATAACCAAAGGCAAGAACAAATCTCTCTTTGGTAAGGACAACTTTTTCCTGGATTCTACCCCATGTATCCATTAAAATCTGTATTAAAATACAGATTTTAATCTGTATTCTTTCACTGAAATAAAGTATAACTGTAATTATAATAGCTTTGTAAATTCAGTAAATTGTTCTAGCGAATTACTGAAACTAGTCTTGGGAAGCCCTTGAACTTGCAGTTGGTGTCAGAAGCATATCAGTGTCAGAATGCAGACTTCCCCTCTCAATTCAGAGATGTCTTACTATCACTTAAAAATGAGATTCAGAATGTAGGTTGAACTCTTTCCCCATCCTATTTCTCACAATCTCTTACAGAAAGCTTTGAATGGTTAGCTCTTTGTTTTACTCTGATAGGAAGTCCAAGGATCCCAAAGCACCAGGCATGTCAAGATTTCCAGGATGGCTGAGTTACTAGACCTACAGCACAGCCCTGGCTCCCAGGAATTTTCCTTTCCCACGCTCCCCAGACACCACCCACAGCCATACCAGCCACTCTGCAGAGTGTTCCTCAGCCAGCAGGCCCTGTCCCTGTTACCAGGCTAGAAGCCATTCTGGAGAATAAGAAGCCAATATAGGAGAAAGACAAAAGCCCACACCTTGTGGTTTCTGTCTGCCCATTGTTGTAAGCATGAGGTAACGTGGGGTTGTGGTTTTTCCACATATTAGGAAGTCTGTAATAAGTGGAAGCTGTTTGACTTTACTTCCAAGGGCAAGATTTAGAGTGGTGTTTGGGGAGGCTCTTCTTGTTTTGTGGATATTGTTTTTGTCCTTCTTCTCTTCAGAGAAAGGCTTAATAATAGGCTTTTAGCTTGAGACTAGGAGGTAGATAAGAACTATTCTTCAGTACAGAAACTATGAATCCTGGGTTTCATATTTGTATTCCTCCATTTGCTACACAACTTCATCAAGATCTTTGGCAAATGTTCTTACAGTTAGACTTTCTCTCTTGGCTTCATAATAATAGATCTCATCCTCAATTAGAATAGAAAGGAAGGGTCATGTGGGCACATTAAGTATTTGCCATGTTCAAATAGCTCTGTGGCTAACAGCAACGGGGAAGAAATTATTTGCTTTAACAAGTGATTTGACTTTTTAAAGAAACTAATCACTCAATTTATCCAAAGACAATTATTAAGCAGGTATTGCTGTCCAGATTTAAACTCAAATAATAGTTATTGAAGGTAGAGACTTTCACCTATAGTGTCTCACTTTGTGTTAATGCACTATGTATTAAATTAGCTTATTCTAAATCACCACCAAAGTAAGCCCTTTCTATTATAACATCAGGGATAACATGTTCTTAGTTTTTCCCCTCTTGCCTTTCTTTTTGAAGATCCAGTGATTAAAATTCTGGAGCTGTTCAACATCATTTTTCTATTGTCTGAAAATGAATATGTCATTTACTCCCCACTTGCTATTTGCCAGTGTACTATATCCTTTATAAATATTATTCAATTTAATTTTAGCACTAGGCTAAAGAAGTAGGTGCTAGAATAATCTTGAGTCTACAGTTAAAGGAAATAAAGCATAGAAAGATTAAGTTACTTGTTTAGTCAAAGAACTTGTAGGTGGGAGAGCTAAGATTCAGAGTTAGCACCCTCTGACTCTGGAATGCATGCTTTACTTGAGCAGAAGTAAAATAGGCAAAATTCTATAGTGACATCTATGATTTTTGTTACCTGGTGTTATGCCACGATTAGGTTATATAATAAAGGTGTCATGCCCTGATTGTATTATATTATGGCAAGGAATTTTGAAGACATAACCGAAGTTCCAATCAGTTAAGTTATCAAAAGGAAGAATATCTTAGGTGGGACTGATTTAATCAGCTGGGCATTCTATAAAACGGCTTAAGTTCTTCTCTGAATCACAGAGAATTTCTCTTGCTGAGCTTGAAGTAGCAAGCCACAATGAGCTCTACAGCTTCAAAGAAATGAATTCTGCAAAGAACCACAGAAACTTGGAAGAAAAATGAGATTCCAGATGAGAATGTAAACCCAGTCAATACCTTAATTTAGCCTTGTGCGACACTGAACAAAGCACCCAATGAGCCATCATTGGACTTCTAACAGAAAGAAACTATGACATTATGAACGTGTTGTTTTGTGATCCTAAGTTTGTTGCAATTTCTTATGTAGCAATAAAAAACTTAAGATGAGAAATATCCAAATCTTTCATTACCACATATAATAGTTATCAATAAATGTTTAAGAACACAAATACATACAAAGATGTATCTTTATTATATATTTATAAATTGTATATATGAATTTCTATAATAAGAGACTTTCAAAATAAAACATTAGATAGACACATACACATATGCAAACTGGAAATTACAAAGGGTAACTATTTTTCTTACCCATGTCTCTCCTCCATCACTGACCATTCTCTTCAATAACAATACTGAAAATGTTATCCCATCTCAACTGGACTGAAATATGTCCAAACTAAAAAGTGAACCTGACCACAGCACCTCTAGGGGGTCATTAACATATAGACACATACTCAGCCTTTTCATGGGATCTCCAAAGTGGATATTAGCTATCAAAACTTACACTCGGGCTTCCCTGGTGACGCAGTGGTTGAGAGTCCGCCTGCCGATGCAGGGGACACGGGTTCGTGCCCCGGTCCGGGAAGATCCCGCATGCCGCGGAGCGGTTGGGCCCGTGAGCCATGGCCGCTGAGCCTGCGCATCCGGAGCCTGTGCTCCGCAACGGGAGAGGCCACAACGGTGAGAAGCCCGCGTACCGCAAAAAAAAAAAAAAAAAAAGTTACACTCATCACAGCCTACTCAGACTGGTATCAAAGCTGAGTATCCTTCATCCATTAGTCAAACAGGAAAGGTTAACGATTGCCTTCTGGTTGCATACCTCCACTTTCAGAAAGAGTAACATGCTAATACAGAAAGGAAACATGACAACTGTAAATACATGCCTTCAAACATTTGTTCTATTCTATGCCCTTTCCTGATGCTCAAATTTTAGGTTCTTGATGTCTGTTTTTTTACTTTAATCTCCATATTTTCACTTTCCCAGCTTATACATTAGAAATATCACATGAAACATTAGGTTTATGTTCCATATCAATTCACTGTGGTAATTTGTGTGTCTAAACATTTCATGCTGTGCCTAAATTCTCCTTCTGAAAATAGCTTTGTATAAATTAGAGGGCAGAAAACTTGTTCTGTAAAGAGTTAGTAAATATTTTCAGCTTTGCAGGCCATTTGCTCTCTATTGCAGCTACTGAACTCTGCCATTTTAGCACAAGAGCAGTCATAGACATTTTTCAAGTGAATGCATTTGGGAGTGTACCAATAAAACTTTATCTGTGGACATTGAGTGTGGATATTGAACCAGCAGGGAACCTGTACTACCACCTTTTGGGGCAGTAGTTGTTCAGGTCAATTTACTTAGAGATACGATTTTTGACCATTAATCAATTGTCATTAGCCTTTATGCATTTGAGTTCTTAAACTCTGACTTGTAACAGAAAGACTTACTTGGCATGAATCTAACACCATGGATAAACTTTACCTGAAAAGATTAAGTGCTTTAAATAATGACAGTTAAATAAATATTTACCATGTAGGAACAACATTAGCTTTGTTCAGTAGGCCCTTTCATTGACTGGGAAAATATTTTCTCATCTAGGCCATTTTGTTGTATTGCCTAGATCTTTTTGTCTCTCATTTATTTCTGTAATTACTCTCTTCTCTATCACTTATGTACTCTTTTGGGGGACTTTACAGACTCCTTGATAGAGCTTAGCTATCCTGAGGGTCTCTCTGCAAATCCTGTTCTCTTTTACTCCTTTTCATATGTAGGGCATGGAGGCAGGAAAGAACTTGACATAAAAAATAACGAACAGGTATTACCTCACACCAGTCAGAATGGCCATCATCAAAAAATCTACAAACAATAAATGCCGGAGAGGGTGTGGAGAAAAGGGAACCCTCTTGCACTGTTGGTGGGAATATAAATTGATACAGCCACTATGGAGAACAGGATGGAGGTTCCTTAGAAAACTAAAAATAGAACTACCATGTGACCCAGCAATCCCACTACTGGGCATAAACCCTGAGAAAACCATAATTCAAAAACAGTCATGTACCACAATGTTTCATTGCAGCTCTATTTACAATAGCCAGGACATGGAAGCAAGCTAAGTGTCCATCGACAGATGAATGTATAAAGAAAATGTGGCACATATATACAATGGAATATTAGCCATAAAATGAAACGAAATTGAGTTATTTGTAATGAGGTGGATAGACCTACAGACTGTCATACAGAATGAAGTAAGTCAGAAAGAAAAACAAATACTATATGCTAACACATATATATGGAATCTAAAAAAAAAAAGTGGTTCTGAAGAACTTAGGGGCAGGACAGGTATAAAAACGCAGACGTAGAGAATGGACTTGAGGACATGGGGAGGGGGAATGGTAAGTAGGGATGAAGTGAGATAGTGGCATTGACATATATATACTACCAAATGTAAAACAGATAGCTAGTGGGAAGCAGCCGCATAGCACAGGGAGATCAGCTGGGTGCTTTGTGACCACCTAGAGGGGTGGGATAGGGAGGGTGGGTGGGAGACGCAAGAGGGAGGAGATATGGGCATATATGTGTATGTATAGCTGATTCAATTTGTTATAAAGCAGAAACCTACCATTGTAAAGTAATTATACTCCAATAAAGATGTTAAAAAATAAATAAATAAAAGGACATAAAATTCCAAAAAAAGACAAAAAAGCATATTGCAAGTGACTGAGTGGTGACAGACAATATACACCAATTCCAGCTAGCTAACGTGAGAGGAATTTATTGACAGGACACTCGGGTCCTGAGTTAAAGCAACCAGTCTTTGGATGGGCTGGAGTCAGGCAATGTCAGGACCTCAGAAGCAGAAAATTATGTAATTTTTTACTAGAATGCTGACATCCATAAATCTCATCTCATTATACGTAAATAAAATGTATTGGAACCCCAATTTGCTGAGTTTAATTCTCTTAGATTACAGTGTAAGTCACTCTTGGAAATGAAATCTAAAATTGAGAACTTTTGTGTCTGGGGAGGGAGAGGGAAGAATACATTTTTCTTGTGCCCTCCTGGGGCAGAGTGAGGGCTGCTAGAGTAATCAAGCAATAAGTACTTTCAAGGTTAATATAAGGGAGAAAAATAGATTTCTTCTCTACTCTTTGGAATTCTCTTCTGAGAACATGGTAGTAAAGAGATTAAAAAGAGAAAAATAAAATAGAAATATATTAACATATATACATGTATAACAACCAGGAAAAGTGGGTAACTTTGGAACCAAGGATTAAATACCACATTAATAAGGAAAGGGGAGAGGATATAGGTCTCTCAGGGGAGAGTGATTTTTAAAATAATAGATGAGAGGTAGCATAGTCCGTGACAACTTTGAGTGTACTGTTGTCTTCTAGTCTCTTCTGTGATGAAGAGTCAATCTCCCTTAGTTAATGAAACTCCCTGGGGTGGGAGTAAGAATGTGTTGATAACAATTGTATCCTTTTTGGAGGATCTGTCTTTAGGCAGCTGAGGGGATGTCAGTGAAAGCCTCTCACTGTATTTGCTGTTTTTAGTGTGTCTACAGTTCAAAATAGTCAATATATCAAAAAGTGGCATATCTGGGGGTGACCTGTTCTGTTATCCTAACTAAGTAGTGTATTTTGAGCTTAAATTCTGTGCTAAGGCTCAGGATACTTTACCTTTATTTGGGGGCTAATATTATTCCCAAAATGAACTGTTCTTTCCAAAGTATGAATTTGGAACCATTCATTTAGAAGTAACAGAAAATATTCTGTCTTGAGTTAGCTGGTTCTTTGAGGGAAATGAATAGATCCTCCTCATGCATTTAGGAGACGTTACCTGACTCACAAAGGTGTGGGGAGAATCTAATGGTTATGAGAATCCAATGATGACCCTTCATTTTAATGGTAAACCTCTTGTCCCCTTTCTGTCTGTAAGAAAGAGTGTTCACTGCAATCTCCTAAATACCACGGCAATAAATGCCCATACTGATTCATAAATACCCCCAAGTGGCAAAATTATCTCACACTCCTGGGGAAAGAAAACAGAACAAAACAATGGTTTCTCCTCACATCAAATTTTAAAATGTAGTTTCCCCACTCCACCTTCACCTGCCATGTGCAAAATTAAGAATACAAAGCAAATCTGATTTAGGCAGAAACTTTGGATTCCCCAACCCACATATCAAGTAGCCAAAATTCAATAATTTGCCCTCCAAATGAAAAAAGGCCTTCTTTGCCTTTACTTGATCTCATGAATAATCCTGCTCCTCTAGGTATCCACTTACTTTAAATTGAGGATACTGGATTTGTGGTAATTTTTTTTTTAAACATCTGTATTGGAGTATAATTGCTTTACAATGGTATGTTAATTTCTGTGTGGTAATTTCGTACAATCTTTGCCTTGTTTGAAAAATGCACACAGCAAAAACCTACCTGGGTTTGGTTTATCTTTGTGCCTTGCACATTTTCATTTTGCCACACCCTTCCTTAGAGGCAAGAAGAGAAAATGCAGGGCTGGAGGGCCAGGCTTCAGCTTGAGAAAGTTCCCTGAACTTTGTGCTCACTGTCCTTGTCTTTTCTCATCAAGCAGGATGTGGCACTTCAGGTTTTGCAGCCACCATCCCTTCCCTTGCAACGCAGATCAAGGCCTCTAGTTGATGGTCTGGTTGATTACCTAAACCAGTTTAAATGGTTTCCTGTGCATTTCTCAAAATGTGTTTAGCAAAGGAAATGAAATCAACCAGTTGAATAATCAACAATTTGCACTCACCTTTATCCCCCACCCTCATTCCCACCCCAACTTCAAGTAAGACATTTTATTATTATTCTAAAAATTTATTATTTTATTTTACTTTTGGCTGTGTTGGCTCTTCGTTGCTGCGTGCGGGCTTTCTCTAGTTAAGGTGCTCGGGCTTCTCATTGCAGTGGCTTCTCGTTGCAGAGCACGGGTTCTAGGTGAATGGGCTTCAGTAGTTGTGGCACATGTGCTCAGTAGTTGGGGCTCGCAGGTTCTAGAGCGCAGGTTCAGTAGTTGTGGCGCACAGGCTTCGTCACTCCACGGCATGTGGGATCTTCCAGGACCACGACTTGAACCTGTGTCCCCTGCATTGGCTGGCGGATTCTTAACCACTGTGCCACCAGGGAAGCCCAAGAAAGATGTTTTCATATGTCAATTCTTGGGTGAAAAGTTTACCTTCCTGGATATTTACATTGTAAATTTGAGATTTTGCATAAACTTTCATTTAAAAATTCAGTTGTTTTTGTTAGAGAACCTCGGAATCCATTAAGGATTAATAGTGTTAAGACTATTAGAAAAAAAAAAGGTAATTTACTTCCTTCTTTTCCTGCACATTAAAATGACTAAACACAAAGGCTTTCCTTTTCCTATCATTGAAAGCATTTCAAATTGAGGATTATCAGACAATAAAAACCTGGAAATGAGCCAATTAATTCATGTTGAATTAAACTTAGCACAATGCCACTGGTACCAGTTTAAAAATCCAAATATTTTAATTTATTTGAATTAACAGTACTTAATTATCCTAAAATCATATTCATTAATGGTATATGTATTTTTCACTGTATAAAAAAATTTAAATGTTGAATTCTAATAGAAAGTGAGCCGTTACACAATGAGGAATCACAAATACTAACTTCCTTTTTAAGACTCTGTTAAAAATGGAGTTTCCACCCATTTTTTTATCTAGTAAGACTGCTTGAATTCTATTTGTATCAAAGCCAGTAACTGGTTAAAGAACCAAGTTCAATTTGATACCAGAAATACTTTGCTATATATATTCCCATTTCATTTTTTTCGTTATAGAAAGTGTTGCCTTATCAAAACCAAGATTGTAAATATATTTTTAAGAAGTCTTTAATACACCTCACATGAATTCAGCCTATGAAAATGATGTACCAACTAGCTAGTCTAGACAAGGGATTTCACATACCCAGGTGAAACCCTTTTCTATGATATAACGTAATTTACCTAGATCACCAGATGTCTGTCATTTATTTTTCCCCAGTGAGGCCAAGAGGCAGGCCCCTTTGCATAGATTTAATCTGGGAATAAGCCTTCCAGACACCAGCCACACGAGGTAGGTTTTAAAACTTTATTTGCATGTTAAAAAATTGTGCATTCCAATAATTAAAATCATTTGAACAACAACAAAAAAAAATGGCACTCTGATTTAACTGCATTTTACAGCCCACAAGACACCTTGGACCACCTTGCTCTTTACTCTAAATTTCACTGTCGTCCCACCCAGCCTCCTCCTTCACCAACATGCAAGTTCTTTTCCTCCCAGCCAGACAGGCGGATGGGAGAGGCAGACGCGGCCTTTGTTGTCAGTAGTTCTCCTCCATTCTTTGATGTGAAAAGGGGCAGCACAGTCATTAAATCTTAATCCAACCTCTTTGCATCTTACAAAGTTAAACAGCTAAAAGAATTAAAATAAGAAGGCAATGCTCGTGGAATGTACAGTGCATATGGGAGGCTCACGCCTTATTACGACTCGCCTGCTTGCTTCTCCTGTTCAATCGCTGCGACCGGAAAAGAAAAAGACAAAAAAAAAAGATGGAGGGGGCTGGAGGTGCGAATTCAGTATAGCCGAGCATAGAATTTCAGTACTTTCGTTTAAAGACATCTCTCCTCATCAAATTTCTACAAGCACAAATAGGCATTCCACTATGAAATATTTATGTGATATACAACATTTGAACAGAGAAAAGGATAAAGGTATTTGCATATTAATATGGTATATTAAACACTCAATTATTAGATTATTAAAGCCCCGTGTTTGTTGACTGCAAGGCAATTTTCAATTAACCTTTCCATGCCGCGTGAATCAAAAAACTGTCAGCTCCTCCCCCGCACTCCCTGCACCCACCCCAATTCTCCCAGCCCCTCCCATCCTCTCCTACCCACCCCGCCACTCCCGCTCGGCCTTTTCTAAAGAAGGGGGGTGGGAGGGAGGCTTACTTTCTTGTGAAGGCAGTGGATTTTTCTCTTTCGTTTCTGTTTTCTTCAGTTTCGACTTATCGAATTTCTCAATCTCAGCCATATCGGGTTTGTCAGACATGGCTGCAGAGGAAGCTGCAGGTACAAAGCCAAGAGGGAGGTTGAGGGCAGGCCTCCCGACTCAGAAACAAGCCTCTGCCCTCCTGTCTCCTGCCGGAAAACCCACTTTGACTCCTTCTGCTTTCATTCAGGGCTAAAGATCATACTCTTTCTACACGAAAAAATGAGAGCCTCCCTCCCCGCCTTTAGTATTTCAAAACGCGGGGGGTCAAATTGGGAAGATCGCCCACACTAGGAGGCCAAATCTTTCGGAACAGTGAAGTTAACCACTGTGGGTTAGTTACTTGCAGCGTTTCAACATTACAGAAAAGTGAAACCATTTCAAGTTTAAGGGCAAGAAAATCGACGTAGATTTCTTAAAATGAAGCCAAGGCTGCACAAAATGTTTCCGTTTTCTATACGTGGCCTCTTCCCCAAAGATGCGAGCCGTCCTGCTTTCTTCTCTGCTCACAAAGGCGGCAGCTGCTGCCGGGCGCCACCGACCACCGCCCTACCCGCTTCCTTCCTTTAGCTCAACAATGTAGCCAGCCGCACACAAAGCTGCCCCCCACACCCTCTAGATCAACGCTGATCTGCATTTAGGAGCCACTCCGCAGCTCTGCACACATCCCCCTGCAAGAAGGGCGTTTTAAACATTTCATATTATAGCCCAGCCGCCTTAAACCTTAACAGATACAGCCCATAAAGCCAGAGGAGGAGAGAGAAAAAATGTCATTGTGGAGCTCCGGGCTTGGGTGGGTGTGAGCCGGAACAAAGGATCTTGCTGCTCCTGATTCATCATCGCCTACGAGGCATGCAGAATGCTTTTGGGGGAGGAAAGAAAAAAATGTTCCCATCGGAGCTGCCACAGCAAAACTGCCAAGTTTTTAAATATTAAAAAAAAAAAAATCACCGACCCCGTTACCCAGCATCTGGAAGGGTCTAGCACCCCCAAGCTCCCCAGGGGCAGCCTTTCCCGGGAAGACGACTCGTGCTCGGCTTCAGGAATGAGGGCGCGGGGCGGGAAGGGGAGCAAAGTGGCAGGGGCCCCAGGGCTCACCGGAGCGAGCTACAAGCTAACGAGGTCCGGCCTCCGCAGTAGTCGCCGCCGAGTGCCGGGCAGGGCCCGGCTGGCGCCGCTATATGCGCGCTCCTATGTAAATGAGGTGACGTCACCGCCGGCGTGCCTAACTTCTTCGCGCAGCGTCTCCGGAACGGCGTCCTAGGCATGGCTGGCGTTGGGGACCCACACCCCGCGTCCACCCACGCACCTAACCGCAGCGAGGGCGGAAAAATAAAACGCGCAAAACCCACCCTGCAACACTTCCTTCATAATGTATGTCCCCAGCCCTGTATGTCTGTTCTGTCATCATGGGTTTTTGCAGCAGCCGCGCAAACCTGTTCTTGGGGACCGGAGCGTGACAACTAAAGGCCTGGGTGGTACCTAGGGGGACTGGCATTCCTTTACTGCGAAGCTGCCTTTGTCCGTTGCAGACATCCCCAAGCCAGGGTGCGGTGTCCCTTGCCTCAGGCCCTCGCCCACTGCAGCGGTGCGATTCCCGTGATTTCAGCTTTCAGGCCAGTGGAAGCCCTACGCCCCACCCCGGCCCTCTTTGTCTCTTCGCTGGCATCCTCCTAGACTTGCGTGGGAAGTAAACCACCATAAATGATTAAGAAAAAAAACCTTTATTACCGTAGCATGCAAATTTTTTTATCGCTACAATTTTGGTGAGCACCGAAACCAAATAACTAATAACTGCTGATTCGTTGTTAATTTATCTGGAGTTTATATATAGAGTACAACACCTCTCCCTTAGAAAAAGTCAGTCAAGTTCAAGCTATGCTACTTACTTCCTGCCTGATGAGGAGGAAGTTTTTTCACTTTCCTGTTCATTACTTTCCTAAATTGTGAATTGCTAAGGAGGCTGGTTTTGAAGGCCAGAGACTGCAATTCCATTATGCCTAAAACTCTGAAGGTTGAATTTAAAAATCAAACTCTATATTTTGAATGGAGTTTTTGGAGCACAATACCATTTTATTTTTCCCCTTGGGGTATAGTTGCTTTACAATGTTATCTTAGTTTCTGCTGTACAACGATGTGAATCAGCTGTATGTGTACATATATCCAGAAGTTTCTTAAAAAACTAAAAATAGAGCTACCATGTGACCCAGCAATCCCACTACTGGGCATATACCCTGAGAAAACCATAATTCAAAAAGACACATGCACCCCAATGTTCGCTGCAGCAGTATTTACAATAGCCAGGTCATGGAAGCAACTTAAATGTCCATCAACAGAGGAATGGATAAAGAAGATATGGTACATTATATATAATGGAACCTTACTCAGCCATAAAAAGGAACAAAATTGGGTCATTTGTAGAGACTAGATGGACCTAGAGTCTGTCATACAGAGTGAAGTAAGACAGAAAGAGCAGGATTCCATTTGAAGTGCACTTCTAAGTTACATCCGGAAATTTGGGAGCTCTAGGTAGAGAGGAGCAGTTTTCAAAATGGCACCTGACTCTGTGAATACTAGGGACTCCTCTTCTTACGGCTGAAATTACTTACAAATACCATGCATACCATGCCGGGGTGGGCCACGCTGCACATGGCCTGTGAAAGGAAAATGAACCAGGTTGTTGTTTTAAGGTAAAGTAGTTTTAAGGTAAAGTATGCACAATACTCCTCCCTCCCTGCATCCTCAGAAAATGTTTCCAGAAACTCGTTGCTAACCATGTTTATGGCAGAGGCTTTTGTCTCACTTGGGATTAGAGTCTGTTGTTATATAGCACTTAAAAGCCACTGCAGGAGCACCTCAAACCTCCCCATTTTTTCCTCCACTGGCCTTCCTTCTTCAGTGGAGAGGGAGAGGGGGGTAGGGGCAGGTTACTGTCTGGTTCCCCAGTTCACAAGTGGGGATACTGGACTTTTTGTGCAGGCAAAAAGACTTTTTGTGCAGGATGTCACCTCTCTAGTTACATGTCTCCCTGACCCCATCCTAGGAGATTGGTGTGAGGGTCCACTTCATTTGAGAAACAGAAGATGTGGCAGGGTGGATTTTTGGTGGGTTTCAACTGACAGCTGCATTTTACTGACCCCATCTCTGTAGTTTCTCTATTTTTCTTTCTGTCAATCAGAGCCTGTCAAATATCACTTCTTTCCTCCAATGTTTCCTGTTTAGAAAAGAATACCACTACCAACTCATTGCTGCTTCTTCCTCTCCATTTAAAGGAAAACATACAGCATGAGTTGTTAGTTTGTTTCATTCACGGTCTTTCTCAGGACTAGAGCCTAAGAGATAGCTGCATAGGAGCTCTGAGAAGCTGCTCTGGAGGTTGGGGAGAGCCAGTGTATGTGTGATTTTTGTCTAGGAATATGTACAGTCATGCATCTTGGTAAAAGACTACTGGCAAACACAAAGAACAGATAACTCAAGGTAATGATTTTGGTGCTTTCCTATGTATTTAAGAACCTGCATTTATTAAAATTCTGCGTGAGGTATACATCTTTACTATCTAAGAGGCCTTCTGTGGAAAGCACAGAGTATCCGGTTATCAACTTAATTTCCTCCCAGAGTGCACTGTTAGTCATTGATAGCATCAGGTTTTGGCTTAATCCTTGTAGACTTGTGGGGGAGGGGGGATAAGCAAAAAAAAAAAAAAAGCAAAACCGCTTTGTTCTTTGTTTAGTTACCCAAGGTCTTTTCCTTAGAAAGGGTTATGCTTTGCAGAACAGTGTATCTAAAGGGGACTAATGAATAGAAATTTGCAAATGCTTAGAGAATTTTTTTAGTTTTGTAACAAGCAGCCTTCTGCTGTGTTTAGATATGGATAGAAAGGAAGGGAAAGAGAGGAAGGCAACTGGTGAAAAGAAGAGTCTACATTGTTGGACTTGACTTTCCAACTTGTCGGGAATCTAGAGAGAGTGGAAGGGGTAGCAGGAGGCAAATGGAAGCAAATGCAAACTCAGGCAATATTCTTAAGACATGTGTGACTCTGGCCTGTTAATATTTCTGTGCTGGAATTTTCTCATCTGTGAAATGGGATAATTTTAGTATGTACCACACAGTGTTGTTGGGAGGCTGAAATGCTTGGAAATCACATAATAGTAAGCATTTTAAAAAATTATTATTATCATTATTATTGTCATTATTATTATTGTAACTGAATGCAAGTTCATGTGTCCAACGCACAGTGAGGCCAAACAATAATGAAACACTGGACTTTGGAGCAGAGAAAGATATATTGCAGGGCCATACAAGGAGTCAGGTTGCTCATGCCCCCAAAACCTTGATTTCTCCTAAAGACTTCAGCAAAACAGTTTTAAAGGCAAGATGAGGGAGGGGCATGTTTGGTTGTTGCAAACCTCCTGGTGTTGGAATTCTTTGTTCTTACAGCTGTCCATGTAGGTCAGGTCATGATATTCCTGTAAAATTCCAACAAGATAATTGTTGTTCTCTGTTCTGCAACTTTTGATCTCTCATCCTTTGAATGGACCCTTAGCTGTGAGAGCTTTGGGAATAACCTATTCTGTATATTTCAGTCTGTAGACAACATTCTTTTACAAAGCACAGGCAACAAAGCACAAAGTTTAAACTAAAAGTGAAAGATCTAATATGGACTAAGAGTTGTTCTTTCAGGGTTTGGTATTAACTAAACTTTTATATGTTTTTTACATTAGCTATTTCTCAGAAGTACTAGTAAAATGAGATATTTTGGTAGCTTTCCAGCAAATTGAAAATAGCACCTCCCAGTGGCTGATGCCTTGTAAGAGTCAGGTGAAGTAATAGGAGTTTTAAGACTGTTTTCATGCCCACAGCCTTTCCGTGAGGAGAGGTTTATAGATGGGGAAACTGAGGCTTAGAAATCCAGTGCTGTGATAACTCAGCGAGTAGCCACTCTGTATTATTGATGTTAAGGGTACAGAAAAGTTTTCACCCCTTTGCCCTGAGTGTGCTCCAGGAAGAGTGTGAGACAGGCTGCTTTGTTTCTGACAATGCCTGATGCATAGCAGTTGCTCAATAAACATTGAAGGCATGGTATGGAAGTGACTGGCTTCGGTGAGGAATGTCCTTGGCCCCAGCTCGGCCAACTCTGAGTCTGTGACTCTAGCCACTGTGCTTTCATTTCCAGATAATTTAATCCTTTTAGTACTAATATTTCAGATGTCAGGGATGATGTCTTCATCATAGAAGCTACAGTTCTTAAGTGGGTTACCATATGCTGGACAAAAGAACTATAGATCAGGCAGCTCCAGGTTGCATTGTGCACTCTGGGCTCAGGGCTCTCTAGTGAAAAATGAGTAGACAGCCCACCTGGGCCAGGCCCTGCCTTCCTCTCTTTGGGGGGGGCACAGACCCCGTGAAAACCATGCCAAGAGGGCCTGCACTGGAAGGTGGCCACGTTGAAGCCCATGCCCAGTGGAACCAGGCAGCATTGTCAGGGTACACTGTGTTTTATGTTGCTTTCCAGGGTGGGCAGGGACAGATTTGAAGCTATTTCCAAAGCTGGGGAAACAGCACTTGAAATCTGAGTTCAGGAAAATTCATCCTGTTATTTTTAACCTATTACATTTTATGCGGAGTACTGACCAGAGAAGAGGAGGGGGAATGGGGACTAAGCAAGGCTCCCGACTCTTTGCTTTCTCAGGCCCAGGTCCCTTTGTCCATGTTTCAGGGCCTCTTGCCATCTGCCCCCACCTACCTCAGCCCACTTTCCCCTATGACCCCGCAAGCTCCACCTGTTCATCTAAATCTCCTTAAAGACCCAGCCCAAGTCTCCCCTTGATGACAGGGAGGTGATATTTAGTGGTCTAGCTGTACATCAGACCCTCTGTTAAAGCCCTTTGTGTACAACATCTGATTCAGTTCTCACCCTGTGCAGTGGCTACTAATACTCCCATTTGACTGCTGAAGAAACCGAGGCTCAGAGAATTGAAGCAACTTGCTCGACATCTGACTACCAAGTCGATGTGCTCACGGAGGCCCATTTCTACCAGGATTCCCAGCTTGGAGGGCTCCACATTGTACACTATGTAATGGAACAGAAGGCTCCCTCAGCTAGGGGGCTAAAAAGGAGGGGGCAGTACCAGGAGAGCAGAGGAGGGTCAAAGAACATTCTCGAGAATGTTGGACCCTGGGCTGCTAAATTTGTTCCTGAATCCAAGCTCATTCTGCTCACCATACAAGAGGCCAAAACATCAGGAGATGAGTTGTTGGGGTAAGGAATAGCTACTTTATTTGGAAAGCCAGCAGATCAGAAAGATGGTGGACTACTGTCCCAAAGACCCATCTTCCCTGAGTTAGAATTCAGCCTTCTTATACTTAAAGGGGAGGGGATGTGGCTGGTTGTTCCAAACTTCTTGGTGTTGGAGTCCTTTGTTCTTGCATCTGTTCACATAGGTTAGGTCACAATGTTCTTGTAAACCTCCAACAAGACAAATATTCTCTGTTCTGCAACTTTTTATCTCCATATGGGTGAAAAACATTACACCCTTAAAGGTCAGAGCCTTGAGAATGGGCTATCCTGTATATTTCAGGCTATAGGCAACATTCTTAACTTGTAGCAAAAGCAATAGAATACCAAAGTTAAAGAAACAGGGACTTCCCTGGTAGTGGTTAAGAATCTTCCTGCCAATGCAGGGAACATGGGTTCAAGCCCTGGTCTGGGAAGATTCCCACACGCTGTGGAGCAGCTAAGCCTGTGAGCCACAACTACTGAAGCCCGTGCACCTAGAGCCTGTGCTCTGCCAGAAGAGAAGCCACCGCAGTGAGAAGCCCACACACTACAACGAAGAGTAGACCCCACTCTCTGCAACTAGAGACAGCCCACACGCAGCAACAAAGACCTAACACAGAGAAAAGTAAATAAATAAATAAAAGAAACAGATCCAATATGGAGTAATATTTATTCTTCTCTATTACAACTTTCTTGTTGATTTTACTGATTTGATGGAATCTTGGAGCCAAAAGGAGCTTTACAGGGGATCTCATTCAACCCGGTTCCCTTCTGCAGCTTGAATTTGCCTCTACAACATCCCCTCCAACTGGTTACTCTGCCTACATGCACAGAAACAGCAACTTAAAAGCCAGAGGGCTTCCCTGGTGGCGCAGTGGTTGAGAGTCCGCCTGCCGATGCAGGGGACACGGGTTCGTGCCCCGGTCTGGGAAGATCCCACACGCCGCGGAGCAGCTAGGCCTGTGACCCGTGGCCGCTGAGCCTGCGCGTCCGGAGCCTGTGCTCCACAACGGAAGAGATGGCAACAGTGAGAGGCCCGTGTACTGCAAAAAAAAAAAAAAGAAGAAGAAGCCAGAGAATCTTCAAGTACATGAGGAAGTGAGGACTAGCTTTGTTTCAATGGGGTTTCCATAGAATAAGAGAAACTGACAGGTAATAAAGTGGAGAGGCAGGCAGGGCCAAGTGGTATAATAACAATAATAGAAAGAACAATAATCATGACCATAATCATGGCAGTAATATTAGGAAACATTCTTGAATGCTTATTGTATACCAAGGAGCCTCCCATGAAATACCTCATTTAATCTTCAACCCTATGATAGAGACACTGTTATTTTTCTCCATCTCAGATGTGGGAATCCTTGAGATATTAATACATAAGAAGCCATCTCATTTAAGAATTACATACTTTTCTAATCCTAAACTAAGGACTTTAGCCTTTTTCTATAGGCCAATGCATAAAGTTACAATCTGTCTCATTAAACCACCAAGGTCTTCCATCTTTAAAACATTTATATATAACTATTAAAATACTAGATCATATAAATTAAAAATTTGCCTGCCCCAATTTTCAAGTTATATTATAGAAACCCTATCTGCTCTCTTTGCATCCTCCTAAAAATGTACTTGCAATAGACAGTTCTATATCCAGAGTATTACTAGTTTTACACAGCTTTTTACTTCTTTAATATTTTTCCAGCAGTCATTCATATTACAATGGTTAAAAAATAGGAGGTCAAATAATATATTGAAGTAGGAAGCAATACATATTCCCAATGGATTTCTGTGTTAACAATTGTAACATGTTATTCCATTGTGAAGCAAAATCATCACTAGCAAGTAATAAATGTTCATATATTTAATGTGCTTTGTCTGTGCACATCAAAGATTTTCCATAGAATATGACTCTGCACCATCAGCAGAAAATACTAACTGTATGATAAGAAAAGTAAACCACAGGTAATAGACAACCAGCCAAATTAAAGAGGAAGCTCAAAGCATGCCAAGATGAACCTCTTGGCTAACGCTGACAACTTCCTCTTTCTAAGGCTGGTTTCACAGTCCTGTGACCTGTGTAGTCACACAAAGCCCCATGTTTTCACTTCACATTAGGTTCCCAAGTTTGAAGTCTACCCTGGCCTTCTCATTCTCATTCCCTGAGCACTCCCAGTGCCTCAGGCTTTTCTTAGAACCTAGGTGCATGTGAGGCAGGAAACGCGGGGTTGACCCAAGGACAGCTTCCTCATGTAAAGGAATTAGGCAGAATGCAAAACTACCTCCTTGTTTTGCACTTTATGATGTCATGACACATGGAGGAATGGCATCTAAAACAGAAACGTTGTAGCATCTGAGCAAGAAACTCAGACCATGGAAACCAGAGGTCCCCAACATTTTTGGCACCAAGGACTGGTTTCATGGAAGACAATTTTTCATGGATGGGGTGTGGGGATGGTTCAGGCGGTGATGTGAGCTCTGGCAAGTGGCTGTAAATACAGATGAAACTTCACACACTGTCCCACTGCTCACTCCTGCTGTGCGGCCTGGTTCCTAACAGGCTGAAGAGCGGTAGTGGACTGGGGCCCGGGGATTGGGGACCCCCGATGGAAACCATGGAGCATGTGCAAGAAAAATGCACAGGTGGCTTATGTCCCTGTATGAACTTCCGCGTGTGGCGCTTGAGCAATAAGGGAAAATTTAAGGGAAAACAGTTCTTAGAGTACATGTTCGGTTGGGTTGATAAAACAAATGTGCAAGACTGGGGACTGATGCCAGCTGGTGCAATCCAGGCCATACCTCAACCCTACCCTCAATGAATGTTACACCCAGATCAAAAAGACCTCACCCATTCAAAGGGCTAAAAATAACATCAAAGGGGATCCAAAAACCCTGTGGGGTGCCTCCCACTCCCAAGGACACTGGCACTCTTTTCTGTTTCCTTTTGCTTCTGCCGTGAATAAACTGCTTCTCTGTTCTCTGCTCCTCAGCCTCAGCGTGTGTGTGTGTGTGTGTGTGTGTGTGTGTGTGTGTGTCCGTTCCTCTGTGTTCCTCACTGAAAATCTTTTTGGACCAGTTGAACAAGAGCCTGGACTTTTTTTTTTTTTTTTTTTTTGGCGGTACGCGGGCCTCTCACTGCTGTGGCCTCTCCCGCCGCGGAGCACAGGCTCCGGACGCGCAGGCCCAGCAGCCATGGCTCACGGGCCCAGCCGCTCCGCGGCATGTGGGATCCTCCCAGACCGGGGCACGAACCCGCGTCCCCTGCATCGGCAGGCGGACTCGCAACCACTGCGCCACCAGGGAAGCCCGAGCCTGGACTTTTGATAAAGCTTTTCCAGGATCACACACATCAGTTCTCTTCCCTTCCTTTTTGCCAGGTTATTTTTTCTTATCTAAGGGATGCCTGCAGTGATCAGCTTACTTGCCCATCAGAACTACCTGGCACATACCAAGGTCAATGAAGGAGCAAGTCTTTACCAGCATCTCTACCCATTTCTCTAGTTCTCTATGTTGCCTGTCCTCACTAGAGCCTTCCCAGGGAAAGAATCCCATAGTTTCCGTCAAAGCAAGAAGAAGTGGATGCTGTGCTTTCACACAAAGGCCAAACATGGGGCAAGTGGAAGCACCTGGAAAAGGATACATAAATTCTAGTTTTATACTATGCCAAATAGAGAAAGTCACCAATGGAATTAAAAACAGCCTGGGAATCAATGAACTGAATAATTCTGCTTTTGATGTTTAATTTACCATTTACTTCTGCATCTTTTCTTTTGCATAAATTCCAGTCTACAACAGTAGCTTACCTTAAAAGTGTTTAGGCACCAACCCAAATGAACCAGCCATTTGGATGTCTATTGGAAAAAAAAAAAGACCAGCTTATAGGGGTCATCTTACATTTTAGGGTTTACTAATTCCTTATGTAATTCATATTTATCTGGTGTTTTTTTAACTTTCTCAAAGGATTGTCTAATCTTTTCTGTCATTTTTATCCTTAAAGCACCATTATGCAGATTTATCTGCATGTATTTCACAGAGGCTGAAACTCAGCATGGAAATGTTAAATGACCTGCCCAAGGGTATTTAGCTGGTTAGCAGAGTCAAGACCACAAAACAAAACTTCTTACTTTCAATTCTGGGTCCATAGTCTTTTAGACATGATTTTAGGTGCTAGACATAAGATAATCCATACTTCAAAAGGAAAAATGTATTGTAGGAAAAAAGAAAGCCAAATTCAGTCTTCCATAAAATTCAGTCTTTTAAGGGCAGTATTTTCTGAACTGTAAGATGATATCAATTCTTGAATATTTCTCAGTGATAACACAAAATAGCATCCCTGGTTTTGTTGTAACATTGGCAGTGGTAAATGATGACTGTTCATCTTGTCTGTTAGTTAGTTCTTGTTATCTAAAGATCCATTTAGATTTGAAAGTGTGTGGCTTCCAAGGACCTAAATTTACTCAGTCATGACAATGGCTTCCTTTTCTTAACTACTTACAGTCCTGAGTACAGAGTGTGAATATACATTTGGACTTCAGTGCATCTATTTTTCTATAGATAGATAGGTAGATAGATAGGAACATAATTTTAGTTTGGGTCACATATATCAAACCAGTATTTTATTATATTAAACAAGTGCCAGATACATCTACAGAGTGTTTGTCAGAGCCAGGCACTGTTGTATGTGCATTTTAATCCCCCAAATATTACTGTTGTGAAGGTATAGTTAGTCTCCTGTTTTGTAGAGAAGAAAAATAGGACTCAGAGAAGTAACTTAGCCACTTAGCTAGTAAGACTGACCATTTAATATGAAAGCTATGAGTTTTATTTTTTAACATTTCATTTGCCCCCTACCCCTGTCTGCAACCCAACAGGGGCAGTAAGTAGAGATATTGCAGAAACTAACATCTGTAATGTTAGATACTGTGTATTGCTTTATTGAATCATCTCAATAACCCCATAACCTTGGTTTTAGGATGATCATTTTACAAATGGAAAAGCTGAGACTTAAGAAAAAGGGAGGGAGGTATGGCTCCTCCCTGCAAGAAACTTGCATTCTAATCTGATAACGATATGACTATTGTACCAATTCATATGCATTTTTCATTTTAGATTTCTGAAACAGAAAGTCCTCCTTCTCTAAAGTAAGTTCTTGTTGTTCAGAAGTTATTTAACACTAAGGGAGAAAACCCAAAACGTTGGGCTCGGACCTCTCTAGAGATGAGATTACCGCATTATACGAAAAACTTGAGCCGGGGGGGGAAAAAAAAGGAAATGCCCTGAGTTTGCCTATTGCCTTTTGCTCTAGACCAAGATTTCTCAACCTTGGCATTAATGATATTTGGGGCCACGTAATTCTTTCCTGTGAAGGCCCAGCCTAAATACGTAGGATGTTTAGCTGCATCCCGGCCTCTACCCACTAGATGTCAGTAGCACCCTCCTCCAGTTTTGACCACCGAGAGTGTCTCCAGACATTGCCCAATGTCCCCCGGGGTCAGAATCGCTCCCTCCTTTGAGAACCACTGGTCCAGAAACTGCCTTGGAGCGCTCTGTGTCTATGCCGCTGGGGCACTTGTACCAAAAAATCCAAGGTTAAGATCCTGCTTTGGGCAGCTATCTCAGGAAGAGAACCGTCTCCTCTGTAAGAGGAAACCAGAGGCAAGCTTGTTTTTTACGACAAGTGGAGTGCCAGTGACCCTGCCACGCACAGGGGGTTTGACTGGGCAGCAGCTGCCTTGTCACTTTCGCCAGTCCTCAGACTCATTCTCCGTGGTGGGGTGAGGTGCAGAGGGTCGTTGGTAATGATTTATCTTGATTCATATTTTGTCCAGCTTTCCTGTTGGTCTCGGTTCTGCCCATCCGTGCTGATTCTAAAGGGCAGAGAGCTGGACCACCCGAATTATACATGTGTGTTCTATCCATTATGTGTGGATAGCTCTTTCTTTGTTATAAGAAATTTCCTGAGATTTATCAGGGACTTGCCACAAAGACCTGGCGCTTGACTCTTTGGTAGAAAAATCACCGTCAGTGATGTCATCAGCACCCTTGTGGGACAGAGTGTGCGTGTACACCTTAATATATACAGTGTCATAGCTATTCATGTGGTAGGACTCCAGGGGCCTTAGCAATGCTAACATTCTACCCAGGCTTTGCAGGATGGCTGCCTAATCCTCACAGCTGGCTCACGTAAGAGGTGAACCCAGCATACACGCTTACATGGGACCATATCATCCCCGCAGTGGGATTCTAGCTAGTGTCATCTCGAGGACAGACCCGATGTGCTTTCTCCTAGTGCACCCTCTCTGGGAGAGCGTGGACCTGGTCCCGGGGGGTGAGTGCCAGTCGCCCATCAACGACCGGTGGAGGGACAGTGTCTACGATCCTGGCTTAGAACCGCTCACCGTCTCTTACGACCCGACCACCTGCCTCCGCGTCTGGAATAACGGGTACTCTTTCCTCGTGGAACTTGAAGACTCTGCAGATAACTCAGGTGAGAGCCAGACCTGTCTGTGGGCTCATCTGGAGTTAAAGGGACAGTTTCATGTCAGCACAGGCCACATCGCGAGGCCTCCATGGGAGAGGGGACCTCTTTTATTAGTAGTGGCACGGGACTCACTGGACTCTTTTTTTCATTGTGTGATACACATAACATGAAATGTACTCTCTTAGCCTTTTTTTAAGTATATAGTTCAGTAATATTAACTACATTCACACTGTTGTGCAACTGTCACCTCCATCCATCCTCAGAACTTTGTACCCATTAAATAATAACTTCTTATTTTTCCCCGCCCTCCAGCCCCTGGCAATGAACATTTTACTTTTGTTTCTATGAATTTGACTTTTGGGTGCCTCATTTAAGTGGAATCATACAGTATTTGTCTTTTTATGATTGGATGATTTCACTGAGCATAACGTTTCCAGGTTCATCCGTATTGTAACATGTGTCAGAATTTCCTTCTTTTTGAAGGCAGAATAATATTCCATTGTATGTACAGTTAATCCGTGGAAAACACAGAGGTCAGGGGCACCAACCCTCCACAAAGTTGAGAATCTGAGTATACCTCATAGCCAGCCCTCTATATCTGCATTTCCTCCATATTCTTGGATTCATCCAGCTGGGGATCATGTAGTGCTGGAATATTTACTTTAGAAAAAAATCCACGTATTAGTGGACCCACGCAGTTCAAACCCGTGTCGTTCAAGGGTCAGCTGTATATACCACATTTTGTTTATCCCTTCATCTGTTCGTGGACACTCGAGTTGCAGCCGCCGTTTGGCTATTGTGAATAATGCTGCTATGAACATGGGTGTACAAATATCTTTTCAAGATGCTGTTTTCAATTCTTTTGGGTATATACCCAGAAGTGGGATTGCTGAATCCTCCTTGGACTTTTTTGAGTGTATGAAAAATGTCTCTTTTCATTTTTATGCACATTTCCATCTTCTACTATAAACAGTATTTCCTGTTAATACATGTATCTCTGTGTATAGATTCTATAAATGATGTAGAAGATAGGGCGTGAAGTTAAAACTTTGCTAGAAATTTATTTTCTGTGTGTGTTGAATATGTGGTAATGTTCCTCTGCTTGCTGACTTTACAAATAACTTTTATATTAAATAGCAATACTATTTAGTCAGATTTTAAATGATAAAATTGCAATACAGTTGAGCCTTGAACAACACAGGTTTGAACTGTTTAGGTCTATTTATACATGGGTTTTTAAAAAATAACTACATACTACAGTACTACACCATCTGCTGTTGCTTGAATCTACAGATGCGGAACCAAGGATAAGGAGAGCCAACTGTAAAGTTAAATATGCTGATTTTCAACTGCGAGGTGGTTGGCACCCCTAGCCCCTGAGTTGTTCAAGGGTCAACTGTACAGGGCAAAAGGCTAGTCAGGCAAGAAAAAGGCCTTTTATATTTGTGGTCACCCAATAACATGTATGTATTTTGTCATTCATTGATTTATTTATCCATTCAACACTTAACTAAGTGCCAACCATGTGTCAGACATTGCACTGGGTGCTAGGAATAACAACTCGATTCTTGACCTCCCAGAGTTCAAAGTCTAGTGACAGAAGCACACATTAAAATGATAAAGAAAGTGTGATTTGAAGAAGGGTTTCTAAAAGTGCTGTGGGACCACAGAGGAGGGTGTGATGTAGACTGCTCAGAGGAGTCTACGATGATATTACTAAGGCGGAGACATTTGTGTTGTGTATTGAAAGATGAAAAGGAGTTTGCCAAGAGGAAAAAACAATGCTTGTCACTTAAAACAATGCTTCTGAGCGGGAAAGGAAACCATTAACAAAGGGAAAAGGCAGCCTATGGAATAAGAAAAAAAAATGCAAGCAATATATCTGAAAAGGAATTAATATCCCCCAAAATACAAAGAGCTCATACAACAACTCAAAGGTAAAAAATCCAAAACCTGATTAAAAAATGGGCAGAGGAACCACAGAGACAGTTTTTCTAAAGAAGACGTCAAATTGGCCAATAGGTGCAGGAAAAGGTGCTCAATATCAGTAATCATCAGGGAAATACTATGCAAAACCAAAATGAACTATTCACACCTGTTAAAATGGCTATCATCAAAAAGATAGAAAATAAGCATTGGAGAGGGTGTGGAGACAAAGGAACCTTTGTGCACTGTTGCTGGGGATGTGAGTTGGTGCAGCCACTATGGAGAAGAGTGTGGAGGCGTCTCAAAACTTTAAAAATAGAACTACTATATGATCTAGCAATCCCACTTCTGGGTATATATGCAAAGAAAATAAAAATTGGATATCAAAGAGATATCTGCATTCTCATTTTTATTTCAGCATTATTCACAATAGCCAAGGTATGGAAAAAACCTAAGTGTAAATCAATGATTGGATAGAGGTGAGGTACACACACACATGCAAACACACACAGTGGAATATTATTCAGCCATGAGAAAGAAGGAAAGCCTGCTATTTGTAACAACATGGATAGACCTTGAGGGCATTGTGTTAAGTGAGTTAAGTCAGACAAAGTCAAAGGCTGTATGCCATCACTTATATGTGAAATCTAAAAAAAATAAATAAATAAAGCTGAACACAAAGAAACAAGGATGTAAAATGTGGTTACTAGGGGCTGGGAGATGTGGGAAATGGGGAGAAGTTAGTTAAAGAGTACAAACTTCCAACTATAGAATTAATAAGTTCTGGGGATCTAATGTACAACACAATGATCTATTTAATAATACTGTATTATATTCTTGAAAATCACTGAGAGTACATTGTAAATTTTCTTACCACAAAAAAGGACATGGTAATTATAGGGTGTGATTATAGGGTGTGATTCAGGTATCAGGTGTTAACATTATGGTATTAATCATTTTTAATATATAATTGTATAAAATCAATGTGGACACGTAGTACACCTTAAACTTACACAATATTATGTGTCAGTTATATCTCAATATAGCTGGGGAGAAAAGTAATTACCAACCATATTTTCCTTTTTAAAAAAATGCTTTTTTTGTCACTTAATGTCAAAATGTCACTTAAATGTGGGTTTCAGTTAATATATATTTTATTAGACAATATTCCCTGCTTTCCTAAAATTATTACCACATATTTGAGATTATTTAAGCTAGTTTTAGAAAACCTTGAACGATCAGAACAGTGAAGAACGATCGGACAGTGAAGCTGTCCATATCATATGAGGAATCTCTATCCATAGCACCCCTGAACTTAATTATAAAGAACTAGTGAGGATGACATACTTAATATCATTTTCTCCTGCCTCTCCGTGCTCCAAAATGAATTTTTGATTTAGGGTTAATAATTTTGCAATTTGATCCATACATGTCTTTATTATTTTTAATAAGCCTTATCTCTCTCTTTTTTTTTTTTTTTTTGGTACATGGGCCTCTCACTGTTGTGGCCTCTCCTGTTGCGGAGCACAGGCTCCGGACAGACAGGCTCAGTGGCCATGGCTCACGGGCCCAGCTGCTCCACGGCCTGTGGGATCTTCCCGGACTGGGGCACAAACCCGTGTCCCCTGCATCGTCAGGCGGACTCTCAACCACTGCACCACCAGGGAAGACCAGCATTATCTTTTTGATAATATAAAGCAAAATATGTTTATTGTAGATAGTATATAAAACATAGAAAAAGAAAAATATGAATTTTAAAATTGAAGTTAATTCCAATACTTAGAGTCAATTCTCTCGTTCCGTCTTAAAGTTCTACTTTACAAATATGTGTTACTACTTAGCCCCTGTTTCAAATAACATGTCTTAAATTACCTGACCATACAAATTTTAAGAGTTTGGGGGACTCAAAAGTTTACTTTTTATGAATATATACATATGACATGCCAAAAATGCACATACAGGCAGATGAGTAATTCCTTAGGAGTTTGCAAGGTGCAAACTACTAAATGAGACAGTACAGACTTTATTACACTCACTTTGCCCTGAACTCATATTACAATTTATGTACAAATTTGTATTTTTATTTAGTGACACATGACACAACTTCCAAATGCTTTTTGCATTAATGAATTTTACATTGAAATCCTCCAACTCTGACTAATATAATGTGGTAACTTCTCTCAGAAACTGGTTCACTTTTCTTACCCCACTCATTCACACTCGGCAACCCTCTCAGCTGCAATTCTTATTATAATAAAGCATTGCTACACTAAATAAAAAAAAAGACATTTACTATCTTGCATATTCCACCTTAAAGGTGGAATCCTTTTAAAAATTCTAGCTCCTGCTTTATCTAACTGGTATAATCATGGGTTTCAGAAACTGCTAAAAATATCAATGTACAAGAGGGAATATTTCCTTGGGGAAGGATTTCCTCTCCTAACTGGAGAGCTGCAGGTTCTACTTATTAAAAGAAAGCAAGGCAATTTTCTATCCTAGGAATATTATTCTTTCTATCCTAGGAATTATTATTATTTCTATCCTAGGAATAATATTCTTAATTATATGTATCCAAAATACAGATAAAATTAACAGTAGAATTATGTGAACAAGAAAAAAAATAACTCTTTTGCATTTTTAAATTCGTGTGTATATATTTCGAGCTGCTTTATTTAAAATTTTATGACTCATCTATGGTGAAGTAGAAGCCATGAAAACTGAAATTAAAAATTATCTAGGCAGGACCTTCAAGATGATGGAGGAGTAAGACGTGGAGATCACCTTTTTCCCCACAAATACATCAGAAATACACCTACATGTGGAACAACTCCTACAGAACACCTACTCAACGCTGGCAGAAGACCTCAGACTTCCCAAAAGGCCAGAAACTTCCCACGTACCTGGGTAGGGCTAAAGAAAAAAGAAAAAACAGAGACAAAGAAATAGGGATGGGACCTGCACCTCTGGGAGGGAGCTGTGAAGGAGGAAAAGTTTCCACACACGAGAAGCCCCTTCACTGGTGGAGACGGGCTGTGGCATGGGGGAAGCTTCGGAGCCATGGAAGAGAGCGCAGCAACAGGGGTGCAGAGGGCAGAGTGGAGAGATTGCCGCACAGAGGATCGGTGCCAACCGGCACTCACCAGGCCGAGGGTTGAGGCTGGGAGCTGAGACTCTGGCTTTGGAGGTCAGATCCCAGGGAGAGGACTGGGGTTGGCGGCATGAACACAGCCTGAAGGGGGTTAGTGCGCCACAGCTAGCCAGGAGGGAGTGCAGGAAAAAGTCTGGAACTGCCTAAGAGGCAAGAAACCATTGTTTCGGAGTGCGTAAGGAGAGGGGATTCAGAGCACCACCTAAACGAGCTCCAGAGACGGGCACGAGTCGCGGATATCAGCGTGGATACCAGAGACCAGCATGAAACGCTAAGGCTGCTGCCGCTGCCAACAAGAAGCCTGTGTGCGAGCACAGGTCACTATCCACACCAACCCTCCTGGGAGCCTGTGCAGTCCGCCACTGCCAGGGTCCCGTGATCCAGGGACAACTTCCCTGAGAGAACACACGGCGCGCCTCAGGATGTGGCAACGTTATGCTGGCTTCTGCTGCTGCAGGCTCGCCCCGCATTCTGTACCCCTCCCTCCCCCAGGCCTGAATGAGCCAGAGTCACCTAATCAGCCACTCCCTTAACCCCCTTCTAACTGGGTGAAGAATGGATGCCAGAGGGTGACCTACAAGCAGAGGCAGGGTCAAACCCAAAGCTGAGACTCAGGAGCTGTGAGAACAAAGAAGAGAAAGGGAAATCTCTCCCAGCAGCCTCAGGAGTAGCAGACCAAATCTCCACAATCAACTTGATGAACCTGCATCTGTGGAATACCTGAATAGACAACGAATCATCCCAAAACTGAGATGGTGGACTTTGGGAGCAACTGTAGACTTGGGGTGTGCTTTCTGTGCCTAATTTGTTTCTAGATTTATGTATATCTTGGTTTAGTATTTAGACCTTATTATCATTGATAGATTAGTTTATTGATTTGGTTGCTCTCTTCCTTTTTAAAATATATATATATATATATTTCTTCTCTTTTTTTGAGTATGTGTATGCATCTTTGTGTGATTTTGTCTGTATAGGCTGGCTTTTACCATTTGTCCTAAGGTTCCGTCTGTCCGTTATTTTTAATAGAGTTTTTAGTGCTTGTTATTATTGGTGGATTTGTTTATTGGTGGGGTTGCGCTCTCCTTTTTTATTTTTAATTATTTTTTATTTTAAAACTATATTTTTAATAACTTTATTTTATTTTTTCCTTCTTTCTTTTTCTTTTCTCTTTTCTCCCTTTTATTCTGAACAGTGTTGCTGACAAAGCCTTTGTGCTCCGGCTGGGTGTGAGGCCTGAGCCTCTGAGGTGGGAGAGCCGAGTTCAGGACCTTGGTCCACCAGAGACCTCCGAGCCCCTCATAATATCAATCAGCAAGAGCTCTCCTAGAGATCTCCATCTCAAGGCTAAGACCCAGCTCCACACCACGACCAGCAAGCTCCAGTGCTGGACACCCCCTGCCAAATGATTAGCAAGAAAGGAACACAAGCTCACCCATAAGCAGAGAAGCTGCCTAAAATCATACATTCACAAACACTCCAAAACACACCACCAGATGTGGTCTTGCCCACCAGAAAGACAAGATCCAGCCTCATCCACCAGAACACAGGCACTAGTCCCCTCCAACAGGAAGCCTAGACAAGCCACTGAACCAACCTTACTGACTGGGGGCAGACACCAAAAACAATGGGAACTACAAACTTGCAGCCTGCGTAAAGGAGACCTCAAACACAGGATGTAAAGCAAAATGAGAAGACAGAGTAATACACAGCATATGAAGGAGCAAGATAAAAACCCACTAGATGAAACAAATGAAGAGGAAATAGGCAGCCTACCTGAAAAAGAATTCAGAATAATGATAGTAAAGGTGATCCAAAATCTTGGAAATAGAATGGAGAAAATACAAGAAATGTTTAACATGGACCTAGAAGAAATAAAAAGCAAACAAACAATGATGAACAGCACAATGAATGAAATTAAAAATTCTCTAGAAGGAATCAATAGCAGAATAACTGAGGCAGAAGAACGGATAAGTAATTGGGAAGATAAAAAAGTGGAATAAACTACCACAGAGCAGAGTAAAGGAAAATGAATGAAAAGAATTGAGGACAGTCTCAGAGACCTTTGGGACAATAAATGTACCAACACTTGAATTATAGAGGTCCCAGGAGAAGACGAGAAGAAGAAAGGGACTGAGAAAATATTGGAAATGATTAAGATTGAAAATATCCCTATTATGGGAAAGGAAATAGTCCAATCAAGTCCAGGAAGCACAGAGAGTCTCATCCAAGATAAATCCAAGGAGAAACATGAGAAGACACATATTCATCAAACTATCAAAAATTAAATACAAAGAGAAAATATTAAAAGCAGCAAGGGGAAAGCAACAAATAACATACAAGGGAATCCCCATAAGTTTCACAGCTTATCTTTCAGAAGAAATTCTGCATGGCAGAAGGGAGCGGAAGGATATACATAAACTGATGAAAGGGAAAAAGCTACAACCAAGATTACTCTAAGCAGCAAGGATCTCATTCAGATTTGGTAGAGAAATTAAAAACTTTACAGACAAGCAAAAGCTAGGAGAATTCAGTACCACCAAACCAGCTCTACAACAAATGCCAAAGCAACTTCTCTAGGCAGAAAACACAAGAGAAGGAAAAGACACACAATAACAAACCCAAAACAATTAAGAAAATGATAATAGGAACATACATATCGATAATTACCTTAAATGTAAATGGATTAAATGCCCCAACCAAAAGACATAGACTGGCTGAATCGATACAAAAACAAGACCCATATGTATGCTGTCTACAAGAGACCCACTTCAGACCTAGGGACACATACAGACTGAAAGTGAGAGGATGGAAAAAGTTATTCCATGGAAATGGAAATCAAAAGAAAGCTGGAGTAGCAATTCTCATACAGACAAAATATACTTTAAAATAAGGACTATTATAAGAAATAGGACACATGGTAAGTGACCTGCCCAAAGTCTCTCAGTGCGTAGCGAGACCAGAAGTGGGTCCCAAGCCTAACAGGTTGGCTTCTGGCCTGGTGCCCCCGTTTATGTGCAAGTAAGTCTGTCAGTCTTCTCATTTCTTCTCCTAGGACTCCAAACAGACTTGCCCCAAGACTAGGTCCTGAGATCAAAGGAATAGTGGGTAAAGTTCTGAGGAGAGAAGAGTTGCAAGATGTGGCTGAGAGCTCAGCCCCCTGGAGAATATGTAATATAAGCCCATGTAGGAGGAAGAGCCCCAAAACTTGAGGTCTCCAAGGCATTCATAAGGCTTGATCGAAACACATGACCACAGTGTCAGAGGATGAAACCCATTCCTCATTGGGTAAGAGCACTGCTAATATGATAACTTATATAGATGTTTCTGATCTTAAGTGTCATTCAAGATCATCACAGAAAATCTGAAGAGTGTGATGATAACTGACATTATGGCCTGAATATTGCATATGGGGGACTAGTCCAAAAATTTCTCATTTAATCTTCAGAACAAGGTTACATGGTAGATTTAGGTAAGAGGTAGTATTGCTATCCCCACTTTATAGAAGGGATCAGGTTGCCTAACTTGTCCAAAGTCCCATTGCTACTTTTTTTTTAATACCATTTTAATGGATTTGAAATGCTATCTTGTTGTAAAAGTCTTTCTATGTTCTGGATATTAACCCCTTATGAAGTGTTTCATGGCTTTCCTTTTCACTCTGTTGATACTGTTCTTTGATGCACATAAGTTTTTAATTTTGGTATAACCCATTTTATCTAACATTGTTTTTGTGCCAAGAAACCACTGCCAAATCCAACATCATAAAGCTTTTTCCCTTTTATTCTTCTGAGGGTTTTATAGCTTTAGCTCTTATGTTTAGGTGTTTGATCCATTTCAAGTTAATTTTTGCATATGGTGTAAGATTAGGATCCAAGTTCATACATTTACATATAGATTTCCAGTTACTCAAACACCATTTGTTAGAAAAACTATAAGTTTCTTATTGAATAATCTTCACAGTCTTGTGAAAATTAGTTGATTCTATATATAAGGGTTTATTTCTGGACTGTTTATTCTGAGTCTTTGATTGCTATATCTGTCTTTGTACCAGCACCACATTGTTTGTATTATTGTAGCTTTGTAAATAAATTTTGAAATCAGGAAGTGAGAGCTCTGCAAATGTGTTCTTTTTCAAGTTTCTTTTTTTTTTGGCTGTTTAGGATTTCTTGAGTTTCAGTATAGATTTTAGGATTTACTTTTCCATTTCTGCAAAAAACATCATTTGGATTTTGATAGGAATTGCAGTCTATCTGTAGATTGCTTTAGGTAGTATGGTCATCTTAACAATGTTAAATATTCCAATCCATGAACGTGAACACTGGATATCTTTCCATTAATTGTGTCTTCATTCATTTCTTAGAATAATATTTTGTAGTTTTAAGTGTAGTTTTCCATCTCCCTGGTTGAGTTTATTCCTAAGTATTTTATTTTATTTTTATTTTTTAAAAATTTATTTATTTATTATTTTTGGCTGCGCTGGGTCTTAGTTGCTGCTCACGGGCTTGCCACTCTTCATTACTGTGTGTGGGCTTCTTATTGCGCTCTTGTTGCAGAGCACAGGCTCTAGGCACATAGGCTTCAGTAGTTGTGGCTCGCAGGCTTCAGTAGTTGTGGCTCGTGGGCTCTAGAGCGCAGGCTCAGTAGTTGTGGTGCATGGGCTTAGTTCTCCACGGCATGTGGGATCTTCCTGGACCAGGGCTCGAACCCGTGTCCCCTGAATTGGCAAGCGGATTCTTAACCACTGTGCCACCAGGGAAGCCACTAAGTATTTTATTTTTGATACTATTGTAAATTGAATTGTTTTCTTTTCAAATTGTTTTCAGTGTACAGAAATGCAACCAATATTTGTGTTTTGACAAGTTTTCAGCAACTTGTTGAATTTATCACTTGTAACAGTTTCTGTACAATCTATAGGGTTTATATATATGAGATAATATTATCTGCAACAGAAATATTTTTACTTCTTCCTTTGTTGTGAGGTTGTAAGTGACCCAAGAGTCACATAGGAACCTGGTGCTTAGAAGGGTCCTGTTCTTGGTCTAATATTCTGATGCTGCCATCTTGAAATCCTTAGCCATTTTGAAGAAGGTCACTGGGCTCACAAATTACATAATTGTCCTGACTCTGACGCTGACAAGCTGTGTAATTATAAAATAAAGATAACACTGAAGGACTTAGAACAGGGTGCATGACATTGGGAGTGATCAATAAATGAGACACATCATTATCTCCATCTCACACATGAGGAAACAGAGGCTCAGTGAGTTCATCAATGCCACATGGCTGTCATGTGATAGAAAGTGACACAATTCACTTTCACTTCTCTGTGACTGTGAACTTTCCTACATAGCCCTGGTTCTTACCACGTGATCACATCTGCTCTCAGTGTATTAACTATGTGACAGTAGTCAAGGCCTGTCCATATTTCTTTTACTCCTTTTTCTGAAGCTTTGAAAGTTAGCTGAGCACAGAACTGGTAATTCTCACATTTGAAAAATGCACATGTCAATGGAAATTATAAACAATCAATAATAAGAATAGAAGAAAGTTTTATTCTAGCCAAACTGAGAACTATAGCCTGGGAGACACAGATTCAAGAAGCACTTGAATTGTGTTTCAGCAGACTACAAAATAGGCAAGGCTTATATAGGTAAAAGCCACAAAATTACATAGTTCTTTGTCAAGAATTATAACTGGAGCTGGCAAGAAGTAACGGTACTTGTTAGGCAAGAATTGATTGGAGTCAGAAATGGTTGCGTAGTGACAAGGGGAGACTTTGAGACCATAAGTTTGCAGCTGACAGTTGCTAGCAGATACTGTTTTGAGAGCAGCTGGTGGTATCCTTGAATCTGTACAGTTCAGAAAATTCAAGTTTTCACTGATGCAGGAAGGTGTTTGAATCACATCCACAATGGCCCTTCAGTTTGCTTTTGGATGCCTGAACTACAGCAACATTGCTTTGATATTTAAATGCATTCTTGTATTTAATGGTTAAAGCAGATGTACAATGCATGTTTGACAGCACATAAGATGTTCCAAATCATGTATAAGACAGAATGACTTCCCCATTCCTCAGTATGTGAAAATTTCCTCCATCAAGCACAGTGTAAATAAAGTGACTGGCATAAAGGCTCAAATCCATTTAAGAGTTTTGCTGAGACAAAGATGGTGGCATTAGAGTCTGGGGCTCCTTGAACCCATTCCCAGGCTGTTTTTCTTCATTTTTATGGCAGAACTCACCTTCTTCTTTAAATAGGCTAACATGCTGTTCTAAGGGAAAGACTTTCTGGTGACTAATGGGAAAACTGGCTCTCTGTAGGTAGCTCCAGAAGCTACCAAGAGATACTTTTAATTTCCCTGCAGCATTGACAGTTCAGCACCATGATTTCTGGTGGTAATGAAGTCAGTACTATTCTTAATGTCAGTCATTCATTTCCCTGTTCTTTTGTGAAGGAACCATGCTGGTTCCTCAGCAAAACTAATGAAAATACTATCTTGCCCTTAGGTGATAGACAAGGCTGACAAGTATGGTAAGAATTACAACCAATTGGTAAATGCTACATCCCAGGTATTATGGTTTCTCAGAGGACAAAGCAAGGCCTAGAAAGAGCAAGAAAAAGAAGCCTTCCTCAGTAGACAGAATTTGAGCTAACACTTAAGAAATGAGGAAGCCTGTAACAAATTACCACAGATTTAGCAGCTCAAAAAACACAAACTTATTATCTTATACCTCTGGAGGTCAGAAGTCCCACATAGGTTCCATTGGACTAAAACAAAAGTTTCGGAGGCCTGTGTTCCTTTCTGTAGGCTGTAGAGAAAAATCTGTTATCATGCCTTTTTCCATTTCTGAAATCACTCACTTTCCCTGGCTTATAGCTTCTTATTCCATCTGTAAAGCTAGTAACACTGTATGTTTCTGTCCATTCTTCCATAATCACATTTCCCTTTGACTATTCTTCCCTTCTTTTCTGCTTTTAAGGACTTCATGATTATATTGGGTGTATTCAGATAAGGTCATCTGACTTAGTAACCTTAATTCCACTAGCAACCTAAATTCCCTTTTGCTCTGTAACATAAAAAATTCATAGGTCATGTGGATTATGATACATATATCTTTGGCCATTTTTCTGCATGCCACACCCAATTTATAAATTACTAATTTTGTGGCCTTGGGAAACTTGCTCCAATTCTCAGCCTGAGGCTTCTCACCTATAAAACATAGAAATAATAGCCACTCTGCCCATTTCACAATGTGCTTCCAAGAATTTGAGATAGTGTATGTGAAATGCTTCAAAAATGTCAAAGTCCTATGTCCACATAAATATTCCTGTCAGGAGTAGGGAAAGGGGTATAATATTTTGTGAATATTTGCTATATTCTAGGCAGGCATTTGTGTCTTAGATACCTTATGATAGGTTACCCCAGACAGTGCATACCTCTTTCCAACTTCATGTTGATGTCACATTTGTATCTTGTAATTGCCCATGGTAGAATTATTTTCACTATGTAAATCAACAAATTCTACAAACCCAGGCTTTCCCTACATAAGAATAAGTTATTAAGCATTTACTGGAACACTATAGGTTTATCCCATTTACTAAACAAATCTCCTATAGTGGTTATCACCTCCTAGTCGAGGCAAGCAAAGTGAAGTTTAGAGATAGTGATAAACCTTCCTAAGTTCACACAGCTGATGAGTATGGAGGTGAATCAGCTTCTATCATCCCAAAGCGTTGGTCTTTCCATTACAACTCTGCAACAATGCCTAACCTTGAGAGGTATAGATGTCTTAATGTCCAGGAGAATTAACGAATGTAACAGTATATGAAAATGTAACCATAATAACCTAAGGTGGTGGACTTGCATAGGCTGGTTGAGGAAATGAGGTTTCATCTGGTTCACCCAGGTTGCTGCCTACATTTGTGGCACCTGTGTATTAGCCTTTATATAGACTTGATCTAAATTGTATTAAAAGCCATCTACTTCAGAATTTAGGCAACATATAGAAACAGTGAATACTATCAACTATAGAGGTTTAAAGAAATTTGATGAAAACAAATTACCAGGTTGCTCAAAAGTCGAAATTCTACTTGACTTATTTTTGGACAACCAGGAAGTGTTTGAAGGTCAAAATACAAGCACTTAACTCAAAAATGACTAAGGTAAAGAGTATGTTGGTATATTAACCTTTGCGGAGCACAGTTAATGGTGTCCATTCCAGGGGGAAAATAGTTGATTTGCTTTATGCTTGATTTTAATCAAGTTTCTAAACTTCTGCTAATATTTTTATTAGGTTTAGGGTTTATTTAAAATATATGAGTAATATAATCTAGTTAGTGGGTGTGAGGATTTAATTAACACAGAAGCAAAAGCTCACATCTAACAATGGAGATTCTCATACTGAGTGAAGTAAGTCAGACAGAGAAATACAAATATGGTATGATATCACTTACATGCAGAATCTTAAAAAAATGCTATAAATGAAATTATTTACAAAAGAGAAAGAGACTCACAGACATAGAGAACATACTTATGGTTACCAGAGGGGATGGGTGGGGGGGAGGGATAGATTGGGAGTTTAGAATTGACATTTACACACTGCTGTATTTAAAATAGAAAACAAAAAAGGACCTACTGGATAGCACAGGAAACTCTGCTCAATATTCTGTAATAACCTAAATGGGAAAAGAACCTGAAAAAAAATAAATACATGTATATGTATAACTGAATCACTTTGCTGTACACCTGAAACTAACACAACATTGTTAATCAACTGTACTCCAATATAAAATAGAAATTAAAAAAATTAAAATATATGAGTAATTTAATCTAGTTAGTGGATATGAGGATTTAATTAACACAGGAGAAAAGGCTCTCATCTAACAATGACTCTCTCTTGGCTGAACAGTAGAATCATCTGGGGATCTTTCAAAAGTCCAGCTGCCCATGTTGCATCAAGACCAGTTAATCAGAAGCTCTGGAGTGGGGCCCTAGCACCATATGTGCACAAAGAAACTCCCAGCTTATCACCATGTGCAGCCCAGGAGAGACAAACTTTACTTTCCTCACTCCCACTTTACATTCCTATTTCTGGGATTTTCCATTGTTTATAAAGAGTATGTTGGAGAAATTTTAGTAACCAGTTAGAGTTGGAGGCCCTGACTGGGCAGGAGGTGAAAGGCCTCAGAGCATTTTCTAGAAGATGTTTCAGGGAATGAAGAAGCTTCACACCTAGAAAACCAGTTCTCCCAGCCTTGTGTGACATCACCAGGAGCCAATAAAAACATTTCACTTGAGTTTACTGGTTCATGTTGTCACCTACAAATTGGCACTTGCCATCTACCTCTATGAGGATTAAATCATGACCCTCTGCAGCTGCTGATTTGCAACACCACCTGAAAGGAGTTCAGTGTGGAGATCAGAAATGAGGCACTTGTGCTCTGGGAAAAACTGCAGAATAGGTCTTCAGGTAGTTAGATATTTTCAGGACAAGATTTTAAGAGCCCAATTCTTGTATTTCCTCATATCTAGAAAAGCACTAAATCCTTCATGGTGACCTCTGCTCCTCATGACTAGCAGTAACCCTCATGAGACTAGCAGAAACCTTATGCAAAATATATGTGCTCAATTACATGTACTGCCCTTTCACCAAAATCACATATATACTGACCTTCCCCCTAGCTCTTTGGAGCAGTTTCTCAGAGCTACCTGAGATGATGTCTCCCGGGGTATAGTCCTCATTTTGTCCCATTAAAAAACCTAACTCTCACACTGTGTGTTTGTTTTTCCAGTTGACAGTGTCTAAATTGATTAAACCCAGAAATTTCTAGACAAATCATGTAGTGATACGCTGTCCCCAAAACTGTTCTTTTTATGAGAGAGAGCCCATTTTCTGATGTGCACTGATCCAGCCTTTTTTTTTTTTTTTTTTTTCGGTACGCGGGCCTCTCACTGTTGTGGCCTCTCCCGTTGCGGAGCATAGGCTCTGGACACGCAAGCTCAGCTGTCAAGGCTCACGGGCCCAGCCGCTCCACGGCATGTGGGATCTTCCCGGACCGGGGCACGAACCCGTGTCCCCTTCATCGGCAGGCGGACCCTCAACCACTGCGCCACCAGGGAAGCCCCTTCCAGCCTTTTATCAGCTCTCTTAGTCTCAACACATTTGCTCTGAGGCTGTGGTAGTATTGGAGGATTTGAGTTCTCAGGCAGGTGAGAAGCCTGGTCTCATAATAAACGATAAGGATTCCAGACCCTGAAATCCTTGTGAAGCGAAAACCAAGGCTTTAGGCAGACCGCGGCTGTCACCTGTCGGCGGCGATGGGTGTTGACTCCTGTGGCAGAGTGAGTCGCACGCCCCCTGATGGAGGTCAGTCCCAGCTGGACCCCGCTCACGCTGTCGCTCCACATTCACCAGCAATGCTGCAGGCAGAAAGGACTTTTCCTTAAACGTAACGGATGGGAATGCGAATAGGGAGACACACGCATCTAGTAGTTTACATTAGCTTTGGACCACGTTCACTTGCCACTTAAATGAGCCTTCCTTTTGTAATGTTTCATGTTCTGTGATCAGAAAATCGTGATCATGTGTCCAGATTAGGGCCTAACTTGAAACTTCTGGCCACTGGAGGCTGGGAAGGTATGCAAAGCCATCCTGATGAGTTGAAGGGGCAGGGAGACCAGAAAAAGCCAACCTGTCACAGTAGCTGTTTGCTCAAATTATATCCCTTCAACATTGTTCAAAGGGACGTCATTAGAAATGCATTCGTTTGGTTTTAAGATACTGCCCCCCGTTAACAAACCATGGAAATCTCTGGAAAGGTTAACGTGTGCATCATTTATATAACAAACATATTCATCAGATTACTTTCCAGAATTTCACTCTGCATGTATTAAACAACTGCTCTAAGATGCCCTGTGCTTGGCACTCAGGTGTGAGGAAACTGTGGTCCCGACCTTCAAGTAACTTACAGTCTTGTCCGGGAGGAAGATGAAGCGACTAAGTGACCAAGACAGAACAAGGAGGTGCCATGTTACCGCAGCAAATTGCCGTCAAACGTGGAGGCAGAGATGGTTGACTCTGAGCGTGGTTCTTGGGTGATGCTTGGACCAGCGTTTCTCAAAGTGCGGCTCCCAACCAGCAGCATCAGAAGCATCTGGGAACTTGTTAGAGAAGCAAATTCTTGGGCTTGCCCCAGACTGTGTTTTCACAATTCCTCCAGGTGATGCCTGCCAAAGCTTAAGAACCACTGCTTCAAAGAGAAGGTGACGTGGGCTGGAAAGAGGCCTCAAAAGACACATAGGACTTTTATAATTAAGGTAAGAGGACGTTTATCATCCTCATCTCTTACATTGGTATCGTGATTTACACCCTATTATCTCATCTGACTTTTACAACAACAGGACTGGAGACAGAGAAGGAAAGCAGAAAAAGCTTAGGTTTCAAAGAAAATATCAATAAAATTGGGTATGTCATCACTCTGACAAAAAGCTATGTGACCTGCATCAAGTCACTTATCCTTTCAGAAACTGCTTTCTCATCTGTAAATCGTTACAGGAATATTCTCTTTGTTGATTTTTGGTGAGGATTAGATGTAATAGATATAATACAGAGTTGTTACTCACTAAAAAGGCAATTTCTATATATTATTTTTAGAAGCCCCTATTGCCAGTGAGAAAACTCAAGCTTGATGGTGGATGTGAGCCTTCCCCTTAGGTTCCTGACTCATTTCTGTGCTGGTTTCCTTACCCCATAGTTTTCACGACAGTTGGGGCCTCTGCAAAGGCCTTCTCACTATTTATAGATTTGTCAGCATTTCTGGGTTTATCATATGTGGAACTATAGAGGGCTCCACTGCTTCAGTGAAAATGGCAGCCACTGAGGCAGGGCTGGAAGAGAAGTAATGGTATATTGAGAAGTATCAAGAAGGCTGAGTTTCAGGCTTCCCTGGTGATGCAGTGGTTGAGAGTCCGCCTGCCGATGCAGGGAACATAGGTTTGTGCCCCGGTCCGGGAGGATCCCACATGCCACGGAGCGGCTGGGCCCGTGAGCCATGGCCGCTGGGTCTGCACATCCGGAGCCTGTGCTCCGCAACGGGAGAGGCCACAGCAGTGGGAGGCCCACATACCGCAAAAGAAGGCTGAGTTTCACATAAGCACAAGAGAACATCTCACTTTCTTCTTCAGTCAAATTGGACACTTTTAGGGAATAGGTATTCATAAGCTTTCCTGTGTTTTTCAAGTCTTAATTTCAAAAATAAGCAGCTTTGTATAGTATGGATCCATTGGATGGAGACTTGAACTCTATGAACTTATTAAGTTTTTTTGTTTATATATATATATATATATATATATATAATATAAATAGGGTGGGTGAGGGGCTGTTACTAGAATGCAGAGGGTAGAGGCCAAGGCTAAACATTGTATAATGCATAGAAAACTTCTCCACATCCAACAAAAAAGAATAATCTATTCCAAAATGTCAGTAGTGCCAAAGTTGAGAAGACCTGTGCTAAAGTGTATCACCATCACCTCAAGCTCAACATATCAAAACTCAAGGCCAGTTCACCCATTTATCTGCATCTACAGTTGTTTTCCCCACTGCCCTCTTAACTCTTTCATTTATTCACTCATTTTAAAGTTAACACAAATAAGGCCTTACCTGGTAATACTTACCAGGTATTATGTTAGATACTAGGGATGTGATGATAACTAAGACATATCTAACATCTGCCTTGAAGGATTTTATAGGTCAGTGGGAGCCACCAACTGTAAACACACAATTAGTATGGGACATTAAAATTCTGGTTGGAGGGAAGTGACATAAAGATGGACTGACTCTGTCTGAGATGACATAGGAGTTTGATCTTGAAAGATGAGTAGCATATTGCGAAGCCAGAAAAGGGAGGGACTATACACAAGATGGAAGCAATAGGGTAAAGTCTGGAAATGATAAATCATCTTTCAGGAAAATAGAACTGTTTAGTAGGGCTGGGACAAGACAGACTAGGTGACAAAAGGGTTAGAAGATGTGTTGAGTAAGCAAAGTGGTGGTCACGTTAAGAAGAACTTTGTATGTAATGGTAAAGCTCTGGTATTGGTTATCTAGCTCAGATTACCCCAAAACTTTGCAATTTGAAACAACAATAAACATTGATTATTTACACAGTTTCTTTGGGTCAGGAATTCAGGAGTCAAGAAATTTGTTTGGGCTCAGGATTTTTCATGAGGTTGTGATCAAGGGCAGCAGTCATCTAAACGATTCACTAAGGCAGGAGGATCCATTTCTAGTCACTCACTATTCTCTCCCCATTCCACCCTCCAACTCCTGATGTCAGCTAATCTATTTTCTATCTCCATGGAATTGACTACTCCGGAGATTTTTATTAATGGAATCATACTATGTGCCTGGATTTTATCACTAACTACAATATTTTTCAGGTTCTGCATTCCTTAGTATGGCTGACGAATATCCAATTGTGTTGTTATATCACATTTTGTTTATCTATTTATCAGCCAATGGATCTTGGCCATTTTTAAGCCCATTTTAGGACTCAACAATGTTTTTTGCATATACTGGTTGTTCAGCATTCATTAAAGTACAAATACTAAATTGAAGAGAAATGTAACTTAGAGATACCAAACATGATAATTTTATCTTTTTGTTAGGCCTCACTTTAGTGAAGGGAAGAATGAGTGTGTGGCCTTGAGGAAGAAGAGGTTTGGAATGTGTGAGGCCTATTCTATCTCAGTAGAAGGGGGTCTGAGGATCTAATTATAGCTAAAGTGTTAATGCTTGGCTCCTATAGCATGTAGCAACGAGCATTGTGTGGATGGTTTCCAGTACTGTGGTAGGACCAGCTGGAGCATAGAGGCCTGGCAGACCTCCTAGAGAGTCCTTCACACACACAGATGTTGACTGCTGGAACACAGCTGCTCCTTCCCACAGCCCTCTCTTCCTTCCCCTCTTTCACACCAAGGAAACATGCTCTCCTGAGGCCTGGTCTTGGAGAGGGGAGGGCAGGCAAGTCACCACTGGTTCAATGACTCCCCAAAAGCGTGCTTTGACACACTGACATCTAGTGCACACAGTAGGTGCTCACTTAATTTCTCTTGCATGAACAGTGTAGAATATTTGAGTAGGAACTAGCTGCATCAAAAGAGTTGAGACGTCCTTCTGAGATGGAGTCTCCACTTTGCAGGAAATGGTACTGGGTGTGCAGAGAAGGATCTCTCTGGGTAGGACTCCCCAGGGTGCTGATAAAACTCCATCCTGACAGATTCTTCCCCCATGAACAAGAAGATTCTACCTTTCCTCTATCTTTCTTCAATTTTCCTCTACCTTGCCTCTAACTTATGTGTCCTTTGCTGAGGACAGTGGGAAGCTCTTGGTTTGCCTAGTAGTTTAACATTGAGGAAGATTTCAGAGCAAAGAAACCCTAGCATTTCCATGAGAAGATGTTAGGCAGATTTTTAACAGCATCAGGGAGACCTATGTCTGGAGCTTTATGGAAGCAGATCCTGCATACAGTCTTATTGCAGGTCAGAGATCATGAAAAATCAATGAAGTGAATCTCTGTCATGGGCCACATGGCAGATCTTTGCTGTCTCAGGCTTCTCCCCTCCTGCCACCAGGTATCACTCCCTGTCTCCGTCATTACTCAGTTGATGGATCACATCAAGTGGAGTAAAGCTTATCTTCAACAATACATCCCCATGGGTTTTCTCACAGTTCATTCCATGGATAATCATTGAGTGAAATCTTGTATTGTGTAGTTTGTATGATCAAAGCACTGCATATGCTAAATATGCTTTCCTAACCCTCTCTCCTGCTTCCCAACAGACCCCACACTACCAGGAGGGCTGGAGACTTTTACATCACACCTGTGCACACAGCCTGTTTTGAATGGCAGGCCAAATCCATGCCAACTGATCACTTCTACTAATTACTCAAGAAGGAAACTCAAGATGGACTCTGAGCACACAGTCTATTTTATTTTGTTAAATGACAATTGTCAATTCTTCTTTGACTCTGTCATCCATCAACTCTTTCTACCAAGACAGTTGGGCAGGTTCCATAAGCATTTAGAATACATAAGCTCTTTGACCCAGTAATTCCACTTCTAGACCAGTACTTCTCAAACTATCTGGTGAAAGACCAGATTTTTTTTTTTTTTTTTTTTGCAGTACATGGGCCTCTCACTGTTGTGGCCTCTCCCGTTGTGGAACACAGGCTCCGGACGCACAGGCTCAACCACTGCGCCACCAGGGAAGCCCAAGACCAGATTTTTAAAAATGTTCAATGGGTCATTAACCTCTGAACATGGATGTCATATTCATGTCAAATCGATATAAACCTCTCAATTTTTCTATTTATTTCATCAAAACCCAGTAACATCTAATTCAGAAACCAGCATCAATCTGCAGACCATTTTTTAGTACCACTGCTCTAAACAACTTTATTTGATAAACATAGTGTCATGTGAACACAAAGACATAAGTATCATAGAATTGTTGGTAACATCAAAATATTGGAAGCAATAAATGTTCAGCAATAGAAGACCAGAAAAATACCTCATGGTACACTCTTATAAGACAGTACTAAGCCACTATTTAAAAAGAAAAATATACACTCTAAGAAATAAGTGAAAAGAATAAAATGTAGAGCAGTACTGTAAAACTATGCTTCTCTATGGTAAAAGCAATTAATGGCTTAAATATACAAGCTGAAAACTTCTAAGTTGTGGCAGAGACTGCTACCAAATCCCTTCTCCATTTCTGCCACAATTAATTACAGTTCTGTTTTTCATGCCAGTGTCTTCAGTGAGGAATAATTGAGTTTCCAGAGTGAATTTTTTTTTTTTTTTTTTTTTTTTTTTTTTTTTTTTTGCGGTACGCAGGCCTTTCACTGTTGTGGCCTCTCCCGTTGCGGAGCACAGGCTCCAGACACGCAGGCTCAATGGCCGTGGCTCACGGGCCCAGCCGCTCCGCGGCATGTGGGATCTTCCTGGACCGGGGCATGAACCCGTGTCCCCTTCATCGGCAGGCGGACTCTCAATCACTGCGCCGACAAGGAAGCCCAGAACGAACGTTTTTAATTAACCACTGGTTTCACTATCATCACTTTATTAAGATGTCTACTAAGGGATTTTCCTGGTGGCGCAGTAGTTAAGAATCCGCCTGCCAATGCACGGAACATGGGTTCGAGCCCTGGTCCAGTAAGATCCCACATGCCACAGAGCAACTAAGCCCGTGTGCTGCAACTACTGAGCCTGTGCTCTAGAGCCCACAAGCCAAAACTACTGAGCCAGTGTGCTACAACTACTGAAGCCCATGCACTTAGAGCATATGCTCCACAACAGGAGAAGCCACCGTAATGAGAAGTCCACACACCGCGGCAAAGAGTAGCCCTTGCTCACCTCAGCTAGAGAAAGTCCATGCACAGCAACAAAGACCCAACGCAGCCAAAAACAAAAGATGTCTGCTGAGGAGAAGGTAAAAAGACTCTTTACTATTTTCATTAACTTTTGATCCTGTCAACATAACATTGTCAAAGGGCATAGATTCTCAATTACTAATGCTATGGGAAAAAAATCTACATTTACTTGTCATCAACTATCAGGGAACAGAGGAATGAATTTCTGCTAAAGACCAGATTATCAACAGAGATGAGTTTTTACTGCACCTCATATTCTTCTTAATATATCCCCTCATGGAATGATCTAGAGTTTAGATATATGTGTCTCTTGGCTTCAACAACACAATTACAAATATCCTCCTATAAATTTATCATGGTAACAAAACAGTGACACAACTAAAATTTACATTGACAAACTTGCACCAACTGTCATTTTGTCCATATTAAGTAAGACTATGGAACACCATTTTGTTCACTTCCTTAGAAACAAATATTAAAAATAATTCATTGTACAGGGTTACTTGGAAACTATATTTAAGCAAGGAAGATATATGGGAAGTTTGTTTGTTTTTTCCTTCTGAAGGAATTTAATTTTTTTTGTCCTGAGATAATGCCTAGTCATTCTCAGGTAAATTTCATATTAAGCCTCTTTAAAATTCATGTTGTTGTTTGTGGATAGAGGTGCTATAGACAGTGGTGGAGGAACTACAGGGAGTAGAAAGCCCAATAATATTTCATTTGGGAAAATTATGTAAAGAGTCATAAGGAGTAGATATCCTAGTTTTCTGACTCCTGAGCAAAAAGTAAGATTAAGTTAATTTCTGTACTAATAATTATGTTAATGTAAAAATATCATGAAAATTGATTCCATTGTGATTTCTTCCAAAAAACAGAAAAGGAAGTCTCAAAAAATCCAGTAGAAATGAGAATTGTTTTTATATTACAGGTCTGTCTCCTAACTGTATTCTTGTCATATAGTAATTATGAGAACTATACCATTTTTAATCATTAATTTTAAGATTTACAGTAATGGCAATTGACAGATATACTAAAGGATTGTAACTTAGCTGTAACCATTTTAAAAAATAGATAAGAACTAGAAAACACTTTAAAAACTCAGTTCACCTCAGGATTCAAATACTATCTAAATTTTAGAAGTGAAATATTGAAGTCAGTATTTGTAATAAATAACTGTAAAAGACAAACTAATGCAGCACCATTAAAACTATATAGCCATGGGTATATAATAAGTATCAACAGAAAATTAACACATCGAAACTATTCACTAGGAATGTAAAAATGCTCAGATATTGAAAAGAAAGTGTGGTAAGGAGGCTTCTTAAATGTCTCCAGTGTTTCCCACTTCCTTGTGTAAATACAAGCGTATTTATTTATACCCTTGTATAATTCCCTCCTTCAATGTACAGATTGGTATACCATGAGTCATCTGCAGTTAAGACGACATTTTTCAGATTCTGCCAAAACAAGCCTTCCACCTAGGGCTTGTCAGGCCACTGGAGTATGGAGCTCTTGCAGATCCTCTGCCACAGCCTCAAATACAAGTGCTTCAACACTGGCTCCAGCAGAATAAAGACAATCACATCCATATTCTCATCGATTAGCCTCTGCAAGGCCAAGTAGAAAGCTGTTTTAAAGTTCCAGTTTTTGGCATACTTTTTGGTTAGAACAAATATTGTTTTCCTGCTTTGGTTGATGCTCTGCATGAGGTTGTCGATGATGGCGAGTCCCGGGTCCCAATCCCTTTCCTCTAAACAGAGGAGCACATTTTTGTCCTCACTCTCTTCCAGGTGGAAGTGCAGCTCATTGATCACCCAGTCCGTGACAGAGGCATCTTTGGTGTCATAAGAAACGTAAGCATCGTAGAAAGTCTGGGATGTGGAAAGAGACCTGTAGCCTTTTACCTTAGCTAAGCACACATGATAGAGAAACCAAACATCCCAGTAAAACCAATGATGAGCCAGGGCAGCCAGCATAACTGAGATGGTGACAAAAAATGTGAAGAAACAGAATATTGCCACAATGGTATCTGAAACACAAGTTGTGAGCTCTAGACTCACAATACTCTTGCCTTGTTGATCCCCAGGACTGGCGCAAATGATATCTGTCAATCTGGGAATTGTGATGTTCAGATATCCATTCTCAAAAGTCTCCCATGCCACAGGTACAGTCAAAAGGGTTTCTACCTAGTTCTAAAATGGCTAACTTGGTGGTGGTCTTAGTTTCACACGTGGACTTGTTGATCATCTTGAGCTGGTTGGAACTTAAATTGATGTATGTCAGACGCTGGACTCCTAAAGAAAGCTGAATGGCAGGTGGGAAATCCTGTTCTGACTCAGTAGCAGTGTCTCAAGAGAAGATGTGAATTTCGATAGGCTATTAGTTAAAAAGAACAAGCTGTTCTTCCATATAAGTGATAACATAGAGTATCTGTATTTCTTTGTCAGACTTATTTCACTAACACAGTATTCTCTATGTCCATCCACATTGTTGCAAATGGCATTATTTCATTCTCTTTTTATGGCTGAGTAATATTCCATTATATATATGTACCACATCTTCTTTATCCATTAAGTTGTTTTTTGTTGTTGTTGTTCAGGATTTTTTTGTTCACATCTTTATTGGAGTATAAATGCTTTACAATGTTGTGTTAGTTTCTACCGTACAACAAAGGGAATCAGCTATATGTATACATATATCCCTATATCCCCTCCTCATGAGCCTTCTTCCCACCCTCCCTATCCCATCCGTCTAGGTAGTCACAAAGCACCGAGCTGATCCCCCTGTGCTATGCAGCAACTTCCCACTAGCCATCCATTTTACATTTGGCAGTATATATATGTCAATGCTACCCTCTCACTTCATCCCAGCTTCCCCTTCCCCCCCATACCCTCAAGTCCATTCTCTATGTCTGCGTCTTTATTCTTGCCCTAACACTAGGTTCGTCAGTACTGTTTTTTAAATTCCACGTATATTCGTTAGCATACAGTAATTGTTTTTCTCTTTCTGACTCACTTCATTCTGTATGACAGACTCTAGGTCCATCTACCTCACTACAAATAACTCAATTTCATTCCTTTTTATGGCTGAGTAATATTCCATTGTATATATGTGCCACATCTTCTTTGTCCATTCATCTGTTGACAGACATTTAGGTTGCTTCCATGTCCTGGCTGTTATAAATAGTGCTGCAATGAACATTGTGGTACATGACTCTTTTTGAATCATGGTTTTCTCAGGGATAGTGGGATTGCTGGGTCATGTGGCTGTTCTATTCTTAGTTTTTTAGGAACCTCCATACTTTTCTCCATAGTGGCTATATCAATTTACATTCCCACCAACAGTGCAGGAGGGTTCCCTTTTCTCCACACCCTGTCCAGCATTTATTGTTTGTAGATTTTTTGATGATGGTCATTCTGACCAGTGTGAGGTGATACCTCACCATAATTTTGATTTGCACTTCTTTAATGATAGTGATGTTGAGCATATTTTCATGTATTTGTTGGCCATCTGTATGTCTTCCTTGGAGAAATGTCTCTTTAGGTCTTCCACCCCTTTTTTGGATTGGGTTGTCTGTTTTTGTGATATTGAGCTGCATGAGCTGCTTATATATTTTGGAGATGAATCCTTTGTCAGTTGCTTCGTTTGCAAATATTTTCTCCCATTCTGAGGACTGTCTTTTCTCTTGTTTATGGTTTCCTTTGCTGTGAGAAAGATTTTGTTTCATTAGGTCCCATTTGTTTATTTTTGTTTTTATTTCCATTTCTCTAGGAGGAGGGTCAAAAAGATCTTTCTGTGATTTATGTCAGAGTGTTCTGCCTATGTTTTCCTCTAAGAGTTTTATAGTGTCTTGCCTTACATTTAGGTCTTTAATCCATTTTGAGTTTATTTTTTTGTATGGTGTTAGAGCATGTTCTAATTTCATTCTTTTACATGCAGCTGTCCATTTTTCCCAGCACCACTTATTGAAGAGTCTGTCTTTTCCCCATTGTATATACTTGCCTCCTACGTCAAAGATAAGTTGACCATAGGTGTGTCAGTTTATCTCTGGGCTTTCTGTCCTGTTCCATTGATCTATAATTCTGTTTTTATGTCAGTACCATATTGTCTTGATTACTGTAGCTTTTAGTATAGTCTGAAGTCAGGGACCTGATTCCTCCAGCTCCATTTTTCTTTCTTAAAATTGCTTTGGTTATTCAGGGTCTTTTGTGTTTCGATACAAATTGTAAAATTTCTTGTTCAAGTTCTGTGAAAAGTGCCATTGGTAATTTGATAGGGATTACATTGAACCTGTAGATTCCTTTGGATTGTATAGTCATTTTCACAATATTGATTCTTCCAGTCCAGGAGCATGGTATATCTCTCATGTGTTTATGTTATCTTTGATTTTTTGTCAGTATTTCATAGTTTTCTGAGTACAGGTATTTGGTCTCCTTAGGTAGGTTTATTCCTAGGTATTTTGTTCTTTTTATTGCAGTGGTATATGGGATTGTTTCCTTAATTTCTCTTTCTGATCTTTCATTGTTAGTGTATATGAATACCAGAGATTTCTGTGCATTAATTTTGTATACTGCAACCTTACCAAATTCACTGATTAGTTCTAGTAGTTTTCTGGTTACTTCTCTAAGATATTCTATGTATAGTATCATGTCATTTGCAAACAGTGACAGTTTTAGACTTCTTCTTTTCCAATTTGTATTTCATATATTTCTTTTTCTTCTCTGATTGCTGTGGCTAGGACTTCCAATACTATGTTGAATAATGGCAAGGAATGGACATCCTTGTCGTGTTCCTGATCTTAGAGGAAATGCTTTCAGTTTTCACTATTGGGAGTGATGTTTGCTGTGGGTTTGTCATATATGGCATTTATTATGTTGAGGTAGGTTCTCTCTATGCCCACTTTCTGGAGAGTTTTTATCATAAATGGGTGTTGAATTTTGTCAAAAACTTTTCAGCATCTATTGAGATTATCATATGGATTTTATTTTTCAGTTTATTAATATAGTGTATCACATTGATTGATTTGCATATACTGAACAATCCTTGCATCCCTGGGGTAAATCCCACTTGATCATGGTGTATGATCCTTTTAATGTGTTGTTGGATTCTCTTTGCTATATTTTTTTGAGGATTTTTGCATCTATGTTCATCAGTAATATTAGTCTATAATTTTCTTTATTTTGTGATATCTTTGTCTGGTTTTGGTATCAGGGTGATGGCCTAGTAGAATGAGTTTGGGAGTGTTCCTCCCTCTGAAATTTTTTGGAAGAGTTTGGACTTTTGTTTGTTGGAAGATTTTTAATTAGTTTCAATTTTATTACCTGTGATTGGTCTGTTTATGTTTTCTAATTCTTCCTGGTTCAATCTTGGAAGGTTGTACTTTTCCAAGAATTTGTCCATTTCTTCCAGGTTGTCCATTTTATTGACACATAGTTGCTTGTAGTAATCTCTTATGATCTTTTGTATTTCTTCAGTGTCAGTTGTAATCTCTCCTTTGTCATTTCTGATTTTATTGATTTGAGTCCTCTCCCTTTTTTTCTTGATGTGTGCCTAAAGTTTTATCAATTTTATTTATCTTTTCAAAGAACCAGCTTTTAGTTTTATTGATCTTTGCTATTGTTTTCTTTGTTTCTATTTCATTTATTTCTGCTCTGATCTTTATGATTTCTTTCCTTCTACTAACTTTGGGTTTTGTTTGTTCTTCTTCCTCTGGTTCCTTTAGGTGCAAGTTTAGATTGTTTATTTGAAATTTTTCTTGTTTCTTGAGGTGAGCTTGAATTGCCAGGAACTTCCCTCTTAGTACTGCTTTTTCTGTGTCCCAGAAATTTTGGATCATTGTGTTTTCGCTGTCATTTGTTTCTAGGTATTTTTTAATTTCTCCTTCGATTTCTTCAGTGATCTCTTGATTATTTAGCAGTGCATTGTTCAGCTTCCATGTATTCGTGTTTTTTACTGTTTTTTTTTTTAATTGATTTCTAATCTCATAACGCTGTGGTCAGAAAAGATACTTGATACAATTTCAATTTTCTTAAATCTTCCAAGACTTGATTTGTGACCCAAGACATGATCTAGTCTGGAGAACATTCTATGTGCACTTGAGAAGAAAGTGTATCATCCACTTTTGGGTGGAATATCCTAAAAATATCAATTAAGTCTATCTGGTCTATTGTGTCCTTTAAACCTTGTGTTTCCTTATTTATTTTCTGTCTGGATGATCTGTCTATTGGTGTAAGTGGAATCTTAAAGTCCCCACTATTATTGTGTTACTGTTGATTTCTCCTTTCATGGCAGTTAGCATTTGCCTTATGTATTGAGATGCTCCTATGTTGGGTGAATAAATATTTATAATTTTTATGTTTTCTTCTAGGATTGATCCCTTGGTCATTATGTAGTGTCCTTCCTTATCTCCTGTAACAGTCTTTATTTTAAAGTCCATTTTAACTGTTATGAGTATTGCTACTCCAGCTTTCCTGTGATTTTCATTTGCGTGGAATATCTTTTTCCATCTCTTCACTTTCAGTCTGTATGTGTCCCTAAGTTTGAAGTGAGTCTCTTATAGACAGTATATATATGGGTCTTGTTTTTATCCATTCAGCTTTCTGTGTATTTTGGTTGGAGCATTTAATCTATATACATTTAAGGTAATTATCGATATGTATGTTCCTATTACCATTTTCTTAATTGTTTTGGGTTTGTTATGGTAGGTCTTTTCCTTCTCTTGTGTTTCCTGCCTAGAAGCATTTTTTGTAAATCTGGTTTGGTGGTGCTGAATTCTCATTGCTTTTGCTTGTCTGTAAAACTTTTAATTTCTCCATCAAATTTGAATGAGATCCTTGATTGGTAGAGTAACCTTGGTTGTAGGTTTTTCCCTTTTATCACTTTAATTATGTCCTTACACACCCTGCTGGCTTGCAGAGTTTCTGCTGAAAGATCAGCTGTTAACCTTATGGGGATTCCCTTGTATGTTATTTGTTGCTTTTCCCTTGCTGCTTTTAATATTTTTTCTTTTGATTTAATTTTTGATAGTTTGATTAATATGTGTCTCAGCATGTTTCTTTTTGGGTTTATCCTGTATGGGACTCTCTGTGCTTCCTGGATTTGATTGGCTATTTCCTTTTCCATTTTAGGGAAGTTTTTGACTATAATCTCTTCAAATATTTTCTCAGACCCTTTCTTTTTCTCTTCTTCCTCTGGGACACCTATAATTTGAATGTTGGTGTGATTAATTTTGTCCCAGAGATCTCTGAGACTTTCCTCATTTCTTTCTTTCTTTATTCTTCTCTGCACTAGTTATTTCCACTATTTTATCTTCTAGGTCACTTATCTGTCTTCTGCCTCAGTTATTCTGATGTTGATTCCTTCTAAAGTATTTTTAATTTCAGTTATTGTGTTGTTCATTACTGTTTGTTTGCTCTTTAGTTCTTCTAAATCCTTGTTAAATGTTTCTTGTATTTTCTCCATTCTGTTTCTGAGATTTGGATCATCTTTACTATCATTACTCTGAATTCTTTTTCAGGTAGGTTGCTGATTTCATCTTCATTTATATTGTCCTGCAGTTTTTTACCTTGCTCCTTCATCTGTAATATACTTTTGTCATTTCATTTTTTCTTTTTATGGGTGGGGCTGTATTCCTGTCTTACTGGCTGTTTGGCCTGAGGGGTCCAGCACTGGAGTTTGCAGGCATTTGGACATAGCCGGGTCTTTGTGCCAAGATGAAGACCTCTGGAAGGCCTTACTCTGATTTATATTCCCTGGGGTCTGAGGTTCTCTGTTAGTCCAGTGGTTTGGATTTGGAGCTCCCACCACAGGAGCTCAGGCCTGACCTCTAGCCTGGGAACTAAGATCCCACAAACTAAGTGATGTGGAAAAAAAAAAAAGAAAAGAAGGAGCAGTATGATAACAAAGAATAAAACACAAATAAAATTATAAAGATAAAAAATATATTAGGAAAAATAAAAATATAATTGAAACAACTGCAATAAGGTAAAACAAAACCAGAACCAAAATAAGAAAAAAAAAAAAATAAAGGGTGGGGGGGTGCGGTGGGGAACAAGCCAAAAGGCACAGAACAATAAAAGTATAAAGAATAAAGTAAACTTAGAAAAATAAGATTCATTAGAAAAACTAAAAATATAAATGAATCAACAACAAGGTAAAAGAGGACCTCAATCTAAAAGAGGAGAAAAGAAAAAGCCTTGACTATGAGGGGCTGAGTTTAGGCAGGGGTGGAACTTAGGTGGGGTGGGGTTTAGGGTGGGGTGAGATCTAGGTAGGTGGGGTGACATTTTAGCATGAGGCTGGGCTTAGGACCCAGGCAGCTGGAAAAGGCCCTTGGAGTGGGGCCTGGGTGGGACGGCATTCAAGCATGGGGCAGGGCCTCTGCTTAGGACCTGCACAGAAGGGGAAAGGACAGCATGTGGAAAGGAGGGCTTCTAGAGTGGGGTTCCAGAGTTCGGAGGTAGGGCTCTGGGTGGGGTGTGTGGGTGAGGTTTAGGCCCAGAAAGTTGTAGGGGGTCTCAGAGGAGGTCTCTGAGTGTAGAGGTAGTGACCTGGGTGGGGTTTAGGCCCATAGGCCCAGTGTGTTGGAGGGGGTCTCATAGGGTGTCTCTGGGTGTAGAGGTAGGGTCCTAGGTGGGGGTGTAGGGGTGGGGCTTGGGTTCTGAGTGGCAGGAGTGAGGCTCTGAGTGCAGAGGATTACGCCCAGGAGCCCAACAGGCTTCCTGGTGCCTAGGTGGACAGGGAAAGCACTTCCATTCCTTTGTGCCCCCTCCAAGCCATCTTCCCCAGGGTCTCCCCCATCCCCACTGGACCCCTAACTGTGGGTGGGTCCCACTGGGTATAAGAACTCCTCCCCTCCCCCAGCCGCCCTTCAGGGGTGTTGGTCCTGGAAGTACAGCCTTTACTTTTGCTCCCTCCCTTCCACTCCATCAGGACCCATGTGGCTGGAGGGGGCCTTGGTGGGCAGAGGATCAGGCCCGGGATCTCCATAGGCTCCCAGGCAGGGGAAAACTGGCCATGTTCCCTTCTGATCCTCTGCCCTCCCAATGGTCCCTCAATTTACCCCTTTGGGCATGGGATCCCTACCCCTTCCCCAGCCACGCTTCAGGGTCACTAGTCCCATCCCACCTTCACTTTGTCTTTCCCCTCACTCCCTCCCCATGCCCTACCCCGTAGCTGGGGTTTCCTCCCATCCCCTTAGGTGTCTGTGGTCCCCTACCGGTGCCTGGTAGGTGCCCTAGTTGTGCAGAGATGTGAATTCCGCATTCTCCTAGCCTGCCATCTTGACTCCTCCTCCTCCATTCATCTGTTGATAGACAGTTAGGTTGCTTCCATGTCTTGGCTATTGTAAACAATACTACTGTGAATACTGGGGTGCAAATATCTTTCCAAATTAGTGGTTTTGTTTCCTTTGGAAAAATATCCAGCAGTGGGATTGCTGGATCATATGGTAGCTATATTTTTATATATAGCTGTATAATGGCTGTACCAATTTATATTTGAACTGACAGTGTAGGAGGGTTCCCTTTCTCCATATCCTTGCCAACACTTGTTGTTTGCTGTCTTTTTGATGATAGCCATCTGACAGGTGTAAATATTTTCTCCCATTTAGCAGGGGTTTTTTTTATGCATGCTTCCTTTGCTGTGCAAAAGCTTTTATGTTTAATTAGATCCCATTTTTTATTTTTGCTTTTGTTTCTTTTGCCTTAGGAAACAGATTTTAAAAATAATGTTATAATTTATGTCAAAGAGTGTTCTGCCTATGTTCTCTTCTAGAATTTTTATGGTTTCAGGTCTTATATTTAGGTCTTTAATCCATTTTGACTTTATTTTTGTATATGGTGTGAGGGAATGTTCTAATTTCATTGATTTACATAGAGCTGTCCAGTTTTCCCAGCACATCTTGTTGAAGAGACTTTCTTTTCTCCATTGTATATTCTTGCCTCCTTTGTTGAAGACTAATTGACCATAAGTACATGGTATCTTTCTGGGCTTTCTAGCCTGTTCTATTGATCTATGTGCCTTTTTATGTGCCAGTACCATATGTTTTGATGACTGTGACTCTGTAGTATAGTCTGAAGTCAGGGAGTGTGATACCTCCAGGTTTGTTCCTTTTTCTTAAAATTGCTTTGGCAATTTGGGTATTTTTGTAGTTCCTTTTAAATTTTAGAATTATTTGTTGGATATACTGAAGGTTGTTAAAGGTGATCCTGAGACATTTTAAAATGTGCCCATACCTTTTTTCTTTAGGACTCCATAAAATTTCAGCATGGTTTCCTTGAAGAAATTCTTAATGTCTTTCTGTAAGAAATCAATTATCCTGGAGACATGTTTCTCAATTAATTCTCTGATAAAGTATAAATGCTGTTGTGGCTTGAATTTAAATGTTTCAGCTGAGTTAAACTTTAAATAAGCCCTACACAATGTGTTACCACTGCTATTATGAAATAGAGTGCATTATAACTGAGAGCTAGAACTCCTAAGTCAGGTAATTCATTAAAAACATTATTGGCACCAAAGTCTAATTCAAATATTTTTATGAGACAGCTGAAATTTCAGTTCCATATTACACTTGATAATTGCCATATAAAGACAGATTTAAGCAGGCAATATAAGGAAAACTTTCAAACTACTTTTGCCCAATAAAGAAAATAATGTTTAACGTTAATTCTAAGGCTTTCCCATAAGATATACATTGTGGTTTATGGGGAAGTACTCTTATTGTGGTTTATGGGGAAATAGTCCCTTATAGGGACTTCCCTGCATGGCACGTGGTTAAGAATCTGCCTGCCAATGCAGGGGACACAGGTTCAAGCCTTGGTCTGGGAAGATCCCACATACAGCCGAGCAACTGAACCTGTGTGCCACAACAACAAAGCCTGCTCTCTAGAGCCCATGAGCCGCAACTACCGAACCCATGTGCCACAGCTACTGAAGCCCACATGCCTAAAGCCCATGCTCCTCAACAAGAGAAGCCACCACAATAAGAAACCCGTGCACCACAATGAAGAGTTGCCCCTGCTGGTCACAACTAGAGAAAGCCCATGTGCTGCAACAAAGACCCAATGCAACCAAAAGTAAGTAATTAAGTAAGTAAATAAATGAGAGTTTTATAACACAAATTTAAATGTGGGTCAAACTCAGCATGCTAAAGATAAGGGTAGTTTAAGGATATGACTTGGGAAAAAAGAGACATTTGTATAGTTTTGCCTGATATAATTTACCGAGGGTAGTATTTTGTTTTCTTGCAAGTAAATAATTTTCAGGATAAGAAAATGTTGGGAAAAGATCAAATCGATTTGCTTAATAAAATTAAGGCTCAAACTGATCATCCTTAATTTGCAGAACTCCTTTTGGGGCTGGAAATCCTCTTTTTTAAGTTTCTGGAACACATAATCTCTTAGGTGCAAAGTCTGGAGAGACAAAAGCTAAGAGAAGTTTTTGGAAATATTCATATATTTCCATCCTTATATAGTTCAAAGATAACTCAAGTGTTTCTAAGGCAGGTAGTCTCGTTAAAAACGGTCCAGAGCTATTTCTTGCCACAAAAAAAAAAAAAAAAAAAAAAGATTCAACACTTTCAGAAGAGACTTATTGTCAAACTAGGTTGTAGGAATTTCCAAAGCAACGTGTTAAGTAGTGAAGTTGGGTCAGGGTTTAAACATAAAAGGATGGACCAGGGTTTGAAAGCCACAAGGATGTATATGAATTGAAGAGGCTCCTTCAGAAGGAACATGGAAATGGTACATTGAAACACCTGGACAGTTCCCACTTAAATCTAGTACTCTTCAATTTCTCAATCCCTTGAAGTCTTCTTGACTGATGTTTTAGATCTTTTTTTGGTAAGACAAAATTCACTTAAGGAGTTTGGCAGGTTTGATTGCATGTATAAAGTGTATTGAAAGAGATTAATAGCGCCATCAAATTTGTAAGCTTTTCAAATGTTTCACCTTCCACTTTACACACATTGCCAAAATAGCAGTTCCACCCCAAACAGAAATTTCCAAGTTCATAAATCCCAAAGCATTGTTTTTAATTACACAGATTATATCATTTTGAATTAGACTAAGTTCTCTCTAAGACCCTGGCAAACCAGTGCAGTTTTTTGTATTACTGGTTAGGTTGAGGAATGCTCCATCTGTAATACCACACTGTTTTTATTTGTATCATGTATAATTATTTTCATTCCGGTATTATAGATTGACATTTTTGTTTTGATTTGTCTTACTAAGATTCTGCAGCCCTTGAAATGATTCATTCATTATTTATGTAATGAAATTATCAGACATATCTAGTTCTGTTACATGTTGGCCCATTCTTTGGGAAGATTCTTGCAGTTGACAATTGTTGCACTCTCAATAATAGAGACTTTTTTGTTTATAATTGAAAGGATAGGTTTTAGAACAATTTGCTTCAGCGAAGAATTCACATAAACCAGAGATTACCAGAAAAAGGCAGAAGCAAAGACTGAAGGGTCATGTTTTCCTAAGGAAAATAAAAATGGAAGAACATGATTGGTGTAGCAATATTCCACAGACATTGTGTGATTAAATTAGTGTTTTACCATATTTTGTGTGACTTGTGCATTGTGAATTCTTTTGACAATTAAATCACATCATCTTACTTTCAGAATGATTTTAATTTTTCACTATGTTCAGCTTACTGGTCCTAAAAGAAGTTGAAGACAAAACTATCCAAGATTATGATGGAAAACCTTGGAATTATTTGTAGGGATATTAATCAAGATGCCCCACATCAAAAATAAACCTGAGGCTCAATTATGACTGTGGCTCATACTAGACTGATAATATAGTAAGTGCTGTATTTAGAGCATCAACCTACTGCTGTAACTCCTGATGATATTTGACTCGTCCCCAAGGAGAGTTCACCTCTTGCTTGTATTATGGTAATATCCAAGATTTCCAAGCCAGAGTAATTTTCAGCTTATCTACAAAATTGTATTACTCAGGGTTCTCCTGGGAAACAGACCCAAAAAATGTGTGTATGTACATAGAAAGAGACTTATTTTAAGAAATTGGCTCACATGATGGTGGAGGCTGAGTGAGAGGCAAATTTGATGGAGGAGGCCAGCAGACCGGGTACTCAGGAAAGAATGGCAATTCAAGTCCAGTAGTAGTCCGCTGAAGAAGCCAAAAGAACAATTTTGCAGTTTAAGTCTAAAGGCCATATGTTGGAAAACTTCTGCTTGAGGGAGGTCAAACTTTAGTTTTATTCAGGCCTTCAACTAATTTGATGAGGCCCACTCATACAGAAGGCAATCTGCTTCACTCAAAGTCCACAGATTTAAATGCAAATATCATCCAGAAACAGTGTCACAGAAATATCCAGATAATGTTTTACCAAGTATCTGGGTATTGAGAGCCAACCAAGTGGACACATAAAATTAACTGTCTTTTCCCCCATAATATAATGTAATCACAGGAGTCATATTGGAGAAAATGTCATTGGGGGTAATCTTAAAATTTTTCCTTCCACACAGGGTAAAGTGGAATCTTCTTTTAGTAAAATTTAAACATTGAGAAGCAGCACAGTAACTGAAAATACCTGGAAGTTTTGTTCTACTTTAATATTCATGTCATAAGAAGTTGGCTTTTCTTTTCATTCTTAAAAATGGGGCAAAATTATTAATCCTTTGAATAATTAACAATTGAATAAATATCTTTTATAACATAGCAAGGTTATGACAGTGACTATTAGTTCACTAACCCTAAATTTTAGGAAAATTTAAAAAGAAGGTGCTTACCTTGTCTGGCAACAGTAAGGCTGTGAATTGAGCTTTACTGAAAAATCTAGTTTAGTAAATGTTTGTTAATAGAACCAATGACATAAAATTTTGAGGGTTCTCTTCACCATAATCCTTGGTGAAACCAATTATATTAATCTGTTTATTATGTCATATAATTATTAAAAGTAATAAGTTTAACTTTCTACTTATTAAGGAATAGTCACAGAAAGTGAGACACTCTACTAAATGTTAAAGAGAATGCATTAAAATATAAAACAGCATGCCTTGCCTATAGAAGTTAAAAATTTTAGCCAACAAGTTTGTATTAATTACAATGTTTGTAGGATAAAGGACATGAATAGTAGTCATTACACAAACAATTTTTAAAGTTCTGTCTACGTGTGAAGTTCTCTTTTTTTGGCATATAGAATGTTAAACTGAGATTGCACGGTATAATGATTTTGGTTAGAAAGAGAATTTGGAATCAGACATACTGGCTCAAATTCCAGTTATGCAATGCATTTGATGCACCTGAAATATACTTACTTACTTTGTTTCTTTACCTGAACATGTAGATAATTATAGAAAATCCTCTTTTGCTCTGGGTGTCAAACTGAATGAGTAAATGTTTATGAAGCACTAAGGCAGAATCTGGCATCATTTTTTAGTATTAACATAAGCAGTCCACTTTCCAGTCAAAATAGAGACAGGAGAATATGATATCTATTACTGCAGAAGGATAGAAAAAGTTTTGTCAGATATACCAATGACTGACCCTAAAAAATTGAGAACTATGAACTGTTTAACAAAGGATTTAGAGTAATCTTAGTTTTGTGAACAACAAAAAACACGTAGACAACTAAAGAAATTAAGAAAACAATACATGAACAAAACAAGAAGTTCAACAAAGAAGTGGAAACATAAAGTAAAAACAAACATCTTTGGCCTGAAGAAAACAATGAATTAATTGAAGAATTCAGTAGAAAACTTGAAGAAAAGACTTAAATAGCATAAAAAAAGAATCAGTGATCTAGAAGGCAATCATTTGAAATTGTCCAGCAAGAGGAAGAAAAAAAAGAAAAAAAAAGAAAAGAAAAAGAGTGAAGAAAGCCCATGGGACATGTGAGACACCATTAAAAGAAACAATGCATACAGTATGGAAATCCTAGAAGGAGAAGAGAAAGAGAAAGAGATAGAAAGTATATTTAAGACAATAATGGCTGGAAACTTCCCAAAGCTGGGAGAGAAGTGGACATCAATATTTATGAAGCCCTTCCCCCAAAAGGGAGGAATACATTTTAATTAAATTGTAAGTCAAATACAAAAAGAGAGTTTTCAAAGCAGCAAGAGAAAAGTGACATTACATACACAAATTAACCTTCATTAGACTATAGGCTGATTTCTCAACAGAAGCTTTTCAGGCAATGAAAGAATGGAATGATATATTCAAAATATTGAAAGAAAAGTACTGTCAACCAAGAGTACTATATCCAACAAATCTGTCCCTCAGAAATAAAGGAAAGATAAAGACTTCCCTAAACAAAGAGGAGCTGAGGAACCTTAGCACAATAAATCGCCTTTTAAGAAATGCTAAGGGAGTTCTTTGAATAGAAGTAAAAGGACACCAATTAACATGTATAAACATAATGAAAGTAGTGTAAATCTCACTGGTAAGCATTAATATAGAGTCAAAGTCATGTTCTTTGATATTGTAATAGAGGTGTATAATTCATTAAAACTCTAGTTTAAAATTTAAAAAACAAATAATAACCATAACTATAACAATTTGTTTTTGTATATATAAATATGTATATATTTATATACTATATTAATCTATATATATTATAAATACTTATATACTATATTGATATAAACAATATAAAAATAGGTAAATTGTAACATTAATACCCTAAAATGTGAGGAGACAAATGAAAGTGTAAAGTGTAACAATGCTTTCAATGTTAACTTGTTATCAACTTAAGACTGGATTTATAAATGAGGTATTTTATGTAAGATTCACGCTAACCATGAAGATAAAAACTATAGTTATAAAAATTTATGATAAAGGAGTCAAAGCATACTGCAACAGAAAGTCAACTAGTCACAAAAGAACACTGAAAGATAAGAAGCAAGAATCAATGGATCTACAAAGTAGTCAGGTCATGCTTAACAAAACGGCAATAGTAAGTCCTTATCTGTCAATAATTAGTTTAAATGTAAATGAATTAAATTCTCCAATCAAAAGACACAGAAGTGGCTGAATGGATTGGAAAGAAATATAGTGGGACTCAGGGGGAAGATGGTGGAAGAGTAGAATGCGGAGATCACCTTCCTCCCCACAGATACACCAGAAATACATCTACATGTGGAACAACTCCTACAGAACACCTACTGAACGCTGGCAGAAGACCTCAGACCTCCCAAAAGACAAGAAACAACACATGTACCTGGGTAGGGCAAAAGAAAAAAGAAAAAACAGAGACAAAAGGATAGGGATGGGACCTGCACCAGTGGGAGGGAACCATGAAGGAGGAAAGGTTTCCACACACTAGAAGCCCCTTGCGGGCAGAGACTGCAGGTGGTGGAGCGGAGAAACCTCAGAGCCGCAGAGGAGAGCGCAGCCACAGGGGTACAGAGGGCAAAGTGGAGAGATTCCCACAGAGGATCGGTGCTGACCGGCACTCACCAGCCCGAGAGGCTTGTCTGCTCACTTGCCAGGGCGGGTGGGGCTGGGAGCCGAGGTTTGGGCTTCGGTCAGAGCGCAGGTTTGGCAGCATGAACACAGCCTGAAGGGGTTAGTGCACCACGGCTAGCCAGGAGGGAGTCCGGGGAAAAGTCTGGACCTGCTGAAGAGGCAAGAGACTTTTTCTTGCCCCTTTGTTTCCTGGTGCACGAGGAGAGGGGATGAAGAGCGCTGCTTAAAGGAGCTCCAGAGACAGGCGCAAGCCATGGCTAAAAGCGCGGACCCCAGAGATGGGCATGAGACGCTAAGGCTGCTGCTGCCACCACCAAGAAGCCTGTGTGCAAGCACAGTTCACTATCCACACCCCACTTCCAGGGAGCCTGTGTAGCCCGCCACTGTCAGGGTCCCGGGATCCAGGGACAACTTCTCCCGGAGAACACACGGCGCGCCTCAGGCTGGTGCAACGTCACACTGGCCTCTGCCACCGCAGGCTGCCCCGCACTCTGTACCCCTCCCTCCCCCAGGCCTCAGTGAGCCAGAGTCCCGGAAGCAACTGCTCCTTTAACCCCGTCCTGTCTAAGCAAAGAACAGACGCCTTCAGGCGACCTACAGGCAGAGGCTGGGCCAAATCCAAAACTGAGCCCCGGGAGCTGTGAGAACAAAGAAGAGAAAGGGAAATCCCTCCGAGCAGCCCCAGAAGCAGTGAATTAAAGCTCCATAATCAACTTGATGTACCATGCATCTGTGGAATACATGAATAGACAATGAATCATCCCAAATTGAGGAAGTGGACTTTGAGATCAAGATTTATGATTTTTTCCCCTTTTCCTCTTTTTTGAGTGTTTATGTATATGCTTCTGTGTGAGATTTTGTCTGTATAGCTTTGCTTCCACCATTTGTCTTCGGGTTCTATCCGTCCGTTTCTTTGTTTTTTTTCTTTTTAAAAATACATTTAAAAAATAAATTTATATATTTTTGGCTGTGTTGGGTCTTAGTTTTGGTGCAAGGGCTTTCTCTAGTTGCAGTGAGCAGGGACCACTCTTCATGGTGGTGCATGGGCCTCTCATTGTAGTGGCCTCTCTTGTTGCGGAGCACAGGCTCGAGACGCACAGGCTCAGCAGTTGTCGTTCATGGGCCCAGTTGCTCCACGGCATGTGGGATCTACCCAGACCAGGGCTCAAACATGTGGCCACTGCACTGGCAGGCAGATTCTCAACCACTGCATGACCAGGGAAGCCCTTTTTTTTTCTCAATAACTATTTTTTATTTTAACAACTTTATTTTATTTTATTTTACCATCTTTCTTCCTTTCTTTTTCTCTTTCTTTCTTCCTTTCTTTTTCTTTCCCTCCTTCCTTCCTCCTTTCCTTCATTCCTTCCTCCCTCCCTCTTCCCCTCCCACCCTCCCACCTTCCTTCCTTCCTTCCTTCCTTCCTTCCTTCCTTTCTTTCTTTCTCTCTACATTTTTTCCCTTTTATTCTGAGCCACGTTTACGAAAGGCTCCTGGTGGTGCAGCCAGGAGTCAGTGCTGTGCCTCTGAGGTGGGAGAGCCAACTTCAGGGCACTGGTCAACAAGACACCTCCCAGCTCCATATAATATCAAATGGCAAAAATCTCCCAGAGATCTCCATCTCAACACCAGCACCCAGCTTCACTCAATGACCAGCAAGCTACAGTGCTGGACACCCTATGCCAAACAACTAGCAAGACAGGAACACAACCTCACTCATTAGCAGAGAGGCTGCCTAAAATCATAATAAGCCCACAGAAACCCCAAAACACACTATCAGACGTGGACCTGCCCACCAGAGAGACAAGATCCAGCCTCAGCCACCAGAACACAGGCACTAGTCCCGTCCACCAGGAAGCCTACACAACCTGCTGAAACAATGTTAGCCACTGGGGACAGACACCAAAAACAACAGGAACTACGAACCTGCAGCCTGTAAAAAGGAGAACCCCAAAACAGTAAGATAAGCAAAATGAGAAGACAGAAAAACACACAGCAGTTGAAGCAGCAAGATAAAAACCCACCAGACCTAACAAGTGAAGAAATGGGCAGTCTACCTGAAAAAGAACTCAGAATAATGATACTAAAGATGATCCAAAATCTTGGAAATAGAATACACAAAATGCAAGAAACATTTAACAAGTACCTACAAGAACTAAAGATGAAACAAGTAATGATGAACAACACAATAAATGAAATTAAAAATACTCTAGATGGGAAAAAAAGCAGAATAACTGAAGCAGAAGAATGGATAAGTGACCTGGAAGATAAAATAGTGGAAATAACTACTGCAGAGCAGAATAAAGGAAAAAGAATGAAAAGAACTGAGTACAGTCTCAGAGACCTCTGGGACAACATTAAGTGCATGAACATTTGAATTATAAGTGTTCAAGAAGAATAAGAAAGAAAGAAAGGGACTGAGAAAATATTTGAAGAGATTATAGTTGAAAACTTCCCTAATTTGGGAAAGGAAATACTTAATCAAGTCCAGGAAGTACAGAGAGTCCCATACAGGATAAATATAAGGAGAAATACGCCAAAACACATATTAATCAAACTGTCAAAAATTAAATACAAAGAAAACATATTAAAAGCAGCAAGGGGAAAACAACAAATAACACACAAGGAAATGTCCATAAGGTTAAGAGCTGATCTTTCAGGAGAAACTCTGCAAGCAAGAAAGGAGTGGCAGGACATATTTAAAGTGATGAAGGAGAAAAACCTGCAATCAAGATTACTCTACCCTGCAAGGATCTCATTCAGATTTGATGGAGAAATTAAAAGCTTTACAGTCAAGCAAAAGCTGAGAGAGTTCAGCACCACCAAACCAGCTTTACAACAAATGCTAATGGAACTTCTCTAGGCAAGAAACAAAAGAAGAGGAAAACTCCTACAATAACGAACCCAAAACAATTAAGAAAATGGGAATAGTAACATACATATCGATAATTACCTTAAATGTAAATGGACTAAATGCTCCCACCAAAAGAAACAGATTGCCTGAATGGATACAAAAACAAAACCCATATATATTGTGTCTACAAGAGACCCACTTCAGACCTAGAGACACATACAGACTGAAAATAAGGGGATGGAAAAAGATATTCCATGAAAACGGAAACCAAAAGAAAGCTGGAGTAGCAATTCTGATATCAGACAAAATAGTCTTTAAAATAAAGACTATGAGAAGAGACAAAGAAGGACACTACATAATGATCAAGGGATCAATCCAAGAAGAAGATATAACAATTGTAAATATTTATGCACCCAACAAAGGAACACCTCGATACATAAGGCAAATACTAACAGCCATAAAAGAGGAAATCAATGTAACACAGTCATAGTAGGGGACTTTAACACCGCACTTTCACCAATGGACAGGTCATCCAAAATGAAAATAAATAAGGAAATACAAGCTTTAAATGATATATTAAACAAGATTGACTTACTTGATATTTATAGGACATTCCATCAAAAACAACAGAATACACATTTTTCTCAAGTGCTTATGAACATTCTCCAGGATAGATCATATCTTGGGGCACAAATCAAGCCTTCGTAAATTTAAGAAAATTGAAATTGTATCAAGTATCTTTTCTAACCAAAACACTATGAGACTAGATATCAATTACAGGAAAAGATCTGTAAAAATACAAACACATGAAGGCTAAACAATACACTACTTAATAACGAAGGGATCACTGAAGAAATCTAAGAGAAAATTTTAAAAACACCTAGAAACAAATGACAATGGAGACAAGATGACCCAAAACCTATGGGATGCAACAAAAGCAGTTCTAAGAGAGAAGTTTATAGCAATACAATCCTACCTTAAGAAACAAGAAACATCTCAAATAAACAACATAACCTTGCACCTAAAACAATTAGAGAAAGAAGAACAAAAAAAGAACCCCAAAGTTAACAGAAGGAAGGAAATCATAATGATCAGATCAGAATTAATGAAAAAGAAATGAAGGAAATGAGAGGAAAGGTCAATAACACTGAAAGCTGGTTCTTTGAGAAGATAAACTAAATTGCAACACCATTAGCCACACTCATCAAGAAAAAAAGGAAGAAGATTCAAATCAATAGAATTAGAAATGAAAAAGGAGAAGTAACAACTGACACACAGAAATACAAAGGATCATGAGAGATTACTACAAGCAACACTATGCCAGTAAAATGGACAACCTAGAAGAAAGTGACAAATTCATAGAAATGCACAACCTACCAACACTGAATCAGGAAGAAATAGAATATATGAACAGACCTATCACAAGCACTGAAATTGAAACTGTGATTAAAAATCTTCCAACATACAAAAGCCCAGGAACAGATGGCTTGACAGGCGAATTCAATCAAACATTTAGAGAAGAGCTAACACCTATCCTTCTCAAACTCTTCCAAAATATAGCAGAGGGAGGAACACTCCCAAACTCATTCTACAAGGCCACCATCACCCTGACACCAAAACCAGACAAGGATGTCACAAAGAATGAAAACTGCAGACCAATATCACTGATGAACATAGATGTAAAAATCGTCAAAAAATACTAACAAACAGAATCCAACAGCACATTAAAAGGATCATACACCATGATCGAGTGGGGTTTATTCAAGAAATGCAATGATTCTTAAATATATGCAAATCAATCAATGTGATAGACAATATTAACAAATTGAAGGAGAAAAACCATATGATCATCTCAATAGATGCAGAGAAAGGTTTGAGAAAATTCAACACCCATTTATGATAAACACCCTGCAGAAAGTAGGCATAGAGGGAACTTTCCCCAACATAATAAAGGCCATATATGACAAACCCACAGCTAACATCATCCTCAATGATGAAAAACTGAAAGCATTTCCACTAATATCAGGAACAAGACAAGGTTGCCCACTCTCACCACTCTTATTCAACATAGTTTTGGAAGTCTTAGCCACAACAATCAGAGAAGAAAAGGAAATAAAAGGAATCCAAATCAGAAAAAAAGAAGTAAATCTGTCACTGTTTGCAGATGACATGATACTATACATAGAGAACCCTAAAGATGCTACCAGAAATCTACTTAGAGCTAGTCAATGAATTTGGTAAAGTAGCAGGATACAAAAGTAATGCACAGAAATCTCTGGCATTCCTATACATTAATGATGAACAATCTGAAAGTGAAATCTATTAAACACTCCCATTTACCACTGCAGCAAAAAGAACAAAATATGTAGGAATAAACATACCTAAGGAGACAAAAGACCTGTATGCAGAAAATTATAAGACACTGATGAAAGAAATTAAAGATGATACAAATAGATGGAGAGATATACCATGTTCTTTGATTGGAAGAATCAACATTGTGAAAATGACTCTACTACCCAAAGCAATCTATAGATTCAATGCAATCCCTATCAAACTACCACTGGCATTTTTCACAGAACTAGAACTAAAAGTTTCACAATTTGTATGGAAACACAAAAGACCCTGAATAGCCAAAGCAATCTTGGCAACGAAAAATGGAGCTGGAGGATTCAGGCTCCCTGACTTCAGACTATACTACAAAGCTACAGTAATCAAGACAGTATGGTACTGGCACATAAACAGAGAGATAGATCAATGGAACAGGATAGAAAACCCAGAGATCAACCCACGCACATATGGTCACCTTATCTTTGATAAAGGAGGCAGGAATGTACAGTAGAGAAAGGACAGCCTCTTCAATAAGTGGTGCTGGGAAAACTGGGCAGGTATATGTAAAAGTATGAGATTAGATCACTCCCTAACTCCATACACAAAAATAAGCTCAAAATGGATTAAAGACCTAAATGTAAGGCCAGAAACTATCAAAATCTTAGAGGAAAACACAGGCAGAACACTCTATGACATAAATCACAACATGGTCCTTTTCGACCCACCTCCTAGAGAAATGGAAATAAAAACAAAAATAAACAAATGGGACCTAATGAAACTTCAAAGCTTTTGCACAGCAAAGGAAACCATAAACAAGACCAACAGACAACCCTCAGAATGGGAGAAAATATTTGCAAATAAAGCAACTGACAAAGGATTAATCTCCAATATTTATAAGCAGCTCATGCAGCTCAATAACAAAAGAACAAAAAACCGAATTCAAAAATGGGTGGAAGACCTAAATAGACATTTCTCCAAAGAAGATATACAGACTGCCAACAAGCACATGAAAGAATGGTCAACCTCATTAATCATTAGAGAAATGCAAATCAAAACTACGATGAGATATCATCTCACACCAGTCAGAATGGCCATCATCAAAATATCTAGAAACTATAAATGCTGGAGAGGATGTGGAGAAAAGGGAACACTCTTGCACTGCTGGTGGGAATGTGAATTGGTACAGCCACTATGGAGAACAGTATGGAGATATCTTAATAAACTATAAATAAAACTACTATGTGACCCAGCAATCCCACTACTGGGCATATACCCTGAGAAAACTATAATTCAAAAAGAGTCATGTACGAAAATATTCATTGCAGGTCTATTTACAATAGCCCAGAGATGGAAACAACCTAAGTGTCCATAATTGGATGAATGGATAAAGAAGATGTGGCACATATATACAATGGAATATTACTCAGCCATAAAAAGAAACGAAATTGAGCTATTTGTAATGAGGTGGATGGTCCTAGTGTTTTCATACAGAGTTAAGTAAGTCAGAAAGAGAAAGACAAATACCGTTTTCTAACACATATATATGGAATTTAAGGGGAAAAAATGTCATGTAGAACCTAGGGGTAAGACAGGAAAAACGACACAGACCTACTAGAGAAAGGACTTGAGGATATGGGGAGGGGGAAGGGTAAGCTGTGAGAAAGCGAGAGAGTGGCATGGTCATATATACACTACCAAATGTAAAATGGATAGCTAGTGGGAAGCCGCCGCATAGCACGGGGAGATCAGCCTGGTGCTTTGTGACCACCTGGAGGGGTGGGATATGGAGGGTGGGAGGGAGAGATATGCAAGAGGGAAGAGATATGGGAACATATGTATATGTATAACTGATTCATTTTGTTATAAAGCAGAAACACACCATTGTAAAGCAATTATACTCCAATAAATATGTAAAAAGAAAAGAAAAGAAATATAGTGATATGCTGCTTCTAAGGGATTTCATTTTGCTTTAAGGGCACATATACATTGAAACTGAGGGATGGAAAAAGATATTTCAAATGGTAACTTAATGAAAGCAGTGCTAACTGTATTTTAGAAGACAAAATAGACTTTAAACTAAAAATTATCAAAGGACACAAAGAAGATCATGATAAATTGATATATGGATAAATCAACTGATACATTTGTTAATATTTATACACTCATCATTGAAGTACCTCAACATATAGAGCAAATACTAACAGAACTAAAGTGAGAAATAATCAGCAATACAATAACAGTCAGGGACTTCAATAACCCACTTTCAACAATAGGTATTATTGTCCAAACTATAACAATAAGGAAATAGCAGATTTGAATAATACTATGGACTAAATGGACCTAACAGACATTTACAGAACATTCCATCCCATAACAGTAGAATACACATAATTTTCAAGCACAATGGAACATTTTCTAGAATAGATCATACCTTGGGCCACAAAACAATGCTTAACACATTTAAGTAGACTGAAATCACATCAAGCATACTTCTTGATCACAAAGGTGTGAAACTAGAAATTAATAATGAAAGAAAAACTGGAGGGGCTTCCCTGGTGGTGCAGTGGATAAGACTCAAGGCTCCCTACAAAGGGGGACCAGGTTTGATCTCTGATCAGGGAACTATATCCCACATGCATGCCACAACTAAGAGTTCACATGCCACAACTAAGGAGACCTGGATCTGCAACTAAGAAGTCCGCCTTTTGCAGTTAAGACCCATCACAACAAAATAAATAAAATTTTTTAAAAACTGGAAAATTCACACAAAATGTGGAAATTAAATAACACTCTTCTGTGCAATAAGTGGATTAAAAAATAAATTAAATATGAAATTTAAAGTAGCTTGAGACAAACAAAAATAGAAACAGAACATAACAAAACCTATGAGACGCAGCAAAAATTCAAAGAGGAAAATTTCTTGCTATATATGCATACATCAAGAAAATAGAAAAATTTCAATGAACATCCTAACAATACAACCAAGGGAAGTAGAAAAAGAAGAAAAAACAAAGTCCAAAGTTAGCAGAAGATAATAAAAAAATTACAGCAGAAATAAATGAAATAAAGAAGAGGAAAACAACAGAAAAGGTTAAAAAAGCTAAGATGTAGTTCTTTGAAAAGATAAACAAAATTGACAAGCCTTTAGCTGGACTAACTAAGGAAAAAAGAGAGCTTAAATCAGCAAAATCAGAAATGAAAGAAGAGACATTGACACAGAAATACAAAGGATCATAAGAAACTATCATTAACAACTACACAGCAACAAACAAGACAACCTAGAAAAATGAATATGTTCCTAGACATATACAACTTACCAAACTGAATTAGAAAGAAATAGAAAAGCTGAACAAATCAGTATTAAATAAGTTGATTGAATCAGTGATCATAACTCTCCCAACACAGAAAAGTCCTGGGCCTTTGGATGGCTTCACTAATAAATTCTACCAAATATTTAAGAAAGAATGAATACTAATCCTTCTCAGAACTTTCCAAAAAATAAAAAAGGAGGGAACAATTTACACTTGTTTTACAAGGCCAGCATTACCATAACACCAAAACCAGAAAGAACACTGCAAGAATAAAAGAAATACAGGCCAATACTCCTAATAAATATAGATGAATAAAATTTCTAATAAAATACTCATAAATTGTATTCAGCAGCACATTAGAAGTTTCATTGACCATGATAAAATGAGATTCATCCCTCTGATGCAAGGATGGTTCAACACATGCAAAACAATAAATGTGATACACCACATCAATGGAATGAAAGATAAAAGTCATAAACTCATCTCAATAGACACAGAAAAATCATTTGACAAAACTCAACATTTATTCATGATAAAAACTCTCCAAAATCTAGGTATACAAGGAATATGTCTCAATGTAATAAAGGCAGTATATGACAAGCCCACAGCTGACATTATAGTCAATGATGAAACTTTGAAACCTTTTTCTTTTATGTCAAGGCAAAGACTCCCATTCTCACCATCCCTTTTCAACCTAGAACTAGAATTCCTAGCTAGAGAAATTAGACAAGAAAAAGAGATAAAGTCGCCAGAATTAGAAAGGAAGAAGAACAATTGTGTCTGTACATGAGATTATTTTATCTATAGAAAATTCTAAAGATTCCACCAAAACCCGTTATATCTAAAAATCTAAGTAAAGTTGCAGGATACAAAACAAATTATAAAAATCAGTAGTGTTTCTGTACCCAAACAAGTTATTTTAAAGAGAATCAAAGAAAACAATACCAATTACACTAGCTTCGAAAACAATGGAATAGCTTAGGATAAATTTAACCAAGGTGAAAGACCTCTACACTAAAAAATTAGAAGACATTGATGAAAGAAATTGAAGAAGACAAAGTAAACGTAAAGATATCTCACGTTCATTGAGTTAAAGAATTAAAATGTTTGCACTACATAAAACATCTATAGATTCAGTGCAGTTCTTATCAAGATTCCAATGAAATTTTTTACTGAAATAGGAAAATAAAAACTAAAAAATATGTGATGTCAATGTCAAGAAAACACAGCATTTCAGGTGCAAGGTGATAGTAACTTGACTTAGGTTGTGGCAATATACATAGAGTTAAGTGGATTCAAGAGATACATAGGAGTTAAAATTGAGACACATGCCATGAATGGTTAATGAGACCTGAGGGTATGAGAAGGCGGAGGTGTTTGGGATAACTTCAAATTTTCTAGGCTATGCAACAAAGATGTACATGGATAGACAAGAATGCCATACATTATAAAAGAAGTTTGTTTATTGGTTTTTAATTTCTGGTTTAGTGGGAAGGAGGTAGTATATATTATGAATTAAATTTGACATGCTGAACTTGGGGTGAGTTTATGATATTCAAGTAGAGAGTTCCCAGAGGTGGTTGCATATATGGATGTGAAGCTGAAAGATCAATGACCCAGTATTGTTAATATCCAAATGTAATGGCTAGGATGATAAGAGTAAAATGGAGGCAGGGACTTTGCCAGAGAGGTTGAAGAAAGCCAGGAGAAGTTGTTAAAGCATAAAAAACAGAAAGTATAATGTAATATATGATGAGATATCAGAGAATATATCTTAAATATTTATAAAAATAAATTATTAAATTTATGTATTAAAAGAAACTAATTCATATCAGAAGAAATACTCAAATATATGCTCTGTACATCTAAGACAGGATATCTTAGTAATGCCATAAATAAAAGAACAGAAATAGAAGGACCAGAAAAATATAAACAAAAAGAAAATTGATATTGAAATCTAAGTATCATACAAGATTATGTTTAGAATTTTAAAATAATTAATTATATAAAGAACTGTTTATACTTATAAAAGGCAAAATACGTAATGGTTATCTAGCAGTTATGGACACATAGGCACAAAGTAATTGAGTAAACCAAAAGCAAAAATCATCTAAAACTGTCTCAAAACAGATGAGTAGTAGGAGATTCTAATTCCGTAGTTCAAAACAGATATTTTTATGTACAATTGTCTCTTGAAAGATATAAGAATTAGGGCCACCAACACCCACAAAATAAAAAATCCATATATAACTTTACAGTCATCCTCCATACTCTCAATTCTGCATCCACAGTTTCAACCAACAGAGAGTTATGTGGTACTGATTGAAAAAACCTGTGATAAGTGAACCAAAGAAATTCAAATGCATGCTGCTTGAGTTAACTTTGTAAGAATAAAACATATAAAATACCTCAAAGTAAAAATAAGCAGTGAACATAATTTGTATACATCAAACTCTGTATTATAAAGCAATACCTCTCTTCATGTGCCATAAAAATCTTACATTGAGTACATGTCAGAAAGAAACATCAATATAGTGTAAAAAGTAAAAAGAGTAAAGAAAATATTTTCTGATAAGAATTCAAAAACTATAGAAAAATTTTTGTACAAAAAGACCTTGCCATGTAGAATTTGGAAATTGTTTTCTAAGCATCACTTAGAAACATAAGGGGAAAATAGAAACATAACTGGAGCCTATCAAACAATAATGATAAAATATATTTACATATTTCTGTATTTGGTACTCAGGGGGGAAATTCATAAATCTAAATAAGTAAATTAATATGCAATTAAGAATAAATAACTAAACTAGTAAATACACTTAGTAAATAACTAAACTAGTAAATACTAGTAAATACTAGTAAAAACTAGTAAATACTAGTAAATACTAGTAAATACTAGTAAATAACTAAACTAGTAAATACACTTAGCGCATGCACTTTGAAAACCTCAATAGAAATAACAAACTCAAGATGGTGGAGTAGAACAATGTGCGCTCACTCCCTCTTGCAAGAGCACCAGAATCACAACTAACTGCTGAACAGCCATCAACAGGAAAACACTGGAACTCACCAAAAAAGATACCCCGCATTCAAAGACAAGGGAGAAACCACAATGAGATGGTAGGAACAGTGCAATCAAAATAAAATCAAATCCCATAACTGCTGGGTGGGTGACTCACAAACTGGAGAACACTTATACCACAGAAGTCTACCCAATGGAGTGAAGGTTCTTGGTCCCACATCAGGCTTCCCAAACTGGGGGTCCAGCAAGAGGAGGAGGAACTCCTAGACAATCAGACTTTGAAGGCTAGTGGAATTTGATTGCAGGACTTTGACAGGACTGGGGGAAACAGAGACTGCATTCTTGGAGGGCACACACAAAGTAGTGTGCACATCAGGACCCAGGGGAAGGAACAGTGACCCCATAGAAGACTGAATAACACCTACCTGCTAGTGTCAGAGGGTCTCCTGCAGAGGCGGGGGTTGGCTATGGCTCACTGTAACGACAAGGACGCTGGTGGCAGAAGTTCTGAGATGTACTCCTTGGCATGAGCCCTCCCAGAGTCCACCATTAGCCCCACAAAAGAGCTGGGTAGTTTCCAGTGTTGGGTTGCCTCAGGCCAAACAACCAAAAGGGAGGTAACCCAGCCCCACACATCAGTGGACAAACAGATTAAAGTTTTACTGAGCTCTGTCCACCAGAACAACACCCAGCTCTACCCACCACCAGTCCCTCCCATCAGGAAAATTGCACAAGACTCTTAGATACCCTCATCTACCAGAGGGCAGAGAGCAGAAGCAAGAAGAACAAAAATCCTGCAGGCTGTGAAACAAAAATCATATTCACAGAAAGATAGACAAGATGAAAAGGAAGAAGGCTATGTACCAGGTGAGGGAACAAGATAAAACCCCAGAAAAACAACTACGTGAAGTGGAGATAGGTAAACTTCCAGAAAAAGAATTCAGAATAATGATAGTGAAGATGATCCAGGACCTTGGATAAAGAATGGAGGGAAAGATCGAGAAGGTGCAAGAAATGTTTAAAAGAGACCTAGAAGAATTAAAAAACAAACACGTAGAAGAATTATAGAACAAACAAACAGATATGAACAATACAATAACTGAAATGAAAAATACACTAGAAGGAATCAATAGCAGAATAACTGAGGCAGAAGAATAGATAACTGACCTGGAAGTCAGAATGGTGGAATTCACTGCCACATAACAGAATAAAGAAAAAAGAACAAAAAGAAATGAAGACAGCCTAAGAGACCTCTGGGACAAAATTAAACATAGCAACATTCGCATTATAGGGGTCCCAGAAGGAGGAGAGAGAGAGAATAGACCCAAGAAAATATTTTAAGAGATTATAGTTGAAAATTTCTCTAACATGGGAAATGAAATAGCCACCCAAGTCCAGGAAACGCAGAGAGTCCCAGGAAGGATAAAGCCAAGGAGAAACACACGTAGATACATGGTAATCAAATTGACAAAAATTAAAGAAAAATTATTGAAAGCTACAAGAGAAAAATGACAAATAACATACAAGGGAACTCCCACAAGGTTAACAAGTGATTTCTCAGCAGAAACTCTATAAGCCAGAAGAGAGTGGCATGATATATTTAAAGTGATAAAAGGGAAGAACATACAACCAAGATTACTCTACACAGCAAAAATCTCATTCAGATTCAATGGAGAAATCAAAAGCTATACAGACAAGCAAAGGCTAACAGAATTCAGCACCACCAAACCAGCTGTACAACAAGTTCTAAAGGATCTTCTCTAAGCAGGAAACACATGAGAAGGAAAGGACCTAGAAAAACAAAACAATTAAGAAAACGGTCATAGGAACATACATATCAATAATTACCTTATACGTGGTGGATTAAATGCTCCAACCAAAAGACACAGGCTCAATGAATGGATACAAAAACAATACCCATATATATGCTGTCTATAAGAAACCAACTTCAGACCTAGGGACACATACAGACTGAAAGTGAGGGTATTGAAAAAGATATTCCATGCAAATGGAAGAAAGCTGAAGTAGCAATGCTCATATCAGATAAAATAGACTTTAAAATAAAGAATGTTACAAGAGACAAGGAAGGAAACTACATAATGATCAAGGGATCAATCCAAGAAGAAGACATAACAATTATAAATATATATGCACCCAACATAGGAGCACCTCAATACATAAGGCAACTGCTAACAGCTATAAAAGAGGAAATCGACAGTAACACAATAATAGTGGGGGACTTTAACACCTCACTTACACCAATGGACAGATCACACAAACAGAAAATTAATAAAGAAACACAAGCTTTAAATGACACAATAGACCTGATAGATTTAATTGATATTTATAGGACATTCCATCCAAAAACAGCAGATTACACTTTCTTCTCAAGTGCTCATGGAACATCTTCCAGGATAGATCATATCTTGGGTCACAAAGCAAGCCTTGGTAAATTTAAGAAAATTGTATCAAGTACCTTTTCTGACCACAATGCTATGAGACTAGATATCAATTACAGGAAAAAATTATGTAAAAAGTACAATCACATGGAGACTAAAACATACATTTCACTGAAGAAATCAAAGAGGAAACCAAAAAATACCTAGAGACAAATTAAAATGAAAACATGATGATCCAAAACCTATGGGATGTAGCAAAAGTAGTTCTAAGAGGGAAGTTTATAGCAATACAATCCTACGTCAAGAAACAAGAAAAATTTCAAAGAAACAATTTAACCTTACACTTACAGGAACTAGAGAAAGAAGAATAAACAAACCCCAAAGTTAATAGAAGGAAAGAAATCATAAATATCAGAGCAGAAATAAATGAAATAGAAACAAAGAAAACAGTAGCAAAGATCAATGAAACTAAAACCTGCTTCTTTGAAAAGATAAACAAAATTGATAAATCATTAACCAAACTCATCAAGAAAAAGAGGGAGAGGACTCCAATCAATAAAATTAGAAATGAAAAAAGAAGTTACAACAGACACTGCAGAAATACAAAGCATCCTAAGAGACCACTACAAGCAACTCTATGCCAATAAAATGGACAAACTGGAAGAAATGGACAAATTCTTGGAAAGGTGTAACCTTCCAAGACTGAACCAGGAAGAAATAGAAAATAAGAATAGACCAATCACAATTAATGAAATTGAAACTGTGATTATAACTCTTCCAATAAACAAAAGTCCAGGACCAGATGTCACAGGTGAATTCTATCAAAAATTTAGAGAAGAGCTAACAGCCATCCTTCTCAAACTCTTCCAAAAAATTGCAGAAGAACGAACACTCCCAAACTCATTCTATGAGGCATCATCACCCTGATACCAAAAGAATACAAAGATACTACAAAAAAAGAAAATTACAGACCAATATCACTGATGAATATAGATGCAAACATCCTCAAAGCATCATACACAATGATCAAATGGGATTTATCCCAGGGATGCAAGGATTCTTCAATATATGGAAATCAATCAATGTGATACACCATATTAACAAATTTAAGAATAAAAATCATATGACCACCTCAATAGATGCTGAAAAATCTTTTGACAAAATTCAACACCAATTTATGATTTAAAAAAAAAACTCTCCAGAAAGTTCACATAGAGTGATCCTACCTCAACATAATAAAGCCCATATATGAAAAACCCACAGTAAACAACATTCTCAATGGTGAAAAACTGAAAGCATGCCCTCTAAGATCAGGAAGGAGGCAAGGATGTCCACTCTCACCACTATTATTCAACATAGTTTTGGAAGTCTTAGCCACGGCAATCAGAGAAGAAAAAGAAATAAAAGGAATACAAATTGGAAAAGAAGTAAAACTGTCACTCTTTGCAGATGACATGATACTATACATAGAGAATCCTAAAGATGTCACCAGAAAACTACTAGAGCTAATCAACGAACTTCGTAAAGTTTCAGGATACAAAATTAATACACAGAAATCTCTTGTATTCCTATACACTAATGATGAAAAATCTGAAAGAGAAAGTAACGAAACACTTCCATTTACCACTGCAACAAGTATACTAAAATACCTAGGAATAAACCTACCTAGGGACACAAAAGACCTGTATGCAGAAAACTATAAGATACTGATGAAAGCAATTAAAGATGATACAAACATATGGAGAGATATACCATGTTCTTGGATTGGAAACATCAATATTGTGAAAATGACTATACTACCCAAAGCAATCTACAGATTCAATGCAATCCCTATCAAATTACCAATGGCATTTTTTACAGAAGTGGAACAAAATATCTTAAAATTTGTATGGAGACGCAAAAGACCCTGAATAGACAAAGCAGTTTTGAGGGAAAAAAAAACGGAGCTGGAGGAATCAGGCTCCTGGACTTCAGACTATACAACAAAGCTACAATAATCAAGACTGTATGGTACTAGCACAGAAACAGAAATATAGATCAATGAGAAAGGGTAGAAAGCCCAGACATAAACTCATGCACATATGGTCAACTAATCTATGACAAAGGAGGCACGGATACACAATGGAGAAAATACAGTCTCTTCAATAAGTGGTGCTGAGAAAACTGGACAGTTACATGTAAAAAAATGAAATTAGAACACTCCTTAACACCATGCACAAAAATAAACTCAAAAATGGATTAGAGAGCTAAATGTAATACTGGACAATATAAAATTCTTAGAGGAAAACGTAGGCAGAACACTCTATGACATAAATCACAGCAAGATCTTTTTTGATACTCCTCCTAGAGTAATGGAAATAAAAATAAACAAATGGGACCTAATGAAACTTAAAAGCTCTTTTACAGCAAAGGAAACCATAAACAAGACAAAAAGACAACCCTCAGAGTGGGAGAAAATATTTGTAAATGAAGCAACTGACAGAGGATTAATCTCCAATATATATAAACAGCTCATGCAGCTCAATATTGAAAAAAACAAACAACCCGATCCAAAAATGGGCAGAAGGTCTAAATAGACATTTCTCCAAAGAAGACATAAAGACGGCCAAGAAGCACATGAAAAGCTGCTCAACATCACTAATTATTAAAGAAATGCAAATCAAAACTACAGTGAGGTATCACCTCACACCAGTTAGAATGGGCATCATCAGAAAATTTACAAACAACAAATGCTGGAGAGGATGTGGAGAAAAGGGAACCTTCTTGCACCGTTGGTAAGAATGTAAATTGATACAGCCACTATGGAGAGCAGTATGCAGCTTCCTTAAAAAACTAAAAATAAATTACTATATGACCCAGCAATCCCACTACTGGGCATATACCCTGAGAAAACCATAATTCAAAAAGACACATGCACCACAATGTTCATTGCAGCAGTATTTACAATAGCCAGGACATGGAAACAACCTAAATGCCCATTGACAGACAAATGGATAAAGATGATGTGATACGTATATACAATGGAATATTACTCAGTCACAAAATGGAATGAAATTGGGTCATTTGTAGAGACATGGATGGCTCTAGAGACTGTCATACAGAGTGAAGTAAGTCAGAAAGAGAAAAACAAATACCGTATATTAATGCATATATGTGGAATCTAGAAAAATGGTACAGATGAACTGGTTTGCAGGGCAGAAGTAGAGACACAGATGTAGAGAACAAATGTATGGACACCAAGGGGGGAAAGTGGCCAGAGGGGAGGTGGTGGCTTGATAAATTGGGAGATTGAGATTGACATATGTGCACTAATGTGTATAAAATGCATAACTAATAAGAACCTGCTGTATAAAAAATTATTTAAAATAAAAATTTTAAAAACCTTAATATAATAAATGCATCTAACTAGATAAAAAATAAGAGAAAGACAGAGAGACAAATACCCCAATTAAGAAATTACAAGTGTGAATAAATATAGAAAAAGAAATTAAAAGAATTGTGAGACTACTTTTTCAATTACACACAGAATTGAGAAACTGGTTGAGACAAAATTTGCTAGATAACTGTCTTTGACAGTTCTGAATGTCATCTCTGAAAGTCTAAAGGATTGTAAAACATCCTTGTATTCTTGGGTCCTGGAGCTTGGCTCTAAGAATATGAGGGATTGCAAGACATCCCTGTTTTCCAAGTCCTTCAGGTCAGCTCAGAGATTATAAAGGATTGAAAGACATTTCTCTCTTCCACAATTCTGGTTAGGTTGGCTCAGAGAGTGAGTAATTGCAAGGCATCTTTGTCTTCCCAGTTAGGGTCAGGTTGGCTCTGACACTCAGAATGATTACAAGACATCCTGTTCTTCTCGAGTTCTGGTCAGGTATGATCCGAGAGTCTGAGGGATTGCAAAACATCCCTTTCTTCTCAAGTCCTGGAGGTTTGCTTGGAGAGTCTGAGAAATTGTATAGATCCATGTCTTCTCATGTCTGGAGGTCGGCTCTGAGAGTATGAGGAATTGTTAGAAATCCCTGTCTTCTTGAGTCCTCCAGATCCACTCAGAGATTCTGAGGGACTGCAAGATATCTTTGTCTTATTGAGTCCGGGAGGTTTGCTCGGAGAGTCTGAGGAATTGCAAGTCATCCCTGCCTTTCTGAGTCCTGGAGGTACACCTTGAGGTTCTAAGGGACTGCAAGACACCCCTGATGTCCTGGGGTCTGAGCAGGTTTCAGAAGAGTCTGAGGAATTGTAAGACATCCCTATATTCTCCAGTCCTTGTGGACAGCTCTGAGAGTCTGAGGAATTTCAAGACACCCCTGTCTTTTTGAGTCATAGAGGTCCACTCTGAGAATCAAAATGATTGCAATATGCCCCTGTTTTCTTGAGTCCTGAAGGTGTCTTGGAGATTCTGAGGAATTTTAAGATATTCCTGTCTTCTCTTGTCCCAAAGGTCTGCTCTAAGAGTCTTAGGGATTCCAAGACATCCCTGTATTCTTGAATCTTGGAGTTTGGCTTGGAGACTCAGGAATTTTAAGACATAGAAGGTGATTTGCACCATTTTTTCACCGTTGATTAAAATTTATGCTCTTCATTTCTCAGCATGGCTTTCTTTTTTGACTGTAGGAATCCAAACAGAAAAAGTACTCTTCTGGCCTAGACCATGCATTAGGATTTCTCATGGGTCCAGGCTAACAATTCAGTAACAAATCCAGCTGGAGGGCTCTCTGACTTGGGGTTAACAAGCAGCTGGCCAAAGGAACAGGGTGATTTAGTCCTTGCCCTCGACCTTTGAGTAAACAAGCTTTAGTTGGATAAGTCTGAGATCTGACAACAGTCAAGCATCTGGTCTGGTAAGACTCCCCCGAATACCCATGGCAGGGATGGCTGTCATGAATTGGGGTAGTGTCCTGGGGAAGCTGGAAAGAGTATCAATGGCTCCATCCTGGCAGAAATGCCAGGTGATTGAGTAGTTAGACCTACTTCATTCTAGTAAAGGGCTAGGTAGGTGAGTGAGGAGTTGGGATGGACCAGCAGTGTGGACCAACAGCCACACTGCACAGTAAAACTATCTCTTTTTTCTTGTTTTGTAAATTTATTATCTGTGTATATGGCTTTTTGGGGGTCAAACCCTCCCTGTTGTTCCCCATATCTGTCTCTGGGTCTCCCCTCTCAGAGATGGAGAATCCCTAAGAATAAAACTGCTAGATTCTAGACCTCGCTCAGGAAATTCAATTTTGGTTCACCAGAAGATCTGAGTACCAAGAAGTAGCTCAGAACTTTTGGGTCCTTGTCACTGAGTCATTCAGGACTTAAACTGAGTCATCTGGGATGGGCAAATAGATCTTTGGGACTGTATATCAGTTCTGCCTGGGCTCTCAGGAATTTTATCTAGGCCATTTAAAATTCCTGAGACAGAAAGAAAATGGAGGTTTTTAAAGCTCAAGCAGGAAAATATGAGATTTCTGTGTCTATCTGTATGTATGTATGTCTGCGTTCGTTATAGGTATGTCTTTACCTGAGGATGGTAATACAAAAATTAATTTGTAAAAAAGCTTTGTTTAATTGCCTTAAAGGAAATTAAGCACCTAAATTCTCAGAAGTATAAAAGAAGCTGGCCAGAATGAATTTTGAGTTCATGTGATCTGGGAAATATTTAATATTAAGTCACTATCTGACAGTGAAACTAGTTTAAACATGTTGGTTTGATTAATATAGACACATTTTTAGAGTCATCAATGTTAAGTATAGTACTTCTGTTGTACCTAGATTTACTAGAGGTCGAATAATTCTTTACTATATCTGTTGCAAACTTGTCAAAATGGAAAGTAACTCAATGTGATGAAACTATTAAAAAAATTAAATGTAAATGACATAAGAGGTTTTGTTTTGTTTTGTTTTGAGTGAACTCATTGAGAATAATTATGTCTTAGGAATATCTATTTGAGACTTCCCTGGTGGTCCAGTGGTTAAGACTCCTTGCTTCCACAGTTTCAATCCCTGGACAGGAAATAAAATCCCATATGCTGCATGGTGTAGCAAGAGAAAAAAAAAAAAGGGAATGTCTGAATAAAAATTGTCCCTCCAGATTTTGGTAACTTGTTAAATTAAGTAATGGGAATTTATTGACTATCCAAGATCATTTCAAATAGCATAAAATATTGGAACATTAGTTGATAAATAGGTCTAAGTTTACCTCCTTTGCCTTTTGTAATTTTGTTTCTCTTCTCAAAGAACCAGCTTTCACTGTTACTGATCTTTGCAATCGTTTCCTTCATTTCTTTTTCATTTATTTCTGATCTGATCTTTATGATTTACTTCCTTCTGCTAACTTTGGGGGTTTTTTTCTTCTCTGTCTAATATCTTTAGATGTAAGCTTATGTTTATTAGAGATGTTTCCTGTTTCTTCAGGTAGGATTGTATTGCTGTACTTCCCTATTAGAACTGCTTTTGCTGCATCCCATAAGATTTGGGTCATCGTGTCTCCATTGTCGTTTGTGTCTAGGTGTTTTTTGACTTCCTCTTTGATTTCTTCAGTGATCACTTCGTTATTAAGTAGTGCATTGATTAGTCTCTATATGTTTGTATTTTTGACACATCTTTTCCTGTAATTGATATCTAGTCTCATAACGTTGTGGTCAGATAAGATACTTGATATGATTTCAATATTCTTAAATTTACCAAGGCTTGATTTGTGACCAAAGATATGATGTATCCTGGAGAATGTTCCATGAGCATTTGAGAAAAATGTTTATTCTGTTGGTTTTGGAAGGAATATCCTATAAATGAAAATTAAGTCTATCTTGTATATTACATAATTTAAAGCTTGTGTTTCCTCATTTATTTTCATTTTGGATGATCTGTCCATTGGTGAAAGTGGGGTGTTAAAGACCCCTACTATGAATGTGTTACTCTCAATTACCCTATATATGGTTGTTAGTATTTGCTTTATGTATTGAAGTGCTCCTATGCTGGGTGCATAAATATTTGCAATTGTTATGTCTTCTTCTTGAACCGATCCCTTCAATATTATGTAGTGTCCTGCTTTGTCTCTTGTAATAGGCTTCATTTTAAAGTATATTTTTTCTGATATGAGAGTTGCTACTCCAGCTTTCTTTTGATTTCCATTTGAGTGGCATATCCTTTTCCATCCCCTCACTTTCACTCTGTACGTGTCCCTAGGTCTGAAGTGGGTCTCTTGTAGACAGCATATATATTGGGCTTGTTTCTGAATCCATTCAGACAGTCTGTGTCTTTTGGTGGGAGCATTTAATACAATAAAGGTAATGATCGATATGTATGTTCCTATTCCCATTTTCTTAACTATTTTGGGTTTGCTATTATAGGTGTTTTCCTTCTCTTGCGTTTCTTGCCTAGAGAAGTTCATTTAGCATTTCCTGCAAAGCTGGTTTGCTGGTGCTCAAGTCTCTTAGCTTTTGCTTGTCTGTAAAGCTTTTACTTTCTCCATCAAATCTGAATGAGATCCTTGCTGGGTAGAGTAATATTGGTTGTAGGTTTTTCTCCTTCAACATCTTAAATATGTCCTGCCACTCCCTTCTGGCTTGCAGAGTTTTTGCTGAAAGATCAGCTGTTAACCTTATGGGAACTCCCTTGTGTGTTATTTGTTGTTTTCCCGTGCTACTTTTTATGTTTTCTTTGTATTTAATTTTTGATAGTTTGATTAATATGTGTCTAGGTGTGTTTCTCCTTGGATTTATCGTTTATGGGACTCTCTGTGCTTCCTGGACTTGATTAACTATTTCCTTTCCCATATTAGGGAAATTTTCAACTATAATCTCTTCAAATATTTTGTCAGTCCCTTTCTTTTTCTCTTCTTCTGGAACCCCTATAATTTGAATGTTGGCGAGTTTAATTTTGTCCCAGAAGTCTCTGAGATTGTTTTCAGTTCTTTTCATTCTTTTTTCTTTATTCTGCTCTATAGTAGCTATTTCCACTACTGTATCTTCCAGGTCACGTATCTGTTCTTCCGCCTCAGTTATTCTGCTATTGTTCCCTTCTAGAGTATATTGAATTTCATCTATTGTGTGGTTCATCGTTGCTTGTTTCCTCTTTAGTTCTTCTAGGCCCTTGTTAAATGTTTCTTGCATTTTCTCTATTCTATTTCCAAGATTTTGCATAACATTTACTATCATTATTCTGAATACTTTTTCAGGTAGACTGCGTATTTCTTCTTCATTTTTTACATCTGGTGGGCTTTTACCATGCTCCTTCATCAGCTGTGTGCTTTTCTGTCTTCTCATTTTGCTTATCTTACTGTGTTTGGGGTCTTCTTTTTGCAGGCTGCAGGTTCATAGTTTCCATTGTTTTTGGTGTCTGTCCCCAGTGGCTAAAGTTGCATCACTGGATTATGTAGCCTTCCTGGTTGAGGGGACTAGTCCCTGTGTTCTGGTGGATGAGGCTGGATCTTGTCTTTCTGGTGGGAAGTTCCACGTCTGGTGGTGTATTTTGGGATGTCTGTAGCCTTATTATGATTTAAGGCATCCTCTCTGCTAATGGGAGGATTTCTGTTCCTGTCTTGCTAGCTGTTTGGCACAGGATGTCCAGCATGGTAGCTTGCTGGTCATTTTGTGAAGCTCGGCCTTGGTGTTGAGACAGATATCTCTGGGAGATTTGTCCCATTTGATATTACATGGAGCTGGGAGGTGTCTTGATTACCAGTGTGCTGAAGTAGGCTCTCCAACTCAGAGGCACAGCAGTGACTGCTAGAGCACCAATAGCCTTTCATCCACATGGCACAGAATAAATGGGGGGAAATGTAGAAAGAAAGACGATAAAATGAAATAAAATAGAGTAAGATAAAAAATAAAGTTATTAAAATAAAATATGTTTATAAAAATTATTTAACGTCTTTTTTGGAGTATAATAACTTTACAATGATATGTTAGTTTCTGCTTTATAACAAAGTGAATCAGTTATACATAAACACATGTTCCCATATATCTTCCCTCTTGTTTCTCCCATCCTCCCTATCTCCTCCTTTTAGGTGGTCACAAAGCACTGAGCTACTCTCCGTGTGCTACGAGTTTGCTTCCCACAAGCTATCTATTCTACGTTTAGTAGTATATATATGTCCATGCCCTCTCTCACTTTGTAACAGCCTACACTTCCCCCTCCCCACATCCTTAAGTCCATTCTCTAGTAGGTCTGCGTCTCCTTTCCCATCTTACCGCTAGTTTTTTCATGATCTTTTTTTTTTTTCCGTAGGTTCCATATATGTTAGTATACAGTATTTGCTTTTCACTTTCTGGCTTATTTCACTCTGTATGACAGACTCTCAGTCCATCCATCTCACTACAAATAACTCAGTTTTGTTTCTTTTTATGGCTGAGTAATATTCCATTGTATATATGTGCCACATCTGCTTTATCCATTCATCTGATGATGAGCACATAGGTTGCTTCCACCTCCTGGCTCTTGTAAATAGAGCTGCAATGAACACTTTGGTACATGACTCTTTTTGAATTTTGGTTTTCTCAGGGTATATGCCCAGTAGCGGGATTGCTGGGTCCTAACAATTTCATTTCTAGAATTTTAAGGAATCCCCATGCTGTTCTCCATCGTGGCTTTATCAATTTACATTCCCACAAGCAGTGCAAGGGTGTTACCTTTGCTCCACATGCTCACCAACATTCCTTGTTTCTAGATATTTTGATGATGACCATTCTGACTGGTGTGAGATAATATCTAATTGTAGTTTTGATATGCATTTCTCTAATGATGTTGAGCATTCATTCATCTTTCATCTGTTGGCAATCTGTATATCTTCTTTGGATAAATTTCTGTTTAGGTCTTCTGCCCATTTTTGGATTGGATTTTTGATTTTTCTGTTATTGAGCTGCATGTGTTTCCTGTAAATTTTGGATATTAATCCTTTGTCAGTTGCTTCATTTTCAAATAATTTCTCCCATTCTGAGATTTGTCTTTTAGTCTTGTTTATGGTTTCCTTTGCTGTGCAAAAGCTTTTAACTTTCAGAAGGTCCAATTTGGGGTTTTGTTTGTTTTTATTTCCATTTCTTTAAGAGGTGGGTCAAAAAGGATATTGCTGTGATTTATGTTATAGAGCATTCTGCCTATGTTTTCCTCTAAGACTTTGATAGTGTCTGGCCTAACATTGAGGTCTTTAATCAATTTTGAGCTCATTATTCTGTATGGTGTAAGGGAATGTTCTAATTTTATACTTTTACCTGTACCTCTCCAGGTTCCAAGGCATCCCTTATTGAAGAGGCTGTCTTTTCTCCACTGTATATTCTTGCCTCGTATGTCAAACACAAAGTGACCATTTCTGTGTAGGTTGATCTCTGGGCTTTCTATCCTGTTCCACTGATGTATATTTCAGGTTTTGTGTCAGTACCATACTCTCTTGATTACTGTAGCTTTGTAGTATAGTCTGAAGTCACGGAGCCTGATTCCTCTAGCTCCATTTTTCATTCTCAAGATTGCTATGGCTATTTGAGGTCTTTTGTGTTTCCATACAAATTGTGAAATTCTTTTGTTCTAGTTCTATTTAAAATGCCAGTGGTAGTTTGATAGGGATTGCATTGAATGTGTAGATTGCATCGGTCATAGAGTCATTTTCACAATGTTGATTCTTCCAATCCAAGAACATGCTGTATTGCTCCATGTATTTGTATCATCTGTAATTAAATTCATCAGTGTCTTATAATTTTCTGCATACAGGTCTCTTGTCTCCTTTGGTAGATTTATTCCTAAATATATTGCTCTTTTTGCTGCAATGGTAAATGGGAGGGTTTTCTTAATTTCACTTTCAGATTTTTCATCATCAAAGTATAAGAATGCCAGACATTTCTGTGCATTAATATTGTATCCTGCTACTTTATCAAATTCACTGATTAGCTCTAGTAGATTTCTAGTAGCATCTTTAGGATTCTCTATGTATTGTATCATGTCCTCTGCAAACAGTGACAGCTTTATATCTTCTTTTCCGATTTGGATTATTTTCTTTCTTTTTCTTCTCCTATTGCTGTGGCTACAACTTCAAAAACTATGTTGACTAATAGTGGTGAGAGTGGGCAACCTTGTCTGGCTCCTGAAACTAGTGGAAATCGTTTCAGGTTTTCAGCATTGAGGACGATGTTGGCTGTGTGTTTGTCAAATATGGCCTTTAATATGTTGAGGACAGTTACCTCTATGCCTACTTTCTCCAGGGTTTATCATAAATGGGTGTTGAATTTGTCAAAAGATTTCTCTGCATCTATTGAGAGGATGATATGGTTTTTCTCTTTCAATTTTTAAATATGGTGTATCACGCTGATTGTTTTGCATATATTGAAGAATCCTTACATTCGTGGAAGAAACCCCACTTGCTCATGGTGTATGATCCTTTTAATGTGCTGTTGGATTGTGTTTGCTAGTATCTTTTTGAGGATGTTTGCACCATTGTTCATCAGTAATATTGGTCTGTAGTTTTCTTTCTTTGTGACATGTTTGTCTGGTTTTGGTATTGGTGTGATGGTGGCTTCATAGAATGAGTTTGGGAGTGTTCCTCCCTCTGGTACATGTTGGAAGAGCTTGAGAAGTATAGGTGTTAGCTCTTCTCTTAATCTTTAATAGAATTCGCCTGTCAAGCCATGTGGTCCTGAGCTTTTGTTTGTTGGAAGATTTTTAATCACAGTTTAAATTTCAGTGCTTGTGACTGGTCTGTTCATATTTTCTATTTCTTAATGGTTTAGTCTCAACACGTTGTGCATTTCTAAGAATTTGTCCATTTCTTCCAGGTTGTCCATTTTATTGGCATAGTGTTGCTTGTAGTAATCTCTCAGGATCCTTTGTATTTCTGTGTGTTTGTGTTTACTTCTCCTTTTTCATTTCTACTACTATTGATTTGTGTCTTCTCCTTTTTTTCTTGATGAGTCTGGCTTACGATTTTGCAGTTTTGCTTATCTTCTCAAAGAACCAGCTTTCACTGTTATTGATCTTTGCAATAGTTTCCTTCATTTATTTCTGCTCTGTTTTTATGATTTCCTTCCTTCTGCTAAATTTTGGTTTTTTTAATTCTCTCTCTAATAGCTTCAGATGCAAAGTTATGTTGTTTATTTGAGATGTTTCCTGTTTCTTCAGGTAAGTTTCTATTGCTATAAACTTCCCTGTTAGAACTGCTTTTGTTGCATTCCATAAGTTTTGGGTCATCGTGTCTCCATTGTCATTTGTTTCTAGGTATTTTTTGATTTCCTCTTTGATTTCTTCAGTGACCACATCATTATTAAGTAGTGCATTGTTTAGCCTCCATGCATTTGAATTTTTGACACATCTTTTCGTGTAATTGATATCTAGTCTCATAGTGTTGTTGTCAGATAAGATACTTCATATGATTACAATTTTCCTAAATTTACCAGTGCATGACTTGTGACCCAAGATATGATCTATCCTGTAGAGTATTCCATGAGCACTTGAGAAAAATATTTATTCTGTTGTTTTTGGAAGGGATGTCCTATAAATCAAAATCAAGTCCATCTTGTTTATTGTATCATTTAAAGACTGTGTTTCCTCATTTATTTTCATTTTGGATGATCTATCCATTGGTGAAAGTGTGGTGTTAAAGACCTCTGCTATGATTGTGTTACTCTTGATTGCCCTTTTTATGGCTGTTAGTATTTGCCTTATGTATTGAAGTGCTCCTATGCTGGGTGCATAAATATTTGCATTTGTTATGTCTTCTTCTTGGCTCGATCCCTTGATCATTATGTAGTGTCATTCTTTGTTTCTTGTAACAGTCTTTATTTAAAAGTCTAATTTTTCTGATATGAGAGTTGTTACTTCTCAAAGAACCAGCTTTTAGTTTTATTGATCTTTGCAATCGTTTCCTTCATTAATTTTTCATTTATTTCTGATCTAATCTTTATCATTTCCTTCCTTCTGTTAAGTATTTTTTTTCTTCTCTCTCTAATAGCTTTAGGTGCAAGGTTATGTTGTTTATTTGAGGTGTTTCCTGTTTTTTTTCAGGTAGGATTGTATTGCTATAAACTTCCCTCTTAGAACTGCTTTCGCTGCATACAATAAATTTTGGGTCATCGTGTCTCCATTTTCATTTGTGTCTATGTATTTTTTGATTTCTTCAGTGATCACTTTGTTATTAAGTACTGAATTCTTTAGCCTCCATGTGTTTGTATTTTTGACACATCTTTTTCTGTAATTGATATCTAGTCTCATAGCGTTGTGGTCAGATAAGATACTTGATATGATTTCAATTTTCTTAAATTTACCAAGGCTTGATTTGTGACCCAAGATATGACGTATCCTGGAGAATGTTCCATGAGCACTTGAGAAAATTGTGTATTCTGTTGTTTTTGGATGGAATGTCTTATAAATCAGAATAATATCAATCTTGCTTATTGTATCAGTTATAGCTTGAGTTTCCTCATTTATTTTAATTTTGGATGATCTGTCTATTGGTGAAAGTGGTGTGTTAAAGTCCCCTACTGTGATTGTGTTACTGTCGAATATCCTTTTTATGGTTGTTAGTATTTGCCTTATATGTTGAGGTGATCCTATGCTGGGTGCATAAATATTTGCAATTGTTATGTCTTCTTCTTGGATTGATCCCTTGATCATTATGTAGTGTCCTTCTTTGACTTTTGCAATAGTCTTATTTTAAAGTATATTTTTTGTGATATGAGAGTTGCTACCCCAGCTTTCCTTTGATTTCCATTTGAATGGAATATCTTTTTCCATCCTCCAACTTTCAGTCTGTACGTGTCTGTATGTCTGATGTGGGTCTCTTGTAGAGAGCACATGTATTGGTCTTGTATTTGAATCCATTCAGACAGTCTGTGTCTTTTGGTGGGAGCATTTAATCCATTTACATTTAAGGTAATGATCAGTATGTATGTTCCTATTCTCATTTTCTTAACTCTTTTGGGTTTGTTATTGTAGGTGTTTTCCTTCTTTTGTGTTTCTTGCCTAGAGAAGTTCATTTAGCATTTCTTGTAATGATGGTTTTGTGGTGCTGAAGTCTCTCAGCTTTGCTTCTCTGTAAAAGTTTTAATTTCTCCATTAAATCTGAGTGAGATCCTTCCTGGGTACAGTAATCTCGGTTTTAGGTTTTCCTCCTTCATCACTTTAAATATGTCCTGCCACTCCCTTCTGGCTTGCAGAGTTTCTGCTGAAAGATTAGCTGTTAACTTTATGGAGTTTCCCTTTTGTGTTATTTGATGTTTTTCCCTTGTTGCTTTTAATATGTTTTCTTTGTATTTAATTTTTGATAGTTTGATTAATATGTATCTTGACATATTTCTCCTTGGATTTATACTGTATGGGACTCTCTCTGCTTACTGGACTTGATTAACTATTTCCTTTCCTGTATTAGGGAAGTTTTCAACTATACTCTTTTCAAATATTTTCTCAGTCCATTTCCATTTCTCCTCTTCATCAGGGACCCCTATAATTTGAATGTTGGTGAGTTTAATTTTGTCCCAGAGGTCTGTGAGACTGGTTTCAGTTCTTTTCATTCTTTTTTCTTCATTCTGCTCAGCATTAGTTATTTACACTATTATATCTCCCAGGTCACCTATCTGTTTTTCCACCTTAGTTATTCTGCTATTGTTCCCTTCTAGAGTATTTTGAATTTCATTTATTATGTTGTTCATCATTGCTTGTGTCCGCTTTAGTTCTTCTAGGTTCTTGTTAAATGTTTCTTCCATTTTCTCTATTCTATTTCCAAGATTTAGCATCATCTTTACTATCATTATTCTGAATTCTTTTTCAGGTAGACTGCCTACTTCCTCTTCATTTGTTAGGCCTGGTGGGCTTTTACCATGCTCTTTCTTCAGCTGTTTGTTTTTCTTTCTTCTCGTTTTGCTTATCTTTGTGTTTGGGGTCTCCATTTTGCAAGCTGCAGTTTCATAGTTCCCATTGTTTTTGGTGTCTGTCCTCCATGGCTAAAGTTGTGTCAGTGGTTTTTTAGGTTTCCTGGTTGAGGGAACTAGTCCCTGTGTTCCTTTCTTGCTAGTTGTTTGGAATAGGATGTCCAGCACTCTAGCTTGCTTGTCATTGAGTGAAGATGTGTCTTGGTTTTGAGATGCAGATCTCTGGGAGATTTGCACCGTTTGATATTACATGGACCTGGGAGGTGTCTTGAGGACAAGTGTCCTGAAGTAGGCTCTCCCACATCAGAGGCACAGCACTGAGTGTGAGAGCACCAGTAGCCTTTCATCCACATGACACAGAATAAAAGGGAGAAAAAGTAGAAAGAAGGAATGAAAGAGGATAAAATAAAATATAATACAGTAAGATAAAAAATAAAGTTATTAAAATATGTTTTAAAAAATATTTATCATCTTTTTTGGAGTATAATAGCTTTACAATGGTGTTGTAGTTTCTGCTTTATAACAAAGTGAAACAGTTATACATAAACACATGTTCCCATATCTCTTCCCTCCTGCATCTCCCTCCCTTCCATCCTCCCTATCTCACCCTTCTAGTTGGTCACAATGCACTGAGCTGATCTCCCTGTGCTATGAGGCTGCTTCCCACTAGCTATCTATTCTATGTTTGGTAGTGTATATATGTCCATACCACTCTCTCACTTTGTAACAGCCTACACTTACCCCTCCTCACATCCTTAAGTCCATACTCTACTAGGTCTGCACCTCCTTTTCCATCTTACCCCTAGGTTCTTCATGACATTCTTTTTTTTTCTCTCTCTCTCTCTAAGGTTCCAAATATATGTGTTAGCATATGGGATCTGATTTTCTCTTTCTGGCTTACTTCACTCTGTATGACAGACTCTCAGTTCCTCCAACTCAATAAAAATACCTCAATTTCGTTTCTTTTTATGGCTGAGTAATATTCCATTGTATATATTTGCTACACTTGCTTTATCTATTCAACCGATGATGGACACTTAGGTTGCTTCCACCTCCTGACTCTTCTAAATAGAGCTGCCTTAATATTTCGATCCATGACTCTTTTTGAATTTTGATTTTCTTAGGGTATATGCCCAGTAGTGGGATTGCTGGGTCCTATGGTAGTTTTATTTCTAGATTTTTAAGGAACCCCCATTCTGTTCTCCATAGTGGCTGTATCAATTTACATTCCAACAAGCAGTGCAAGGGTGTTCACTTTTCTCCACACACTCTGCAGCATTCATTGTTTCTAGATTTTTTGATGATGGCCTTTCTGACCAGTGTGAGAGGATATCTAATTGTAGTTTTGATATGCATATCTCTAATGATTAATAATGTTGAGCATTCTTTCATCTGTTTGTTGGCATTCTGTATATCTTCTTCGGATAAATTTCTCTTTATGTCTTCTGCCCATTTTTGGATTGGATTTTTCGTTTTTCTGTTATTGAGCTGCATGAGCTGCCTGTAAATTGTGGACATTAATACTTTGTCAGTTGCTTCATTTGCAAATGATTTCTCCCATTCTGAGAGTTGTCTTTTGGTCTTTTTTATGGTTTCCTTTGCTGTGCAGAACTTTTAACTTTCATTAGGTGCAATTTGGGTTTCTGTTTGTTTGTTTTTATTTCCATTTCTCTAAGAGGTGGGTCAAAAACGATCTTGTTCTGATTTATGTCATACAGCATTCTGCCTATGATTTCCTCTAAGAGTTCGATAGTGTCTGGCCATACATTGAAATCTTTAATCCATTTTGAGCTCATTTTTGTGTATGGTATAAGGGACTCTTCTAATTTCATACTTCACATGTACCTATACAGCTTCCCCAGCACTCCTTATTGAAGAAGCTGTCTTTTCTCCTCTGTATATTCTTGCCTCGTTTGTCAAACATAATGTGACCATATGTGTATGGGTTTATCTCTGGGCTTTCTATCCAGTTCCACTTATGTATATTTCAGTTTTTGTGGCAGTACCATACTCTCTTGATTACTGTAGCTTTGTAGTATAGTCTGAAGTCACAGAGCCTGATTCCTCCAGCTCCATTTTTCATTCTTAAGATTGCTAAGGCTATTCGGAGTCTTTTGTGTTTCCATACAAATTGTGAAAATTTTTTGTTCTAGTTCTGTTTAAAATGCCAGTGTTAGTTTGATAGGGGTTGCATTGAATATGTAGATTGCTTTGGGTTGTAGAGTCGTTTTCGCAATGTTGATTCTTCCAATCCAAGGACATGGTATATTGCTCCATCTATTTGTATCCTCTGTAATTAAATTCATCAGTGTCTTATAATTTCCTGCATACAGGTCTTTTGTCTCCTTTGGTAGGTTTATTCCTAGATATATTATTCTTTTTGTTGCAGTGGTAAATGGGAGTGTTTTCTAATTTCACTTTTATATTTTTCATAATTAGAGTATAAGAATGCCAGTAATTTCAATGCACTAATTTTGTATCCTGCTACTTTTCCAAATTCATTAATTAGCTCTAGTAGTTTTCTGGTAGCATCTTTAGGATTCTCTATGTATTGTATCATGTCTTCTGCAAACACTGACAGCTTTTTTACTTCTTTTCTGATTTGGATTATTTTCTTTATATTTTCTTCTCTGATTGCTGTGGTTACAACTTCCAAAACTATGTTGAATAATAGTGGTGAGAGTGGGCAACGTTGTCTTCCTGCTGAATCTAGTGGAAATGGTTTCAGTTTTTCAGGCTTGAGGATGATGTTGTCTCTGTGTTTTTCATATATGGCTTTTAATATGTTGAGGAAAGTGCCCTCTGGGCCTCCTTTCTCTGGGTTTTATCATAAATGTGTGTTAAATTTTCTCAAAATCTTTCTCTGCATCTATCGAGATGATCATATGGTTTTTTTCTTTCAATTTCTTAATATGGTGTATCACGTTGATTGTTTTGCATATATTGAAGAATCCTTACATTCGTGGAAGAAACCTCACTTGATCATGGTGTATGATCCTTTTAATGTGCTGTTGGATTCTGTTTGCCAGTATTGTTTTGAGGATTTTTGCATCTTTGTTCAACAGTAGTATTGATCTGTAGTTTTCTTTCTTTGTGACATGTTTGTCTGGTTTTGGTATTATTGTGATTCTGGTTGTGTAGAATGAGTTTGGGAGTGTTCCTCTCTCTGATACATGTTGGAAGAGTTTTAGAAGTATAGGTGTTACCTCATCTCTTAATGTTTGATAGATTTCACCTGTCAAGCCATGTGTTCCTGGGCATTTGTTTGTTGGAAGATTTTTAAGCACAGTTTAACTTTCAGTGCTTGTCACTGGTCTGTTCATATTTTCTATTTCTTCCTGGTTCAGTCTGAGCACATTATGCATTTCTAAGAATTTTTCCATTTCCTCCAGGGTGTCCACTTTATTTGCATAGAGTTGCATTTAGTAGTCTCTCATGATCCTTTCTATTTCTGTATTTCAGTTGTTACTTCTCATTTTTCATTTCTAATACTATTGATTTGAGTCTTATCCCTTTTTTTCTTGATGACTCTGGTTTATGGTTTTGCAATTTTCTTTATTTTCTCAAAGAACCAGCTTTCACTGTTATTGATCTTTGGTATCATTTCCTTCATTCCTTTTTCATTTCTTTCTGATCTGATCTTTATGACTTCCTTCCTTCTGCTAATTTTGGGGGGTTTTTATTTCTTCTTTCTCTAATAGTTTTACGTGTAAAGATATATTGTTTATTTGAGATTTTTCCTGTTGCTTTAAGTAGGATTGTATTGCTCTAAACTTCCCTCTTACAACTGACTTTGCTACATCCCATAAGTTTTGGGTCGTCGTGTCTCCATTGTCATTTGTGTCTAGGTATTTTTTGAATTCCTCTTTGATTTCTTCAGTGATCACTTCGTTATTAAGTAGTGCAATATTTAGCCTCAATGTGTTTGTATTTTTGACACATTTTTTCCTGTAATTCATATCTAGTCTAATAGCGTTGAGGTCACATCAGATACTTGATATGATTTCAATTTTCTTAAATTTACCAAGGCTTGATTTGTGACCCAAAATATGATCTATCATGGAGAACGTTCCATGAGCACTTGAGAAAATGTATATTGTGTTGTTTTTGCATGGATTGTTCTATTCATCATAATTAAGTCCATCTTTTTTATTGTATCATTTAAAGCTTGTGTTTCCTCATTTATATTCATTTTGGATGACCTGTCCATTGGTGAATGTGGGGTGTGAAAATCCCCTACTGTGATTGTGTTACTGTTGACTACCCTTTTTATTGTTGTTAGTATTTGCTTTATGTATTGAGGTGCTCCTATGCTGAGTGCATAAATATTTGCAATTCTTATGTCTTCTTCTTGGATTGATCCCTTTGTCATTATGTAATGTCCTTCTTTGTCTCTTGTAATAGTCTTTATTATAAAGTCTCTTTTTCTAATATGAGTGTTGCTCCTCCAGCTTTCTTTTGATGTCCATTTGAATAGAATATATTTTTCATCCTCTCACTTTCAGTCTGTACGTGTCCCTAGGTCTGACATGGACCTCTTGTAGACAGCATATATATTGGTCTTGTTTTTGAATTCATTCAGCCAGTCTGTGTCTTTTGTTGGAAGTGTTTAATCCATTTGCATTTAAGGTAATGTATGTGTTCCCTTTTCGCCTCACACTCTCCAGCATTCATTTTTTCTAGATTTGTATGTTCTTATTCCCATTTTCTTAACTCTTTTGGGTTTATTATTGTAGGTGTTTTCCTTCTCCTGTGTTTCTTGCCTAGAGAAGTTCGTTTAGCATTTCTTGTAAAGCTGGTTTTGTCGTGATGAAGTCTCTCATCTTTTGCTTGTCTGTAAAGGTTTTAATTTCTCTGTCATATTTAAATGAGATCCTTGCTGGGTAGAGTAATCTTGGTTGTAGGTTTTTCTCCTTCATCACTTTAAATATGTCCTGCCACTCGCTTCTGGCTTGCAGAGTTTCTGCTAAAGATCAGCTGTTAACATTATGGGAATTCCATTGTGTGTTATTTGTTTTTTTTTCCTTGCTGTTTTTAATATGTTTTCTTTGTATTTATTTTTTTTAGTTTGATTAATACGTGTCTTGGCATGTTTCTCCTTGGATTTATCCTGTATGGGACTCTTTGTGATCCCTGGATGTGAGTAACTATTTAATTTCACGTATTAGGGAAATTTTCAACTATAATCTCTTCAAATATTTTCTCAGTCCCTTTCTTTTTCTCTTCTTCTTCTGGGACCCCTATAATTTGAATGCTAGTGAGTTTAATTTTGTCCCAGATGTCTCTGAGACTGTGCTCAGTTCTTTCATTCTTTATTCTTCTCTACAGTATTTATTTCCACTATTCCAGGTCACCTATCCATTCTTCCACCTCAGTTATTCTGCTATTGATCTCTTCTAGTGTATTTTGTATTTCATTTATTGTGTTGTTCATCATTGCTTGTTTCCTCTTTAGTTCTTCTAGGTCCTCATTAAATGTTTCTTGCATTTTCTCTATTCTATTTCCAAGATTTTGGATCATCTTTACTATCATTATTCTGAATTCTTTTTCAGGTAGACTGCCTATTTCCTCTTCATTTGTTAGGTCTGTTGGGCTTTTACCACGCTCCTTCATCCACTCTGTGATTTTCTGTCTTCTCATTTCCTTATATTACTGTGTTTCATGTCTACTTTTAGCAGGCTGCATGTTCATAGTTCCCGTTGTTTTTGGTGTCTGTAGGCAGTGGCTAAAGTTATGTCAGTGGGTTGTGTAGGTTTCCTGGTTGTGGGGAGTAGTCCCTGTGTTCTGTTGGCTGAGGATGGATCTTTTCTTTTTGTTGGGGAGTCCACGTGTGGTTGTGTTTTTTGTGGTGTCTTTGGCCTTATGATTTTAGGCAGCCTCTCAGCTAATGGGTGTGGTTGTGTTTCTTTCTTGCTAGTTGTTTGGCATAGGATGTCCAGCACTGTAGTTTGCTGGTCATTGAGTGAATCTGTGACTTTGTGTTGAGACGGAGATCTCTGGCAGATTTTCCCCATTTGATATTACATGGAGCTGGGAGGTCTCTTGAGGACCAGTGTTGTGAAGTAGGCTTTCCCACCTCCAAGGCAGAGCACTGACTGCTAGAGCACCAAGAGCCTTTCATCCACATGGCACAGAATAAAAGGGAGAAAAAGTAGAAAGAAAGAAGGATGATAGAATAAAATAAAGTAAGATAAAAATAATAAAATAGAGTAAGGTGAAAAGAATTAAATTATTAAAATAAAATATAAGTATTAAGAGAAAAATTTTTTAACATCTTTGGAATATAATAGCTTTACAATTGTGTGTTAGTTTCTGCTTTATAGCAGGTTGAATCAATTATACATATACACATGTTCACATATCTCTTACGTCTTGCATCTCCCTCCCTCCCACCATCCCTATCTCAACCCTCTAACTGGTCACAAAGCATGGAGTTTATCTCCCTGTGCTATGAGGCTGCTTCCCAATAGCTCATTATTCTACATTTGCTGGTGTATATATGTCCATGCCACTCTCTCACTTTGTAACAGCCTACACTTCTCCCTGCACATTCTCAAATCCATTCCCTAGTAGGTCTTCATCTCCATTCCCATCTTACCCCTAGGTTTTTCATGACCACCTTTTTTTTTTTCTCATTGTGTTCCATATATATGTGTTAGCATACTGTATTCGTTTTTCTCTTTCTGGCTTACTTCACTATGTATGACACACTCTAGGTACATCAATTTCACTACAAATAACTGAATTTCGTTTCTTTTTATGGGTGAGTAATATTCCATTGTATATATGTGCCACATCTTCTTTATCCATTCAACCAATGATAGACATTTAGGTTGTTTCCATCTCCTGGCTATTGTAAATAGACCTGCAGTGAACATTTTGGTATATGACTCTTTTTGAACTAGGATTTTCTCAGGGAATACTCCCAGTAGTGGGATTGCTGGGTCCTATGGTAGTTTTATTTGTAGTTTTTTAAGGAACCCCCATACTGTTCTCCATAGTGACTGTATCAATTTACATTCTCACCAGCAGTGCAAGAGTGTTCCCTTTTCTCCACATGCTCTCCAGTATTCATTGTTTCTAGATTTTTTGATGATGGTCATTCTGACCAGTGTAAGTTGATATCTAATTGTTGTTTTGATTTGCATTTCTCTAATGATTAATGATATTGAGCACTCTTTCATCTGTTTTTTGGCAATTTGTATATCTTCTTTGGAGAAATGTCTGTTAAGATCTTCTACCTACATTTGGATTGGATTGTTGTTTTTTTGTTATTGAGCTTCATGAGCTGCTTGTAAATTTTGGACGTTAATCCTTTGTCAGTTGTTTCATTTGCAAATGTTCTCTCCCATTCTGAGAGTTGCCTTGTGGTTTTGTTTATGGTTTTCTTTGCTTTGCAAAATCTTTTAACTTTGATTAGGTCCAATTTGGGTTTTTGTTTGTTAGTTTTTATTTCCATTAATCTAAGAGGTGGTTCAAAAATGATCTTGCTGTGATTTATGTCATAGTGCGTTCTGTGTATGTTTTCCTCTGAGAGTTTGATAGTGTCTGGCCTTATATTTATGTTCTTAATCTATTTTGAGCTTATTTTTGTGTATGGTGTTAGGGAGTGTTCTAATTTCATAGTTTTACATGTACCTGTCCAGTCTCTTATTGAAGAGGCTGTTTTTTCTTCACTGTATATCCTTGATTCGTTTATCAAATATAAGGTGACCATATGTGCGTGGGTTTATCTCTGGACTTTCTAACTTCTTCCATTGATGAATATTTCAGTTATTCATCAAATATTCATCAAATATTTCATTATTTCTTTTTCTTCTCTGATTGCTGTGGCTACAACGTCCAAAACTATGTTGAATAATAGTGGTGAGAGTGGGCAACCTTGTCTTGCTCCTGAAACTAGTGGAAATCGTTTCAGTTTTTCAGTATTAAAGATGATATTGGCTTTGTGTTTTTCTTATACAGCCTTTTTATGTTAAGAAAAGTTGCTTCCACGCCTACTTTCTCCCGGGATTTTATCATAAATGGGTGTTGAATTTTGTTGTAAGTTTTCTTGGCATCTATTGATATGATCATACGGTTTACGTCTTCAATTTTTAAATATGGTGTATCGCGTTGAATGATTTACGTATATTGAAGAATCCTTGCATTCCTGGAAGAGCTCCCAATTCGTCATGGTGTGTGGTCCTTTTAGTGTGCTATCCGAATATGTTTGCTACTATTTTTCTGAGGATTTTTGCCTCTACATTCATCAGTGATATTGGTGTGTAGTTTTCTTTCTTTGTTACATCTTTGTCAGGTTTTGGTATTAGAGTGATGTTGTCTTTGTACAATGAGTTTGGGAGTGTTCCTCCCTCTGGTATATGTTCAAAGAGTTTGAAAAGGATAGGTGTTAGCTCTTCTCTAAATGTTTGATAGAATTCGCCTGTCAAGCCATTTGGTCTTGGGCTTTTGTTTTTTGGAAGATTTTTACTCACAGTTTCAATTTCAGTGCTGGTGACTGGTCCATTCGTATTTTCTATTTCTTCCTAGTTCACTCACAGCATGTTGTCTATTTCTAAGAATTTGTCCATTTCTTCCAGATTCTCCATTTTATTGGCATAGAATTGCTTGTAGTAATCTGTCATGATCCTTTGTATTTCTGTGTGTCAGTTGTTACTTCTCCTTTTTCATTTCTAATTCTATTGATTTGAGTCTTCTCCATTTTTTTCTTGATGAGTCTGGCTAATGGTTTTGCAATTTTGTGTATCTTCTCAAATAACGATCTATCAATGTTTTTGATCTTTACTATCGTTTCCTTCATTTCTTTTTCATTTATTTCTGATCTGATCTTCATAATTTCCTTCCTTCTTCTAACTTTGGGGTTTTTTTTTCTTCTTTCTGTAATTGCTTTAGGTGCAAGGTTATGTTGTTTATTTGAGATGTTTCCTGTTTTTTTCAGGGAGAATTGTATTGCTATATACTTCCCTCTTAGAACTGCTTTCACTGCATACCATAAGTTTTGGGTTGTCGTATCTCCATTGTCATTTGTTTCTGGGTATTTTTTGATTTACTCTTTGATTTCTTCAGTGATTACTTCGTTATTAAATAATGCATTGTTTAGCCTCCATGTGTTTGTTTTTTTGACACATCTTTTCCTGCGATTGATATCTAGTCTCATAGTGCTGTGGTCAGAAAAGATACTTGACATGATTTCAATTTTCTTAAATTTACCAAGGCTGGATATGTGACCCAAGATATGATCTACCCTGGAGAATGTACCATGAGCACCTGAGAAAAATGTGTATTCTCTTGTTTTTGGATGGACTGACCTATAAATCACAATTAAGTACATTTTGCTTATTGTATCATTTAAACTTGTGTTTCCTCATTTATTTTCATTTTGGATGATCTGTCCATTGGTGAAAATGGGGTGTTAAAGTCCCCTAACATGATTGTGTTACAGTCGATTACCCTTTTTATGGTTGATAGTATTTGCCTTATGTATTGAGGTGCTCCAATGTTGGGTGTATAAATATTTGCAATTGTTATATCTTCTTCATGGATCGATCCCTTGATCATTATGTAGTGTCCTTCTTTGTCTCTTGTAATAGTACTTATCTTAATGTGTATTTTTTTCTATTATGAGAGTTGCTACTCCAGCTTTCTTTTGATTTCCATTTGAATGGAATATCTTCTTCCATCCCTTCACTTTCAGTTTGTATGTGTCCCTAGGTCTGAATTGGGTCTCTTGTAGACAGCATATATATTGTTCTTGTTTTTGAATCCATTCAGCCAGTCTGTGTCTTTTGGTGGGAGCATTTAATCCATTTACCTTTAAGGTAATGATTGATATGTGTTACTATTCTCATTTTATTAATTGCTTTGGGTTTGTTATTGTAGGTGTTTTCCTTCTCTTGTGTTTCTTGCCTAGAGAAGTTAGTTTAGCATTCATTGTAAATGTGATTTGGTGGCACTGAATTCTCTCAGCTTTTGCTTGTCTGTAAAGATTTTAATTTCTCCATCAAATCTGAGAGAGATCCTTGCTGGGTAGAGTAATCTTGGTTGTAGGTTTTTCTCTTTTGTCACTTTTAATATGTCCTACTTCTCCCTTCTGGCTTGCAGAGTTTCTGCTGAAAGATCAGCTGTTAACCTTATGGGGATTCCCTTGTGTGTTATTTGTTGTTTTGCCCTTGCTGCTTTTTATATGTTTTCTTTGTATTTAATTTTTGATAGTTTGATTAATGTGTCTTGGCATGTTTCTCCTTGGATTTATACTGTATGGGACTCTCTGTACTTCCCGGACTGGATTAACTATTTCCTTTCCCATATTAGGGAAGTTTCCAACTGCAATCTCTTCATATATTTTCTTAGTCTATTTCTTTTTCTCTTCTTCTTCTGGGACCCGTATAATTTGAGTGTTGGTGAGTTTAGTTTTGTCCCAGAGTTTTGAGATTGTCTTCAGTTCTTTTCATTCTTTTCATTCTTTTTTCTTTATTCTGATCTGCAGCAGTTATTTCCACTATTTTGTCTTCCATGTCACTTATCTGTTCTTCTGCCTCAGTTATTCTATTCATCCCTTCTGAGGAATTTTTAGTTTCGTTTATTGTGTTGTTCATCGTTGCTTGTTTCCTCTTTAGTTCTTCTAGGTCCTTGTTAAATGTTTCTTCCATTTTCTCTATTCTATTTACAAGATTTTGGATCATCTTTACTATCATTATTCTGAATTATTTTTCAGGTAGACTGCCTATATCCTCTTCATTTGTTAGGTCTGGTGGGCTTTTACATTGCTCCTTCACCTGCCGTGTGTTTTGATGTCTTCTCATTTTGCTTATCTTACTGTGTTTGGGTTCTCCTTTTCTGCAGGCTGCATGTTCATAGTTTCCGTTGTTTTTGGTGTCTGTCCCCAGTGGTTAAAGTTTCGTCAGTGGGTTGTGTAGGCTTCCCGGTTGAGGAGACTAGACCGTGTGTTATGGTGGATGAGGCAGGATCTTGTCTTTCTGGTGGGCAGATCCACTTCTGGTGGTGTGTTTAGGGGTGTCTATGGCCTTATTATGATTTTAGGCAACCCTCTGCTAATGGATGTGGTTGTGTTCCTTTCTTGCTAGTTGTTTCGCTTGGATGTCCATCACTGTAGCTTCCTGGTCAGTAAGCGAAGCTGGGTCTTGTTGTTGAGATTGAGATTTCTGGGAGATTTTCCTAGTTTAATATTACATGGAGCTGTGAGGTCTCTTGAGGACCATTGCCCTGAGGTAGGATCTCTCACCTCACAGGCACAGCACTGAGGGCTAGAGCACCAAAAGCTTTTTATCCACATGGCACAGAATAAAAGGAAAAAAATAGAAAGAAAGAAAGAGGATAAAATAAAATAAAATGGAGTAAGATAAAAAATAAATTTATTAAAATAAAATATAAGTATTAAGAAAAGAAATTTTTAAACATCTCTTTTGGAATATGATAGCTGTACAAGGGTGTGTTAGTTTCTGCTTTATAGCAAGGTGAATCAATTATACATATACAAATATTCCCATATCTCTTCACTCTTGCATCTCCCTCCCTCCCACCCTTCCTATCTCACCCATCTATGTGGTCACAAAGCACGGAGCTGATCTAACTGTGTTATAAGGCTGCTTCCCACTAGCTATTTATTCTACGTTTCCTTGTGTATATATATCCATTCCACTCTCTCACTTTGTAAAAGCCTACACTTTCCTGTCCACAAAGCCTCAAGTCCATTCTCTAGTAGGTCAGCATCTCCATTCCCATCTTACCCCTGGTTCTTTATGGCATTCTTCTTTTTTTTTTTTTTTTAGGTTCCACATATATGTATTAGAATTCTGTATTTGCTTTTTCCTTTGTGGCTTACTTCACTCTGTATGACACACTCTAGGTCCATCCAGCTCACTACAAATAACTCAATTTCACTTCTATTTATGGCTGAGTAATATTCCATTGTATATATGTATGACATTTTCTTTATCCATTCATCTGATGATGGACACTTAGGTTGCTTCCATCTCCTGGCTCTTGTAAATAGAGCTGCAGTGAATATTTTGTTACATAACTCTTTTTGAATTATGGTTTTCTCAGGGTATATGCCCAGTATTGGTATTGCTGTGTCCTATGGTTGTTTTATTTGTAGGTTTTAAGGAATCGCCATACTGTTCTCCATAGTGGCTGTGTCAATTTACATTCCCACCAGCAGTGCAAGAGTGTTCCCTTTTCACCTCACGCTCTCCAGCATTCATTTTTTCTAGATCTTTTGATGATAGCCATTCTGACCAGTGTGAGATGATATCTAATCATTGTTCTGATTTGCTTTTCTCTAATGATTAATGATGTTGAGCATTCTTTCATCTGTTTGAAGGCAATCTGTATATCTTCTTTGGAGAAATGTCTGTTTGTGTCTTCTGCCCATATTTGGATTGGATTGTTGGTTTTTTTGTTATTGAGCTTCATGCGCTTCTTGTAAATTTTGGATATTAATCCTTTGTCAGTTGCTGCATTTGCAAATGTTCTCTCCAATTCTGAGAGATGTCTTGTGGTCTTGTTTATGGTTTCATTTGCTGTGCAAAAGGTTTTAACTTTCATTAGGTCCAATTTGGGTTTCTGTTTGTTTTTATTTCCATTTCTCTAAGAGGTGGGTCGAAAATGATCTTCCTGTGATTTATGTCATAGAGCATTCAGCCTAAGATTTCCTCTAAGAGTTTGATAGTGTCTAGACTTACACTGAGGTCTTTAATCCATTTTTAGCTCTTTTTTGTGTATGGTGTAAGAGAGTGTTCTAATTTCACACTTTTACATGTACCTGTCCTATTTCTGCAACACCCCTTACTGAAGCAGCTGTTTTTTTCTCCACTGTATATTCTTGCCTCGTTTATCTAACATAATGTGACACTATGTGCGTGGGTTTATGTCTGGGCTTTCTATCCTCTTCCCTTGATGAATATTTCAGTTTTTCTGCCAGTACCATTCTCTGTTGATTTCTGTAGCTTTGTAGTATAGTCTGAAGTCTGGGAGCCTGATTCCTCCAGCTCCATTTTTCGTACTCATGGTTACTTTCACTATTCGGGGTCTTTTGTGTTTCCATACAAATTGTGAAATTTCTTGTTCTAGTTCTGTTTAAAATGCCAGTGGTAGTTTGATAGGGATTGCATTTATTGTGTAGTTTGCTTTGGGTCATAGAGTCATTTTCACAATGTTGATTCTTCCAATCCAGAACATGGTATATCTCTCCATCTATTTGAATCATCTGTCATTATTTTCATCAGTGTCTTATAATTTTCTGCATACAGTTTTTTTCTCTCCTTAGGTAGGTGTATTTCTAGATATATTATTCTTTTTGTTGCAATGGTAAATGGGAATGATTTCTCAATTTCACTATCTGATTTTTCATCATTAGTGTATAAGAATGCCACAGATTTCTGTGCATTAAATTTGTATTCTGCTACTTTACCAAATTCATTGATTAGCTCTAGTTGTTTTCTGGTAGCATCTTTAGGATTCTCTATCTATAGTATCATGTCCTCTTCAAACAGTGACCACTTTATTTCTTCTTTTATGATTAGGATTACTTTTAGTTCTTTTTCTTCTCTGATTGCTGTGGCTACAACTTCCAAAACTATATTTAATAATAGTGGTGAGAGTGGGCACCTTGTCTTGCTCCTGAAACTAGTGGAAATCATTTCAGTTTTTCAGCATTGAGTACGATGTTGGCTGTGTGTTTGTCATATGTGGCCTTTATTATGTTGAGGAAAGTTCCCTCAATGCCTCCTTTCTCCCAGGATTTTATCATAATTGTCAAAAGCTTTCTCTGCATCTATTGAGATAATCATAGCGTTTCTCTCTTCAATTTGTTAATACGGTGTATCATGTTGATTGATTTGCGTATATTGAAGAATTCTTGCATTCCTGGAAGAAACCCTACTTAGTCATGGTGTATGATGCTTTTAATGTGCTGTTGGATTCTGTTTGCAAGTATTTATTTGAGGATTTTGGCATCTATGTTCATCACTGATATTCGTCTGTAGTTTTCTTGTTTTGTGAAATCTTTGTCAGGTTTTGGTATTAGACTGATTGTGTCTTTGTAGAATTAGTTTGGGTGTGTTCCTCACTCTGGTATATGTTGGAAGAGTTTGAGAAGGATAGGTATTAGCTCTTCTCTAAATGTTTGATAGAATTCGCCTGTCAAGCCATCTTGTCCTGTGCTTCTTTTTTTTTGGAAAATTTTTAATCACAATTTCAATTTCAGTGCTGGTGACTGGTCTGTTCATACTTTCTGTTTCTTTCTGGTTCAGTCTCAACATGCTGTGCATTTCTAAGAATCTGTCCATTTCTTCTGGCTTGTTCATTTTATTGGCATAAAGTTGTTTGCAGTAATCTCTCATGATTCTTTGTATTTCTGTGTGTCCGTTTTTACTTCTCCTTTTTCATTTCTAATTCTATTGATTTGAGTCTTCTCCCTTTTAATCTTCTTGAGTCTGTCTAATGGTTTTGCAATTTTGCTTATCTTCTCAAGGAACCAGCTTTCAGTGTTATTGATCTTTGCTATAGTTTCCTTCATTTCTTTTTCATTTATTTTTGAACTGATCTTTATGCTTTCCTTCCTTCTGCTAACTTTGGGGTTTTTTTGTTCTTCTTTCTCTAATTGCTTTAGGTGCAAGTTTATGTTGTTTATTTGAGACGTTTCCTGTTTCTTCAGGGAGGATTTTATTGCTATAAACTTCCCTCTTAGAACTGCTTTGGCTGCATCCCATAAGTTTTTGATTGTCGTTTTTCCATTGTCATTTGTTTCTGATTATTTTTTTATTTCTTCAGTGATCACTTCGTTATTAAATAGTTCATTGTTTAGCCTCTATGTGTTTGTATTTTTGACACATCTTTTCCTGTATTTGATATCTAGTTTCATAGCATTGTGGTCAGAAGAGATACTTGACATGATTTCAATTTTCTTAAATTTACCAAGGCTTGATTTGTGACCAAAGATATGATCTATCCTGGAGAATGTTCAATGAGAACTTTTGAACAATGTGTATTCTGTTGTTTTTGGATGGAATGTCCTATAAGTCAAAATTAAGTCCATCTTTTTTATTGCATTATTTAAACCTTGTGTTTCCTCATTTATTTTTATTTTGGATGATCAGTCCATTGGTGAAAGTGGGGTGTTAACGTCCCCTAGTATGATTGTGTTACTGTCGATTACCCTTTTTATGGTTGCTAGTATTTGCCTTATGCATTGAGGGGCTCCTATTTTGGGTGCATACGTATTTGCAATTGTTATATCTTCTTCTTGGATCGATCCCTTGATCATTATGTAGTGTCCTTCTTTGTCTCTTGTACTTCAAAGTCTATTTATTTCAAAGTCTATTTATTCTGATATGAGAGGTGCTATTACAGCTTTCTTTCGACTGCCATTTGAATGGAATATCCTTTTCCATCTCCTCACTTTCAGACTGTATGTGTCGCTACGTCTGAAGTGGGTCTCTTGTAGACAACATATATATTGGTCTTGTTTTTGCAACCATTCAGCCAGTCTGTGTCTTTAATCCATTTACATTTGAGGTAATGATCGATATGTATGTTCCTATTCTCATTTTCTTAACTATTTTGGGTTTGCTATTGTAGGTGTTTTCCTTCTCTTGTGTTCCCTGCCTAGAGAAGTTCAATTAGCATTTCTGTAAAGCTGGTTTTGTGGTGCTGAACTCTCTCAGCTTTGTTTTTCTGTATAGTTTTTAATTTCCCCATCAAATCTGAGTGAGATCCTTGCTGGGTAGAGTAATCTTCATTGTAGGTTCTTCTCCTCCCTCACTTTTAATATTTCCTGCCACTCCCTTCTGGCTTGCAGAATTTCTGCTGAAAAATCAGCTCTTAACCTATGGGGATTCCCTTGTGTGTTATTTGTTGTTTATCCCTTGTTGCTTTTAATATCTTTTCTTTCTATTTAATATTTGATAATTCGATCAATATGTGTCTTGGCATGTTTTTCTTTGGATTTATCCTGTATGGGACTCTCTATTCTTCCTGGATTTGATTAACTATTTCTTTTCCCGTATTAGGGAAGTTTCCAACTGTAATCTGTTCATATAGGTTCTCAGTCCATTTCTTTTTCTCTTCTTCTTCTGGGACCCATATAATTTGAATGTTGGTGAGTTTAATTTTGTACCAGAGGTCTCTGAGACTGTCTTCAGTTCACGTCATTCTTTTTTCTTTATTCTGCTCTGCAGTAATTATTTCCACTCCTTTATCTTCCAGGTCACTTATCTGTTCTTCTGCCTCAGTTATTCTGCTATTCATCCCTTCTGCAGAAATTATAGTTTCATTTATTGTGTTTTTCATCATTGCTTCTTTCCTCTTTAGTTGTTCTAGTTTCTTGTTAAATGTTTCTTGTATTTTCTCTATTCTATTTCCAAGATTTTGGATCATTTTTACTATCAATTTTCTGAAAGCTTTTTAAGGTATACTACCTATTTCCTCTTCATTTGATAGGTCCGGTGGTGTTTAACCAGGCTCCTTCATCTGCTCTGTAGATTTCTGTCTTCTCATTTTGCTTATCTTACTGTGTTTGGGTTCTCCTTTTTTGTAGGCTGCAAGTTCATTGTTCTGTTGTTTTTGCTGTACTTTGCCAGGGGCAAAAGTGGTGTCAGTGGGTTTTGTAGGCTTCCTGGTTGCGGGTAATAGTCCCTGTGTTCTGGTGGGTAACCCTGGATCCTGTTTTTCTGGTGGGCAGATCCACGTCCCATGGTGTGTTTTGTGGTGTCTGTGGCCTTATTATGATTTAAGGTAGCCTCTCTGTTAATGAGTGGGGTTGTTTTCCTCTCTTGCTTGTTGTTTGGCATAGGATGTCCAGCACTGTAGCTTGCTGGTCATTGAGTGAAGCTGGGTCTTGGTGTTGAGACGCAGATCTCTGGGAGATTTGCGTTATTTGTTATTACATGTAGCTGGGAGGTCTCTTGAGTACCAGTGTGCTGAAGTAGGCTGTCCCACCTCAGAGGCCCAGGAATGACTGCTAGAGCACCAATATCCTTTCATCCACATGTTACAGAATAAAAGGGAGGAAAAGTAGAAAGAAATAAAGAAAGAGGATAAAATAAAAAATAGAGTATGAGAAAAATAAAATTATTAAAATAAAATATAATTTTTTTAATTTAACATCATTTTTGGAGTATAATCACTGTACAATGGTGTGCTAGTTTCTGCTTTTTAACAAAGTGAATCAGTTATACGTATACACATATTTCCATATCACTTCTCTCTTGCATCTCCTGCCCTGCCACCCTCCCTTTATCACCCCTCTAGGTGGTCACAAAGCCCTGAGCTGATCTCCCTGTGCTATGAGGCTGCTTCCCACTAGCTATCTACTCTACGTTTGGTAGTGTATATATGTCCATGCCACTCTCTCACTTTGTAACAGTCTGCACTTCCCCCTCATCACATCATCATGTCCATTCGCTAGTAGGTCTGTGTCTCCATTCCCGTCTTACCCTTAGATTCTTCATGACCTTCTTCTTTTTTTCCCTTAGGTTCCATATATATATATGTGTTAGCATACTGTATTTGTTTTTCTCTTTCTGGCTTACTTCACTCTGTATGACACACTCTAGGTCTATCCACCTCACTACAAATAACTCAATTTCATTTCTTTTTATGGCTGAGTAATATTCCATTGGGTATATGTGCCACATCTTCTTTATCCATTCATCCGATGACGGACACTTAGGTTGCTTCCATCTCCTGGCTATTGTAAATAGAGCTGCAGTTAACATTTTCGTACATGACCCTTTTTGAATTATGGTTTTCTCAGGGTATATGCCCTGTAGTGGGATTGCAGTGTCCAATGGTAGTTTTATTTCTAGTTTCTGAAGGAATCCCCATACTGTTCTCCATAGTCACTGTATCAATTTACATTCTCACCAGCAGTGCAGGGGTGTTCCCTTTTTTCCACATGCTCTGTAGCATTCATTGTTTCTAGATATTTTGATGACGGCCATTCTGACCAGTGTGAGATGATATCTAATTGTAGTTTTGATATGCATTTGTCTAATGATTAATGATATTGAGCATTTTTTCATTTGTTTGTTGGCATTCTGTATATCTTCTTTGGACAAATGTCTATTTAGGTCTTCTGCCCATTTTTGGATTGGATTTGTGGTTTTCCTATTATTGAGCTGCATGACTTGCCTGTAAATTTTGGACCTTAATCTATTTTAGTTACTTAATTTGCAAATGATTTCTCCCATTCTCAGGGTTGTCTTTTGGTCTTGTTTATGGTTTCCAATGCTGTGAAAAAGCTTTTAACTTTCATTAGGTCCAATATGGGTTTTTGTTTGTCTGTTTTTATTTCCATTTCTCTAAGAGGTGGGTCAAAAAGGATCTTGCTGTGATTTATGTAATAGAGCATTTTGCCTGAGATTTCCTCTAAGTGTTTGATAGTGTCTGGCCTTACATTTAGGTCTTTAATCCATTTTGAGCTTATTTTTGTGTATGGTGTTAGGGATTTTTCTAATTTCATACTTTTACATGTACCTGTCCAGGTTCCCTAGCAACTCTTATTGAAGAGGCTGTCTTTTCTCCACTGTGTATTCTTGCCTCGTTTATCAAAAATAATGTGACCATATGTGCCTGGGTTTATCTCTGAGCATTCTATCTTGTTCCATTGATGTATATTTCACTTTTTGTGCCAGTACCACACTCTCTTGATTACTGTAGCTCTGTAGTATAGTCTGACATCACAGAGCCTGATTCCTCCAGCTCCATTTTACACTCTCAAAATTGCTATTTCTATTCGTGGTCTTTAGTGTTTCCATACAAATTTTGAAATTTTTTTGTTCTAGTTCTGTTTAAAATGTCAGTGGTATTTTGATAGGGATTGCATTGAATGTGTATATTGCTTTGGGTCATATAGTCATTTTCCCAATGTTGATTCTACCAATCCAAGGACATGGTATATTGCTCCATCTATTTGTATCATCTGTAATTACATTGATCTGTGTCTTATAACTTTCTGCATACAGGTCTTTTGTCTCCTTTGGTAGGTTTATTCCTAGATATATTATCTTTTTGTTGCAATGATAGATGGGTGTGTTTTCTTAATTTCACTTTCAGATTTTTCATCTGTAGTGTATAAGAATGCCAGAGATTACTGTGCATTAATTTTGTATCCTGCTACTTTACCTAATTCATTGATTAGCTCTAGTAGTTTTCTAGTAACATCTTTGGATTCTCTATGTGTGGTATCATGTCCTTTGCAAACAGTGATAACTTTATATCTTCTTTTTCAATTTGGATTACTTTTCTTTCTTTTTCTTCTCTGATTGCTGAGGGTACAACTTCCAAGACTATATTGAATAATAGTGGTAAGAGTGGGCAACCTTGTCTTCCTCCTGAAACTAGTGGAAATGTTTTCAGTTTTTCATCATTGAGGACGATGATGGCTGTGTGTTTGTCATATATGGCCTTTAATATGTTGAGGAAAGTTCCCTGTTTACTTCCTTTCTCCGGGTTCTCTCAAAATGTGTATTGAATTTTGTCGAAAAATGTCTCTTCATCAATTGAGATGATCATATTCTTTTTCTCCTTCAATTTGCTAATATTGTGTATCCCGATTGTTTTGCGTATATTAAAGAATCCTTGCATTTGTGGAAGAAACCCCACTTCATCATGTTGTATGATCCTTTTAATGTGCTGTTGGATCCTGTTTGCTAGTATTTTTTAAGCATATTTGCATCTATGTTCATCAGTAATATTGGTCTGTGGTTTTCATTCTTTGTGACATGTTTGTCTGGTTTTGGTATTAGTGTGATGGTGGCTTTGTAGAATGAGTTCGAGGGTGTTCCACTCTCTGGTATATGTTGGAAGAGTTTGAGAAGTATAGGTGTTAGCTCTTCTCTTAATGTTTGATAGAATTCATTTGTCAAGCTATGTGGTCCTGGGCTTTTGTTTGTTGGAAGATTTTTAATCACAGTTTAAATTTCAGTGCTTGTGACTGGTCTGTTCATATTTTCTATTTCTTCCTGGTTCAGTCTCAGCACATTGTGCATTTCTAAGAATTTGTCCATTTCTTCCAGGTTGTCCATTTTATTGGCATAGTGTTGCTGGTAGTAATCTCTCATGATGGTTTGTATTTCTCTGTGTCACTTCTTACTTCTCCTTTTTCATTTCTAATACTATTGATTTGAGTATTCTCCCTTTTTCTCTGATGAGTCTGGATTATGGTTTTGCAATTTTGTTTATCTTCTCAAAGAACCAGCTTTCACTCTTATTGACGTTTGCTATCGTTTCCATCATTTCTTTTTCATTTATTTCTGTTCTGATCTTTATGATTTCCTTCTTTTTCCTAACTTTGGTTTTTTTTTCTTCTCTCTCTAATAGCTTTAGGTGCAATGTTATGTTGTTTATTTGAGATGTTTCCTGTTTCTTCAGGTAGGATTTGTTATAAACTTCCCTCTCACAACTGCTTTTGCTGCATCCCATAAGTTTTGGTTCATCATGTCTCCATGGTCGTTTGTGTCTAGGTATTTTTTTATTTCCTCCTTGATTTCTTCAGTGATCACTTCGTTATTAAGTAGGGGATTGGTTAGCCTCCATGTGTTTGTATTGTTGACACATCTTTTCCTGTAATTGATATCCTGTCTCATAGTGTTGTGCTCAGATATGATACTTGATATGATTTCAATTTTCTTAAATTTACCAGGGCTAGATTTGTGACCCAAGATATGATCTATCCTGGAGAATTTTCATGAACACTTGAGAGAAAAGTGTATTCTGTTGTTTATGATGGAAATTCCTATAAATCACAATTAAGTGCATCTTTTTTATTGTATCATTTAAAGCTTGTGTTTCCTCATTTATTTCATTTTGGATGATCTGTCCATTGGTGAAAGTGGGGTGTGAAAGTCCCCTACTATGATTGTATTACTATCAATTACCCTATTTATGGTTGTTAGTATTTGCCTTATGAATTGAGATGATTTTATGTGGGGTGCATAAATATTTGCACTTGTTACATCTTTTTCTTGGATCGATCCCTTGATCATTAAGTAGTGTCCTTCTTTGTCTCTTGTAATAGTCTTTATTTTAAAGTCTATTTTTTATATGAGAGTGGCTACTCCAGCTTCTTTTTGATTTCCATTTGAATGGAAAATCTTTTTCCATCCCCTCACTTTCTGTCCGTTTTTGTCCCTAGGTCTAATGTGGGTCTCTTGTAAACAGCATATATATTGGTTTTGTTTTTCAATCCATTCAGCCAGTCTGTGCTTTTGGTGGGAACATTTAATCCATTTACATTTAAGGTAATGATCGATATGTATGTTCCTAGTCCCATTTTCTTAACTGTTTCATGTTTGTTATTGTAGGTGTTTTCCTTTCTTGTGTTTCTTGCCTAGAGAAGATCATTTAGCATTTGTTGTAAAGGTGGTTTTGTGGTGCTGAATTCTCTCAGCTTTTGCTTGTCTGTAAATGTTTCAGTTTCTCCATCAAATCTGAGTGACATTCTTTCTGGTTAGAGAAATCTTGGTTGTAGGTTTTTTTCCTTCACCACTTTATATATGTCCTGCCACTCCCTTCTGGCTTGCAGAGTTTCTGCTGAAAAATGAGCTGTTAACCTTATCGGAATTCCGTTGTGTGTTATTTGTTGTTTTTCCCTTGCTGTTTTTAATATGTTTTCTTTGTACTTAATTTTTGATAGTTTGATTAATATGTGTCTTGGCCTGTTTCTCCTGGAATTTATCCTGTATGGGACTCTCTGTGCTTCCTGGACTTGATTAACTATTTCCTTTCACATATTAAGGACATTTTCAACTATAATCTCTTCAAATATATTCACAGTCCATTTCTTCTTCTCTTCTTTTTCTGGGACTCCTATAAGTTGAATGTTGGTGAGTTTAAATTTTTCCCAGATGTCTGAGACTGTCTTCAGTTCTTTTCATTCTTTTTTCTTTATTCTGCTCTACAGTAGTTATTTCCACTATTTTATCTTCCAGGTCACTTATCCATTCGTCTGCCTCAGTTATTCTGCTATTGATCTCTTCTGGAGAATTTTTAATTTCATTTATTGTGTAGATCATCATTGCTTGTTTCCTCTTTAGTTCTTCTAGGTCCTGTTAAATGTTTGTTTCATTTTCTCTATTCTATTTCCAAGATTATGGATCATCTTTACTATCATTATTCTAAATTCTCTTTCAGATAGACTGCCTATTTCCTCTTCATTTCTTATTTCGGGTTGGCTTTTACCTTGCTCCTTCATCGGCTGTGTGTTTTTCTGTCTTCTGATTTTGCTGATTTAGCAGTGTTTGGGGTCTCCTTTTTGCAGGATATAAGTTCATTGTTCCCGTTGTTTTTGGTGTCTGTTCCCTGTGGCTAAGGTTCCATCAGTGTGTCGTGTAGGTTTCCCGGTGGAGGGGACAAGTTACTTTGCTCTGGTCGATGAGGCTGGATCTTGTCTTTCTGGTGGGTAGGTCCACGTCTGTTGGTGTGTTTTGTGGATCTGTTACCTTATTATGATTTTAGGCAGCCTCTCTTATTATGAGTGGGGTTGTGTTCCTGTCTTACTTGTTGTTTGGCATATGATGTCTGGCATTGTAGCTTGCTGGTCATTGTGGGAAGCTGGGCCTTGGTGTTGAGATGGAGATCTCTGGGAGATTTTCCCCATTTCATATTACATGGAGCTGTGAGGTGTCTTGAGGACCAGTGTCCTGAAGTAGCCTCTCCAGTCTCAGAGGTACAGCACTGACTGCTAGAGCACCAAGGCCCTTTCATGCACATGGCACAGAATATGAGGGAGAAAAAGCAGAAAAGAAAGAAAGAAAGAAAGAGAGAGAGAGATAAAGAAAGAAAGAAAGATAGATAGAAAGAAAGAAAGAGGATAAAAGTAAATGTAATAGAGTAAGATAAAAAATAAAGTTATTAAAATAACGTATAAGTTAAGAAAAAATTAGCATCTTTTTTGGAGTATAATAACTTTACAATGGTGTGTTAGTTTCTGCTTTATAACAAAGTGAATCAGTTATACATATACAAATGTTCCCATATCTCTTCCCTCTTGCATCTCCCTCCTTCCCATCCTCCCTATTTCCCCTTCTATTTAGTCACAAATCTCTGAGCTGATCTCCCTGTGCTATGAGGCTGCTTCCCACTAGCTATCTACGTTTGGTAGTATATATATATATGTCCATGACACTCTCTTACTTTGTAACAGCCTACACAGCCCCCTCCCCACATCCTTGAGTCCATTCTCTAGTAGGTCTGTGTCTCCATTCCCGTCTTAACCCTAGGTTCTTCATGACCTTCTTTTTTTTTTCTTAGGCTCCATATATATATGTTAGCATATTGTATATGTTTTACTCTTTCTAGCCTACTTCACTCTGTATGACAGATTCTAGATCCATCCACCTCACTACAAATAACTCAATTTCATTTCTTTTTATGGCTGAGTAATATTCCATTGTATATATGTACGACATCTTCTTTATCCATACACCCAAGGATGGACAATTAGGTTGCTTCCATCTCTTGACTCTTGTAAATAGAGCTGCAACGAACATTTTCGTACATGACACTTTTTGAATTACGGTATTCTCAGGATATATGTCCAGTAGTGGGATTGCTGGGTCCTAGTATAGGTTTATTCATAGGTTTTTATGTAACCCCCATACTGTTCTCCGTAGTGGCTGTATCAATTTACATTCCCACCAGCAGTGCAAGAGTGTTCCCTTTTCTCCACATGCTATACAGCATTCCTTGTTTCTAGATTTTTTGATGATGGCCAGTCTGACTGGTGTGAGATGATATCTAATTGTAGTTTTGATTTGCATTTCTCTAATGATTAATGATGTTGAGCATTCTTTCATCTGATTTTAGGCAATCTGTATATGTTCTTTCGAGAAATGTCTGTTTAGGTCTTCTGTCTATTTTTGGATTGGGTTTTTGGTTTTTCTGTTATTGAACTGCATGGGGTATCTGTAAATTTTGGACATTAATCCTTTGTCAGTTGCTTCATTTGCAAATTATTTCTCCCATTCTGAGAGTTGCATTTTGGTCTTGTTTATGGTTTCCTCTGCTGTGCAAAATCTTTTAGTTTTCATTAGGTCCAATCTGGGGATTTTTTTGTTTGTTTTTATTTCCATTTCTCTAAGCGGTGGGTTAAAAAGAATCTTGCTGTGATTTATGTCATAGAGTGTTCTGCCTATGTTTTCCTCTAAGAATTTGACAGTCTCTGGCTTTACATTTATGTCTTTAATCCATTTTGAGCTTATTTTTTTTTTGTATGGTGTCAGGGAATTTTCTAATTTCCTACTTTTACATGGACCTGTCCAGTTGCCCCAGCACCCCTTATTGAAGAGGCTGTCTTTTCTCCACTGTGTATTCTTGCCTCGTTTATCAAAGATAATGTGACCATATGTGCGTTGGTTTATCTCTGGGGTTTCTATCCTGTTCCATTGATGTATATTTCAGTTTTTGTGCCAGTACCATACTCTCTTGAGTACTGTAGCTTTGTAGAATAGTCTGAAGGCAGGGAGCCTGATTCCTCCAGCTTCATTTTTCATTCTCAAGTTTGCCTTCGCCATTCGGGGTCTTTTGTTTTTCCATCCGAATTGTGAATTGTTTTTTTGTTCTAGTTCTTTTTAAAATGCCAATGGTAATTTGGTAGGGATTGCATTGAATGTGTAGATTTCTTTGTGTTGAAGAGTCATTTTCACAATGTTGATTCTTCCAATCCAAGGACATGGTATATTGCTCCATCTATTTGTTTCATCTGTCATTTCTTTCATCAGTATCTTATAAAATTCTGCATAGAGGTCTTTTGTCTCCTTAGGTAGGTTTATTCCTAGATATATCATTATTTTTGTTGCCATGGTAAATGGGAGTATTTTCTTAATTTCACTTTCAGATTTCTCGTCATTAGTGTATAAGAATGCCAGAGATTTCTGTGCATTAATTTTGTACCCTGATACTTTACATTTTCATTGATTAGCTCTAGTTGTTTTCTGGTAGCATCTTTAGGATTCTCTATGTATAGTATCATATTCTCTGCAATCAGTAACAGCTTTATTTCTTCTTTTCCAATTTGGATTATTTTACTTCTTTTTCTTTTCTGTTTGCTGTGGCTACAACTTCCAGAGTTATGTTGAGTAATAGTGGTGAGAGTGGGCAACATTGTCTTCCTCCTGAAACTAGTGGAAATCGATTCAGTTTTTTATCATTGAGGACTATGTTGGCTGTGTGTTTGTCATATATGGCCTTTGTTATGTTGAGCCACTTTCCCTCAGTGCCTACTTTCTCCCGGAATTTTATCATAAATGGGTGTTGAATTTTGTCGAAAGCTTTCTCTGCATATATTGACATGATTTTTTTAAACATCTTTATTGGGATATAATTGCTTTACAATGGTGTGTTAGTTTCTGCTTTATAACAAAGTGAATCAGTTACACATGTACATATGTTCCCATATCTCTTCCCTTTTCCATCTCCCTACCTCCCACCCTCTCTATCCCACCCCTCCAGGGGGTACCAAGCAGATCTCCCTGTGCTATGTGGCTGCTTCCCACTAGATATCTACCTTACGTTTGGTAGTGTATATATGTCCATGCCTCTCTCGCTTTGTCACTGCTCACCCTTTCCCCTCCCCATATCCCCCCCAAGTCCGTTCTCTAGTAGGTCTGTGTCTGTGACTCTTGCACTGCTGGTGGGAATGTGAATTGGTACAACCACCTTTTCCCATTTTCTTAACTCTTTTGGGTTTGTTATCGTAGATGTTTTCCTTCTCTTGTGTTTCTTGCCTAGAGAAGTTCGTTTAGCACTTGTTGTAAATGTGGTTTGGTAGTGAAGAAGTCTCTCATCTTTTGCTTGTTTGTAAAGGTTTTAATTTCTCCATCAAATCTGAATGAGATCCTTGCTGGGTAGAGTACTCTTGGTTGTAGGTTTTTCTCCTTCATCACTTTAAATATATCCTGCCACTCCCTTCTGGCTTGCAGAGTTTCTGCTGAAAGATTAGCTGTTAACCTTATGGGAATTCCCTTATGTGTTCTTTGTTGTTTTTCCCTTGATGCTTTTAATATGTTTTCTTTGTATTGAATTTTTGATAGCTTGATTAATATGTGTCTTTGCATGTTTCTTCTTGGATTTATCTTGTATGGGACTCTCTGTACTTCCTGGACTTGATTAACTATTTCCTTTTAAATATTAGGAAAGTTTTCTACTATAATCTCTTCAAATATTTTCTCAGTCCATTTCTTTTACTCTTCTTTTTCTGGAACCCCTATAATATGAATGTTAGTGAGTTTAATTTTGTCCCAGAGGTCTCTGAGACTGTCTTCAGTTCTTTTCATTCTTTTTCCTTTATTCTGCTCTGCAGTAGTTATTTCCACTATTTTATCTTCAAGGTCACTTGTCCATTCTTCTGCTTCAATTATTCTGTTATTCATCCTTTCTGGAGAATTTTTAATTTCATTTATTGTGTTGTTCATCATTGCTTGTTTCCTCTTTAGTTCTTCTAAGTCCTTGTTAACTGTTTCTTGCATTTTCTCTATTCTATTTCCAAGACTGAGGATCATCTTTACTATCATTATTCTGAGTTCTTTTGCAGGTAGACTGCCTATTTCCTCTTCATTTTTTAGGTCTGTTGGGCTTTTACCTTCATCTACTGTGTGTTTTTCTGTCTTCTCATGTTGCTTATCTTACTCTGTTTGGTGTCTCATTTTTCAAGGCTGCAAGTTCATATTTCCCATTGTTTTGGGGGTTGTTCCCAGTCGCTAAATTTGCGTCAGTGTGTTCTGTAGGCTTCCTGGATACAGGGAACTAGTCCCTGTATTCTGCTGGATGAGGCTGGATCTTGTCTTTCTGGTGGACAGGTCCACGGCTGGTGTTGTGTTTTGGGGTGTCTGTGGCTTTATTATAATTTAAGGGAGATTCTCTGGTAATGGGTGGCTTTGTGTTACTGTCTTGCTACATTTTTTGGCATCACATGTCCAGCATCATAAGCTGGACATGTGGGTCTTGGTTTTGAGACAGATATCTTTGGGGAATTTTCCCCGTTTGAAATTAAATGGACCTGGGAGGTGTCTTGAGGACCAGTGCCCTGAAATAGGCTCTCCCAACTCAGAGGTACAGCTGTGACTGCTAGAGCACCAATAGCCTTTCATCCACATGGCACAGAATAAAAGGGAGGAAAAGTGGAAAGAAAGAAAGAGGATAAAATAAAATAGAGTAAGATAAAAGATAAAATTGTTAAAATAAAATATAGGTTTACAAAAATGTTAACATCATTTTTGGAGTCTAATCATTTTACAATGTTGTGTTAGTTTCTGCTTTATAAAAAAGTGAATCAGTTATACATATACACATTTCCATATCACTTCCCTCTTGCATCTCCCTCCCTGCCACCCTCCCTTTCTCACCCCTCTAGGTGGTCAAAAAGCCCTGAGCTGATCTCCCTGTGCTATGAGGCTGCTTCCCACTAGCTATCTACTCTACGTTTGGTAGTGTATATATGTCCATGCCACTCTCTCACTTTGTAATATTTTTTACAAATAATATTTTTTACAAATAATAATTTCCCCTCCAACATCCTCAAGTCCATTCCCTAATAGGTCTGCCTCTCCATTCCCATCTTACCCCTATTTTCTTCATGACCTTCTTTTTTTTCTCTCTCTCTCTTTAGGTTCCATATATATGTGTTAGCATATGGTATTTGTTTTTCTCTTTCTGGCTTACTTCATTCGTATGACACACTCTGGGTCCATCCACCTCACTACAAATAACTCAATTTCATTTCTTTTTATGGCTGAGTAATATTCCATTGTATATATGTACGATATCTTCTTTATCCATTCATACAGTGATGGACAGTAAGGTTGCGTCCACCTCCTGGCTCTTGTACATAGAGCTGCAGTGAACATTTTAGTACATGTCTCTTTTTGAATTATGGTTTTCTCATGGTATATGCCCAGTAGAGGCAATGCTGGGTCCTTTGGTAGGTTTATTTGTAGTTTTTTAAGGAAACCCCATACTGTTCTCCATAGTAGCTGTATCAATTTACATTCCCACCAGCAGTGCAAGAGTGTTCTCTTTTCTCCACATGCTCTCCAGAATTCATTGTTTCTAGATTTTTTCATCATGGCCATTCTGACCAGTGTGAGATGATATCTAATTGTAGTTTTGATTTGCATTTCTCTAATGATTAATGATGTTGAGCATTCTTTCATCTATTTGTTGGCAATCTGTATATCTTCTTTGCAGAAATGCCTGTTTAGGTCTTCTTCTCATTTTTGGAGTGGATTTTTTGTGTTTCTGTTATTGAGCTTCTTGTGGTGTCTGTAAATTTTGGACATTAATCCTTTGTCAGTTGCTTCATTTGCAAATGATATCTCCCATTCTAAGAGGTGTCTTTTGGTCTTGTTTATGGTTTCCATTGCTGTGCAAATGATTTTAGTTTTCATTAGGTCCAATTTGGGTTTTTGCTTGTTTGTTTTTATTTCCATTTCTCTAAGAGGTAGGTCAAAAAGAATCTTGTTGTGACTTATGTCATTGAGCATTCTGCCTATGTTTTCCTCTAAGAGTTTGATAGTGTCTGGCTTCACATTTAGGTTTTTAATCCATTTTGAGCTTATTTTTGTGTATTGTGTTAGGGAGTTTTCTAATTTCATACTTGTACAGGGACCTGTCCCGATTCCCTGGCAACCCTTATTAAAGAGGTTATGTTTCCTCCACTGTATATTCTTGCCTCGTTTATCAAAGATAATGTGACCATATATGCATGGGTTTATCTCTGGGCTTTCTATCCTGTTCCATTGATATATATTTCAGTTTTTGTGCCAGTACCATACTCCCTTGATTACTGTAGCTTTGTAGAATAGTCTGAAGTCAGGGAGCCCGACTCTTCCAGCTCCATTTTTCATACTCAAATTTGCTTTGGCTATTCGGGGTCTTTTATGTTTCCATACAAATTGTGAATTTTTTTTTGTTCTAGTTCTGTTTAAAATGCCAGTGATAGTTTGATAGGGATTGCACTGAATGTGTAGATTGCTTTGTGTCATAGAGTCACTTTCACAATATTGATTCTTGCAATCCAAGAACATGGTATATTGCTCCATCTATTTGTTTTATCGGTCATTTCTTTCATCCGTGTCTTATAATAATCTGCATACAGGTCTTTTGTCTCCTTAGGTAGGTTTATTCCTAGATATATTATTATTTTTGTTGCCATCGTAAATGGAGTGGTTTCTTAATTTCACTTTCAGATTTTTCATCATTAGTACATAAGAATGCCAGAGAGTTCTGTGCATTAATTTTGTATCCTGCAACTTTACCAAATTCATTGATTAGCTCTAGTTGTTTTCTGGTAACATCTTTAGTATTCTCTATGTATAGCATCATGTCCTCTGCAAACGGTGACAGATTTATTACTTCTTTTCCGATTTGGATTACCTTTATTTCTTTTTCTTCTCTGATTGTTGTTGCAACAACTTCCATAACTATGTTGAATAATAGTTGTGAGAATGGTCAACCTTCTCTTACTCCTGAAACTGGTGGAAATTGTTTCAGTTTTTCAGCACTGAGCACTATGTTGGCTGTTTGTTTGTCATATATGGCCTTTGTTATGTTGAGGAAAGTTCCCTCAATGCCTACTTTCTCCCGGGATTATATCATAAATTGGTGTTGAATTTTGTCAAAAGCTTTTTCTGCATATATTGAAATGATCATATGGTTTTCCACTTCAGCTCGTTAATATGGTGTATCACGTTGATTTATTGGCATATACTGAAGAATCCTTACATTTCTGGAAGAAACTGCACTTGTTATGGTGTGTGTTCCTTTTAATGTGCTGTCTGTTTCAATTTGCTAGTATTTCTTTGAGGATTTTTGCATCTATGTTCATCAGTGGTATTGGTCTGTAGTTTTCATTCTATGTGACATCTTTGTCTATTTGGGTATTAGACTGACGGTGTCTTCATAGAAGGAGTTTGGGAGTGTTCCTCCCTCTGGTATATGTTGGAAGAGTTTCAGAGGGATAGGTGTTAGCTCTTCTCTAAATGTTTGATAGAATTCTCCTGTCAAGCCATCTGGTTCTGGGCTTTTGTTTGTTGGAAGATTTTTAGTCACAGTTTAAATTTCAGTGCTGGTGCCTTGTCTGTTCATATTTTCTATTTCTTCCTGGTTCAGTCTCAGCACGTTGTTCATTTGTAAGAATTTGTCCATTTCTTCCAGATTGTCCACTTTATTGTCATTGAGTTGCATGTAATAATCTCTCATAATCCTTTGTATTTCTGTGTGTCAGTTGTTACTTCTCCTTTGTCATTTCTCATTCTATTTATTTGAGTCTATTCCTTTTTTTTTCTTGATGAGTCTGGCTAATACTTTTGCAATTTTGTTTCTCCTCTCAAAGAAGAAGCATTCAGTGTTATTGATCTTTGCTATCATTTACTTCATTTCTTTTTCATTTATTTCTGATCTGATCTTTATGATTTCCTTCCTTCTGCTAACTTTGGGGTTTTCTTGTTCTTCTTTCTCTAATTACTTTAGGTACAAGGTTATGTTGTTTATTTTAGATGGTTCCTGTGTCTTCAGGGAGGATTATATTGCTATAAATTTCCCTCTTAGAACTGCTTTGGCTGCATCCCATATTTTTGGGTCATCGTGTCTCCATTGTCGTTTGTTTTTGGGTATTTTTTTATTTCCTCTTTAATTTCTTCTGTGATCACTTCGTTATTAAATAGTTCATTGTTTAGCCTCAGTGTGGTTGTATTTTTGACACATCTTTTCCTGTAATTGATAACTAGTCTCATAGCGTTGTGTTCAGAAAACATACTTGATATGATTTCAATTTTCTTAAATTTACCAAGCATTCATTTTTGACCCAAGATATGATCTATCCTGGAGAATGTTCCATGAACACTTGAGAAAAATGTTTATTCTGTTGTTTTTTTTGGAATTTCCTATAAATCACAATTAAGTCCAACTTCTTTATTGTATCATTTTAAGCTTGTGTTTCCTCATATATTTTCATTTTTGATGATCTGTCCATTGGTGAAAGTGGGGTGTTAACGTCCCCTACTATGATTGTGTTACTGTTGATTACCCTATTTATGGTTGTTAGTATTTTCCTTATGTATTGAGGTGATCCTATGGTTGGTGCATAAATAGTTGCAATTGTTATGTCTTCTTCATGGATTGATCCCTTGATCATTATGTAGTGTCCGTCTGTGTCTCTTATAATAGTCTTCATTTTAAAGTCTATGTTGTCTGATATTAGAGTGGATACTCCAGCTTTCTTTTTATATGCATTTGAATGGAAATTCTTTTTCCATCCCCTCACTTTCAGTCTGTTTGTGTACCTATGTCTGAATTGTGTCTCTAGTAGACAGCATATATATTGTACTTGTTTTTGAAAACATTCAGCCAGTGTGTGTCCTTTGTTGGGAGCATTTAATCCATTTATATTTAAGGTAATGATCAATATGTATGTTCCTATTCCCATTTTCTTAACTGTTTTGAGTTTGTTATTGTAGGTCTTTTCCTTCACTTGTGTTTATTGCCTAGAGAAGTTCATTTAGTATTTGTTGTAAAGGTGCTTTGGTGGTGCTGATGTCTCTCAGCTTTTGCTTCTCTGTAAAAGTTTTAATTTCTCCATTAAATCTGAGTGAGATCCTTCCTGGGTACAGTAATCTTGGTTTTAGGTTTTCCTCTGTCATCACTTTAAATATGTCCTGCCACTCCCTTCTGGCTTGCAGAGTTTCTTCTGAAAGATCAGCTGTTCACCTTATGGGGATTCCCTTGTGTGTTATTTGTTGTTTTTCCCTTGCTGCTTTTAATATGTTTTCTTTGTATTTAATTTTTGATAGTTTGATTAATATGTGTCTTGGCATGTTTCTCTTTGGATTTATGCTGTATGGTACTCTCTGTGATTTATGGACTTGCTTAACTATTTCCTTTCACATATTAGGGACGTTTTCAACTATAATCTCTTCAAATATTTTCTCAGTACATTTCTTTTTCTCTTCTTCTTCTGGGACGCCTATAATTTGAATGTTGCTGAGTTTAAATTTGTCCCAGAGACCTCTGGGACTGTATTCAGTTCTTTTCATTCTTTTTTCTTTTTCTTCTCTGCAGTAGTTATTTCCAATATTTTATCTTCCAGGTCACTTATCCGTTCTTCCACCTCAGTTATTCTGTTATTGACCACTTCTGGAGAAATTTTCATTTCATTTATTGTGTTGTTCATTGGTGCTTATTTCCTCTTTAGTTCTTCTAGTTCCTCATTAAATGTTTCTTGCATTTTCTCTATTATATTTTGAAGATTGTGGATCATCTTTACTATCAATTTTCCGAATTCTTTTTCAGGTAGACCGCCTATTTCCTCTTCATTTGTTAAGTCTGGTTAGCTTCTACCTTGATCCTTCAACTGCTGTGTGTTTTTCTGTCTTCTAATTTTGCTTATCTTACTGTGTTTTGGGTCACCTTTTTGCAGGCTGCAGGTTCATAGTTCGCGTTATTTTTGGTGTCATTCCCCAGTTGCTAAAGTTTGTTCAGTGGGTTGTGTAGGCTTCCTGGTGGATGGCATCAGTGCTTGTGTTCTGGTGGATGAGGCTGGATCTTGTCTCTCTGGTGGATAGGTCCACGTCTGGTGGTGTGTTTTGTGGTGTCTGTGGACTTATTATGATTTTAAGCAGCCTCTTTGCTAATGGGTGATTTTGTGTTCCTGTTTTGCTAGTTGTTTTGCATAGAGCGTCCAGCACTGTAGCTTGCTGGTCGTTGAGTGAATCTGGGTGCTGGTGTTGAGATGGAGATCTCTGGGAGATTTTTGCCATTTGATATTATGTGGAGCTGGGAGGTCTCTTGTTGACCAGTGTCCTGAAGTTGGCTCTCCCACCTCAGAGGCACAGCACTGACTCCTGGCTGGAGCACCAAGATCCTTTCATCCACACGGCTCAGAATAGAAAGGAGAAATAATAGAAATAATTAGTAGAAGTAGTAATAAAGAAAGAAAGAAATAAAGGAGGGAAGGAAGGAAGGATGGAAGGAAGAAAGAAAGAAGGAAAGAAAGAAATAAAGGAGGGAGGGACAGATGGTGCAAGGAAGGAAGGAGGTAAGCAACGAAAAAAGAAAGAAAGAAAAAAGAAAAAGTTAAATAAAATAAAATATAACAAAGTTATTAAATTAAAAAATAATTATTAAGAAAAAAACACACACACGAAAAAAGGACGGATAGAACCTTAGGACAAAAGTTGAAGCAAAGTTATAGAGACAAAATCTCATACAGAAGCATACACATACACACTCACAAAAAGAGGAAAAGGGGAAAATCATAAATCTTGCTCTCAAAGTCCACCTCCTCAATCTGGGATGATTCGTTGTCTAAAGGAGGGAAAGAAAGAAAGAAAAAGAAAGAAAGAAAGAAAGAAAGAAAGAAAGAAAGAAAGAAAGAAAGAAAGAAAGAAAGAAAGAAAGAAAGAAAGAAAGAAAGAAAGAAAGAGAGGAAGGAAGGAAGGAAGGAAGGAAGGAAGAAAGAAAGAAAGTAAAATAAAATAAAGTTTTTAAATGAATTATTAAGAAAACAAAATTAAAAAAAAAAAGGACAGATAGAACTCTAGGAAAAATGGTGGAAGCAAAGCTATACAGACAAAATCTCACACAGAAGCATATACATAAACACTCAAAAAAGAGGAAAAGGGGAAAAAATCATAAATCTTGCTCTCAAAGTCCACCTCCTCAACTTGGGATGATACGTTGTCTATTCATGTATTCCACAGATGCAGGGTACATCAAGTTGATTGTGGGGCTTTAATCCACTGCTTCTGAGGCTGCTGGGAGAGATTTCCCTTTCTCGTCTTTGTTCTCACAGCTCCCAGGGGCTCAGCTTTGGATTTGGCCCCACCTCTGCGTGTAGTTCACTGGAGGGCATCTGTTCTTTGCTCAGACAGGACAGGGTTAAAGGAGCCGCTGATTCAGGGGCTCTGGCTCACTCAGGCCGGGGGGAGGGAAGGGCATGAAATGCGGGGCGAGCTTGCTGCAGCAGAGCCGACTTGATATTGCACCAGCCTGAGGCACGCCATGCATTCTCCCGGGGGAGTTGTCCCTGGATTCCGGAACCCTGGCAGTGGCAGGCTGCACAGGCTACCCGGAAGGGTGGTGTGGATAGTAACCTGTGCCCACACAGAGGCTTCTTGTTGAAGGCAGCAGCAGCCTTAGAGTCTCATGCCCATCTCTGTCGTCCATGCTTTTAGCCGTGGCTCGCGCCTGTCTCTGGAGCTCCTTTAAGCAGCGCTCTTAATCCCCTCTCCTCCCGCACCAGGAAACAAAGAGGGAAGAAATATCCCTTGCCTCTTCGGCAGGTCCAGATTTTTCCCCGGACTCCCTCCCGGCTAGCTGTGGTGCACTAACTCTCTGCAGACTGTGTTCACGCCACCCACCCCTGTCCTCTACCGGCACTCTGACCGAAGCCCGAGCCTCAACTCCATGTCACGCCCGCCTCGGCGTGTGAGCAGAAAAGCATCTCAGGCTGGTGATTGCCGGTCGGCCCTGATCCTCTGTGTTGGAATCTCTCTGCTTTGCCCTCCGCCCTCTTGTTGCTGTGCTATCCTTCACTGCTCCAAAGCTTTCCCCTTGCACCACCCACAATCTCTGCCCATGAAGCGGCTTCCTAGTGAGTGGAAACACTTCCTCCTTCACAGCTCCCTCCCACTGGTGCCTCTGGTAATGGGTGGGGTTGTGTTCCTCTCTTATTGGTTGTTTGGCATAGGATGTCCAGAACTGTAGCTTGCTGATCATTGAATGAAGGTGCGTCTTGTTGTTGAGACGGAGATCTCTGGGAGATTTTCCCCGTTTGATATTACATGGAGCTGGGAGGTCTGTTGAGGTCCAATGTCGTGAAGTAGGCTCTCCCACCTCAGAGGCACAGCAGTGACTGCTAGAGCACCAAGACCCTTTCATCCACATGGCACAGAATAAAAGGGAGAAAAAGTAGAAAGAGAGGAAGAAAGAGGATAAAATAAAATAAAATAGAGTAAGATAAAAAAACATAAAGTGATTAAAATAAAAGTTTTTAAAAATTTAAACATGTTTTTTGGAGTATAATAACTTCACAATGGTGTGTTAGTTTCTGCTTTATAACAAAGTGAATCAGTTATACATATACAAATGTTCCCATATCTCTTCCCTCTTGCATCTCCCTCCTTCCCATCCTCCCTATCTCCCCCTTCTACGTGGTCACAAAGCACTGAGCTGATCTCCCTGTGCTATAAGGCTGCTTCCCACTAGCTATCTATTCTATGTTCGGTAATGTATATATGTCAATGTCTCTCTATCACTTTGTAATGGCATACACTTCCCCCTCCCCACATCCTTCAGTCCATTCTCTAGTAGGTCTGCGTCTCTTCCAGTTTTACCCCTAGGTTCTTCATGACCTTTTTGTTTTTTCTTTCTTAGGTTCCATATATATGTGTTAGCATATGGTATTTGCTTTTCTCTTTCTGGCGTACTTCACTCTGTATGACAGACTCTCGGTTCATCCATCTCACTACAAATAACTTAATTTCGTTTCTTTTTCAGGCTGAGTCATATTCCATTGTATATATGTGCCACATCTGCTTTATCCATTCATCCTATGATGGACACTTAGGTTTCTTCCACCTCCTTGCTATTGCAAATAGAGCTGCCTTGAATATTTTGATACGACTCTTTTTGAATTTTCGTTTTCTAACTGTATATGCCCAGTAGTGGGATTGCTGGGCCCTATGGTAGTTTTATTTCTAGATTTTTAAGGAACCTCCATACTGTTCTCCATAATGGCTGTATCAATATACATTCCCACAAGCAGTGCAAGTGTGGTCCCTATTCTCCACAAGCTCACCAGCATTCCTTGCTTCTAGATTTTTTGATGATGACCATTCTGACAGGTGTGAGATGATATCTAATTGTATTTAGATATGGATTTCTCTAATAATTAATGATGTTGAGCATTCTTTCATCTGTTTGTTGGTATTCTGTATATCTTGTTTGGATAAATTACTGTTTAGGGCTTCTACCCATTTTTGGATTGGATTGTTGGTTTTTCTGTCATTGAGCTGCATGAGCTACCTGTAAAATTTCAACATTAATCCTTTGTCAGTTGCTTCTTTTGCAAATGATTTCTCCCATTCTGAGAGTTGTCTTTTGGTCTTGTTTAAGGTTTCCTTTGCTTTGCAAAAGGTTTTAACTTTCATTAGGTCCAATTTGCCTTTTTATTTGTTTGTTTTTATTTCCATTTCTCTAAGAGGTTGGTCAAAAAGGATCTTACTCTGATTTATGTCATAGAACGTTCTGCCTATGTTTTTCTCTAAGAGTTTGATAGTGTCTGGCCTTACATTGAGGTCGTTAATCCATTTTGAGCTTATTTTTGTGTATGGTGTAAGGGACTCTTCTAATTTCATACTTTACATGTAGTTGTCCAGCTTCCCCAGCACCCCTTATTGAAGAGGCTGTCTTTTCTCCACTGTATATTCTTGCATCTTTTGTCAAACATAAAGTGACCATATGTGCGTGGGTTTATCTCTGGGCTTTCTTTCCTGTACCACTGAGGTAAATTTCAGTTTTTGTGCCAGTACCATACTCTCTTGATTCCTGTAGCTTTGTAGTATAGTCTGAAGTCACGGAGCCTGACTCCTCCAGCTCCATTTTTCATTCTCAAGATTGCTAAGGCTATTCGGGGTCTTTTGTGTTTCTGTACAAATTGTAAATTTTTTTTTCTAGTTCTGTTTAAAATGCCAGTGATAGTTTGATAGGGATGTGTAGATTGCTTTGTGTCATAGAGTCATTTTCCAATGTTGATTCTTCCAATCCAAGGACATGGTATATTGCACCATCTATTTGTATAATCTGTAATTACATTCATTAGTGTCTTATAATTTTCTGCATACAGGTCTTTTGTCTCCTTTGGTAGGTTTATTCCTAGATATATTATTCTTTTTGTTGCAATGGTAAATGGGAGTGTTTTCTTAATTTCACTTACGGATTTTTCATCCTTAGTGTATAAGAATGCCAGAGATTTCTTCATATAAATTTTGTATCCTGCTACTTTACCAAATTCATTGATAAGCTCTAGTACTTTTTTAGTAGCATCTTTAGGATTCTGTATGTATTTTATCATGTCCTCTGCAAACAGTGACAGTTTTATATCTACTTTTATGATTTGGATTATTTTCTTTCTCTTTCTTCTCTGATTGCTGTGGCTACAACTTCCAAAATATGTTGAATAATAGTTGTGAGAGTGGGCAACCTTGTCTTGCTCCTGAAAGTGTGGAAATGGTTTCTCTTTTTCAAAATTGAGTATGATGTTTGCTGTTTCTTTGTCATATATAGTCATTAATATGTTGAGGAAATTTCCTGCTATGCCTCATTTATCCGGGTTTTATCATAAATGGGTGTTGAATTATGTCAAAAGCTTTCTCTGCATCTATTGATATGATCACATTGTTTTTCTCCTTCAATTTAATATGGTGTATCACGTTGATTGTTTTGTGTATATTGAAGAATCCTTTCGTCGAAAAAACCCTACTTGATCATATTGTATGATCCTTTTAATGTGCTGTTCCATTCTATTTCCTAGAATTTTTTTGAGGATTTTTGCATCTTTTTTCATCCATAATATTGGTCTGTCGTTTTCTTTCTTTGTGACATGTTTGTCTGGTTTTGGTATTAATGTGATGGTGGCTTCGTAGAATGAGTTTGGGAGTGTTCCTCATTCTGGTACATGTTGGAAGGGTTTTAGATGTATGGCTGTTACCTCTTCGCTTAATGTTTAATAGCATTCACCTGTCAAGCCATGTGGACCTTGGCTTTTGTTTGTTGGAAGAATTTTAATCACAGTTTAAATGTCAATGCTTGTGACTGGTCTGTTCATATTTTCTATTTCTTCCTGGTTCAGTCTCAGCAGGTTGTGCATTTCTAAGAATTTGTCCATTGCTTCCTAGTTGTCCATTTTATTGGCATAGAGTTGTTTGTAGTAATCTCTCATGATCCTTTGTATTTCTGTGTGTCAGTTTTTACTGCTCCTTTTTCATTCCTAATAATATTGATTTGAGTATTCTCCCTTTTTTTCTTGATGAGTCTGGCTTATGGTTTTGTAATTTTGTTTATCTTCCCAATGAACGAGCTTTCCCCGTTATTGATCTTTGTTATCATTTCCTTCATTTCTTTTTCATTTATTTCTGATCTAATCTTTATGATTTCCTTCTTTTCCTAACTTTGGGTTTTTTCTTTCTTCTCTCTCTAATAGATCTAGGTACACATTTATATTGTTTATTTGAAATGTCTCCTTTTTCTTCAGGTAAGATTGTATTGCTATAAACTTCTTCTTAGAACTGCTTTTGCTGCATCCCATAAGTTTTGGTTCATCATGTCTCCATTGTCGTTTGTGTCTAGGTATTTTTTGATTTCCTCTTTGATTTCTTCAGTGATCACTTCGTTATTAAGTAGTGGATTGGTTAGCCTCCATGTGTTTGTATTTTTGACACATCTTTTCCTGTAATTGATATCTCGTCTCATAGCGTTGTGATCAGATAAGATACTGGATATGATTTCAATTTTCTTAAATTTGCCAAGGCTTGATTTGTGACCCAAGTTATGATGTATCCTGGAGAATGTTCCATGACCACCTGACAAAAATGTGTATTCTGTTGATTATGGATATAGTATCCTATAAATCAAAATTAAGTCCATCTTGTTTATTGCATCATTTAAACCTTGTGTTTCCTCATTTATTTTCATTATGGATGATCAGTCCATTGGTGAAAGTGGGGTGTTAATGTCCCGTAATATGATTCTGTTACTCTCGATTACCCTTTATATGGTTGTTAGTACTTGCCTTATGTATTGAGGTGCTCCTATGCTGGGTGCATAAATATTTGCAATTGTTATGTCTTTCTCTTGGATCGATCCCTTGATCATTATGTAGTGTCCTTCTTTGTCTCTTGTAATAGTCTTTATTTTAAAGTCCATTTTTTTCTGATATGAGATTTGCTACTCCAGCCTTCTTTTGATTTCCATTTGAATGGAATATCTTTTTCTATCCCCTCACTTTCAGTATGTACGTGTCTGTAGGTCTGAAGTGGTTGTCTTGTAGACAGCACATATATTGGTCTTGTTTATGAAGCCATTGACCCCTCCCTCCTGGCTTGAAGAGTTTCTGCTGAAAGATCAACTCTTAACCTTATGGGGACTCCCTTGTGTGTTATTTGTTGTGTTTCCCTTGCTTCTCTTTATATGTTTTCTTTGTATTTAATTTTTATAGTTTGATTAATATGTGTCTTGGCTTGTTTCTCCTTGGATTTATCCAGTATGGGACTCTCTGTGCTTCCTGGACTTGACTATTTCCTTTTCTGTATTAGGGAAGTTTTCAACTATAATCTCTTCAAATATTTTCTCAGTCCCTTTCTATTACTCTTCTTCTTCTGGGACCCCTATAATTTGAATGTTGGTGAGTTTAATTTTGTCCCAGAGGTCTCTGAGTTCTTTTCTTTGGTTCTTTTCATTCTAGTTTCTTTACTCTGCTCCACAGTAGTTATTTCCACTATTTTATCTTCCAGGTCACCTATCTGTTCTTTCACCTCAGTTATTCTGCTATTGTTCCCTTCTAGAGTATTTTGAATTTCATTTATTGTGTTGTTCATCGTTGCTTGTTTCCTCTTTAGTTCTTTCAGGCCCTTGTTAAATGTTTCTTGCATTTTCTCTATTCTATTTCCAAGATTTACGATCATCTTTACTATCATTATTCTGAATTCTTTTTCACGTAGACTGCCTATTTCCTCTTCATTTATTAGGTCTCGTGGGCTTTTACCATGCTCCTTTATTGGCTGTGTGTGTATCTGTCTTCTCACTTTGCTTATCTTACTGTGTTTAGGGTCTCCTTAATGCAGGCTACAGGTTCATAGTTCTCGTTGTTTTTGGTGTCTGTCCCCAGTGGCAAAAGTTTTTTCAGTGTGTTGTGTAGGCTTCCTTGTTAAGGGGAATAGTCCCTGTGTTCTGGTGGATGAGACTGGATCTTGTCTTTCTGTTGGGCAGGTCCACGTTGGTGGTGTGTTTTGGGGTATCTGTGGCCTTATTATGATTTAAGACATCCTCTCTTCTAATAGGAGGATTTCTGTTCCTGTCTTGCTAGTTGTTTGGCATAGGATGTCCAGCACTGTAACTTGATAGTCATTGAGTGAAGCTAGGCCTTGGTGTTGAGATGGAGATCTATGGTAGATTTTCCCCATTTGATATTACATGGAGCTGGGAGGTGTCTTGAGAACCAGTGTCCTGAAGTAGACTCTCCCCCCTCAGAAGAACAGCAGTGAAGCAGTGACTGCTAGAGCACCAAAAAGCCTTTCATCTAGATGGGACATAATAAAATGGAGAAAAAGTAGAAAGATGGAAAGAAAGAAAGAGAATAAAATAATAGAAAATAGAGTAAGATAAAAAATAAAGTTATTAAAATAAAATATAAGGTTATAAGTGTAACATCATTTTTGGAGTATAATAACTTTACATGATATGTTAGTTTCTGCTTTATAACAAAGTAAATCAGTTATACATATACAAATGTTCCCATATGCCTTCTCTCTTGCAATTCCCTCCCTCTCATCCTCCCAATCTCTACCCTCTAGGTGGTCACAAAGCACTGAGCTGATCTTCCTGTGCTATGAGGCTGCTTCTCACAAGCTATCTATTCTACGTTTGGTAGTGTATTATATCCATGCCACTCTCTCACTTTGTAACAGCCTACCCTTCTGCCTCCCCACCTCCTTAAGTCCATTCTCTAGTAGGTCTGTTTCTCCTTTCCCATCTTACCCCTAGTTTCTTCATGACCTTTTTTTTTCCTTTGGTTCCATATATATGTTAGCATACCATATTTGCTTGTCCCTTTCTGGCTTACTTCACTCTGTATGACAGACTCTCAGTCCATACATCTCCCTACAAATACCTCAATTTTGTTTCTTTTTATGGCTGAGTAATATTCCATTGTATATATGTGCCACGTCTGCTTTATCCATTCATCCAATGATGAACACTTAGGTTTCTTCCACCTCCTGGCTCTTGTAAATAGAGCTGCCTTGAATATTTTATTACATGACTCTTTTTGAATTTTGGTTTTCTCAGGGTATATGCCCAGTAGTGGGAATGCTGGGTCCTATGGTAGTTTTATTTCTAGATATTTGAGGAATCCCCATACTGTTCTCCATAGTGGCTACACCAAATTGCATTCCCAAAAGCAGTACAAGCGTGTTCCCTTTTCTCCACACACTCTCCAGCATTCATTGTTTCTAGGTTTTTTGATGATGGCCATTCTGACCGGTGTAATATGATATCTAATTGTAGTTTTGATTTGCATTTCTATAATGATTAATGATGTTGAGCATTCTTTCATCTGCTCATTGGCAATCTGTATATCTTCTTTGTAGAAATGTCTGTTTAGGTCTTCTGTCAATTTATGGATTGGGTTTTTTGTTTTTTTATTATTATTGAGCTGCATGATCTGCTTGTAAATTTTGGAGATTAATCCTTTGTCAGTTGCTTCATTTGCAAATAATTTCTCCCATTCTGAGAGCTGTCTCTTAGTCTTGTTTATGGTTTCCTTTGTTGTGCAAAGCCTTGAAGTTTCATTAGGTCCCATTTGTTTATTTTTGTTTTTACTTCCATTTCTCAAGGAAGTTGGTCAAAAAATATCTTGCGGTGATTTATGTCATAGAGTGTATTGCCTATGTTTTCCTTTAAGAATTTGAGAGTTTCTGGCCTAACATTTAGTTCTTTAATCCATTTTGAGCTTATTTTTGTGAATGGTGTTAGGGAGTCTTCTAATTTCATACTTTTATATATACCTGTCCAGTTTCCCCAGCACCCCTTATTGAAGAGGATTTCTTTTCTCAACTGTATATTCTTGCCTCGTATATCATAGATAAGATGACCATATGTGCATGGGTTTATCTCTGGGTTTTCTGTCCAGTTGCATTGACATATATTTCAGTTTTTGTGCCAGGACCATAATCTCTTGATTAGTGTACCTTTGTAGTATAGTCTGAAGTCAGGGATACTGATACCTCCAGCTCCATTTTTCATTCTCAAGATTGCTTTGGCTATTCGGGATCTTTTCTGTCTCCATACAAACTGTTAAATTTTTTGTTTTATTTCCGTTTAAAATGCCAGTGGTAGTTTGATAGGTATTGCATTGAATCTGAAGATTGCTTCAGGTTATAGAGTCATTTTCACAGTGTTGATTCTTCCAATCCAAGGACATGGTATATTGCTCCATCTAATTGTAACATATGTAATTTCTTTCATCAGAGTCTTATAATATTCTGCATACAGTACTTTTGTCTCCTTAGGCAGGTTTATTCCTAGATATATTATTCTTTTTGTTACAATAGTAAATGGGATTGTTTTCTTAATTTCACTTTTAGATTTTTCATCATTAGTGTATAAGAATGCCACAGATTTCTGTGCATTAATTTTGTTTTCTGCTTCTTTACCAAATTCATTGATTAGCTCTACTAGATTTCTGGTAGCATCTTTACAATTCTCTATGTATACTATCGTGTCCTCTGAAAACATTGACAGCTTTTTTTCTTCTTTTCCGATTTGTTTTACTTTTATTTCTTTTTCTTCTCTGAATGCTATGGCTACAACTTCCAAAACCATGTTGAATAATACTTGTGACAGTGGGCAACCTTGTCTTGCTCCTGAAACAAGTGGAAATCACTTCAGTTTTTCAGCATTGAGGATGATGATGGCTGTGTATTTGTCATATATGGCCTTTATTATGTTATAGAAAATTCCCTCTATGCTACTCTCTCCTGGGGTTTTATCATAAATGGGTGTTGAATTTTGTCGAAAGTTTTCTCTGTGTCTATTGTGATGATCATGTGGTTTTTCTCCAGTTTGTTAATATGGTGTATCACATTGATTGCTTTGCATATATTGAAGAATCCTTGCATTCCTGGAAGAAACCCAACTTGGTCATGGTATATGATCCTTTTAATGTGCTGTTGGATTCTGTTTGCTAGTATTGTTTTTGAAGATTTTTGCACCTATGGTCATCAGGGATATTGGTCTGTAGTTTTCTTTCTTTGTGACATCTTTGTCTGGTTTTGATGTTAGAGTGATGGTGGCTTTGTAGAATGAGTTTAGGGGTGTTCCTCCCTCTGGTATATGTTGGAATTGTTTGAGAAGTATAGATGTTAGGTCTTCTCTAAATATTTGATAGAATTCACCTGTCAAGCCATCTCGTCCTGGGCTTTTGTTTGTGGGAACATATTTAATCACAGTTTCAATTTCAGTGCTGGTGGCTGGTCTGTTCATATTTTCTATTTCTTCCTGGTTCAGTCTCAGCACGTTGTGCATTTCTAAAAATTTGTCCATTTCTTCCAGATTGTCCATTTATTTGGCATAGAGTTGCTTGTAGTAATCTGTCATGATCCTTTGTATTTCTGTGTTTCAGTTGTTACTTCTCATTTTTCATTTCTAATTCTATTGATTTTAGTCTTCTCCCATCTTTTCTTCATGAGTCTTGCTAATGGTTTTGAAAATTTATCTTCTCAAAGAACCAGCTTTCACTGTTATTGATCTTTACTATCATTTCCTTCATTTCTTTTTCATTTACTTGTGATCTGATCTTTATTACTTCCTTCTGCTAATTTTGGTGGTTTTGGTTCTTCTATCTCTAATTGCTTTAGATGCAAGCTTATATTGTTTATTTGAGATGTTTCCTGTTTCTTCAGGTAGGATTATATTGTTATAAACTTCCTTCTTAGAACTGCTTTGGCTGCATCCCATAAGTTTTGGGTCCTTGTGCCATCACTGTCATTTGTTTCTGGGTATTTTTTGATTTCCTTTTTGATTTTTTCAGTGATCACTTCGTTATTAAATAGTTCATTGTTTAGCCTCCATATGTGTGTATTTTTGACACATCTTTTCCTGTGATTGATATCTAATCTCATAGCATTGTTGTCAGAAAAGATACTTGACATGATTTCAATTTTCTTAAATTTACCAAGGCTTGATTTGTGACCCAATATGCTCTATCCTGGAGAATGTTCCATGAGCAATGGAAAAAAATATGTATTTTGTTGTTTTTGGATGCAATGTCCTAAAAATCACAATTAAGTCATATTGGTTTTTTTTTTTTTTTTTTGTCATTTAAAGCTTGTGTTTCTTCATTTAATTTCATTTTGGATGATCTGTCCATTGGTGAAAATGGGGTGTTAATGTCCCCTACTATGATTGTGTTACCATCAATTACACTTTTTATGGCAGTTAGTATTTGCCCTATGTATTGAGGTGCTCCTATGTTGGGTGCATAAATATTTGCAATTGTTATATCTTCTTCTTTCATAGATCTCTTGATCATTATGTAGTGTCCTTCTTTGTCTCTTTTAATAGTCCTTATTTTAAAGTCTATTTTTTCTGATATGCATGTTGCTACTCCAGCTTTCTTTTGATTTCCATTTGAATGGAATGTCTTTTTCTATCCCCACACTTTCAGTCTGTACATGTCTCTATGTCTGAAGTGGGTCTCTTGTAGACAGCATATATATTGGTCTTGTTTTTGCATCCATTCAGCCAATCTTTGTCTTTTGCTGGGAGCATTTAATCCATTCATATTTAAGGTAATTATCGATATGTATGTTCCTAATCCCATTTTCTTAACTGTTTTGGGTTTGTTATTGTATGTGTTTTCCTTCTCTTGTGTTTCTTGCCTAGAGAAGTTCGTTTAGCTTTGTTGTAAAAGTGTTTTGGTCATGCTGAAGTCTCCCAAGTTTTGCTTGTCTGTAAAGCTTTTAATTTCTCCATCAAATCTGAGTGAGATTCTTGCTGGGTAGAGTAATATTGGGTGTAGGTTTTTCTCCTTCATCATTTTAAATATGTCCTGCCAATACCTTCTGTCTTGAAGAGTTTCTGCTGAAAGCTCGGCTTTAAACATATGGGGATTTTCTTGTTTCTTATTTGTTTTTTTCCCCTGGCTGTTTTTAATATGTTTTCTTTGTATTTAATTTTTGATAAATATTTGTCTTGGTGTGTTTCTCCTTGGATTTATCGTTTATGGAACTCTCTGTACTTCCTGGACTTGCTTAAATATTTCCTTTCCTGTATTAGGGAAGTTTTCAACTATAATCTCTTCAAATATTTTCTCAGTCCCTTTCATTTTCTCTTCTTCTTCTGGGACCCCTATAATTTGAATGTTGGTGAATTTAATTTTCTCCCAGACGTCTCTAAGATTGTCTTTAGTTCTTTTGATTCTTCTTTCTTTATTCTGCTCTGCAGTAGTTTTTTCCACTATTTTATCTTCCAGGTCACTTATCCGTTCTTCCTCCTCAGTTACTCTCCTATTGATGCATTCTGGAGAATTTTTAATTTTGTTGTTCAGCATTGCTTCTTTCCTCTTTAGTTCTTCTAGGTCCTTGTTAAATGATTCTTGCATTTTCTCTATTCTATTTCCAAGATTTTGGATCATGTTTACTATCATTATTCTGAATTATTTTCCAGGTAGACTGCCTATTTCCTCTTCATTTGTTAGGCCTGGTGGGCTTTTACATTGCTCCTTCACCTGCTGTGTATTTTGATGTATTCTCATTTTGCTTTTCTTACTGTGTTTGGGGTCCCCTTTTTGCAGGTGGCAGCTTCATAGATCCCGTTGTTTTTTGTGTCTGTCCCCAGTGGTTAAAGTTGCATCAGTGGGTTGCATAGGCTTCCTGCTTGAGGGGACTATCCCTATGTTCTGGTGGATGAGGGACGATCTTGTGGTTTTGGTTAGCAGGTTCACATCTGGTGGTGTGTTTTGGGGTGTCTATGGCCTTACTATGATTCTTGACAGCCTCTAGAATAATGGGTGTGATTGTGCTCCTTTTCTGCTAGTTGTTTGGCCTAGGATGTCCAGCACTGTAGCTTTATGGTCATTGAGTGAAGCTGGGCCTTGGTGTTGAGACAGAGATCTCTGGGAGATTTTCCCCGTTTTTTATTACATGGAACTAGGAGTTCTCTTGAGGACCAGTGTCCTGAAGTGGGCTCTCCCACCTCAGAGGCACAGCACTGACTGATACAGCACCAAGAGCCTTTCATCCACATGGCACAGAATAAAAGGGAGAAAACGTAGATAGAAAGAAAGAGGATAAAATAAAATAAAATAGAGTAAGGTAAAAAAAAATAAAGTTATTAAAATACAATATGTTTTAAGAAAAACAATTTTAACATCTTTTTTTGGAGCATAATACCTTTACATTGGTGTGTTAGTTTCTGCATTTTTATTCAATAAAGTGAATCAGTTATACATATACACATGTTCCCATATCTCTTCTCTCTGGCATCTCCTTCCCTCCCATCCTCCCTACCTCCCTCTTCTAGGTGGTCACAAAGCACTGAGCTGATCTCCCTGTTCTATGAGGCTGTTTCCCAATAGCTATCTATTCTACATTTGGTAGTGTATATATATCCATGCCACTCTCTCACTGTGTAAAATCCTACACTTCCCCCTCCTCACATCCTTAATTCCATTCTCTAGTAGGTCTGAGTCTCCTTTCCTGTCTTACCCCTAGGTTCCTCATGACCTTTTTTTTTTTTTTCCTTAGGTTCCATATATATGTGTTAGCATACAGTATTTTCTACTCTCTTTCTGGCTTACTTGAATCTGTATAACAGACTCTTGATCCATCCATCTCACTACAAATAACTCAATTTAGTGTCATTTTATGCCTGAGTAATATTCCATTGTATATATGTGCCACATCTGCTTTATCCATTCATCCAATGAAGGACAATTATGTTGCTTCCACTTCCTGGCTCTTGTAAATAGAGCTGCCTTGAACATTTTGATACATGGCTCTTTTAGAATTTTAGATTTCCCAGGGTATATGCCCAGTAGGGAGATTGCTGGGTCCTATAGTAATTTTATTTCTAGATTTTTAAGGAACCCCCATACTGTTCTCCATAGTGTCTGTATCAATTTACATTCCCAAAAACAGTGCAAAAGTGGTCCCTTTTCTCCACACGCTCACCAGGTTCCTTGTTTCCAGATTGTTTGATGATGGCCATTCTGGCCAGTGTGAGATGATATCTAATTGTAGTTTTGAAATGCATTTCTCTAATCATTAATGATGTTGAGCATTCTTTCATCTGTTTTTTAGGCATTCTGTGTATCTTCTTTAGATAATTTTCTGTTTAGGTCTTCTGCCCATTTTTGGATTGGATTTTTGCTTTTTCTGTTATTGAGCTGCATGAGCTGCCTATAAATTTTGGACATTAATCCTTTGTCAGTTTCTTCATTTAAAAACGATTTCTCCCATTCTGAGAGTTGTCTTTTGATCTTGTTTATGGTTTCCTTTGCTGCGCAAATGCTTATAACTTTCATTAGATCCAATTTGGGTTTTTGTTGTTTGTTTTTATTTGTATTTCTCTAAGAGGCGGGTCAAAAAGTATCTGACTGTGATTTATGTCATAGAGTGTTCTGCCTATGTTTTCCTCTAAGAGTTTTATACTGTCTGGACTTACATTGAACTCTTTAATCCATTTTGAGCTTATTTTTGTATATTGTGTAAGGGAGTGTTCTAATTTCATACTTTTACATGTACCTGTCCAGGTTCCACAGCTCCACTTATTGAAGAGGCTGCCTTTTCTCCACTGTATATTCTTGCCTTGTTTGTCATACATAATGTGACTACATGTGCGTGGGTTTATCTCTGGGCTTTCTATCCTGTTCCACTGACGTATATTTCAGTTTTCGTGCCAGTACCATATTCTCTTGATTACTGTAGCTTTGTAGTATAGTCTGAAGTCACAGAGCCTGATTCTCTCCAGCTCCATTTTTCATTCTCAAGATTGCTATGGCTATTCGGAGTCTTTTGTGTTTCCTTACAAATTGTGAATTTTTTTTCTTCTAGTTCGGGTTAAAATGCCAGTGATAGTTTGATACGGATTTTATTCAATGTGTAGCTTGCTTTGGGGCATAGAGTCATTTTCACAATGTTGATTTTTCGAATCCAAGAACATGGTATATTGCTCCATCTATTTTATCATCTGTAATTACATTCATCAGTGCTTATAATTTTCTGCATACAGGTCTTTTGTCTATTTTTGGTAGGTTTACTCCTAGATATATAATTCTTTTTGTTTCACTGATAAATGGGAGTGTTTTCTCAATTTAACTTTCAGTTTTTTCATCATTAGAGTATAAGAATGCCAGAGATTTCTGGGCATTAATTTTGTATCCTGCTACTTTACCAGATTCACTGATTAGCTCTAGTAGTTTTCTTGAAGCATCTTTAGGATTCTCTATGTATAGTATCATGTCCTCTGCAAACAATGACAGCTTTATTTTTTTCTTTTCCAATTTTGATTACTTATCTTTCTTTTTCTTCTCTGATTGCTGTGCCTACAACTTCCAAATCTATGTTGAATAATACTGGTGAGAGTGGGCAACCTGTCTTGTTCCCGATTTTAGTGGAAATGGTTTCATTTTTTCATCATTGAAGATGATGTTGGCTGTAAGTCTTTCATATATGGCCTTTAATATGTTGAGGAAAGTACCCTCTATGCCTCCTTTCTCTTGGTTTTATCATAAATGGGTGTAGAATTTTGTTGAAAGCTTTCTCTTCACCTATTGAGATGATCATATCATTTTTCTCCTTCAATTTGTTAATATGGTGTATCACGTTGATTGTTTTGCATATAATGAAGAATCCTTGCATTCGTGGAAGAAACCCCACTTGATCATGGTGCATGATCCTTTTAATGTGCTGTTGGATTCTGTTTGCTACTATTATTTGGAGGATTTTTGCATCTATGTTCATCAGTAATATTGGTCTGTAGTTTTCATTCTTTCTGACATCTTTGTCTGGTTTTGGTACTAGTGTGATGGTGGCTTCATAGAATGAGGTTGTGAGTGTTCCTCCCTCTGGTATATGTTGGAAAAGTTTGAGAAGTATAGGTGTTAGCTCTTCTCTTAATGTTTAATAGAATTCGCCTGTCAATCCATGTGGTCCTGAGCTTTTGTTTGTTGGAAGATTTTTAATCACAGTTTAAATTTCAGTGCTTGTGACTGGTCTGTGCATATTCTCTATTTCTTCCTGGTTCAACCTGAGCACATTGTGCATTTCTAAGAATTTGTCCATTTATTCCAGGTTATCCATTTTATTGTCATAGAGTTGCTTGTAGTAATCGCTCATGATCCTTTGTATTTCTGTGTGTCAGTTGTTACTTCTCCTTCTACATTTCTAATACTTTTGATTTGAGTCTTCTCCCTTGTTTTCTTGATGAGTCTGGCTTATGATTTTGCAATTTTGTTTATCTTCTCAAAGAACCAGGTTTCACTGTTACTGATCTTTACTATCATTTCCTTCATTTCTTTTTCATTTATTTCTGATCTGATCTTTATGATTTTCTTCCTTTGCTAACTTTGGGTTTTCTTTTTTTTTTCTTCTCTCTCTAATAGCTTTAGGTGCAAGGTTATGTTGTTTATTTGAGATGTCTCCTGTTTCTCCAGGTAGGATTGTATTGCTATAAACTTCCCTCTTAGAACTGTTTTTGCTGCATCCCATAAGCTTTGGGTTGTCATGTCTCCATTGTCGTTTGGGTCTAGATATTTTTTATTTCCGCTTTTATTAATTCAGTGATCACTTCGTTATTAGTGCATTGTTTAGCCTCAGTGTGTTTGTATTTTTGACACATCTTTCCTGTAAATGATATCTAGTCTCATAGTATTGTGGTCAGATAAGATACTTGATATGATTTCAATATTCTTAAATTTACCAAGGCTTGATTTGTGATCCAAGATATGATCTATCCTGGAGAATGTTCCATGAGCACTTGAGAAAAATGTTTATTCTGTTGTTTTTGGATGGAATGTCTTATAAATCAAAATTAAATCCGTCTTGTTTATTGCACCTTTTATAGTTTGTGTTTCCTCATTTATTTTCATTTTGCATTATCTGTCCACTGGTGAAAGTGGGGTGTTAAAGTCCCCTACTGTGATTGTGTTACTGTCGATTATCCTTTTTATGGTTGTTAGTATTTGCCTTATGTCTTGTAGTGCTCCTATGCTGAGTGCATAAATATTTGCAATTCTTATGTCTTCTTCTTGGATCGATCCTTTGATCATTATGTAGTGTCCCTCTTTGTCTCTTTTAATAGTCTTTATTTTAAAGTCTATTTTTTCTGATATGAGTTTTGTTACTCCCGCTTTCTTTTGATTTCCATTTGAATAGAATATCTTTTCCCATCCCCTCACTTTCAGACTGTACATGTCCATAGGGCTGAAGTGGGTCTCATGTAGAGAACATATATGTTGGTCTTGTATTTGAATCCATTCAGCCAGTCTGTGTCTTTTGGTGGGAGCGTTTAATCCATTTACATTTAAGGTAATGATCGATATGTATGTTCCTATTCCCATTTTCTTAACTGTTTTAGGTTAGTTATTGTAGGTGTTTTCCTTCTCTTGTGTTTCTTGCCTAGAGAACTTCGTTTTGCATTTCTTATAAAGCTGGTTTGGTAGTGATGAAGTCTCTCATCTTTTGCTTGTCTGTAAATGTTTTACTTTCTCCACCAAATCTGATGAGATCCTTGCTGGGTAGAGTAATCTTCGTTGTAGTTTTTCTCCTTCATCACCTTAAATATGTCCTGACACTCCCTTCTGGCTTGCAGAGTTTCTGCTGAAAGTTCAGCTGTTAACCGTATGGGGATTCCCTTGTGTGTTATTTGTTGTTTTTCCCTTGTTGCTTTTAATATGTTTTATTTGTATTTAATTTTTGATAGTGTGATTAATATGTGTCTTGGCGTGTTTCTCCTTGGATTTAACCTGTATCAGACTCTCTGTGCTTCCTGGACTTGATTAAGTAGTTCCTTTCCAGTATTAGGGAAGTTTTCAACTATAATCTCTTCAAATATTTTCTCAGTCCCTTTCTTTTTCTCTTCTTCTTCTGGGACCCTTATAATTTGAATGTTGGTGAGTTTAATTTTGTCCCAGATGTCTCTGAGACTGTCTTCAGTTCTTTTCATTCTATTTTTTTTATTCTTCTCTGCAGTAGTTATTTCCACTATTTTATCTTCCAGGTCACCTATCTGTTCTTCTGTCAGAGTTATTCTGCTATTGTTCCCTTCTAGAGTATTTTGAATTTCATCTATTTTGTTGTTCGTCATTGCTTATTTCCTCTTTTGTTCTTCTAGGTCCTTGTTAAATGTTTCTTGCATTTTCTCTATTCTATTTCCAAGATTTAGGATCATCTTTACTATCATTATTCTGAATACTTTTTCAGATAGACTGCCTATTTCCTCTTCATTTGTTAGCTCTGGTGGGCTTTTACCATCTCCTTCATTGGATGTTTGTTTTTCTGTCTTCTCATTTTGCTTATCTTACTGTGTTTGCGGTCTCCTTTTAGAAGGCTGCAGGTTCATACTTCTCGTTGTTTTCGGTGTCTGTACCCAGAGACTAAATTTGCATCAATGGGTTGTTTAGGCTTCCTGGTTGAGGGGACTAGTCCCTGTATTCTGGTCGATGAGCCTGGATCTTTTCTTTTGGTTGGCAGGTCCACGTCTGGTCATGTGTTTTGGGGTGTCAGTTGCCTTATTATGATTTAATGCAGCCTCTCTGCTAATGGGTGGGTGTCTCTTCCTGTCTTGCTAGCTGTTTGGCATAGGATGCCCAGCAGTATAGCTTGCTGGTTTTTGAGTGAAGCTGGGTCTTGGTGTTGCGATGGAGATCTCTGGTAGATTTTCCCCGTTTGATATAACATGGAGCTGGGAGGTGTCCTGTGGCCCAGTTTCCTGAAGTAGTCTCTCCCTCTTCTGAGGCACATCACTGACTGCTATAACACCAAAGTCTTTCATTCACATGGCACAGAATAAAAGGGAGAAAAAGTAGAAAGAGGATAGGGCTCCCCTGGTGGTGCAGTGGTTGAGAGTCTGCCTGCCAATGCAGGGGATATGGGTTCTTGCCCCAGTCCGGGAAGATCCCATATGCCACGGAGCGGCTGGGCCCGTGAGCCATGGCTGCTGAGCCTGAGCATCCGGAGCCTGTGCTCCACAATGGGAGAGGCAGTGAGAGGCCCACGTAACGCAAAAAAAAAAAAAAAAAAAAAAAAAAAAAAAAAAGAAAGTGGATAAAGTAAAATAGAGTAAGATAAAAAATAAAGTTATTAAAATAAATTATAAGTTTATTTTAAAATTTAACATGTTTTTGGAGTATAATAACATTACAATCATGTGTTAGTTTCTCCTTTATAACAAAGTGAATCAGTTATACATATACACATGTTCCCATATCTCTTCCCTCTTGCACCTCCCTCCTTCCCATCCTTCCTATCTCCCCCTTCTCGGTGGTCACAAAGCACTGAGCTGATCTGCCTGTGCTATGAGGCTTCTTCCCACTAGCTATCTATTCTACGTTTGGTAGTGTATATATGTCCTTGCCACTCTCTCACTTTGTAACACCCTACATCTCCCCCTCCCCATATCCTTAAGCCCATTCTCGTAGGTCTGCGCCTCCTTTCCAGTTTTACCCCTAGTTGCTTCATAACCTTCTTTTTTTTTTTTCTTTCTTAGGTTCCATATATATGTGTTAGTATACGGTATTTCTTTTTCTCTTTCTGGCTTACTTCACTCTGTATGACAGACTCTCAGTCCACCCATCTCATTACAAATAACTCAACTTTGTTTCTTTTTATGGCTGAGTAATATTCCATTGTATATATGTGCCACATTTGCTTTATCCATTCATTCAATGATGGACACTTAGGTTGCTTCCACCTCCTGGCTCTTGTAAATAGAGCTGCCTTGAACATTTTGATACATGACTCTTTTTGAATTTTGGTTTTATCATTGTATATGCACACTAGTGGGATTGCTGGGTCCTATGGTTGTTTTATTTGTAGATTTTTAAGGAACCCCATACTGTTCACTATAGTGCCTGTATCAATTTACATTCCCAAAAGCAGTGGAAGGGTGTTCCCTTTTCTCCACATGCTCACCAGCATTCTTGCTTCTACATTTTTTGATGATGGCCATTATGACCGTTGTGACATGATATCTAATTTTAGTTTAGATATGCATTTCTCTAATAATTAATGATATTGAGCATTCTTTCATCTGTTTGTTGGCATTCTGTATATCTCCTTTGTATAAATTTCTGTTTAGGTGTTCTGCCCATTTTTGGATGGATTGTTGGTTTTTCTGTTATTGAGCTGCATGTGCTGCCTGTAAATTTTGGACATTAATCCTTTGTCAGTTGCTTCGTTTGCAAACGATTTCTGCCATTCTGAGATTTGTCTCTTTGTCTTGTTTATGGTTTCCTTTGCTGTGCAAAAGCTTTTAACTTTCAGTAGGGCCAATTTGGGTTTTTGTTTGTTTGTTTTTATTTCCATTTCTCTATGAGGTTGCTCAAAAAGGATCTTGCTGTGATTTATGTCATAGAGTGTTCTGCCTATGTTTTCCTCTAAGAGTTTGATAGTTTCTGGCCTTACATTGAGGTTGTTAATCTATTTTGAACTTATTTTTGTGTATGGTGTAAGGGACTGTTCTAATTTCATACTTTTACATGTAGCTCTCCAGGTTCCCCAGCACCCATTTTTGAAGAGGCTGTCTTTTCACTACTGTATATTATTGCAACCTTTGTCAAACATAAAGTGACCATATGTGCATGGGTTTAACTTTGGGCTTTCAATCCTGTTCGGCTGTGGTATATTTCAGTTTTTGTGCCAGTACCATACTCTCTTGATTCCTGTAGATTTGTAGTATAGTCTGAAGTCAAGGAGCCTGATACCTCCAGCTCCATTTTTCATTCTAAAGATTGCTATGGCTATTCGAAGTCTTTTGTGTTTCCGTTTATGTTGTGAATTTTGGTTTCTCTAGTTCTGTTTAAAATGTCAGTGGTAATTTGATAGGGATTGCACTGAATTTGTAGATTGGCTTAGGGTCATAGAGTCATTTTCAAAATGTTGATTCTTCCAATCCAAGAACATGGTATATTGCTCGATCTATTTGTATCATCTGTAATTACATTCATCAGTGTCTTATAATTTTCTGCATACAGGTCTTTTGTCTCTTTTGGTAGGTTTATTCCTAGATATAATATTATTTTTTTGTAATGGTAAATGGGAGTGTTTTCTTAATTTCACTTTGAGATTTTTCATTAGTGTATAAGAATGCCAGAGATATCTGTGCATTAATTTTGTATCCTACTACTTTACCAAATTCATTGCTTCACTCTCATAGTTTTCTAGTAGCATATTTAAGATACTGTATGTATTTTATCATGTCGTCTGCAAACAGTGAGAGCTTTATCTCTTCTTTTCTGATTTGGATTATTTTCTTTCTTATTGTTGTGGCTACAACTTCCAAAAATTGTTGAATAAGCGTGGTGAGAGTGGGCAATGTTGTCTTGCTCCTGAAACTACTAGAAATCGTTTCAGTTTTTCAGTCTTGAGAACAATGTTGGCTGTGTGTTTGTCATATATGGCCTTTGTTATGTTGAGCAATTTTTGCTCAATGCCTACTTACACCCGGGATTTTTATCATAAATGGGTATTGAACTTTGTGGAAAGATTTCTCTGCATATATTGATATGATCATATGGTATTCCTATTCAATTTGTTAATATGGTGTATCATGTTGATTGATTTGTGCATACTCAAGAATCCTTACACTCCTGGAAGAAACCCCACTTGGTCATGGTGTATGATCCTTTTAATGTGCTGTCAGTTCTCTTTGCTAGTATTTTCTTGAGGAATTTTGTATCTATGTTCATCAGTGATATTGGTCTGTAGTTTTCATTCTTTGTGACATCTTTGTGTGTTTTTTGGTATTAGAGTGATGGTGTCTTCGTAGAATGAGTTTGGGCGTGTTCCTCCTTCTGGTATACGTTGGAAGAGTTTGAGAAGGATAGGCGTTGTCTGTTCTCTAAATGTTTGATAGAATTCAACTGTGAAGCCATTTGGTCCTGGGCTTTTGTTTGTTGGAAGATTTTTAATCACAGTCTCAATTTTAGTGCTGGTAACTGGTCTGTTCATATTTTCTATTTCTTCCTGGTTCAGTCTCAGCACGTTGTGCATCTCTACGAATTTCTCCATTTCTTCCAGGTTGTCCATTTCATTGGCAGAGTTGCATGTAGTAATCTCTCATGATCCTTTGTATTTCTGTCACTTGCTACTTCTCCTTTTTCATTTCTAATTCTATTGATTTGAGTCTTCTACCTTTTCTTCTTGATGAGTCTGGCTAATGCTTTTACAATTTTGTGTATCTTCTCAAAGAACCAGCTTTCAGTGTTATTGATCTTTGCTATCGTTTCCTTCATTCCTTTCTCATTTATATCTAATCTGACCTTTATGATATCCTTCCTTCTTCTAACTTTGGGGTTTTTTTTCTCTGTTTAATAGCTTTAGGTGAAAGTTTATGTTGTTTATTTGTGATGTTTCCTGTTTCTTCAGGTCGGATTGTATTGCTATAAACTTCCCTCCTAGAACTGTTTGGCTGCATCCCATAAGTTTTGGGTCTTCGTGTCTCCATTGTCATTTGTTTCTAGGTGTATTTTGATTTCCTCTTTGATTTCTTCAGTGGTCACTTCATTATTAAGTAGTGCATTGTTTAGCTTCCATGTGTTTGTATTTTTAACAAATGTTTTCCTGTAATTGATATCTAGTCTCATACCATTGTGGTCAGATAAGATACTTGATATGATTTCAATTTTCATAAATTTACCAAGGCTTGATTTGTGACCCAAGATATGATGTATCCTGGAGAATGTTCCATGAGCACTTGAGAAAAATGTTTATTCTGTTGTTTTTGGATGGAATACCCTATACATCAAAATTAAGTCCATCTTTTTATTGTATCATTTAAGGCTTGTGTTTCCTCATTTCTTTTTATTTAGGATGATCTGTCCACTGGTGAAAGTGGGGTTTTAAAGTCCCGTACTATGAATGTGTTACTCTCAATTACCCTTTATATGGTTGTTAGTATTTGCTTTATGTATTGAAGTGCTCCTATGCTGGGTGCATAAATATTTGCAATTGTTATGTCTTCTTGGATCGATCCCTTGATCATTATGTAGTGTCTTTCTTTGTCTCTTGTAATACTGTTTATTTTAAAGTATAAATTTTCTGATATGAGAGTTGCTACTCCAGCTTTCTTTTGATTTCCATTTAAATGGATTATCTTTCTCCATCCCCTCACTTTCAGTCTGTACATTTCCCTAGGTCTGAAGTGGGTCTCTTGTAGACAGCATGTATATTGGTCTTGTTTTTGAATCCATTCAGCCAGTCTGTGCGTTTTGGTGGGAGCATTTAATACATTTAAGGTAATAATCGAGATGTACGCTCCTATTCCCATTTTCTTCACTGTTTTGGGTTTGTTATGTAGGTGTTTTCTTTCTCTTGTGTTTTTTGCCTAGAGAAGTTCGTTTAGCATTTCCTGTAAAGCTGGTTTGGTGGTGCTGAAGTCTTGCAGCTTTTGCTTGTCTGTAAATGTTTTACTTTCTCCGTCAAATCTGAATGAGATCCTTGCTGGGTAATCTTGGTTGTAGGTTTTTCTCCTTCAACACCTTAAATATGTCCTTCCACTCCCTTCTGGCTTGCAGAGTTTCTGCTGAAAGATCAGATGTTAAACTTATGGGGACTCCCTTGTGTGTTATTTGTTGTTTTTCCCTTGCTGTTTTTTATATAGTTTATTTGTATTTAATTTTTGATAGTTTGATTAATGTGTCTTGCCATGTTTCTCCTTGCATTTATCCTGTATGGGACTCTCTGCACTTTCTGGACTTGACTATTTCCTTTTCTGTATTACATAAGTTTTCAAACTATAATCTCTTCAAATATTTTCTCAGTCCCTTTCTATTACTCTTCTTCTCTGGCACCCCTATAATTTGAATGTTGGTGAGTTTTTGTCCCAGATGTCTCTGAGACTGTCTTCAGTTCTTTTCATTCTTTTTTCTTTATTCTGGTCTGCAGTAGTTATTTCCATTATTTTATCTTCCAGGTCACCTATCTGTTCTTCCACCACAGTTATTCTGCTATTGTTCCCTTCTAGTGTATTTTGAATTTCATCTATTTTGTTGTTCGTCGTTGCTTGTTTCCTCTTTAGTTCTTCTCGGTCCTTGATAAATGTTTCTTGCATTCTCTCTATTCTATTTCCAAGATTTTGGATCATCTTCAGTATCATTATTCTGAATTCTTTTTCAGGTAGACTGCCTATTTCCTCTTCATTTATTAGGTCTGGTGTACTTTTACCATAGTCCTTCATTGGCTGTGTTTTTTCTGTCTTCTCATTTTACTTATCTTACTGTGTTTGGGGTCTCCTTTTTCCATGCTGCAGGTTCATAGTTCCTGTTGTTTTTGGTGGCTGTCCCCAGTGGCTAAAGTTGCGTCAGTGGGTTGTGAAGGCTTCCTGGTTGAGGGCACTAGTCCCTGAGTTCTGATGGATGAGGCAGGTCCACCTCTGGTGGTGTGTTTTGGGGTGTCTGTGGCCTTATTATGATTTAAGCCATCCTCTCTAATGGAAGGATTTCTCTTCCTGTCTTGCTAGACTTTTGGCAGAGGATGTCCTACACTGTAGGTTGCTGGCCATTGAGTGAGCTGGGACTTGGTGTAGATACAGATATCTCTGCTAGATTTCCCCCGTTTTATATTACTTGGAGCTAGGAGGTGTCTTGAGGACCAGTGTCCTGAATTAGTCTCTCCCACCTCAGAGGCCCAACAGTGACTGCTAGAGCACCAACAGATTTTCATCCTCATGGCCCAGATTAAATGGGAGAAAATGTAGAAAGAAAGAGGATAAAATAAAATAAAATAGAGTAAGATTTTTAAAAGTTATTAAAATGTTTATTTAAAAATTTAACATCTTTTTTGGCATATAATAACTTTACAATGATATGTTAGTTTCTTCTTTATAACAAAGTTAATCTGTTATACATATACACGTGTTCCCATATCTCTTCCCTCTTGCATCTCCTTCCCTCCCATCCTCTCTAACTCCCTCTTCTAGGGGGTCACAAAGCACTGAGCTGATCTCTCTGTGCTATGAGGCTGCTTCCCACTAGCTATCTATTCTACGTTTGGTAGTATATATATGTCCATGCCACTCTCTCACTTTGTAAGAGCCTACACTTCCCCCTCCCCACATCTTCCAATCCATTCCCTAGTAGGTCTGCTTCTCCATTCCCATTTTCCCCTATGTTCTTCATGACCTTTTTATTTTTTTTCTTAGGTTCCATATATATGTCTTAGCATATGGTATTTCTTTTTGCCTTTCTGGCTTACTTCACTCTGTATGACAGATTCTAGATCCAACTACCTCATTACAAATAACTCAATTTCGTTTGTTTTCATGCGTGAGTAATATTCCATTGTATATATGTATGACATCTTCTTTATCCATTCATCTGATGATGGACAGTTAGGTTGCTTCCATCTCCTGGCTCTTGTAAATAGAGCTGCAGTGAACAGTTTGGTACATGACTCTTCTTGAGTTATGATTTTCTCATGGTATATGCCCAGTAGTGGTATTGCTGGATCCTAGGGTAGGTTTATTCGTAGTTTTTTAAGGAACACTCATACTGTTCTCCATAGTGGCTGTATCAATTTACATGCCCACCAGCAGTGCAAGAGTGTTCCTTTTTCTCCACACGCTCTCCGGCATTCATTGTTTCTAGATTTTTTGATGATGGCCATTCTGACCAGTGTGAGATGATATCTAATTGTAGTTTTGATTTGCATTTCTCTAATGATTAATGATATTGAGCATTCTTTCATCGGTTTGCTAGCAATCTGTATATCTTCTTTGGAGAAATGTCTGTTTAGGTCTTCTGCCCATTTTTCGATTGGATTTTTGCTTTTTCTCTTATTGAGCTACATGACGTGGCTGTAAATTATGGACATTAATCCTTTGTCAGTTGCTTCATTTCCAAATGATTTCTTCCATTCTGAGAGTTGTCTTTTGGACTTGTTTATGGTTTTCTCTGCTGTGCAAAAGTTTTTTGCTTTCATTAGGTCCAATTTGGGTTTTTGTTTGTTTTTATTTCCATCTCTCTAGGAGGTGAGTGAAAAAGAATCTTGCTGTGATTTATGTCATAGGGTGTACTGCCTATGTTTTACTCTAAGAGTTTGATAGTGTCTATCCTTACATTTAGGTCTTTAATCCATTTTGAGCTTATTTCTCTGTACGGTGTTAGGGAGTTTTCTAATTTCATCCTTTTACATTCACCTGTCCAGTTAGCCCAGCACCCCTTATTGAAGAGTCTGTCTCTTCTCCACTGTATATCCTTGCCTCATTTATCAAATATAATGTGACCATATTTGCATGGGTTTATCTCTGGGCTTTCTATCCTGTTCCATTGATGTATATTTCAGTTTTTGTGCCAGTACCATACTCTCTTCATTACTGTAGCTTTGCAAAATAGTCTGCAGTCATGGAGCCTGATTCCTCCAGCTCTATTTTACATTCTCATGTTTGCTTTGGTTGTTCCGGGTCTTTTGTGTTTCCATAAAAACTGTCAATATTTTTTGTTCTAGTCCTGTTTAAAATGCCTAGTGGTAGTTTGATAGGGATTGCGTTGAATTTGTAGATTGCTTTGTGCCATAGAGTCATTTTCACAATGTTGATTCTTCCAATCCAAGGACATGGTACATTTCTCCATCTATTTGTTTCATCTGTCATTGCTTTCATCAGTCTTGTAATATTCTGCATACAAGTCTATTGTCTCCTTAGGTAGGTTTATTTGTAGATATATTATTATATATGTTGCAAAGGTAAATGGGAGTGTTTTCTTAATTTCACTTTCAGATTATTCATCATTAGTGTATAAGAATGCCAGAGGTTTCTGTGCATTGATTTTATATCCTTCTATTTTACCAAATTCATTGATTAGCTCTAGTTGTTTTCTGGTAGCATCTTTAGGATTCTCTCTATATAGTATCATGTCTTCTGCAAATAGTAACAGCTTTATTTCGTCTTTTCCAATTTGGATTAAATTTCTTTCTTTTTCTTCTCTGATTGCTGTGGCTACAACTTCCGAAACTATGTTCAATAATAGTGGTGAGAGTGAGCAACCTTGTCTTGCTCCTGAAACTGGTGGAAATCGTTTCAGTTTTTCAGCAACGAGGTCAATGTTGGCTGTGTGTTTGTCATATATGGCCTTTGTTATGTTGAGCAATGTTCCCTCAATGCCTAATTTCTCCTGGGATTTCATCATAAATGGGTGCTGAATTTTGTCAAATCTTTATCTGCATATATTGAGATGATCATATGGTTTTCCTCTTCAAGTTGTTAATATGGTGAATCACGTTGATTGATTTGTGTATACTCAAGAATCCTTGCATTCCTGGAAGAAACCCCACTTTGTCATGGTGTATGAACTTTTTAATGTGCTGTTGGATTCTCTTTGCTAGTATTTTTTGAGGATTTTTGCAACTAAGTTCATCAGTGATATTGGTCTGTAGTTTTCATTCTTTGTGACATCTTTGTCTGATTTTGGCATTAAAGTGATGGTGTCTTTGTACAATGAGTTTGGGAGTGTTCCTCCCTCTGGTATATGGTGGAAGAGTTTGAGATGGATAGGTGTTAGCTCTTCTCTAAATGTTTGATAGAATTCACCTGTCAAGCCATCTGGTCCTGGGCTTTTGTTTGTTGGAAGATTTTTAATCACAGTTTCAATTTCAGTGCTGGTGACTGGTCTGTTCTTATTTTCTATTTCCTCCTGGTTCATTCTCAGCACGTTGTGCACTTCTAAGAATTTGTCCATTTCTTCCAGATTGTCCATTTTATTGTCATACCATTTCTTGTAGTAATCTCTCATGATCCTTTTTATTTCTGTGTGTCAGTTGTTACTTCTCATTTTCAATTCCTAATTCTATTGATTTTAATCTCTTCCCTATTTTTCTTGATGAGTCTGGCTAATGGTTTTGCAATTTTGTGTATCTTCTCAGAGAACCCGCTTTCAATATTTTTAATCTTTGCTATCGTTTCCTTCATTTCTTTTCATTTACTTCTTATCTAATCTTTATGATTTCCTTCCTTCTGCTAACATTGGGGTGTTTTTTTTGTTCTTCTTTCTCTAATTGCTTTAGGTGCAAGGTTATGTTGTTTATTTGACATCTTTCCTGTTTCTTCAGGGTAGATTTTATTGTTATAAACTTCCCTCTTAGCACTGCCTTGGCTGCATCCCATAGTTTTGGGTATTCGTGTCTCCATTGTCATTTGCTTCTGGGTATTTTTTATTTCCTCTTTGATTTCTTCAGTGATCACTTCGTTATTAAATAGTTCATTATTTAGCCTCCATGTGTTTATATTCTTGACATATATTCCTGTAATTGATATCTAGTCTCATAACGTTGTGGTCAGAAAAGATACTTGACATGATTTCAATTGTCTTAAATTTACCGAGGTTTGATTTGTGATGCAAGATATGATCTACCCTGGAGAATGTTCCATGAGCACTTGAGAAAAATGTGTATTCTGTTGGTTTTTGATGGAATGTCCTATAAATCTCAATTAAGTCCATCTTCTCTATTGTATCATTTAAAGCTTTTGTTTCCTCATTTATTATCATTTTGGATGATATGTCCATTGATGAAAGTGGGGTGTTAAAGTTCCCTACTATGATTGTGTTACTGTCAATTACCCTTTTTATGGTTGTTAGTATTTGCCTTATGTATTGAGGTGCTCCTATGTTGGGTGTATAAATATTTGAAATTGTTATATCTTCTTCTTGGGTCGATCCCTTGATCATTATGTAGTGTCCATATTTGTCTCTTGTAATAGTCTTTATTTTAAAATCTATTTTTCAGGTATGAGAGTTGCTATTCCAGCTTTCTTCTGATTTCCATTTGAATGAAATAACTTTTTCCATCCCTTCTCTTTCAGTCTGTGTCCTTAGGTCTGAAGTGGATCTCTTGTAGACTGCATATATATTGGTCTTGTTTTTGAATCCCTTCAGCCAGTCTGTGTCTTTTGGTGGGAGCATTTAATCCATTTACATTTAAGGTAATGATCAATATGTATGTTCCTATTCTTATTTCTTTAACTATTTTGGGTTGGGTATTGTAGGTGTTTTCCTCCTCTTGTGTTTCTTGCCTAGAGAAGTTCGTTTAGCATTTGTTGTAAAGGTGGTTTTTTGGTGCTGACGTCTCTCAGCTTTTGCTTGTCTGTAAAGATTTTAATTTCTCTATCAAATCTGAATGAGATCCTTGATGGTTAGAGTAATCTTGGTTGTAGGTTTTTCTCCGTCATCACTTTAAATATGTTCTGCTACTCCCTTATGGCTTGAAGAGGTTCTGCTGAAAGTTCAGCTGTTAACCTTATGGGGAATCACTTGTGTGTTATTTGTTCTTATTCCCTTGCTAATTCTAATATGTTTTCTTTGTATTTAATTTTTGGTTGTTGGATTAATGTGTGTCTTGGCGTGTTTCTACTTGGATTTATCATGAATGGGACTCTTTGTGCTTCCTGGACTTGATAAACTATTTCCTTTTACACATTAGGGATATTTTCAACTATAATCTCTTCAAATATTTTCTCAGTCCATTTTTTTCTCTTCTTCTTCTGGGATGCCTATAATTTGAATGATGGTCAGTTTAATTTTGTTCCAAATGTCTCTGAGACTGTCTTCAGTTCTTTTCATTCTTTTTTTCTTTATTCTGCTCAGTAGTAGTTATTTCCACTATTTTATCTTCCAGGTCACTTATCCATTCTTCCCCCTCAGTTATTCTGCTATTGATCTCTTCTGGAGAATTTTTAATATCATTTATTGTGTTGTTCATTGGTGCTTGTTTCCTCTTTAGTTCTTCTAGGTCCTTGTTAAATGTTTCTTGCATTTTCTCCATTCTATTTCCAAGATTGTGGATCATCTTTACTATCATTATTTTAATTCTTTTTCTGGTAAACTGCCTATTTCCTCTTCAGTTATTAGGCCTGGTGGGCTTTTACCTTGCTCCTTCATCTGCTGTGTGTTTTTCTGTCTTCTCATTTCGCTTCTCTGTGTTTGGGGACTCCTTTTTGCAGGCTGCAAGTTCATAGTTCCCATTAATTTTCGTGTCTGTTCCCAGGTGTTAAAGTTGTCTCAGTGTGTTGTTTAGGCTTCCTGGTTGAAGAGACTAGTCCCCATGTTCTGGTGGATGAGGCTGGATCTTTACTTTCTGGTGCACAGGTCCACATCTGGTGGTGTGTTTTGGTGTGTCTGTGACCTTACTATGTTTTTAGGCAGCCTCTCTGATAATGGGCGGGGTTGAGTTCCTGTCCTATTCGTTGTTTGGCATAGGATGTCCAGCACTGTAGCTTGCTGGTCATTGAGTGAGGCTGTGCATTGATGTTGAGATGGAGATCTCTGGGAGATTTCCCCCGTTTGATATTACATGGAGCTGACAGGTGTCTTGAGGACCAGCGTCCTGAAATAGGCTCTCCCACCTAAGAGGCACAACACTGACTCTTAGTGCACCAATAGCCTTTCATCCACATGGCACAGAATAAAAGGGAGAAAAACTAGAAAGTAAGAAAGAAAAAGGATAAAATAGAGTAAGACAAAAAATAAAGTTATTAAAATAAAATATATTTTAAGAAAAAAATGTAATGTTTTTTGGAGTATAATAACTTTACAATGGTGTGTTAGTTTCTTCTTTATAACAAAATTTATCAGTTATACATATACACATGTTCCCACATCTCTTCCCTCTTACATCTCTCTCCCTCCCATCCTCCCTATCTCACCCTTCTAGTTGCTCACAAAGCACTGAGTTGATCCCCCTGTGCTATGAGGCTGCTTCCCACTAGCTATCTATTCTACATTTGGTAGTGTATATATCTCCATGCCACTCTCTCACGTTGTAACAGCCTACACTTCCCCCTCCCCACAGACTCGAGTCTATTCTCTAGTTGGTCTGTGTCTCCATTCTCGTCTTACCTCTAGGTTCTTCATGACCTTCCTATTTTTTTTTTTTTTTGGTAGGTTCCATACATTTGTGTTAGCATAAGGTATTTGTTTTTCTCTTTCTGGCTTACTTCATTCTGTATGACAGATTCTAGGTCCATCCACCTCACTACAAATAACTCAATATCGTTTCTTTTTATGGCTGAGTAAGTTTCCATTGTATATGTGTATGACATCTTTATCTATTCATCTGATGATGGACAGTTAGGTTGCTTCCATCTCTTGGCTCTTGTAAATAGAACTGCAGTGAACATTTTGGTATATGACACTTTTTGAATTATGGTTTTCCAGGGTATGTGCTCAGTAGTGGCATTGCTCTGTCCTATGGTAGGTTTATTTTTAGATTTTTCAGAAAACCCCATACTGTTCTCCATAGTGGCTGTATCAATTTACATTCCCACCAGCAGTGCAAGCGTGTTCCCTTTTCTCCATGCACTCTTCAGCATTCATTGTTTCTAGATTTTTTAATGATGGCCATTCTGACTGGTGTGAGATGATATCTAATTGTAGTTTTGATTTGCATTTCTCCAGTGATTAATGATGTTGAGCACTCTTTCATCTGTTTGTTTGCAATGGGTACGTCTTCTTTGGAGAAATCTCTGTTTAGGTCTTCTGCCCATTTTTTGATTGGATTTTTGTTTTTTCTGTTATTGAGCTGCATGAGGTGTCTGTAAATTTTGGACATTAATCCTTTGTCAGTTGTTTCATTTACAAATGATTTCTTCCATTCTGAGAATTCCCTTTTGATCTTGTTTATGGTTTCCTTTGCTGTGCAAAAGCTCTTAGCTTTCATTAGGTCCAATTTGGGTTTTTGTTTTTATTTCCATTTCTCTAAGTGGTGGGTCAAAGCAATCTTGCTGTGTTTTATGTCACAGAGCGTTCTGCCTATGTATTCCTCTAAGAGTTTGATAGTGTATGGCCTTACATTTAGGTCTTTAATCCATTTTGAGCTTATTTTTCTGTATGGTGTTAGGCAGTTTTCTAATTTCATCCTTTTACATTCACCTGTCCAGTTAGCCCAGCACCCCTTATTGAGGAGGCTGTATTTTCTCCATTGTATATTCTTGCCTCGTTTATCAAAGACAAGGTGACCATATGTGCGTGGGTTTATCTCTGGGCTTTCTATACTGCTCCATTTATGTATATTTCAGGTTTTTTTTGCTAGTACCATACTCTCTTGATTACTGTACCTTTGTAGAATAATCTGAAGTCAGGGAGCCAGATTCCTCCAACTCCATGTTTCATTCTCAAGTTTGCTTTGGCTATTCTGGGTCTTTCGTGTTTCCATACAAATTATGAAATTTTTTCCTTCTTGTTCTGTTTAAAATGCCAGTGGTAGTTTGAAAGGGATTGCATTGAATGTGTAGATTGCTTTGTATCATAGAGTCATTTTCACAATGTTGATTCTGGCAATCCAAGGTCATGGTATATTGTTCCTTCGATTTGTCACATCTGTCAGTTCTTACATCAGTGTCTTATCATATTCTGCATACAGGTCTTTATTCTCCTTAGGTAGATTTATTCCTATATATATTATTCTTTTTGTTGCAATGGTACATGGGTGTGTTTCCTTAATTTAACTTTCACATTTTTCATCATTAATGTATAAGAATGCCGGAGATTTCTGTGCATTAATTTTGTATCCTGCTACTTTACCACATTCATTAATTAGCTCTAGTTGTTTTCTGGTAGCATCTTTAGGATTCTCTAAGTATAGTATAATGTCCTCTGCAAACAATGACCGCATTACTTATTTTCCGATTTGGATTATTTTTATTTCTTTTTCTTCTCTGATTGCTGTGGCTAAAACTTCCAAAACTATGTTGAATAATAGTGGTGAAAGTGGGCAACCTTGTATTCCTCCTGAAACTAGTGGAAATCGTTTCAATTTTTCAGCATTGAAGACGATGTGGCTGTGTGTTTGTCATATATGGCCTTTGTTATGGTGAGCAATGTTCCCTCAATGTCTACTTTCTCCCGGGATTTTATCATAAGTGGGTGTTGAATTTTTTCAATAGCTTTCTCTGCATATATTGAAATGATCATATGGTTTTTCTCTTCAATTTGTTAATATGGTGTATCACGTTGATTGATTTGCGTATACTGAAGAATCCTTGCATGCCTGGAAGAAACCCCACTTGCTCATGGTGTATGATCCTTTTAATGTGCTGTCGGTTTCTGTTTCCTGGTATTTCTTTTGAGGGTTTTTGCATCTAAGTTCATCAGTGATATTTGTCTGTAGTTTTTATTCTTTGTGACATCTTTGTCTGGTTTTGGTATTAGAGTGATGGCGTCTTCATAGAATGATTTTGGGAGTGTTCCTCTCTCTGGTGTATGTTGGAAGATTTTGAGAAGGATAAGTGTTACCTCTTCTCTAAATCTGAAAGAATTCGGCTGTCAAGCCATCTGTTCCTGGGCTTTTGTTTGTTGGAAGACTTTTAATCACAGTTTAAATTTCAGTGTTCGTTACTGGACTGTTCATATTTTCTATTTCTTCCTGGTTCAGTCTCAGCATGTTGTGCATTTCTAAGAATTTGTCCATTTATCCAGATTGTCCATTTTATTGTAATAGGGTTGCTTGTAGTAATCTCTCATGATCCTTTGTATTTCTGTGTGTCAGTTGTTACTTCTCATTTTTCACTTCTAATTCTATTCATTTGAGTCTTCTCCCTTTTCTTTTTATGTGTCTTGCTAATGGTTTTGCAATTCTGTGACTCTTCTCAAAGAACCCACTTTCAGTGTTATTGATATTTGCTATCATTTCCTTCATTTCTTTCTCATTTATTTCTGACCTGATCTTTATGATTTCCATCCTTCCACGACCTTTGGTGTTTTTTTGTTCTTCTTTCTCTAATTGCTTTAGAGACAAGGTTATGTTGTTTGAGATGTTTCCTGTTTCTTCAGGGAGGATTGTATTGCTAAAAACTTCCCTCTTAAAACTGCTTTGCCTGCATCCCATAAGTTTTGCGTTGTTGTGTCTCCATTGTCGTTTCTGTGTATTTTTTGATTTCCTCTTTGATTTCTTCAGTAATCACTTCGTTATTAAATAGTTCATTGTTTAGCCTCCATGTGTTTATATTTTTGACACATATTTTCTTGTAATTGATGTCTAGTCTCATAGCGTTGTGGCCAGAAAAGATACTTGGTATGATTTCAATATTCTTAAATTTACAAAGGCTTGATTTGTGAAAGTATGATCTCTCCTGGAGAATGGTCCATGAGCACTTGAGAAAAATGTGTCTTCTGTTGTTTTTGGATGGAATTTCCTATAAATCACAATTAAGCCCATCTTTATTGTATCATTAAAAGCTTGTGTTTCCTCATTTATTTTCATTTTGGATGATCTGTCCTTTGGTGAAAGTGGGTTGTTAAAGTCCCCTACTATGATTGTATTACTGTCGATTACCTATTTATGGTTGTTAGTATTTGCCTCATATATTGAGGTGATCATATGTTGAGTGCGTAAATATTTGAAATTCTTAAATTTTCTTCTTGGATTGATACCTTCATCATTATATAGTGTCCTTCGTTGTCTCTTCTAACAGACTTTATTTTAAAGTCTATTTTTTCTGATATGAGAGTGCCTACTCCAGCTTTCTTTTGATTTCCATTTGCATGGAAAATCTTTTTCCATCCCATCACTTTCAGTCTGTTTGTGTCCCTAGGTCTGAAGTGTGTGTAGACAGCATATATATTGGTCTTGCATTTGAATCCATTCAGCCAGTCTGTGTCTTTTGGTGGGAGCGTTTAATCCATTTACATTTAAGGTAATGATCGATATGTATGTTTCTATTCCCATTTTCTTAACTGTTTTGGGTTTGTTATTGTAGGTGTTTTCCTTCTCTTGTGTTTCTTGCCTAGAGAAGTTCACTTAGCATTTGTTGTAAAGGTGGTTAGGTGGTGCTGAAGTGTCTCAACTTTTGCTTGTCTGGAAAGCTTTTAATTTCTCCATCAAATCTGAATGAGATCATTGCTGGGTAAAGTAATCTTGGTTGTAGGTTTTTCTCCTTCATCACTTTAAATATGTCCTGCCACTCCCTCCCATTTTTTTTTGTTGCAATGGTAAATGGAAGAGTTTTCATAATTTCACTTTCATATTTTTCATTATTCGTGTATAGGAATGCCAGAGATTTCTGTGCATTAATTTTGTATCCAGCTACTTTATCAAATTCATTGATTAGCTCTAGTTGTTTTCTGGTAGCATCTTTAGGATTCTCTATGTATAGTATCATGTCTTCTGCAAACCCTGACAGCTTTACTTCTTTTCCGATTTAGATTCCTTTTATTTCTTCTTCTTCTCTGATGGCTACAACTTCCAAAACTATATTGAATAACAGTGGTGAGAGTGGGCAACCTTGTCTTGTTCCTGATATTAGTGGAAATGCTTTTAGTTTTTCACCATTGAGGACAATGTTGGCTGTGAGTTTGTCATATACAGCCTTCATGATATTGAGGAAATTTCCCTCTATGCCTACTTTCTGCAGGATATTTTTTTAATCAAAAATGGGTGTTGAATTTTGTCAAAAGTTTTCTCTGCGTCTACTGAGATGATCATATGGTTTTTCTCCTACAAATTGTGAATATGGTGTATCACATTTATTGATTTTTATATGTTGAACTATCCTTGCATTATTGGAATAAAGCATACTAGATCATGGTGTATGATCCTTTTAATTTGCTGTTGGATTCTGTTGGCTAGTATCTTGTTGAGGATTTCTGCATCTATGTTCATCAGTGATATTGGTCTGTAGCTTTCTCTCTTTATGACATCCTTTTCCTGTTTTGGTATCAGGGTTATGGTGGTCTCATAGAATGAATTTTGGAGTGTTCCTCCCTCTGGTATATTTTCAAAGACTTTGAGAAGGATACGTGTTAGCTCTTCTCTAAATGTTTAATAGAATTCGCCTGTGAAGCCATCTGGTCCTGGGCTTTTGTTTGTTGGAAGACTATTAATCACAGTTTAAATTTCAGTGCTGGTGATTGGTCTGTTCATATTTTCTATTTCTTCCTTTTTCAGTCTCAGCAGTTTTGCATTTCTAAGAATTTGTCCATTTCTTCCAGGTTGTGCATTTTATTGGCATAGAGTTGCTTGTAGTAATCTCTCATGATCTATTTCTGCAGTGTCAGTTGTTGCTTCTCATTTTGCATTTCTAATTCTATTGATTTGATTCTTCTCCCTTTTTTTCCTGATGAGTTGGGCTAATGGTTTTTCAATTTTGTTTATTTTCTCAAAGAACCAGCTTTTAGTGTTATTGATCTTTGCTATCATTTCCTTTATTTCTTTTTCATTTATTTCTGATCTGAACTTTATGATTTCCTTCCTTCTGCTAATTTTCGGGATTTTTTTGTTCTTCTTTCTGTAATTGCTTTAGGTGCGAAGTTAGGTTATTTATTTCAGATGTTTCCTGTTTCTTTAGGTAGGATTGTATTCCTACAAACTTCCCTCTTAGAACTGCTTTTGCTGCATCCCATAGGTGTTGGATTGTCGTGGCTCCATTGTCATTTTTTCCTAGGTATTTTTTTATTTCCTCTTTGATTTCTTCAGTGATCACTTCGTTATTAAGTAGTGTATTGTTTAGCCTCCATGTGTTTGTATTTTTTACAGATCTTTTCCTGTAATTGATATCTAGTCTCATGGCATTGTGGTCGGAAAAGATACTTGATAACATTTCAATTTTCTTAAATTTATGAAGACTTGATTTACCAAGGCTTGACCCAAGATATGGTCTATCCTGGAGAATGTTTCATTAGCACCTGAGAAAAATGTGTATTCTGTTTTTCTTTGATTGAATGTCCTGTAAATATCAATTAAATCCATCTTATTTAATATATCATTTAAAGCTTGTGTTTCATTATTTTCATTTTGGATGATCTGTCCATTGGTGAAAGTGGGGTGTTAAAATCCCCTACTATGATTGTGTTACTGTCGATTTCCCTTTATGACTGTTATTATTTGTTTTATGTATTGAGGTGTTTCTATATTGGGTGCATAAATATTTACAGTATTTATATCTTCTTGGATCGATCTCTTGACAATTATGTAGTATCCTTCTTGTCTCTTGTAATAGTTTTTATTTTAAAGTCTACTTTGTCTGATATCATAATTGTTACTTCAGTTTTTTTTTTATGATTTCCATTTGCATGGAATATCTTTTTCCATCCTCTTTCAGTCTGTATATGTCCCTACTTCTGAAGTGGGTTGCTTGTAGAAAGCATATATATGGGTCTTGTTCTTGTATGCATTCAGCCAGTCTGTGTCTTTTGGTGGGAGCATTTAATCCATTTACATTTAAGGTAATTATCGATATGTATGTTCCTGTTTGCATTTTCTTAATTGTTTTTGCTTTGTTATTCTTGGTCTTTTCCTCCTCTTGCGTTCCTTGCCTAGAGAAGTTCCTTTAGTATTTTTTGTAAAGCTTGTTTTGTGGTGCTGAATTCCTCAGCTTTTGCTTGTCTGTAAAGGTTTTTATTTCTCCATCAAATCTGAGTGAGATCCTTGCTGGGTAGAGTAATCTTGGTTATAGGTTTATCTCCTTCATCACTTTAAGTATGTCCTGCCACTCCCTTCTGGTTTGCAGAGTTACTGCTGAAAGATCAGCTGTTAACCTTATGGGTATCCTCTTGTGTGTTATTTGTTGCTTTTCCCTGCTGCTTTTAATATATTTTCTTTGGGGCTCTCCTGGTGGCACAGTTGTTGAGAGTCCACCTGCCAAGGCATGGGACACAGGTTTGTACCCTGGTTTGGGAAGATCCTAAATGCTGCAGAGTGGCTGGGCCCATGAGCCATGGCCGCTGAACCTGTGCGTCCAGAGCCTGCGCTCTGCAATGGGAGAGATCAAAAGACAGGCCCGCGTATCGCAAAATATATATATATATATTTTTTGTATGTAATTTTTGATAGTTTGATTAATATATGTCTTGGCATATTTCTCCTTGGATTTATCCTGTATGGGACTCTCTGTGCTTCCTGTATTTGATTAACTATTTCCTTTCCCATATTAGGGAAGTTTTCAACTATAATCTCTTCAAATATTTTCTCAGTCCCTTTCTTTTTCTCTTCGTCTTCTGGGACCCCTATAATTCGGATGTTGTCCCAGAGGTCTCTGAGACTGTCCTCAGTTCTTTTCTTTTTCTTTATTCTGATCTGCAGTAGTTATTTGCACTTTTTTACCTTCCAGGTCACTTACTCGTTCTTCTGCCTCAGTTATTCTGCTACTGATCTCTTCTAGAATATTCTTAATTTCATTTATTGTGCTGTTCATTGTTGCTTCTTTCCTCTTTAGTTTTTCTACGTTGTTAAATGTTTGCAGCATTTTCTGTATTCTATTTCCAAGATTTTGGATCATCTTTACTATCATTATCCTGAATTCTTTTTCAGGTAGACTGCCTATTTCCTCTGTTTGGTCTGGTGGGTTTTTATCTTGCTCCTTCATCTGCCATGTGTTTTTCTGTCTTCCCATTTTGCTTATCTTACTGTGTTTGGGGTCTCCTTTTGCAGGCTGCAGGTTGATAGTTCCCGTTGCTTTTCGTGTCTGGCCCCAGTGACTAAGGTTGGTTCAGTGGGTTGTGTTGGCTTCCTGGTGGAGGAGACTAATGTCTGTGTTCTGGTGGATGAGGCTGGACTTTGTCTTTCTGGTGGGCACATCCACATCTGGTGGTGTGCTATGGGGTGTCTGTGACTTATTATGATTTTAGGCAGGCTCTCTGCTAATGGGTGGTTGGACCCATTATGATTTTAGGCAGGCTCTCTGCTAATGGGTGGTCTTGCTAGTTGTTTGGCATAGGGTGTCTAGCACTGCAGCTTGGTGGTCAAGTGAACCTCGGTCTTGGTGTTGAGACAGAGATCTCTGGGAGACATTTGCCATTTGATATTACGTGAACCTGGATGTCTCTTGTGGACAAGTGTCTTGAAGTTGGTTCTCTCACCTCAGAAGCACAGCAGTGACTCTTGCCTGGAGTACCAAGAGCCTTTCGTCCACACAGCTCATAATAAAAGGGGGAAAATGTGGAAAGAAAGAAAGAAAAGAAAGAAAGAAAGAAAGAAAGAAAGAGAAAGAAAGAGAAAGAAAGGAAGAAGGAAAGAGATAAAAGGTAATAAAATAAAGTAAATGAAAAAAGATATTAAAATAAGAAAAAAATAATTAAGAATAAAATTTTTTAAGTAAAAAAACAAACAAAAAAATCAGAAAAGCAGACGGACTGAACCCTAGGACAAATGGTGAAAGCAAAGCTATACAGACAAAATCTCACACAGAAGCATACACATACACACTCAGAAAAAGAGGAAAAGTGGAAAAAATAATAACATCTTGTTCGCAAAGTCCATCTCCTCAATTTTGGATGATTCATTGTATATTCAGATATTTTGCAGATGCAGGGTACATCAAGTTGTTTGTGGAGATTTAATCTGCTGATTCTGAGGCTGCTGGGACAGATTTCCCTTTTTCTTCTTTCTTTGCACAGTTCCCGCGATTTAGCTTTGGATGTGGCCCCACCTCTTCAGGTAGGTCGCCTGAGGGCATCTGTTCTTCACTCAGACAGGATAGGGTAAAGGAACAACTGATTCGGGGGCTCTGGCTCACTCCCAGTCTGGGGGGAGGGAGGGGTTTGGATGTGGGGCAAGCCTGCAGCGGCAGAGGCCAGCATGTCATTGCACCAGCCATAGGCATGCCGTGCATTCTCCTGTGGAAGTTGTCCCTGGACCACGGGACCCTAGCAGTGGCTGGATGCACAGCCTCCCGGAAGAGGATGTGTGGGTAGTGAGCTGTGCTTGCACACAGGCTTCTTGGTTGCTGCGCTCTCCTCTGCGGCTCCAAAGCTTTCCCCCTCTGCCACCCGCAGTCTCCGCCCGCGAAGGGGCTTCCTAGTGTGTGAAAGCCTTTCCTCCTTCACAGGTCCCTCCCACTGGTGCAGGGCCCTATCCTTTTGTCTCTGTTTATTGTTTTTTCTTTTGCCGTACCCAGTACGTGGGGACTTTCTTGCCTTTTGGGAGGTCTGAGGTCTTCTGCCAGCGTTCAGCAGGTGTTCTGTAGTTGTTCCACGTGTAGATGTATTCCTGATGTAACTGTGGGGAGGAAGGCGATCTCCACATCTTACTCTTCCGCCATCTTCCGCAACTCCTCCTTTATATATTTAAAGAGTTTTTCCAACTATCATTTTTTAAGCTGTTTAATATTTGCATCTCCTCAAACCCCAAAATACTCTTTTTATATATTTCTGTGTAATGGTAGACCACTGTTGCTAGTCAAACTATTGAAAGATAAGGAGAACTGTTGTCCTTAAAATTAATTTATTACAGTAATTCATATTATAGCCAGAGTTCAAAGTAATTGTAGATTTTTATCCCACAATAAATGTCACATAGATTAACAAGTTCATTTATAATATAAAGTTACAATGCATGTAAGGTTAAGAATTATCGAACTATAACTACTGAAACTCTAGGCCTTGGATTGTGTGGGAATTGAGAACTCTGGGGGCTAGTTTTGCTTTACCATTTTCATAGGTGTTGCAGAGACTTCATGGTGTACTCACCACCTCCTCCCACTTGGTCTTGTTGGTTGCGGGGCCAAGCCTCCAGAGGCAGGACAGGAGGCCTGGGGAACAGGGGCTACAGAGGGAACATCGGAGGCAGAGGCAGCTGGGGCAGCAGGGGTGGGTGAGGCTGTGGCTGGATGGGCTGCTAGGAGGGCACAGGGAGGTGTGGCTGGTGGGGTTGGCTTGGAGCCATGGAGTGCTGGCCAGGAATTGGCATCATGGTTTGCTGGGGGACCACGGGCTGCTGGGCTGGCACCATGGGGAAGTGGTGATGAGGCTGCAGGGCAGCCTGCTGGGATACCACGGGAATGATTTGGTGGTGCAGCCAGCTACCCATACGTTTGTAACTGTAGGACGGGTACTGGTGAGAAACAGAGTCAGGTTTACCATCAGCTCCACTGACATCTGTCACCTACAAATTGTTACTTGCTATTGTCACTTGCCATCTCCTTCTACAAGAATTAAATTATGAGCCACTGCAGCTTCTGACATTCAACACCCCCTGCAAGAAGTTTAGGGTGGAGATCAGGAATGAGCCACTCTGTGCTCTGAGAAAAACTGGCAGAACAGGTTTTCAGATGGTAAGCTATTTTCAGGAGAAAATTTTATGAGCCCAGTTCTTCAATCTCCTCACATCTAGAAAAGCACTAAAATCCTTCATGTCTGCTCCTCATGACTAGCAGCAACCTTCTGCAAAAACTATGTGCTTGATTGCATGTACTCCTCCTTCACCGAAATCACATATATGCTGACCTTTCCCTCTACCTCTTTGGAGCAGTATCTCATAGCCATTTGAAATCTGTCTCCTGGGCTATAGTTCTCACCTTGTCCCAAATAAAAATTAACTCACACTCATGTTCTGCATCTTTTTTTCAGTGAACACTTCCAGCTGGAGAAGTAGCAATGTTTTCTTTGTCACTGTGACAATATTAACACTTATTCATTTTTTCCTGTTCAAGAATTTCTAACTGTGTATACAGATATGACCTTTGACAAATAGATTTCCCATTAGTGTCTATATGTGGCATAGATATGTTACCTCACTTAAAAGGGAACTGAAATGCATGCTTAATATTTTAAGGGAATAAAGAACAAAAACATCTATATTCCGGGTGTCTTATTATGTTCTGGTACCACTTCAGAGGAGTAAGCACCTTCGGAGAAAGAGACATTAGAATACATTTGTTTTGATTTAGTTACATGAAACATAGACTCACTAATGCAGTCCTGTCAGTACAGACAACCTGAAAATATGAGCTCTATGGAAGAAAGAATAAGGTAAACATTTGTCAGGTGCTTCCTATGTGTGAGGCTCTACCTTACATCCATGACACACATTTTTCATGTTTTCCCACATACTCTGAGGCAAGTATCTTCACCCTCACTTTCACAGACAAGGTCATGGAGAGTTAAAGAGGTACATGAGCTTGACAGAGGTTACAAAAGTAGTAAGTCTGTTTAATTCCCTGGCTCCTGCTCTTCTTTGCAAGAGGAAAACAAAATGGAAAATTAATGTCATATAACATTAATTATATACTTTTTTGATTTGATGTCACAATGAAAGATAAAGGAGGCAGAAACACTGTCCTTCATCCTAGAAACACAGGTTTTCAGGTCAAATATGTCAACTTTTTAAAGTTTAACAAAATGTTGCCTCAAAAATTTTTTGACACTTTTCTTTGGTTTGTATGAGTAAACAAGCTCATAGATTGTCATTTGAACTTATCAAAGAAGGAAGAGTTTCCTTCCTTTCTAAACAGTATGTATTCAGTTCACGTCAGGCCCAGGGACTCCTTCATGTAGTAGTACAGCATCTGATATCAATATAATGAACAATTCTTAACCTTGTTCAAGTTATACTTAACAAAGCACCTTTTATATTGCTTAACTATTTTGCTCCCCAAACAATATTTTGAAGTGTGAGTATTATTATTTCCCTTTCCAGATGAAGAAACCAAAGTTCTAGAGAGAGAAAATGATTTGCCCAAGGTCACATGGTTAGTATGGGGTTGAGGAGGGCCTCAAACCTGATTCCCAGAAATCTCATGCTTTCCATTGCTCTGCAGAATGTCTCACAGACCACTTGGTCACTAATATTTCAGTAAAGACAAATGATGGAGATGCATAGAGTATGAACACCTTAGAATTAGGAGTTTTCCAACTGGAAAGGATCTTAAATAACATCTTACCTGATTCCCCATGTTTCACAGGCTGGTATAGAACAAAGTTGTTCAGCCAGAGTTCATTTCTGCTCTACTGTGCAGTCCCCCTGAGTGGTAGTTCATGATGGGTAAATTTTATAGCCATATAAGGAGGAGAAACTGAGTCAGAGAGGCCAGGTAGGAGTGTTCTGGGGAAATACAGGCTTGAGGTGACTCATCAGGGCTTAAACCAGGAAGCTGGTAGTGAGAACTGAAAAAGTGAGACTGAGAAACGTCTTGAATGAAGAATCAACACACTATTCTTTGCAGAGCCCAGTGCATTGTTAACTCAAACAATGGTCAAAATTAGTAAAGAGAAAAATTACCTCATAGCTGAAGTTGATATAACCAGGGTGCCCGGATGAGGTGGTAGCTTTTATAGGGAGGGGGAAAGGAGAAGAAAAAGAATGAGGGAGAGGGAGAGAAAGAAGGAGAGAGAGAGGAATATATGAAGTCAATATGCAATTTTCACATTAAGAGAGAATGAAGCTACTTTTTAAAAATCTATATAGTACAGAATATATCTGAGGTCTGCTTTTAGTTTGAACATGTATGTTGTGTAGGAGAGGAGCCGTCTTATTTTAAAGAGGTCCAGAACAACTAAATAACATGGAGGCAGAAAGCAGCACACATTTATCCTCAAGTAATCTTCAGACAGCCCTCCATAAACGTTTGTCAATTAATCCTACTCTATCTCACCCATCATTTCATTTCTTGATGAAATTCACTCCATGTTGGGAAGAGCAATATGTTTCTGTTATACAATAATACAATACCAAGAAAAAGAGAACTGTTTCACAAACCTTCCCTTATACATCAGGAGGTAGATAAGTGCTTAAGTACCAAAGAGATTACTCATAATTTGCATGCAAAGTAAATAACACAGCAACAACAACAAAAAACAACTCTGTATGATATCTTCATGAATGTGAAAACAAGATGGGTGTGGTAAAGTGGAAACATTCTAAATCCCATGGAAAATGAAACAGTTGATTTATGAAGCTTAGGCTTTTTTAAAAAAATTATTCTGTCACTGTCCTTATAGCAGAAAAAATTAAAAGTTCAAAATTAAAAACAACCTGAATAATTGTCAAAACCAGGACTGTCTTGTCAAAAGTGGAGGTCAAGTTATTGATGTCTGCTTTGTGGAATTCTGTTTGGCCCTGGTGTTGGGGAGATGCAGAGGAGAGAGAATCATGCAGATCATCCTCCTCAGCCAGCAAGTTGATTAAGGCTCTATTCTCTTGAAATGCTCATATTTCATAAGAGGGTTTACTCCTCTCATCTGAGTGTGAATTATTATAGTCAGCTAATTGCCTTTCCTCTATATTGTGGATAGAAACCCTCAGAGAGTAGGAGTGTTAAATTGAAGAGGAGATAAAGGACTGAATTTGTAATGTGGGGGCCCTCAGGGGATTAGGAATTGCCACAATGCAGGATTTCAGGAAGGCAGAGCACAGAATCTTGGTCTTGTGGGTTTGAGAGAAGAGAGGAAATAAATATTCAAGATTTACTGGCTTCTGAATGCAAATGGAGCCTGCTTTGCTGACATGTGATCTAACCTCTGTACATATGTTTACAGAGAATTGGTCAGACTTCCTCATCCTTGGTACATTTGAATGTGAACTATATACTTATGTATTGGGCATAGGTAAGATTCTGGACAACAACATGTAAGTCATGTGCACATACACGAAAAGGATGAGGCCTCTGAAAACAGGGACGTTGTTCAAGAATGGAATTCCTAACACAGAAATCTAACCCTCTGAAAGAAAAGAGCAGTGCAGTTTGGAGAGCAGGAAAATATTTACAGACTTGTAAGAAATTGGATTTCATGTAAAACTGGTATTTTTGTATATATATCTAAGGCTGATTAACTACTTACTCTGAAGGCCTTTCAAGAGTCCATTCCAAAATTTCTTCCAGCTAGAGATGGGTAATGATATCTACAAGCTAATTGTTTCAACAGAATCTCCTGGGTGCTTGTTAAAATGCAGAGCAGTGGGCCCCACCCCAGCTATCCTGAATCAGAATCTTTGGCAGAGGCATCTGGGAATCTAAATTTTTATAAGAAGCTCTTCAAAGAGTTTCTTAAACACAGAGACATTTGAGGACATCTGATTCTGTTCTAAACCCTGAAGTTAACCAAATGTGTGGCAGATGTTTATTTCCAAGCTTGTAGAATTAGGCATTGCTTTCTACTCACAGGCATAGCAAAGGCTGCTCCCAGAAAACAGGCGAACAAAATCCAGGTCCCCATTTCTTGATGGCCCTGAAATACAAGTCAACACCTGCTTTTCTTAACTCATATCAAACACACATGAAATTAGTGTTTCATAAAATACAAGTAGTTCACATTAGTTGGTTGCTAGTAAAAGATTGGGGCTACTTTTTGTGAGGTTACTTCACTCATATATAATGTTCAGTTCTCAGCCCATTTCATTGTTTTTGGAGTCACAGCAGTATAAAGATGCTTTTCATTTAGGTTGTCAGCTAAACAAGCTTAGAGAAATGAATTCCCTATTATTACCTAATTTATAATGCCGTTTTCCCGTACCTACTCAGACTTTATAGTCACCTAAAGTCACAAAAGCTAAATGTAATTTACAATTAATGATTAAAGGAACACAGTTGGCTCTAAAAGTTCAGGTGACATTGAAATATTTTTCATTATTGCATATTATTTTATACTTTTTTTTTTTTTTTTTGCGTTACGCAGGCGTCTCACTGTTGTGGCCTCTCCCCCTGCGGAGCACAGGCTCTGGACGCGCAGGCCCAGCGGCCATGGCTCACGGGCCCAGCCGCTCCATGGCATGTGGGATCTTCTCGGACCGGGGCACGAACCCATGTCCCCTGCATCAGCAGGTGGACCCCCAACCACTGCGCCACCAGGGAAGCCCTATTTTATACTTTTAAACAAGGAATAACATAAATATTTCATATACTGTCCACGGGTATTGCTACTGCTGAGAAAAGGATATTAAGTAGACTGCGAAAATAGAATAAGTAGTGAATGGGTATAGTCCTAGTTGTTCTAACTCTGAAGGCCTTTAGACAAGACATTCAAGCAACACCTCTGAACGCCAAGAGTCCACATTGTAAAAGATACAGTTGAACAGAACTTCTCTCAGAAGGACAGGTTTTCAATTTTTGATTCTACTCTTCTTTTATTCTTCCATAAATGTGGAATGATTTTTACCCAAAAGATTCCATCTTTAGTCAATGGCATTTTCCTCTTGTTAGGTGCTACTTTGCAATTTCTCTACAAATTACACATATGAAATAGGAAGCAAAACCCAAACATCCTAAGAAATGCACATTGCTTCATGTCCCAAATTACAGCATCACTTTGAAAACTGTTAAGTAGAAAAAATCTTAAACTTCTTTTTTTATAGAAAGTCAATATAATGTCATAATGCTGATATAGGAACCACAATATGTTGATATTCTAAGGCTGTTTTTTTTATGAATTAAGGAGAAAAAATGTGGAAAAGAAACATTTAGTTGATGGTTCTATTTATTTATTTATTTGCAGTACGCAGGCCTCTCACTGTTGTGGCCTCTTCCGTTGCAGAGCACAGGCTCCGGACGTGCAGGCTCAGTGGCCATGGCTCACAGGCCTAGACGCTCCGCGGCATGTGGGATCTTCCTGGGCCTGGGCACGAGCCCATGTCCCCTGCATCGGCAGGCACACTCTCAACTGCTGCACCACCAGGGAAGTCCGATGGTTCTATTTTAAAATAAGTTATTTGATGTACTTAAACAACTGTTTTTCAAAGTATAGTAACTCATAGCCTGAAAATATAATTTTAACAATAGGTAAATGATTAAATAAATATTTGCTCTGTGAGGTTTGGTTTTAGAAAGTCGTTGTGGGTTCTGGAACTCAAATTTAAAGAAACATAGACTAACACTTTGCTACGTTAAAAAAATAAAAACTTAATTTTAGTAATCAAAGACAAATTCAATTACAGTCCAAATGAAGAAGTTATTAATTCTGGACAAAGTATTAGACATGTGCAATACCTTTGCATTTGTTAAACATGAAATACAGATAAACTAAGAAGCATAACAGAAAGAATATCAATTTATGAATAAAATTCACATACCTTTGAATGTACTCAGAAAAAGTTTCTGAAAGTCAAGGATGCCTGATCTCTTAGATTTCTTGCAGGTATGAACTCAATTTATATTATTCACAGCATCTATAACAACCAGTCATATTTCTGAAGGAAAAATGTGTGGTGTATAACTAAAAATCCTTGTATCATGAATTTTTAGCAACTGTAGGCAAATTTAAAATGGTATATTGTGATTAGCATACATAGTCTTTCATTCTTTCATTATGAGAAATAATAGGTTTAACAAACAAAAGGAATTCCACTGGACTGTTTTTAAGTCAGTAAATTGGCTCATTGCAAATGCTAATGCATTCAGGATTACTTTTAAGAATGTGTTATGTCTGAGGGAGTTACAATTTTGAAATAACCACTGCTCTATTTTCTGCTTTTATTGAAGGTATGTTCTCTGTTCCCTGTTATTATCCTCTGATCACCATTGTGGCTGTCTACCCAAAAAAGGGACAAAATCTATCTTCTTTAGCCCCAATCTGAAACCTATTTGCCACCAAAGCAACAAAGGTTATCACAGTAACAATACTTTCACTATTGATCTGAAAGACAAGGCAAGTGACATATTACACACTACACAGCACACTTAAACTTATATTTTTAATTTTACAAACACAGGACATACTGCCCTGGCTTCCTCATTCTGCATAGAAATTATCTTTCTTAGTATTAAGGCACTTTTCCCCATGCATTACTAGAACATTACTGTTTTCTTTCATACAACAACCTGAATCTCTTCCTTTTTCAGAGCCTTTTAATTGTTTACTTGCATTGTCTCCATGTTCTTAGCAGTCCCTACTTTGCCTAAAAAACAAAGTCCATCTCTTTCTATGAGGAACATGACCTAGCTGTTAAATTCGTGCTCTATGACTTCAAAAACACAAAATGTGGGAGAATGGGGTAAAAATGTAAATTTTTAAGAATTTGTTTGAACTTAAATGACTACCTGTTTAAAATAAGTAGATATAGTTAAACATCAACATACATACATCCCATGTAACCACAGCTAAAATACCTACCATAGATACAAAAAACTAAGAAGAAAAGAAAAAGGCATACTACTAGAGAAAATCATCAAACCACAAAGGAAGAAATAAAAAGAATTTAAAACTGTACAGAGAAGAACTACAAAACCAAATGGAAAGCAAGCAAAACAATGGCAAGTACATGCCTATAAATAATTACTTTAAATGTCAATGGACTAATTGCTTCAGTCAAAAGACAAAAGACGTAAGTAGCTAGCTGGATAAAAAAAGACCCATCTATATGCTCTTTAACAGAGGCTCACTTTAGAACTAAAGACACACAGGGACTGAAACTGAGAGGATGGAAAAGACATTTTATGCAAACAGATTTGACAGAAATTGGAGGTGGTAATACTCGTATCAAGCAAAATAGAATTTAAAACAAAGGCTATAAAAAAACAAAAAAGGGGGCATTATATAATGATAACAAGATCAATACTAAAAGAGGATATTATATTCATTAAGAAATATGCACCCAACACAGGAGCACCTAAATATATGAAGCAAATACTAACAGATATAAAAGGAGAAACTGATCACACTATAAGAATAGGGAAATTTAATTCCTCACTTACATCAATGGACAGATCATCTAGACAGAAAATCAATAAGGACAGCGTGGTCTTCTATGACACAATAGACCAGTTGGACTTAATAGATATCTACAGGACATTATATCCAAAATCAACAGAATATTTTTTTTCAAGAGCACATGGAACATTCTCCAGGACAGATCACAGGCTGGACCACAGCACACATATCAACAAATCTAGGAGGATAGAAATTGTACCAACCATTTTTTCTGACCACAGTGCTATGAAACAAGAAATCAATTAAAAAATAAGAAAACACACACATGGATATTAAACAACATGCTACTAAGAAACCAATGATTCAATAAAGAAGTCAAAGACAAAGTCAGAAAATACCTTGAGAAAAATGGAAACACAAAACTCCAAAATCTATAGGCTACAGCAAAAGCAGTTCTGAGAGGGAAGTTTACAGAAATACAAGCCTTCCTCAAGAAATAATAAAATTCTCAAATAAACAACTTAACCTACCACATAGAGGAATTAAAAAAAAGAACAAAACCCAAAGTCAGTGATGGAACGAAATAATAAATACCAGATAGAAAATAAATAAGAGGTCAAAAAATATAAAATATCAATGAAACCAAGGGCTGGTTTTGTTAAAAGATAACAAAATTGATAAACCTTTAGCAGGGCTCACCAAGAAGAAAAGAGGACTCAAGTAAGCAAAATAAGAAATTAGAGAGAAGAAATAACAACCAACAGCACAGAGATACAAAAATCATAAGAGAATACCACTAACAGTTAAATGCCAACAAATTGGACAACATAAATGAAATGGACAAATTTCTAGAACCATACAATCTGCCAAGACTCAATCAAGAAGAAACAAACAATTAGAACAGACTAATGACTATTAGTGAAATTAAATTTGTAATTAAAAAAAGAGAAGAAAAACTTTCAGCTAACAAAAATTCAGGGCTGAAATCCTTCATAGGGGTAGTCTACCAAATCAAAGAAGAGCTTCTGAGAGTATTCCAAAAAATGGAAGACTATTCCAAATTCATTATAGGCCACCATTACCTGAATACAAAGTCAGACAAAGATACTACAAAAAAAAAATCACAGATCAATATCTTTGATGAATATAGATGCAAAAATCCTCAACAAAATATTAGCAAACTGAATGCTACAGTATATGAAAAGAATCTTACAACATGATCAAGTGGGATTTATTCCAGGAATGCAAGGATGATTTAATATTCACAAATCAATCAATCTGAAACACCACATTAACCAAAGAAAGGATAAAATCATATGATATATCAAGTGACACAAAAAAAGTATTTGAAAAAATTTAATACACATTCATAATAAAAACTTTCAGCAATGTGTGTATACAGGAAACATAGCCAACTTAATAACAGCCATTTACAACAAACTTACAGCTAAACTGAATAATTAAAAACTGAATGCCTTCCCTCTAAATTCAGGAACAATTTTATTCTCATTGTCACCACCACTACTTAATAGTTCTATTGTAAGTCCTAGACACCACAACTGGACAGGGAAAAGAAATAAAAGGCATCCAAATTGGAAGTGAAGTAAAACTGTCAGTACTTGCAGATGCCATGATACTTTATATAGCAAACCCTAAAGTCTCTATCCCCAAACTGTTAGAACTATTAAACAAATTCAATAAAATTTCAGGATACAAGATTAATATACTGAAATCTGAAGATATAGTATGTGAATATTAATGTACTGAAAATACACCATCAGAAAGACAAAGTTAAAAAATCTTGTTTATAATCTCATCAAGGAGTGTAAAGATACCTAAGAATAAACTTAGCCAAGGAGAAGACCTACACTCTGAAAACTATAAATACTGATTAAGTTAAAGGAAGATGATACAAGGAAATGGAAAGACATCTCATGCTCTTTAACTGGAAGAATAATATTGTCCAAATAGCCATACTATCCAAAGCAATCTACAGATTTAATGCAATCCTTATCATCCTTATCAAAATACCAATGATACTTTTCACAGAATTAGGATAGACAATTCTAAAATTCATATGGCACCTCAAAATACCCCAAACTGCCAAAGAATCTTGAAAAAAAAAAAAGGAACAAAGCTGGAGATATCATCATCCAAGACTTTAGCTTATACTAGAAAGCTAGAGTAATCAAAATAGCTTAGTTCTGGTGCAAAAAAAGACATATAGATCAATGGAACAGAATAGAGAGCCCAGAAACAAAACTCTGCACATATGGTTAATTTATTTACTACAAAGGAGGCAAGAATATACACTGGAGAAAAGACAGGCTCTTCAATAGTGGTGCCAGGAAAACTGGACAGCTACATGTAAAAGAATGAGATTAGAACATTTCCTCACACAATATACAAAAATAAATTTAAAATGGACAACAGAACTATGTATGAGTGAAAGCTATAAAGTTCCTAGAAGAGAACATAGGCAGAACACTCTTCGACATAAATTGTAATGATATTTTTTGGCTCTGTCTCCTAAGATGAAACAAATAAAATAAAAAATAAATAAACTAGACCTAATTAAACATAAAATCTTTTCCACAGCAAAGAAAACCATCACAATGACAAGGAGACAAAATAACCACTATAAAATACTAGAAAACTGAGTTCAATAGCATTAAAAAGATGGCAAAGTGTGATTTATTTCTGGAATGAAAAAATGGCTCAACATAGAAAGATCAATCAATATAACAGGCATACCTCAGAGGTATTACAGGCTCAGTTCAAGACCACTGCAATAAAGCAAATAATGCAATAAAGTGAGTCACACAATTTTTTGGTTTCCTAGTATATAAAATTTACTTTTACACTAGCACTAAGTCTAAAAAATTTTATATACCTTACTTCAAAGTACTTTATTGCTAAAAAGTGCTAACCAACATCTAAACCTTCAGTCAGTCATAATCTTTTTTTTGCAATAATAACATCAAATATCACTTATTATGTATCACAATAACAAATATAATAATAATGAAAAAATTTGAAATATTGCAAGAATTACCAAAATGTGACAAAAAGACACAAAGTCAGCAAATGTTGTGGGAAAAATGACACCAAAAGAATTGCCTGTCTCAGTTTTACCACAGACCTTCAATTTTTTTAAAAAAAGGGCAATATCTGCAAATCTCAAAAAAGCAAAGCACAATTTAAAAAACATGCTCATTCTCTATCTCTAAGTCTCTATTCCTGCCCTACAAATAGGTCAATCTGTACCATTTTTCTAGATTCCTCATATATGAATTAATATATGATATTTGTTTTTCTCGTTCTTGCTTACTTCACTCTGTATGACAGACTCTAGGTTCAACCACCTTTCTACAAATGACCCAATTTCTTTCCTTTTTATAGCTGAGTAATACTCCATTGTATATATGTACCACATCTTCTTTATCCATTCGTCTATCATTTAGGTGTTTCCATGCCCTGGCTGTTGTAAATAGTGTTGCAATGAACAATGGGGTACGTGTGTCCTTTTGAATTATGATTTTCTCAGGGTATATGCTCAGTAATGGGATTGTTGGGTCATACGGTAGGGGGAAGGGGAGGGTGGGACAAATTGGGAGATTAAGTTTGACATAAATACACTACCATGTGTAAAATAGATAGCTAGTGGGAACCTGCTGTATAGCACAGGGAGCTCAGCTTAGTGCTTTGTGATGACCTAAATGGGGGAGGAATGGACGCCCAATAGGGAGGGGATATAGGTATACATATAGCTGATTCACTTCATTGTACAGCAGAAACTAACACAACATTGTAAAGCAATTTTACTCCAATAAAAAAAGTATGTGGATACTCCATATGAACTGAATGAAGAGGAAAAAAGCAAATGGTAACTTTAATTGATGTGAAAAAAGAATTTGGAAAACTCACTGTAAAAACATTCAATAAACTAGGAATAGAAGGAAACCATGCCAACATAATAAAAGCCGTAACTGAAAAATCCACAGAGATTATCACACTCAACTGTGAAAGACTGAAAACTTTTCCTCTAAGATCAGGATTAAGGCAAAGATATATACTTTCACTACTTCTATTAACTGGAAATTTTAAGTCCCACCAGATAAACTAGAGAAGAAAAAGAAACAAAATGCATTCAACTTGGAAAGGAAGAAGTAAAATCATTTCTATTTGCAGATGACATAATCATATACATAGAAAATCCTAAACATTTTACACATAAAAAATAAGAACTAATAAATTCAGCACAGCAGCAGGATACAAAATCAATATACAAAATTGAGTTGCATTTCTATACTATCTGAAAATTAAAGAAAAAATTATATTTACAATAGCATTAAAAATAATAAAATTTTGAAAACTATAAGATACTGATGAAAGAAATTAAAGATGATTCAAACAGTTGGAGAGATATACCATGTTCTTGGATTGGAAGAATCAACATTGTGAAAATGACTATACTACCCAAAGCAATCCACAGATTCAGTGCAATCCCTATCAAATTACCAATGGCATTTTTCACAGAATTAGAAAAAAAATACAGTTTATAGAAAAGACCCCAAAGAGCCAAGCAATCTTGAGAAAGAAAATTGGAGTTAGAGGAATCAGGCTGACTTCAGACTATACTACAAAGCTACAGTCACCAAAACAGTATGGTACCGACACCAAAAAAAACAGAAATATAGATCAGTGGAACAGGATAGAAATTCCAGAGATAAACCCACGCTTCTCTGGTCAACTAATCCATGATAAAGGAGGCAATAATATACAATGGAGAAAAGACAGTCCTCTCAATATGTTTTGCTGGGAAAACTGGACAGCTAGAAGTAAAAATATGAAATTAGAACACCCCCTAACACCATACAAAAACATAAACTCAAAATGGGTTAAAGCCATAAATGTAAGACTGAATACTATAAAACACTTAGAGGAAAACATAGGCAGAATATTCTTTGATATAAAATGCAGCAAGAGCTTTTATGATCCACCTCCAAGAATAATGAAAATAAAAACAGAAATAAACAAATTAGACCTAATTAAATTTAAAAGCTTTTGCACAGCAAAGGAAACCATAAACAAAACAAAAAACAATGCACAGAAGTTGGAGAAAATATTTGCAAACAATACAACCAATAAGGTATTAATCTCCAAAATCTACAAACAGCTCATGTGGCTCAATATCCAAAAAACAAACAACCCAATTAAAAAGTGGGCAGAAAATCTACATACACATTGCTCCCAAAAAGACATATAGATGGCCAAAACATCACATGAAAAGATGCTCAACATCACTAATGATTAGAGACATGCAAATCAAAACTACAGTGTCACCTTACACCAGTCAGCATGGACATCAGTAAACAGCCTACAAATAACAAATTTTGGAGAGGCTGCGGAGAAAAGGGAATTCTCTTGCATGGTTGGTGGCAATGTAAGTTGGTACAGCCACTATGGAGGTTCTTTAAAAAAGTAAAAATAGGGCTTCCCTGGTGATGCAGTGGTTGAGAGTCCGCCTACTGATGCAGTGGACAAGGGTTCGTGCCCCGGTCTGGGAAGATCCCACATGCTGTGGAGTGGCTAGGCCCGTGAGCCATGGCCGCTGAGCCTGCGCATCAGGAGCCTGTGCTCCGCAGAGAGAGGCCACAACAGTGAGAGGCCCACGTACTGAAAAAAAAAAAAAAAAAGTAAAAATAGATCTACCATATGATACAGCAATCCCACTCCTGGACATATATCTGGAGAAAATCGTAATTCAAAAACATACTTGCACCCCAGTTTTCACTGCAGCCCTATTTACAATAGCCAAGACATGGAAGCAACCTAAGTGTCCATCGAAAGAGGAGAAGTGGGTAATGAAGATGTGGTATATATATACAATGGAATACTACTCAGCCATAAAAAACAATGAAATAATGCCATTTGCAGCAATGTTGATGACCTAAATATTATCATACTAAAGTCAGACAGATAAAGACAAATATCATATGATACCACATGTATGTAGAATCTAATAAAAAATGATACAAATGAACTTATTTACAAAACAGAAACAGACTCACAGATCTTGAAATCAAACTTATTTTTACCAAAGGGGAAACGGTGGGGGGGGGAGTGATAAATTAGAAGATTGGGATTAACATATACAGACTACTATATATAAAATAGATAACTAACAAGGACCTACTGTATAGCCCAGGGAACTCTACTCAATAATCTGTAATGGCCTGTATGGGAAAAAAATCTAAAAAAGAGTAAATATATGTATATGTATAACTGATTCACTTTGCTCTACATCTGAAACTAACAGCACTGTAAGTCAAATATACTGCAATAAAAATTTTAAGAAAAGTAAAATCACAGCACATATTCATGTTAAAAATGCAAAGAGTAAAGAAAGATATAAAATTTTTCCTATGACTTCTTTTCTGGAAAAAGACATTGTATATATTTCCAAACATGTTCCAGGAGCTCTGAAAAAAATTATTGATGTAAGTGACATTACTGCCAAATTTACAGAAATGAAAAAGAATTAAATAGAAAGCCATGAACAATTGTACAAGAAATGTGATTACCCAAATCAAATGGTTCTATTTCTACAAACACATAAGTTACCTAAATTGATTCAAGAAGTAAAAAAATCTGAGGCAACAAATAAGAAAAGAAAGTAATCCCATTCGTAATCAAAACCTATCAATTAAACAACAACAAAAAACAAGAGACCAAGGCCAGGTAACTTAACAGGTTAATTCTACCAAATATCCGAAGAAAAATTTACATCTAAAATGGAGGATGTGGGAACACTTCCTAACTCATTCTACTACACCACGTTTAGCCTGACACCAAAGTCAACTAGGACATGACAAGAAAAGTAATTTATAGATAAATACTTACTATGAATATAGATGGAAACATCCTCAAGAAAATGCTAGTAAATCATGTTCATTAGCTTATTAAAATGATGATATGCCATGATCTAGAGGGATTTATCCCAAGCATGCAAGGTTGGTTCAATATATAAATAAATTAATGTAATATACCATGTTAACTGAACAAAGTAATAACATACATATGTGATCATCTGAACTGATGAAGAAAGGGCATTTGACCAAATCCAACACTCAGACAACTAGAAATAGTAGAAACTTTCTCAACATGTTAAACGAAATTTTTGAAACACCTAAGCTAACATCGTACTCAATGTTGAAAAACTGAAGATTTCCCTCTAAAAGCAGTAACAAAGATGCAATGGAAAGATGACCATTTCACCACTACTACTCATCATTGTGTTGAAAGTTCTGACCAGAGCAATTAGGCAAGAAAAAGAACTAAGATACATTCAAACTGGAAAGAAATAAGTAAAATTATATCTATCTACAGATGACATGATCCTATATACATATACCAAATCCTGAAAAATTGACAGGAAACTTCTAGAGCCAATGATGGATTCAGCTATGACGCATAGGACAAGATCAACAACAAAAATCAACACTGTTACACTGTTATCAATAAACTGTCTGTAAAAAGAGGGAAAAAATAAATTTATATTGCATCTATAAAAGTAAAATACCTAGGAATAAATTTAAAATTAACATTTTGAGTTTATACATTAAAATACTTTTGTTCAGATGTCAGTACTACCCCAAGCTATCTAAAGATTTAAAATAATCTGTGTCAAAAATTCCAGCAGCCTTTTTCTTTTTGCAGAAAAGGAAAATTTCATCCATAAATTCAGAGGGTTTTAAGTAGTCCCAAATAGTCAAAACAATCTTAATAATGAAGAATACATTTGGCAGACACATTTCCTGATTTCTAAATGTACAATGCTACAGTAATTACAAGTGTAATTCTGGAATAAAGATATTTAGACCAATGGAATATAATTGAGGGTACAGGAATGAACTCATTATCAAAACTCTGTAATGGCTATTTCCCCTCACAGTAAAATCCCATTTCCTTATAGTCATGTTCAAGGACCCACATGACCTGATTCTCACTACCTTCTTGAACTCATTTCCAACCACTCTGCCTCTTACTCACCTAACTCTAGCCAAGAAGGCCTGCTTATTTTTTCAATGTTGTTCTCTCAATAGGCTTGTCCTGCTCTTGCCTTAATATTTTGTATGACAGTCCCCTCTACCTAGAAAGCTCATTGCCTGAATATTCTCATGATTAATTCTTACTCCTCTTTAAGTTTTGATAAAATAGCACATTGTTAGTAATTACACTATCTAAATCTTTAAATTACACATCCATGTCTCTAAAACCTATCAATCTCAGTCCTCCAAACTCTGTTTTACTATTTCATTTGCACTATTTTATTACTTTTGTACTATATTATTTTCTCATTTATTTTATGTCTTATGTTCACATAAATAAAAATTTTCAAAGCTAGCAGAAAGAGGAAATAATAAATATTTAAGCAGAGACAAATAAAATAGAGAATAGAAAAATAGTGAGAATCAATGAAACCAAAGTTGGCACTTTGAAAAGTAAAGAAATGATAGAACTTTAGCAACATACACATGCACACACACACAAAGGAGAAGAAGCAAGTTAGTAATATCAGAAATGAAAGTGGGAACATTACATCAGACATTACACAATTTAAAAAGTTTAGAAAATACTATGAATAACTGTATGGCAATGAATTAGATAACTGAGATGAACATATTCCAAAGAAAATATCTACCAAAAATGACTTAAGAAGAATATGAACTCTGAGCAGATCTACAACAAGCAAAACAAGTAAAGAGATTTAATCAGTAGTGAAACAACAAAAAAGAATTGTCCAACGTCAGATGGTGTTTCCAATATAATATCTAAAGAAGAATTAATAGCAATACTACACAAAGTCTTCCAAAACACAGAAGATAAGGGAACTCTTTCTCATTCCATAAGTTTAGCATTATCCTGATTTTAAAACCAGACAACGGCATAACAAGAAGAGTCTACAGATCAATACTTATGAATACAAATGCAAAAACCCCCAACAAAATTCTAGCACACCAAATCCAACAACATATTAGAAGAATTATCATCATGACCTGTGGAACTTACACTTGAAATGCAAGGATGGTTCAACATACAAAAAAACAATTAATATAACATACCATTAATAGAATGAAGAAAAAAATACTTTACCTCTTTTGAGACAGAAAAGTATTCAAGAAACTCCAACACACTTTCATGATAAAAACGTTCAGCAATGAATAATGTTTAAAAAAAGAGAGAGAGAGACTTCTTCAACCTAATAAAGAGCATTTAAAAAAATCCCCACAGTCAATGCAATAGCTAGTGAAAAGTGTAAATAGTACTATACTCCTATAAGCAGGAACAAGACAAAGATGCCTACCTTTTCTACTGATATTCTTATTAGACTGTAAGTTCTAGCCAGAGCAATAGGACAAAGAAAAGAAATAAAACATATATGGATTGTGGAGAAAGAAGTTCAACTCTCTCTACTCACAGATTATGTGATCTTATATAGAGAAAAATCATAAAAAGTCACCAAAAACCATCATAGCTAATCAATGAATTCATCCAAGTTTCAGGACACGATCAAAACAAAACACCAAGTATATTTCTATACACACATCACAAACCATCTAAAATGATAATTAAAAAAAATTTATAATAACATTCAAGCAGTAAAATACTGAAGAATAAATTTAACCAAAGAGAAGCAAGACTTATACGCTGAAAACTACAAACATTCCATACAAAGTAAAAGAAGACCTAAATAAACGCAAAGACATCTGTATTTATAGGTTGGAAGATGTAATATGATTTAAATGGTAATAATATTTAAATCAACCTGCAGATTCTACGCAATCCTAAACAAAACTCTACTTTTCTTGAGAACTGGAAGCCAATTCTAAAAGTTATATGGGGGACTTCCCTGGTGGTTCACTGGTTAAGAATCTGCCTGCCAGTGTAGGACACGTGGGTTGGAGCCCCAGTCTGGGAAGATCCCACATGCTGCGAAGCAACTAAGCTCATGAGCCACAACTAGTGAGCCTGTATTCTAGAACCCATGAGCCACAACCTCTGAGCCCGCATGCCACAAATACTGAAGCCCACATGCCTAGAGCCTGTGCTGTGCAACAATAGAAGCCACCACAATGAGAAGCCTGCTCACTGCAATGAAGAGTAGCCCCCATTCACTGCAACTAGAGAAAGCCTGTGCACAGCAACAAAGACCCAATGTCACCAAAAATAAAATTAATTAATTAAAAAGCAAATAAGCAAGACAATTGCAGACCATCACAGATCTTTTAAAAAAGAAAAAAAAAGTCATATGGAATTACAGGGGACCTCAAATACCAAAAACAAGTTTGACAAAAAAAACCTTTGCACGATCATGTCTGAAAAACTGGACTTCGTCATAATTTTTAAATTATGTATCAAAGAATAAAAGAAAGTGAAAAAACCTACAGAATGAGAGAAAATAGTTGCAAATCATATACCTCTTATACCCAGGTCTAGTTTCCAAAATATAGAGATAACTGTCATAACACAGCAACAAAAAGACAAACCACCCAAGTTTTAATGGGCATCCCAGTAAGATCACAAATGGTCAACCACCACATGAAAAATCTCAACATCATTAGTTATTAGGAAAATGCAAATAAAACCCACGGTAGTATGCCACCTCACATGTAATAGGATGACTATAATCATAAAAGGAAAACAATGCACAAAAGCAGAAAAAATCATAAAACAAAATGGAGAATAACTTTTTTTTAGATATGTAGATTTTGGACCTCTCCTGCACTGTTGGTGAGAATGAAAATGTTTCAGAACCTATGGAAAACAGTTCAGTGTTTTCAAAACATAAAAATCATACACATAAAATTTCCAATTGACCCAGTAATTCCATATCTAGCTATTTACCCAAAATAAATTAAACTATGTATTCAAACACCAATATATGTTTTTGTAAATCATCAACTAAGCTTGTCCATGATTCACTCACATTATTTTAGAAATTCAAGATGATATTCATAAGATATAAAACTGACAAATGGGGTGTTTATGAAGTTACTTTTTCTAAGTAAAGAACCATGGAAAACCAACAATAAAGCATCAAACTTACATAATGAGGCAGTACTGTTAAGACATACAAGATTATTTTAGAGGGCAAATAACCTGGAGAATAAAAATAGTGTGAAATAAATAAGCATTAATTTACTTACTGTTGCTCTGCATGCTATATTGCTGCAGTGGTATTGTGTTCTATTTCTACTTCTTCCATGTTTCTTGTCTGTTGTGGGTTTTCGTATCAGGCCAACTTTCTTTTTTTTTTTTTCATTTTTTTTTTTATACAGCAGGTTCTTATTAGTTACCTATTTTATACATATTAGTGTATATATGTCATCAGGCCAACTTTCTTCATGTTGGCTATAAGATGGCTATCATCTTATCAAACTAGCATCATACTCATAACTGATTATTCTGAATAAAGAGAAAATGAACCTATAACAGAATGACTGCAGATGGTGATCATCAATTATGAAGATTAATACATTGCATATAAAAAAGTGAGGCATTCTGACATTCTCCTCTTTGAGGAAAGTACATTAACACCTCTTGTGAAATATTCTTATTCAAACCTAAATTCAGCAAATACTGACGCTATCACTTCATGGAAAATAAGGGAGAAGAATCTGCAAATGACACCATGGAGTGGCCAAATCCTGAGAAAATATGCAGTAGAAAATCAACACTCTTTTCCCTCAAATTACAAGGAAAAAAAAAGAGAGGGGTAAATGTACACATTTTAAAAGTTAAGGGGGGAGGAGGAAGATGGCAGAAGAGTAAGACGCGGAGATCACCATCCTCCCGAAAGATACACCAGAAATACATCTACACGTGGAACAACTCCTACAGAACACCTACTGAACGTTGGCAGAAGACATCAGACCTCCCAAAAGGCAAGAAACCCACCTCGTACCTGGATAGGGCAAAAGAAAATATAATAAACAGACAAAAAGGATAGGGACGGGACCTGTACCAGTGGGAGGAAGCTGTGAAGGAGGGAAGGTTTCCACACACTAGGAAGCCCCTTCGCAGGCGGAGACTGTGGGTGGTGGAGTGGGAAGGCTTCAGAGAAGCAGAGGACAGCACAGCAACAGCGGTGCGGAGGGCAAAGTGGAGAGATTCCCGCACAGAGGATCAGTGCCGACCAGCACTCACCAGCCCGAAAAGCTTGTCTGCTCAGCCACCAGGGTGGGCGGGGACTGGGAGCTGAGGCTCGGGCTTCGGTCAGAGTACAGGGAGAGGACTGGGGTTGGCGGCGTGAACAAAGCCTGCAGGGGGTTAGTGCACCACTAACTAGCAGGAAGGGAGTCTGGGAAAAGGTTTGGAGCTGCCAAAGAGGCAAGAGACTTTTCCTTGCCTCTTTGTTTCCTGGTGTGCGAGGAGAGGGGATTAAGAGCACTGCTTAAAAGAGCTCCAGGGACAGGCGCGGGCCCTGGCTAACAGCGCGGACCACAGACATGGGCATGAGATGCTAAGGTTGCTGCTGCCGCCATCAAAAAGACTGTGTGCGAGCACAGGTCACTATCCACACCTCCCTTCTTGGGAGCCTATGCAGCCCGCCACTACCAGGATTCCAGGATCCAGGTACAACTTCCCTGGGAGAACACATAGTGCGCCTCAGGCTGCTGCAATGTCACGCTGGGCTGTGCCTCTGCAGGCTCGCCCCGCACTCCACACCCCTCCCTACCCACGGCCTGAGGGAGCCAGAGCCAACGAATCAGCTGCTCCTTTAACCCCGTCCTGTCTGAGCGAAGAACAGACGCCCTCCAGTGAACTACACGAAGAGGCGGGGCCAAATCCAAAGCTGAGCCCCAGGAGCTGTGAGAACAAAGAAGAGAAAGGGAAATCTCTCCCCGAAGCCTCAGGAGCAGCGGATTAAAGCTCCACAATCAACTTGATGTACCTGCATCTGTGGAATACATGAATAGACAATGAATCAACCCAAATGGAGAAGGTGGATTTTAGGAGCAAGATTTATTATTTTTTCCCCTTTTCCTCTTTTTGTGAGTGTGTATGTGTATGCTTCTGTGTGAGATTTTGTCTGTATAGCTTTGCTTTCACCATTTGTCCTACGGTTCTATCCGTCTGTGTTTTGTTTTGTTTTTTTACTTTAAAAATTTTTTTCTTAATAATTATTTTTAATTTTACTAACTTTATTTTATTTTACTGCACTTTGATTTTCTCTTAAACTTTTCCTTACTTTCTTTCTCCTCTTTCTTTCTTTCTTTAAATTTTTCTCCCTTTTATTCTGAGCTATGTGAATGAAAGGCTCTTGCTGCTCCAGTCAGGAGTGAGTGTTGTGCGTCACAGGTGGGAGAGCCAACATAAGGAAACTGGTCCACAAGAGACCTTCCAGCAACACATAATAATACACAATGAAAATCTCCCAGAGATCTCCATCTCAACACCAACAACCAGCTTCAATAAATGACCAACAAGCTACAGTGCTGGACACACTATGCTAAACAACTAGCAAGACAGGAACACAACCCCACCCATTAGCAGAGAACTTGCCTAAAATCATAATAAGTCCACAGTCACCCCAAAACACAGCACCACACGTGGAACTGCCCACCAGAAAGACAAGATCCAGCCTCATCCACCAGAACACAGGCACTAGTCCCCTCAACCAGGAAGCCTACACAACCCACTGACGCAACTTTAACCAGTGGGGACAGACACCAAAAACAACGGGAACTATGAACCTGCAGCCTGCAAAAAGGAGACCCAAACAGAGTAAGGTAAGCAAAATGAGAAGACAGAAAAACACACAGCAGATGAAGAAGCAAGATAAAAACCCACCAGACCAAACAAATGAAGAGGAAATAGGAAGTCTACCTGATAAAGAATTCAGAATAATGAAAGTAAAGATGACCCAAAATCTTGGAAATAGAATACAGAAAATGCAAGAAACAAGGACCAAGAAGAACTAAAGATGAAACAAGCAACAATGAACAACACAATAAATGGAATTAAAAATACTCTACATGGGATCAATAGCAGAATGACTGAGACAGAGGAACGGATAAGTGACCTGGAAGATAAAATAGTGGAAATAATTACTGCAGAGTAGAATAAAGAAAAAAGAATGAAAAGAACGGAGGACAGTCTCAGAGACTTCTGGGAAAACATTAAATGCACCATCTGAATTACAGGGGTCCGAGAAGAAGAAGAGAAAAAGAAACGGACTGAGAAAATATTTGAAGAGATTATAGTTGAAAACTTCCCTAATATGGGAAAGGAAATCGTTAATCAAGTCCAGGAAGCATAGAGAGTCCCATACAGGATAAATCAAAGGAGAAACACTCAAAGACACGTATTAATCAAACTGTCACAAATTAAATACAAAGAAAACATATTAAAAGCAGCAAGGGAAAAACAACAAATGACACACAAGGGAATCCCCATAAGGTTAACAGTTGATCTTTCAACAGAACTCTGCAAGCCAGAAGGGACTCTCAGGACATATTTAAATGATGAAGGAAAAAAACCTACAACCAAGATTAATCTACCCAGCAATGATCTCATTTAGATTTGATGAAGAAATTAAAACCTTTACAGCCAAGCAAAAGCTGAGAGACTTCAGCACCACTGAAAACCAGCTTTACAACAAATGCTAAAGGATCTCCTCTAGGCAAGAAACAAAAGAGAAGGAAAAAACCTACAATAACAAACTCAAAACAATTAAGAAAATGGGAATAGGAAGATACATATCGATACCTGCCTTAAATGTAAATGGATTAAATGCTCCCACCAAAAGACATACACTGCCTCTATGCATATACAAAAAAAAGACCCATATATATGCTGTCTACAAGAGACCCACTTCAGACCTAGAGACTCATAAAGACTGAAAATATGGAGATGGCAAAAGATATTCCATGCAAATGGAAACCAAAAGAAAGCTGGAGTAGCAGTTCTCATATTGGAAAAAATAGACTTTAAAATAAAGACTATTAGAAGATCCAAAAAGGACACTACATAATGATCAAGAGATCGATCCAAGAAGAAGATATAACAATTGTAAATATTTATGCACCCAACATAGGAGCACCTCAATACATAAGGCAAATACTGACAGCCATAAAAGGGGAAATCGACAGTAACGCATTCATAGAAGGGAACTTTAACACCCCATTTTCACCAATGGACAGATTATCAAAAATGAAAATAAATAAGAAAACACAAGCTTTAAATGATACAATAAACAAGATGCACTTAATAGATACTTATAGGACATTCCATCCAAAAACAACAGAATAAACATTTTTCTCAAGTGCTCATGGAATATTCTCCAGGATAGATCATATCTTGGGTCACAAATCAAGCCTTGGTAAATTTAAGAAAATTGAAATCATATCAAGTATCTTTTCCGACCACAATGCTAAGAGACTAGATATCAATGACAGGAAAAGATCTGTAAAAAATACAAACACATGGAGGCTACACAATACAATACTTACTAACGAAGTGATAACTGAAGAAATCAAAGAGGAAATCAAAATATACTTAGAAACAAATGACAATGGAGACATGATGACCCAAAACCTATGGGATGCAGCAAAAGCAGTTCTAAGAGGGTAGTTTAGAGCAATATAATCCTACCTTAAGAAACAGGAAACATCTCGAATAAACAACCTAACCATACACATAAAGCAATTAGAGGAAGAAGAATAAAAAAAACCCCCATAGTTAGCAGAAGGAAAGAAGTCATAAAGATGAGATCAGAAATAAATGAAAAAGAAATGAAGGAAATGATAGCAAAGATCAATAACACTAAAAGCTGGTTGTTTAAGAAGATAAACAGAATTGAAAAATCATTAGCCAGACTCATCAAATAAAAAAGGGAGAAGACTCAAATCAATAGTATTAGAAATGAAACAGGAGAAGTAACAACTGACACTGCAGAAATACAAAAGATAATGAGAGATTACTACAAGCAACTCTATGCCAATAAAATGTACAACGTGGAAGAAATGCACAAATTCTTAGAAATGCACAACCTGCCAAGACTGAATCAGGAAGAAATAGAAAATATGAACAGACCAATCACAAGCACTGAAAATTAAACTGTGAATAAAAATCTTCCAACCGACAAAAGCCCAGGACCAGATGGCTTGACAGGCGAATTCTATCAAACATTTGGAGAAGAGCTAACACCTATCCTTCTCAAACTCTTCCAAAATATAGCAGAGGGGGGGAACATTCTCAAATTCATTCTATGAGGCCACCATCACCTTGATACCAAAACCAGACAAGGATGTCACAAAGAAAGAAAACTACAGGCCAATATCACTGATGAACATAGATGCAAAAATCATCAGGAAATACTAGCAAACAGAATCCAACAGCATATTAAAAGGATCATACATCATGATCAAGTGGGGTTTATTCCAGGAATGCAAGGATTCTTCAATGTACGCAAAACAATCAATGTGATATACCATATTACCAAATTGAAGGAGAAAAACCATATGGTCCTCTCAATAGATGCAGAGAAAGCTTTCGACAAAATTCAACACCCATTTACGATAAAAAACCCTGCAGAAAGTAGGCATAGAGGAAACTTTCCTCAACATAATTAAGGTCATATATGACCAACTCACAGCCAACATCGTCTTCAATGGTGGAAAACTGAAAGCATTTCCACTAAGATCAGGTACAACACAAGGTTGCCCCCTCTCACCACTCTTATTCAACATAGTTTTGGAAGTTTTAGCCACAGCAATCAGAGATTAAAAGGAAATAAGAGGAATACAAATAGGAAAAGAAGAATAAAGCTATCACTGTTTGCAGATGACATGACACTATACATAGAGAATCCTAAAGATGCTACCAGAAAACTACTAGAGCTAATCAATGAATTTGGTAAAGTAGCAAGATACAAAATTAATGCACAGAATACTCTGTCATTCCTATACCCTAATGATGAAAAATCGGACATTGAAATCAAGAAAACACTCCCATTTACCACTGCAATGAAAAGGATAACAAATCTAGGAATAAACCTACCTAAGGAGACAAAAGACCTGTATGCAGAAAATTATAAGACACTGATAAAAGTAATTAAAGATGATACAAATAGATGGAGAGATATACAATGTTCTTGCATTGGAAAAATCAACAATTGTGAAAATAACTCTACTACCCGAAGCAATCTACAGATTCAATGCAATCCCTATCAACTACCACTGACATTTTTCACAGAACTAGAACAAAAACTTTCACAATTTGTATGGAAACATAAAAGACCCCGAATAGCCAAAGGAATATTGAGAACGAAAAATGGAGCTGGAGGAAGCTGGCTCCCTGACTTCAGACTATACTACAAAGCTACAGTAATCAAGACAGTATGGTACTGGCAAAAAAACTGAAATATAGATCAATGGAACAGGACAGAAAGCCCAGAGATATATCCACGCACATATGGTCACCTTCTCTTTGACAAAAGAGGCAGGAATGTACAGTGGAGCTTCTTCAATAAGTGGTGCTGGGAAAACTGGACAGGTACATGTAAAAGTATGAGATTAGAACACTCTCTAACATCATACACAAGAATAATCTCAAAATGGATTAAAGACCTAAATGTAAGGCCAGAAGCTATGAAACTCGTAGAGGAAAACATAGGCAGAATGCTCTCTATGACATAAATCACAGCAGGATCCTTTTTGACCCACCTCCTAGAGAAATGGAAATGAAAACAAAAATAAACAAATGGGACCAATGAAACTTCCAAGCTTTTGCACAGCAAAGGAAAACATAAATAAGACTAAAAGACAAACCTCAGAATAGGAGAAAATATTTGCAAATGAAGTAACTGACAAAGGATTTATCTCCAATATTTACAAGCAGCTCATGCAGCTCCATAACAAAAAACAAACAACCCAATCCAAAAATGGGCAGAAGACCTAAATAGACATTTCTCCAAAGAAGATGTACAGATTGTCAACAAACACATGAAAGAATTCTCAACACCATTAATCATTAGAAAAATGCAAATCAAACTACAATGAGATATCATCTCACACTGTTCAGAATGTTCGTCGTCAAAAAATCCATAAACATTAAATGCTGGAGAGGGTGTGGAGAAAAGGGAACACTCTTGCAGTGCTGTTGGGAATGTGAATTGGTACAGCCACTATGGAGAACAGTATGGAGGTTCCTTAAAAAACTACAAATAGAACTACCATATGACCCAGCAATACCAGTACTGGGCGTATACCCTGAGAAAACCATGATTCAAAAAGTCATGTACGAAAATGTTCATTGCAGCTGTATTTACAATAGCCAGGAGATGGAAACAACTTTACTGTCCATCATCGGATGAATGGATAAAGAAGATGTGGCACATATATAGAATGGAATATTACTCAGCCATAAAAAGAAACGCAATTGAGTTATTTGTAGTTAGGTGGATGGACTTAAAGTGTGTCATACAGAGTGAAGTAAGTCAGAAAGAGAACGATAAATAGCTTATGCTAACAGATATATATGGAATTTAGGGAAAAGAAATGTCATGAAGAACCCAGGGGTACGACAGGAATAAAGACACAGACCTACTAGAGAATGACCTTGAGGATATGGTGAGGGGGAAGTGTACGCTGTGACAATGTGAGAAAGTGGCACTGACATATATACACTACCAAACGTAAAAGAAATTGCTAGTGGGAAGCAGCCGTATAGCACACGGAGATCACCTCGGTGCTTTGTGACCACCTAGAAGGGTGGGATACGGAGGGTGGGAGTTAGGGAGACGCAAGAGGGAAGAGATATGGGAACATATGTATAACTGATTTACTTTGTTATAAAGCAGAAACTAACACACCATTGTAAAGCAATTATACTCCAATAAAGATGTAAAAAAAAAAAAAGACAATGCATTAAAAAAAATGTTAAAAAAGTGCATTCACTTCTCACAGTTTTAAACTTACTTTGAATACTGAAAAAAAATGTCTTTATATAGAGAAACTATATTATTAAATTTTTAATGTGTGATGTTACATTATCTGTTTGCTTTAAGAGAACTAATCTTTTAGAGGAGAATTTCTCAACCTCAAAATTATTGACATTTTGGCCTTTTTTACATATGCATTGATGATAGTATTTCACTTACAGAACTTGATTCTAAGAAAATCAGAAATGTAAAGAAAGAACTATCCACAGAGTTGTTCACAGTAGGCTTACTGAAAACAGAAAAAGAAAAGTGTATGTTGGGGCATCTCATACCACTCAGCGGGTGCTGTGAAATAAATTGTGGAGTATTTATGTAACAGATTATTTTGTATCCATTTTACATGACGTTTAAAAGAAATTTTTACTGGCATTAAAATTTTTGCAGCATAGTATTAAGTAAAAACATCAGCCTTCAAATATATGATTATATATTATAAAAATTATATTATACATACAAACACACATATACAGTTGATCTCAGTTATTGAAGAAACATATATTCACGGAGACAAGTTTGAAAAGAAATAAACCAAAATATCAAGTAATTATACACAAGGTCTTTTCTAAAATGCTTTATTTTTAATATTTTTCTGCATTTTCTGATTTTCCTTTATAAGTGTCTGTTTTAAGATCAGAAAAATCAGAAATATCTATTTTAACAAGAAGAGCTAAAAATCTCTATAAAATTCATATCTATATAATTATTCAAAATAATGAAAAAAGTTTTCATTACTCATTCTATTTCATTTTTTATTCATTCATTTCATTATTTCATTTTTTATATTGAGAAGGCATGGAAACATGTAATATCTCATGAGAAATTTTTTCTTCAGTTAATATTTTAACATAAAACAACTCTGGTTTTTAGAGGGCAAATAATCTGGATAATATAAATAGTGTGAAATAAATAAGCATTAATTTACTTACTGTTGCTCTGCATGCTATATTGCTCTAGCGGTATTGTGTTCTATGTCTACTTCTTCCACAGTTTCAAGGAAGAAAAGTCAACAGTCTTTGTGCGCTTACTTGTAGATCTCTAAACCTAAAATATTCCAACTTGAAAGCTCAAAAGTAAGAGTGAGAGACAAGTAAGTGAAAGGGGTACATAACGTTTTATGTTCACTTGGCTTTCAATGAATTACCTTTAGCAAAGTTCAAGATTATGTAAGCTCATCTCTGATATCTTTTCTTTACTTTTCAACCTACTACAATGTAATTGAGTCCCCAAAACTAAAAGGTAAAATCTCAGAAATGTTTTTATAGGCTGTCCCTCTTAACCCCCTACCCCCACTTGCCCCCTCGTCCCATCCCTCTCCCCACTGCTAAGCACTAGTTTTTTTCTCTGTATCTCTGAGTCTCTCTCTGTTTTGTCATATTCATTCATTTTACTTTTTAGATACATGTAAGTGACAACATACAGTATTTGTCTTGCTCTGTCTGACTTATTTCACTAAGCTCAATACCCTACAGGTCCATCCATGTTGTTGCAAATGGCTATATATAGATAAGCAACAAGGTTATATCATACAGCACAGGGACTACAGCCTTTATTTTATAATAAGTATAAATAGAGTAAATCTATAAACACATTGAATCATTATGTTGAACACTTGAAACTAGTATACTATTGTAAATCAACTATAACTTGACTTAAAGAAAAGAAAGGTTTTGATAGTTAGAATGAAATGTTTCAAATTAAAATGTCTGGATGTGTCCATATTATGTACAACAAAAGAAAATTAATCCATAAATACTGTATTGAAATATGAAAAGTGGAATTCAGAGAGTTCCTAATCAAGTGATAATAAATACAAAATAATTACATAATACTTATTATTCTATTATACACTATACAAAATAACATTCTTTTTATATAAGATGCTTATATAAAACTTTATGACTTTACTGTCCCAAGAATTAATAATTTTGATTAAGTTTCTCTGGAATCATTGATCCTCCCCTTGCCCCCCAAATTTACTTGTAGACATCTGCACCTTCAACATATCTTGTACCCTAAGCCCTAAGTTGCATTCTTGCAATACAGTTTTTAACTTATTCAGGAATAGATTTCCTGATTACAGATGTATCTGTGTTTATGATCACTTCATAAAAGACAATCTTTTGAGAAAAGAATTCCCTGGTTGGCTGAAGGAACATTAAAATGTTAATATTCTTTGCTGGTTCCAGAAGAAGGAAATAAGAAATTCAGCAACCCAGAAATAAAGAAAAATGAAAATAATTTTTAGTTTGATGGAGCTAAGGAAATTATGTGTTCATGCTATTGAAATTGTCAATTATCAATGTCTCCTAGTATAACTTTTTTGTCAAGATAAAAGAGGCTTTGAAAATAAATATATTTTACATTTGTTTACTTGGTTGTTTTTTTAATAGTCACATAAAAGCCTACTCATCAACATTTAATGCTTGACAACAGGACTTCCAGGAAGAAAGATAATATAATAACATTTATTAGGCCTCTCACCTGTGCAGAATTGCAGAATATTTTCATATGCATTATTTCATCGAATCTGTCCACCAGCTGTGAAAGAAACCCCTGTTACCCATGTCTTTTGACGCTTAAGAAACTTAACAAGAGGTTAGGAAGCAACTCAAGATCACACAATTTAACGAGTCACTCTGAGTGGATTCAGGTATGATGATTCTAACTGAAATAAGTCACACAGAAAAAGAAACATCATAAGATATCACTAATACACGGAATGTAAACTTGGCTACACAGGAACTGAATTACAAGCCACTAAATTAACCTTAGCCAGTGGAGGCAGACACCAAAACCAATGGGAATTATGAACGTGCAGACTGTGAAAAGGAGAACCAAAACACAGTAAGTTAAGCAAAATAGGAAGACATAAATATGCAGCAGATAAAGGAGCAAGGTAAAAACCCACCAGATCAAACAAATGAGGAGGAAATAAGCAGCCTACCTGAAAAACAATTCATGGTAATGACAGTAAAGTTGATCCAAATCTTGGAAATAGAATGGAGAAAATACAAGAAATGTTCATCTTTCCATGGTTCATTTTTCCTGCATGTTTGTATGCTCAGAAAAAAACCAAAAAACGTGGTATATTTGAATGATCACAGATAGGAGTGATACAAATTGAAGCCTTTGGTCTGAATGGCTGATGTATGCTATTGGAAACTCTTTTACATCAGTGAGTATTTGGGGCAGTAATGGGTATTTTTATCAGGTGTAGAGGTGATAAATAAATTATTATACAAGTTTACTACATCGACTATTTTGATTAACTCATACAATCTTTTCTAAAGCAAGAACAAAATATAAAATGAGTATTCAAGGATTAAAGGTGAGTGCTGAGTTATTACTATTCTGTTTATTGCCATTGTATGTTCCTCCTGATATAAATGATAATAGACATGTTCTATTGATTAAGGTAGGGAATTCTTGTGGAAATTGTTAATTTAATGGCTACTCTGAAAAATCTACATCAGATTTTACTTAGTTATTGGTCTTTTAAGATTTCATTGAAAATAAATATTGTGGTCTTGAATTTTATCTTTTGCAGAAAAAAGTCTCTTCTTTATTGTCAAATACCTCTGTAAAATGACAAGATTCCACCATGGCAGAATTGCTGACATGCAGAACTGCTGTGTACTGGATTACTCTGCCCCCCACCGCCCATATTTATAATTAACTTAAGTTCTATTCCATTCCCTAGTTCTTCCTCTCAATCTTCTGGATATTGCTTTAGAGACCAACTGCTTGCATAATTAACACTAAACCCAGAGGTACGTTTATCTAATAATGCATTTTTAAATATGTATGTTCATGACTGGGTTGCATAGACTCTATAGATGAAAGCAACATGTTTGCTCCTCTTTCTCAGAGTCTGGGTTAACTAAATACCAGATGCTGTTTGTCATTGCACTTCTTTGCTCTTCGATATCTCTCTGGAGGAACATCACAGTGTTCACAATGTGGTGGCCTTGCTGAAAGACTTCTTGTTGGATCCCCTTCTCACCAGGGATCTGTACACAGCTTTCATCAATACTCTCTGTGCAAAATCCAGTGATTTGAAAAAAAGAGTCCCTGGGTTACTGGGATGTCCAATTCACTCATCAAACCTGGTACATGTGTTTCCTAATAACTTTTCACCGTATTTATTGGTCTTTAATGATCGGGCTATTGGGGAAATTTTCTGAGACTTATCCTAGGGAGAATTAGCAAGAAGAAAGTTGCAATAAAACAAGTGGAAGTAACCAAGAAAAATTTGGGATGCCTTTAAACGACTCTAGGATACTAGAGATTGCTATAAATTGATGATTTGGAGTAACAGACAGAGTTCACACTGAGTCTGTGCCTAAAATTGAGTTTGCATTTCTGGAACCTAGAGTGAGAAGGGGGGGCAGGAAACATTCCAGGGAAATCAGGATGGCATAGCCCAGTGTCAGGACTTCCAGTGTGGCTGCTTCAGGTCTAGAGACACAGATCCCACACAGGGGAAAAGGACAAGGAGAGGGAGGAGGAACAATCAGAACTGTTTCAGCCTCCATGAATTTCTTCATCCATGCTACAGTTAAGATCACAAAAGAGAGAGAAGACACTGACATTGGGCCATATCTTGATTATTGCCAACAAAAAGTATACCTCATATATTGCTCAACAGACAACGGCCTCAAATGTGCTCTAAACTCAAATTTAAGAACATTCACAGGTTCTCAGTCATTGTTAGCAAATAGTTAACAACCATGGATGACTGTGATCCATAAAATATGTGATGATTTATACCAGGGAAAGGAGTGAGAAGAAAATAAGGGACATGAAGTTACCTTTCTAACCTGGATTATAATGATTTCTCTGGATGTTACATTTCCCCAGGTCGATTTTATCTTTCTATCTCTCATAGAACCTTACTGTTAAATTGTTAAAGCAATGGGAGAGTGGGTGAAGGAATGAATTGTGATCTGCCTTGCTAATCCTTTTCTGAAGGCAGTTGAGCATGAAGGGCATGACGTCCCCCTTTGACTTACTTGAAGCGCCTCTTTTTGCTTTGCTTAGTGTTGGAGCCTGAGGAAGAGCTGGCCACCTTGCAGCTCCTCATATACCTTCTACCTCCCTGCAATTGTGACATGCTTCACCGGCTGCTGCAGTTCCTCTCCATCACGGCCAGGCACACTGAGGACAACATCAGCAAAGACGGGTAAGAGCTGTGCTGCCCACCACCATGACAGATGCTCTGGTTCTTCCTTTTACCTGTTTTAAAAGGGAGACCTAAAAAATAATACAAATGGATGACTATGCAAAACAGAAACAGTACATCAAGGAGGCAGCCCCGAGAGAGCACTGCAGTGTTGAGACCATCTTAACACAGTACATGTGACTCAAGGCAGCCGTGTGGCTGACAGGGCCTTGGTGCTCCAGCTGAATGTCAGGCCTGAGCCTCTGAGGTGGGAGAGCCGAATTCATGACATTGGTCCACCAGAGACCTCCTGGCCCCAAGTAATACCAATTGGTGAGAGGTCTGCCAGAGATCTCTGTCTCAACGTTATGACCCAGCTCCACCCAACGGCCAGCAACCTCCAGTGCTGGATGCCCCATGCCAAACAACTAGCCAGACAGGAACATAACCCCACCCATTAGCAGAGAGGCTGTGTAAAATCATACTAAGTTCACAGATACCCCAAAATACAGCACCGGATGCCGACCTGTCCACTGAAAAGACAAGATCCAGCCCTACCCACCCTGCCTGGAACACAGGCACCAGTCCCCTCCACCAGGAAGCCTACACAAGCCACTAAATTAACCTTAGCCAGTGGAGGCACACACCAAAACCAATGGGAATTATGAACATGCAGACTGTGAAAAGGAGAACCAAAACACAGTAAGTTAAGCAAAATAGGAAGACATAAATATGCAGCAGATAAAGGAGCAAGGTAAAAACCCACCAGATCAAACAAATGAGGAGGAAATAAGCAGCCTACCTGAAAAACAATTCATGGTAATGACAGTAAAGTTGATCCAAATCTTGGAAATAGAATGGAGAAAATACAAGAAATGTTAACAAGGACCTAGAAGAACTAAAGAGCAAACAGACAATGATGAAAAACACAACAAATGAAATTAAAAATACTCTAGAAGGAATCAATAGCAGAATAACTGAGGCAGAAGAATGGATAAGTGACCTTAAAGAAAAAAAATGGAAATAACTACTGAGAAGCAAGATAAAGAAAATGAATGAAAAGAATTGAGGACAGTCTCAGACTTCTGGGACAATATAAAATGCACCAGCATTCATATTATACGGGTCCCAGCAGAAGAAGAGAAAATGAAAGTGTCTGAGAAAATATTTGAAGAGATTATAGTTGAAAAATTCCCTAACATGGGAGAGGAAATAGTCAAGTCCAGTCAAGTCCAGGAAGCGCAGAAAGTCCCATACAGGATAAATCCAAGGAGGAACACACCAAGACACATATTAATCAAACTATCAAAAATTGAATTCAAAGAAAAAATATTAAAAACAGCAAGGGGAAAGCAACAAGTAATATAAAATGGAATCCCCATAGGGTTAACAGCTGATCTTTCAGCAGAAACTCTGCAAGCCAGAAGGGAGTGGCAGGACATATTTAAAGTGATGAAAGGGAAAAAACTATAACCAAGATTACTATACCCTGCAAGGATCTCATTCAGATTCGACAGAGAAATTAAAACATTTACAGACAAGCAAAAGTTAAGAGAAGGCTTCCCTGGTGGCACAGTGGTTGAGAGTCCGCCTGCCGATGCAGGGGACGTGGATTCGTGCCCCGGTCCGGGAGGATCCCACATGCCGCGGAGCAGCTGGGCCTGTGAGCCATGGCCGCTGAGCCTGCGTGTGCAGAGCATGTGCTCTGCAACTGGAGAGGCCAAGGCAGTGAGAGGCACGCGTACCGCAAAAACAAAAACAAAAAAACGAACAAAAAGTTAAGAGAATTCAGCACCACCAAACCAGCTTTACAACAAATGCTAAAGGAACTTCTCTAGGCAGGAAACAAGAGCAGGAAAAGAACTACAATAACAAAACCAAAACAATTAAGAAAATGGTAATAGGAATATACATATAATTACCTTAAATATAAATGGATTAAACGCTCCAACTAAAAGACAGACACTGGTGGAACAGATACAGAAACAAGACCTGTATATATGCTGTCTACAAGAGACCCACTTCATACCTAGGGACACATACAGACTGCAAGTGAGGGGATGGAAAAGATATTCCATGCAAATGGAAACCAGAAGAAAGCTGGAGTAGCAATTCTTATCAGACAAAATAGAATTTAAAATAAATACTATTAGAAGAGACAAAGAGGGACACTACATAATGATCAAGGGATCTATCCAAGAAGAAGATAAAACAATTGTAAATATTTATGCCCCCAACATGGAGCACCTCAATATATAAGGCAAATTCTAACAGCCATAAAAGTGGAAATTGACAGTAACACAATAATAGTAGGGGACTTTAACACCGCACATTCACCAAAGGACAGATCATCCAAAATGAAAATAATTAAATACAAGCTTTGAATGACACATTAAACAAGATGGACTTAATTGATATTTATAGGACATTCCATCAAAAAACAACAGAATACATTTTCTGCTCAAGTGCTCATGAAACATTCTCCAGGATAGATCATATCATGGATCACAAATCAAGCTTTTGTGAATTTAAGAAAATTGAACTCATATCTTTTCTAACCACAACGCTATGAGACTAGATATTAATTACAGGAAAAAAACCCCGTAAAATATACAAATACATGGAGGCTAAACCATATGCTGCTAAATAACCAAGAGATCATTGAAGAAATCAAAGAGGAAATCAAAAAATATCTAGAAACAAATAATGAAAACATGATGACCCAAAACCTATGGGATGCAGCAAAAGCAGTTCTAAGAGGGAAGTTTATAGCAATACAATCCTACCTCAAGAAACAAGAAAAATCTCAAATAAACAACCTAACCTTATACCTAAAGCAGTTAGAGAAAGAAGAACAAAAAATCCCCAAAATTAGGAGAAGGAAAGAAATCATAAAGATCAGATCAGAAATAGATGAAAAAGAAATTAAAGAAACAATAGCAAAGATCAAGAAGACTAAAAGCTGGTTCCCTGAGAAGATAAACAAAATTAATAAACCAGTAGACAGACTCATCAAGAAAAAAAGGGAGAAGACTCAAATCAACAGAATTAGAAATGAAAAAGGAGAAGTAACAACTGACACTGCAGAAATATAAAAAACCATGAAGGATTACTACAAGCAACTATATGCCAGAAAAATGGACAACCAGGAAAATATGGACAAATTCTTAGAAACGCACGACCTTCTGAGATTTAAACAGACAAATCAGAAGCACTGAAATCGAAACTATGATTAAAAATCTTCCAACAGGGCTTTCCTGGTGGCGCAGTAGTTGACAGTCTGCCTGCCAATGCAGGGGACGCGGGTTCGTGCCCCGGTCTGGGAGGATCCCACATGCCGTGGGGCGGCAGGGCCCGTGAGCCATGGCCACTGGGCCTGTGCATCCAGAGCCTGTGCTCCACAACGGGAGAGGCCACAACAGTGAGAGGCCTGTGTACTGCAAAAAATAATAATAAAATCTTCCAACAAACAGAAGTCCAGGAGCAGATGGCTTCACAGGCGAATTCTATCAAACATTTAGAGAAGAGCTAACACCTATCCTTCTCAAACTCTTCCAGAATATAGCAGAGGGAAGACCACTCCCAAAATCATTTTACGAGGTCACCATCAGCTTGATACCAAAACCAGACAAAAATGTCACAAAAAAAGAAAACTACAGACAATATGAACATAGACGCAAAAATCCTCAAGAAAATTGTAGCAAACAGAATCCACATTAAAAGGATCATACACCATGATCAAGTGGTGTTTATCCCAGGAATGCAAGGATTCTTCAATATACGCAAATCAAGCAATGTGATACACCATATTAACAAACTGAAGGATAAAAACCATATGATAAACACAATAGAGGCAGAAAAATCTTTCAACAAATTCAACACCCATTTATGATAAAAACTCTCCAGAAAGTAAACAGAGAGGGAACTTACCTCAACAAAGAAAAGGTCATGTATGACAAACCCACAGCCAACCTCATTCTCAATACTTAAAAACTGAAACCATTTCCTCTAAAATCAGGAACAAGATAAGGATGCCACCTCTCACCAATATTATTCAACATAGTTTTGGAAGTTTTAGCCACAATAATCAGAAAAGAAGAAGAAATAAAAGGAATACAAATCAGAAAAGAAGTAAAGCTGTTACTGTTTCAGATGACATGATACTATACATAGACAATCCCAAAGATTTTGCCAGAAATGTACTAGAGCTAATCAATGAATTTGTTAAAGTAGCAGGATACAAAATTAATGCACCGAAATCTCTTGCATTCCTATATACTAATGATGAAATATCTGAAATAGAAATAAGGAAACACTCCCATTTACCACTGCAACAAAAAGAATAAAATATCTAGGAATAAACCTACCTAAGAAGACAAAATACCTGTATGCAAAAAACTATGACACTTATGAAAGACATTAAAGATGATACAAACAGATGGAGAGATACACCATGTTCTTGGATTGGAAGAATCAGCATTGTGAAAATGACTATAATACCCAAAGCTATCTACATATTCCATGCAAGCCCCATCAAACTACCAATGGCATTTTTCACAGAACTAAAACAAAAAATTTCACAATTTGTATGGAAACACAAAAGACCCTGACAGCCAAAGCAATCTGGGGAAAGAAAAACGGGGCTGGAGGAATCAGGCTCCTGGACTTCGGACTATACTAAAAAGCTACAGTAATCAAGACAATATGGTACTGGCACAGAAACAGAAATATAGATCAATGGTACGGGATAGAAGCTCAGAGATAAACTCACGCACATATGATCACCTTAGCTTTGATAAAGGAGGCAAGAATATACAGTGGAGAAAAGACAGCCTCTTCAATAAGTGGTGCTGGGAAAACTGAACAGCTACACATAAAAGAATGAAATTAGAACACTCCCTAACACCATACACAAAAATAAACTCAAAATGGATTAAAGAGCTAAATGTAAGAGCAGACACTATAAAACTCTTAGAGGAAAACATAGGCAGAGCACTCTATGACATACAACACAGCAAGATCCTTTTTGACCCACCTCCTAGAGAAATGGAAATAAAAATAAACAAATGGGACCTAATGAAACTTAAAAGCTTTGCGCAGCAAAGGGAAACATAAACAAGATGAAAAGACAACCCTCAGAATTATAGAAAATATTTTCAAATGAAGCCACTACAAACGATTAATCTCCAAAATTTACAAGCAGCTCATGCAGCTCAATAACACAAAAACAAACAACCCAATCCAAAAGACCTAAATAGACATTTCTCCAAAGAAGATATATAGACTGCCAACAAACACATGAAAGAATGCTCAACATGATTAGAGAAATGCAAATCAAAACTACAATGGGATATAATCTCACACCAGTCAGAATGGCCATCATCCAAATATCTACAAAGAATAAATGCTCAAGAGGGTGTGGAGAAAAGGGAACACTCTTGTACTGCTGGTTGGAATGTAACTTGATACATCCACTATGGATAACAGTATGTAGGTTCCTTAATAAACTGCAAATAGAATTACCATACGACCCAGCAATCCCACTACTGGGCATATACCCTGAGAAAACCTTAATTCAAAAACAGTCATGTACCGCTATGTTCATTGCAGCACTATTTACAATAGCCAGGACATGGAAGCAACCTAAGTTTCCATCGACAGCTGAATGGATAAAGAAGATGTGGCACATATATACAATGGAATATTATTCAGCCATAAAAAGAAAGGAAACTGAGTTATTTGTAATGAGGTGGATGAACCTAGGGTCTGTCATACAGAGTGAAGTAAGTCAGAAAGAGAAAAACAAATACTGTATGCTAACACATATATATGGAATCTAAAAAAAAATAAAGAAAAAATGTTTCTGATAAACGTAGGGGCAGTACAAGAATAAAGATACAGATGTAGAGAACGGACTTGAGACATGGGGAGGGGGAAGGGTAAGCTGAGACGAAGTGAGAGAGTAGCATTGATATATATACACTACTAAATGTAAAATAGATAGCTAGTGGGAAGCAGCTGTATCACACAGGGAGATCAGCTCAGTGCTTTTTGACTACCTAGAGGGGTGGAATAGGGAGGGTGGGAGGGAGACACAAGAGAGAGGGGATATAGGCATATATGTATACATATAGCTGATTCACTTTGTTATACAGCAGAAACTAACACACCATTATAAAGCAATTTTACTCCAATAAAGATGTTTAAAAAACCAAAAACAGAAACAGCCTCACAAACGTAGGAAACAAATGTGTGGTTACAAAGGGGAGAGGGATGGGAGGGATGAATTAGTGTCGTGGATTAACAGAAACAAACTACTATACATAAAGTAGAAAAGCAACAATATATATAGTGTATAGCACAGGGAATTATACCCACTGTCTGGTAATAACCTATAATGGAATATAATCTGTAAAAATACTGAATCACTATGCTATACACTTGAAACTAACACAATATTGTAAATCAATTATACTTCAACTTTTTTCTTAAAAAGGGGAGAGCTACACATTTGGTCAGATGTTTTACCTGGAGAAAATGAAGCTTCCCTCTCCTGGCTTATGTGTCTGTGTAGGAAGAGAACTAATTCAGGGTTGTTTTTCTCTTTTATTTCCTCCCTTTCTTAGGAGGCACAGTTCCTACGAGCACATTGGCCATTAACCTCCTTGTATGTTTCAAGAATGCTTCCAAATGAGGCTGTCATTTTCCATGATGATGCTTTACTCAAAACCCTGAATTTTCATTTGTGTGAAGAAGATAATTAGCTACAGAGGTACTTACAAGCATGAAAAATGGAGTAATGGAGGTGGGGGAGATGGATGTCCTTGTAACTCATTTGATCTGCTTCTTTAACTTGAAGCCCAAATATAAGGTCACCTCTTCATTCTTCCATTTTATTCTGGAGCACCCATGTGTCCTATGGCTGGAAGTCTAGGATCTTTCTTTTTAGAGGTCTTTTTTCTCCTTCAATCTGCCCCCAAAGTATGGGTCAATGAAGGGAGAGCGGATCCTTTCCACTTGACGTGGAAAGAAGTAGAAGGTCATAACTATTGACCATTGTCATGCATTTCAATGCCGCATGGTATCAACTGCTAAAGACAGGTTCTGCACCATGTACCCCGTAGTCACTGTAGATTTGCAGAGTTATTAGAACATCCTAGCAGACAGCAGTAAAATATATTGAGGAAGTCTCCTTTTTATAAATCATACAAAATTTCTGCATTGGTTAGTGATACAGTAGGTCCAGTGACTAGTAAACCAAGTTGAGAAAAAATATATATATTTATGATATATATTTTATATATATATATTTATAAAAATACATATATATTTGTTATTTTCTATACTGTATATTTTCTATACTGTACCATATTTTCTATGCTGTACCATCTAGAATTTGGAGGTGGAAAAGGTAAAGACACACGGCACATATACAGCTCACAATCTCAGCAAAACTTCAGAGAAATATGGGATAGACATCAGTAAGAAAAATTATGAACAGCTCCATGGAGCAGATCAAATTTAAGCTACACATTAAAGAGATTCAGTAAATCAACTGTATAAGCACAGCATAGGGATGGCAGTCAGCTAAACCTCTTTCAATAGAGATTAGGAATAGAAGGAAGGAATGAGACAGGGGTTTTTGTTTACTATTTTAGTTGGTTTGGCATGATCAAGTAAAAACAACTATAGCTGTCAACTATATAGAGGATGAAAATCAAAAATTTAAATATAGTTCAAGAAACAATATTTTTCAACTTTTTCTCATCTATTTGTTTTATTAGTGTTATCTATTTATTATGTAAATGTTTTTATGGATTGCAACAGGAAAGACAAACAAGCCTGTGTATTGAGAAACTTGGAGACTTGCACAGGATCTACCAACATCTTGTTACTTTCCCTTGTAATTATAAAACAGGGGGAAAGAGGAAGAAAAATGGAGCTGGAGGGGTCTTAGATTTCTTATGTATAAAATGCATGTAATATTTCCTTTCTAATAAATGCTTAAAATGTAATGCATTATTAACTGATGATATCTTAAAGATGTCAAAAATAATGGTATGAGAAAAATTATTGACTATTCAATCAGTGCTTTTGTGGGAAAAATAGAGATATTTCATCAAATAATGGTATCCTATCTTTTTGTGTTTCATTCCATTTTGTTTAGCTTACATTTGTTGGTTTCCTGTGCTCCTCAAGAAAAAAAAAGAAATTCTCAAATATAAGAAATATTTAATTTTTCTAAAGCAAATTTTGCAGGGAGAAAATTGAAACCTCTTCATCAGTGGTTTTTCAGAGACATTATCATTGCATGAAAGTAAAGAAAAAAATAGATACTTCTCTGGTAACATAGTTCATAGCTTTCATTCACTTCTTAAACGATTTATAAGGTAAAAAATAGGTTATAAATCAGCAATCCAGTGCCATTCTTACTGAATTTTGGGAAGCATATGCCACTAGGAGTGGTAGGTTGCCAGGACCAGGTCAAGGGTAAGGCAAATGAGGCCTTTCCCTTAAAGGAGGTATCAAACCCTCAATAATCTAGATAGTGTTTTAATGTGATATTTTAAAAAATCGAATGATCATAAAAAACATCTATGATGAACAAGAGTAACACTTTCAACAAATACCAGATTATTACAGGTATTAGAGGGATGCAATTGATGAAAACTGGGAGACACATGTTCACAAATAAGAAAATGGTGTAAAGTAGGGCCATAAGGTTTGCTTTACAACTCCACCACTCTTCAGCCATGGGCTCTAGTTATTACTTCCCTCATGTATGAATAAGGATAAGAATATCAGTAGCTTCATCAAAGCTTATAGTTAAAAAGAGCTAGAACAGCTAAAAAGAAGCTCCAAGTGCATTAGTGCATTAACCAATAATAAATGCTAAACTTTTATTAAATGCTAGGTATTCATCTTAGAATAAACTGTTGGGCTTAGGAATTCTTTAGTGTGCTTATTTAATGAAGATAATTTTTCCATTGTAAATTCATCAATGTACTTTGACTTAAATAGCTAATTAAATAAATATATTTAAATATATATTTGTACAAAATTATTTTTATAAATTTTAAATAATTTTACATAGAAATCGAAAAAATATATTTAATATATCAATATGTAACTATATAGTGTATTTATATACTTAATATATAAAGTTTGTGTATATATATATATATATTCAGACATACACATATATATATGAATATGGAGGGCAAAGGAGGAAGCCTTCTGTGAGCACATCCAGTTTCCAGTTTAAGAAAACAAAAAACAGAATAAAACAACAAAAACAATGCACTAATAAAATTCAGCAAGGAATGGCTTGGTCATTGTCTGTAATTGGTGTGCAATTTTCCAGATAAAATGTGTTGCATTCCCAGAATAGCAACAGGGGAGGAGCAGAATGGAAACAGAATTCCAAATTACCTTTGTAAAAATATTCATTTAAATTAAAAAACCTTCTATTAATTTTTTTTTATGTTTAAAATTTACATTACTTTGCTGAGTGAAGAGAAAGGAGTAGAAAAAAGCACTTGAAAGACCTCTGCGTTCAAAAGGGACAAATTTTTAAATTGCACACCACACACATTTTTATTCTTAACCATGAATTTCTAGAGAAATGAAAACAATTTTGATGTTAATGAAACAAAACAGAGAAATAAAAGAAAGTAAACTGCAAGAGACAACACATTTAAAATTCCCAGTGCTAACCCATGAAATAATTTCACATAGCCCCAAGTCATAGCTGAAAATAGCTTTGCCTTCTAAAAATAATGCACCCTGTGTGTCACACTGGGATGGTGGGGCTCCACAGTACAAGGGTGGGACTGAAGACTTTGTCTTAGCTGTCAACCAGTACTCTTGAATTCTATGTTGTGCATACAGTTGCTTCTCAAAGGGGCTACACATTTTCCCAAGCAAAGGATTCCTAAAAAGTCATAGTCCCCTACTTATCCAGACATTTCTAGATTTTCAACTAATATTCACAAGAGAAAAAAAATTCACCTAGAGATTCTCAACAAGGTGAGATTTTGCAATGCCTGGGAGACGTTTTTAGCAGAGGGCTGCTGAAATCTAGTGGATGCTGCTAAACATGCCTTTTAAAATTTCAGTTGTAGGAATTCTTTCTCACACAATATTGAGAGAAGTTAAAAAAATGCATTTTAAAGATTTTTTTGTTGCATTGTGTATAGTGAAATAAAAAAATTTAAAATGTAAGTATTCATGACATCTCTCCTGGCTTTCCCAGAAGTGGCTCAAATACTCATCTCAACTAAATCTGAACTTATTACCTTCCATTCCTTTCTACCTCTCCACAAACCTGATACTCTCTCAATTGTTCAACGGCTCCATGGTTATGTTTTCAACCAGAAGCCCACAGTCACCCTCAGCATTACTCCTTCATTCTACTCCCTTCTTATAACTTCAGAAGCCGTGCCTTTTCCCTTCTTCTTAACTAGACGGTTGCAGTGTGTCACAGATAGTCTCATTTCATTTCAACCATCATCGGTGGTACATAGACTCCTAACATGTACATATGGTACATATACTCCTAACATGGTTCCTCCTAACATGTAAGTCCCAACTTCTATCTCTTATGTTCAGAATCCTCTTGGCCTTAGATCACTCAACCTAGATATAAATTTCTTGTGTAATGCACAAATATCTTCTTTCCTGGACCTTGCCTCATTTTCCTGCAGAACCTTCGGCCACACTGAGCTTCCTGGGGCACCCTGATATATTTACAAGTTTCTGTCTTTACATATGTTTTTTCCTCCACTATAAAAGTTCCTCATGTCCCAGGTACTCTCTTTTTCAGTCTACCAAATTCTAGACTTCCTTCAAAATTTTGTGTAAGTACTACCATCTCTGAGATAGTGTCCCTAGGGCTTCCAGAATTTATAGTGTCATGTGTTTTGCTCACTATTGTAAATGATAAGGTATTTTTCCTCCCTAAAATATTAAGTCCTTAAAATAAGGACTGTATTATAATTATTTGTGAAATTTAAAAAATAAAACCCATAAAAATGTCTAGCCTATGGTAGATGCTAGACTGAATATGGAAAGATGATTGTTGGGTGGGTGGATGGATGGACGGATGATGGATGAGTTGATAGATGGGAGGATGGACATCAATATTTCTTACCTGCAGAGAGAACAGAAAGCTTATATAGAACAAATTTCATAATATGATTTCAATATTCAAACTTTTACTCAATATGCTATTAAAATGGCTTCTGAGCTATAAATTTTAATCCAAGATAGGATAAAACAAGCAAAATTAAGGGAAAAAGTAGAAAAAGTTTCCATTGTTGAACCACCTAGAGTTTTGAAAGGCAAAAATAATTTTAAAAACCCTTGTGTTCTCTTCTCTTGAGGTCACTGAGAACAAAATGACATCTGTAAACTTAGCATATCCGGACCAATGTTCTGCAAAAGCAGAAGTTGTCAAAGAATTCTCAATCCAGGGTTTGGCCTACATTGAGAAGGGTATGGCCATTATTTCTGTAGTGCAGAAAATGATTGAATATTATGAAACCTTGTTCATAGTACGTAGCCCTTCTTGAGCAGAATGTCTTGGAGAATTTGCCTGTCAGGTGCCACGTGGTAGCTTAATTACCTGTCAGGTGCCAGGTGGTTGCTTAATAAAACCTTCATCTAAACACTTTAGAAGCTAGAAGCTAGGCACTTGGGTAGAAATAGAAATTTCGAAACACATGATTTCACTGTAATTTGGTGGCTTCACTTTTAAACAAACATACCCAAAATTATAAATCCTGGTTTTTTTGTCCCCTAAACAATAGGCTCTTTTTGGATACATTTAATTACCCATATAGCAATGTGCCTACTAAAAATATTCATAAGACCCTCAGAAGGGTTTACATATGTGACCCTCATTATTCTTGAACCAAACTCAGTAGTCATCCCCTCTAAATGCAATATTGACATGTTATCTTTTACATGAAAATTTCCGTTTTTTCCTGTATCCTTCTTGTGTCATTTTCCATGCTATTTGTTTGTCCATTCAGCCACGCCAGCTTGATTGCTTTCTTTTTTTTTTTTAACATCTTTATTGGAGTATAATTGCTTTACAATGGTGTGTTAGTTGCTGCTTTACAACAAAATGAATCAGTTATATATATATACATATGTTCCCATATCTCTTCCCGCTTGTGTTTCCCTCCCTCCCACCCTCCCTATTCCACCCCTCCAGGTGGTCACAAAGCACCGAGCTGATCTTCCTGTGCTATGCGGCTGCTTCCCATTAGCTATCTACCTTACGGTTGGTAGTGTATATATGTCCATGCCTCTCTCTCGCTTTGTCACAGTTTACCCTTCCTTCCCCCTCCCCATCAATGCTTACCTTATTTGGCATTGTGTTATAGTCATTAGGACTAATTCCTCTAACAGATCAGAAACATTTAAAACAAGAGCTGTACGCTTACAATTTCCCTATATCCTTGGTACACCTTTTGAAGACCCTCCCTCTGGTAGGTACTCAATAATTTTTTAGCTGTCGTTTGTGTTGAAGTACCAGCATCTATGGTAAAGTACTGATACCGACCAGGGTTCTTGGCCTTCCCTTAATCAATAGTAACTCATCAGAGGTCAGACAAAAATTCAGTCAAGGCTTTACTGGGGTCCTTGCTACAGCAGGGAGGAGCAAGAAGTAGTAACAGGTTCCCTTGCTAGCTTGCTCCTCAAGCGGGGAGGAGCTGGTTCCCTAGGGTAAGGGGAGGAGTGTGTCCAGGGGTCAGGTTGTAGGGGTGGCTTAAATGGCTTTCCCAACCCTCAAGTAGTGTTGAGTGCAGGGGGCATGTGCAGTACCCAGGTTTGCCCCCAACACCTTGTTTTTGCTCTTGTTTTGGTCTTCAAAAGTGGCAGTTGGGCTTTTTTTTTTTGGTCTATTTGTATCTTTTGTCCAGAATTTGTCCCAAATACACAAGCATGCAGTCATTTTTAGTCCCATATGGTTTCTTTGTATTTTATTGCCCAAGGGAGGGTTTATCCAGGTGCAAGCATTGCAGCAAAGGGTCCCCAGGCCCCAGGTCCCAGCCTGTTTCAGTACTTCCTCCAGATTCCATGAAATATTAGAACAAATGCCAACTATCTTCTAACCACACAACTTGCATGTCAGAATTTACAGAAACTTTCCGTGTTCAGTCTTCCATTTCTCCTCACCGTAAATCCTACATACAACAATAGAACCTTCTTTGGCTACACCAGTATCCTAGTTTCTTTTTTTGAATCATCTTAATATCTTGTGTATACTGAGTTATTTCCTGCACTAGACTTCTTTTCATGTTTTTCTTCTACTAACTTTTGTGAATTTGACAGTCAATGATTTAAAAATCTTACCTTTTGTCTTACCTATATGATCTTGATCAAGTAGTTCCAAACACAGTAAGAATCAAAATCGGATCTGTGAAATAGGAGAAGTAAAAATGTAACCTCATTCACAGGGTGGCTATCAAAATAGGTTAATAGGTAAAGTTATTTTGCAAATAGCATAATTCTAGGCAAATGCTAATTAATAGTTAACCTGAGTTGGGAAACACAAGCTGCCTCAAATCTCAGGGCTTCAACACTATAGTCATAAATGTCTTAATCAGATGGCTGGTGGATAGCCTTACTGGTAGTGACTTAAAGAACCCATCTTGCTTTTTTTTTTTTTTTTTTTTTTTGTGGTACGCGGGCCTCTCACTGCTGTGGCCTCTCCCGTTGCGGAGCACAGGCTCTGGACGCACAGGCTCAGCGGCCACGGCCCACGGGCCCAGCCGCTCCACGGCATGTGGGATCCTCCGGGGCCAGGACACAAACCCGTGTCCCCTCCATCGGCAAGCAGACTCCCAACCACTGCGCCACCAGGGAAGCCCCCATCTTGCTTTTTGAGGCTCTGTCCCTATTATTTCACGGGCTAAACCTAGAAGGAATATCCATCCAGTCTGTGTGTGTCTTGAGCTCCGAGGCTAAGTCCCCTGTAGGTAGCATAATACAGATTTTTAAAATCTGGTCAGCCACCCTATGTGTTTTGTTCAGAACATTTAGTTCACTTACATTTAAGTTAATCATTGATAGGTATGTATGTACTGCCACTTTATTTGTTTTCTCTTTGTTTCTGTAGTTCTTTTTTTTTTTTTTTTTTTACAGTAAGCGGGCCTCTCACTGTTGTGGCCTCTCCTGTTGCGGAGCAACAGGCTCTAGACTCACAGGCTCAGCGGCCATGGCTCACGGGAGCAGCTGCTCCACGGCACGTGGGATCTTCCCGGACCAGGGCACGAACCTGTGTCTCCTGCATCGGCAGGCGGACTCTCAACCACTGCACCACCAGGGAAGCCCTCTGTAGTACTTTTGTGTTCTTTTCTTCTCTTTGTTTCTTGATTGCAGTTTTATGGATTTCTTTAGTGTTGTGTTTGTATTTCTTTGTCTATTTTTTCTGTATTCATTGTAGGCTTTTGGTTTGTGGTTACCAAAACAGTTGAGGTTCATATATAACTATTTGTGTGTGTGTGTGTTACATAAATAGCCATCTGTTTTAAGCTGTTAGTCACTAAAGTTCAAAAGTAGCAGAAAAGCATTTCTAGGGATTTATCCGTTTCTTCTAGGTTGTCTTTTTTTTTTGGTGTACAATTGTTCATCATAATCTTATAAACTTTTGTATTTCTATTCTGTCAGTTGTAGCTTCTCCTTTTTCATTTCTGCATTTACTTATTTGAGTACCTTCTCTTTTTTCTTATTGAGTCTGTATAATGGTTTATCAATTTTCTTTGTCATTTCAAAGACCAGCTCTTAGTTTCATTGATGTTTTCCATTTAGTTTTAGTCTCTATTTTATGAGTTTCTATTATGATCATTAATATTTCCTTTCTTGTACCATTTTTGGGTTTTGTTCATTCTTCTTTTTCTTGCCTCATTAGGTGTTTAAGAAATTTCTTCTTTTTAAAGCAGGGTTGTGTCACTTTAAACAGTCCTGTTAGTACTATTTTTGATGCATTCCTTAGATTTTGGAACATTATGTTTCACTTTTTCCTTTGCCTTCAGATATTTTTTATTTCCACTTTGATTTTTTTGTGACCCATTATTTAGCAGCATATTGTTTAACCTCCACATGTTTGTGGAGAAATCAGCCTTAAAAGAAATGTTAAAGGGTCTTCTTTAAATGAAACATAAAATGCTACAATTAGAAATTAGAATATGTATTTTAAAAATGCACTGGTAAAGGGAAAAAGTATTGAAGAGGATGAAATGATTTTAAACTCATTCTACAAGGCCAGCATTATCCTAACATGAAAACCATACGAGGCCAACACTAAAAAAGAAAATTACAGGCCAATATCATGGATAAACATAGAGGCAAATATCCTCAATAAAATATTAGCAAACCAAAATCATTAATACATTAAAAGAGTAATACAGGGCTTCCCTGGTGGCGCAGTGGTTGAGAGTCCGCCTGCCAATGCAGGGGACATGGGTTCGTGCCCCGGTCCGGGAAGATCCCACGTGCCGCGGAGCGGCTAGGCCCATGAGCTATGACCGCTGAGCCTGTGCGTCTGGAGCCGCAATGGGGTGGCCACAACAGTGAGAGGCCCGCGTACCACCAAAAAAAAAAAAAAAAAAAGTAATACAACATCAACTGGGATTTAATTCAGGATGCAACAATGGTTCAATATCCACAAATCGGTCACTGTGATACACTACATTAAAAAATGAAAAATAAAAATCATATGATTATTTCAATAGATACAAAAAGGCTTCTGACACAATTCAACTTATACTCATGATAAAAACGCTCAACAAAATAGGTATGGTAGGAACCATCTCAACATAATATATGCCATATAAGACAACTACAGCCAACACTGTACTCATTGATGAAAAGTTGAAAGCACTTCCTCTAAGATCAGGAAAAAAGAAGAATACCGACTCTCCCCAGCTTTATTCAACACAGTATGGCAGTCGAAGTCACAACAGTCAGGCAAGAAAAAAAAGTAAAGAAATCCAAATTGAAAAGGAAACATTAAGACTGTCACTATTTGCAGATGACATGATACTATTTGGAAAAATCCTAAACACACCACCAAAAAATTTAAAGAAATAACAAATGAATTCAGTAAGCTCTCACGATAAAAAATTAATATACAAAATCAGCTGCATTTTTATACATTGAAAACAGTATGGATGTTTCTCAAAAAATTAGAAATAGAAGTACATATAATACAGCAATTCTACTGCTCGGCATTTTTCCAAAGAAAACAAAAACACTAATTTGAAAAGATACATGTACCCCTATGTTCACAGTAGCCAAGACTTGGAAGCAACCTAACTGTCCATTAACAGATAAATTGATAAAGAAAATGTAGAATGTGTGTGTGTGTGTGTGTGTGTATATAAAATGAAATATTAGTCATAAAAAATAAATTTTGGCATTTGAAACAACATGGATGGACCTAGAGGGTATTCTGCTCAGTAAAATAAGTCAGACCAAGAAATACATATACTCTGTTATAACTCATATGTGAGATCAAAAAAACAAAATAAATGTATATAACAAAACAGACTCACAGATATAGAAAACAAATTAGTGGTTACCAGTGGAGAGAGGGAAGGAGGAAAGGGCAAGAGAGGGGTAGGGGATTAAGAGGTATACACTAGTATGTATAGAATAAATAAATGACTAGGATATATTGTACAGCACAGGGTATTATAATCATTATCTTGTAATAACTTTAAATGGAGTGTAATGTATAAAAACATTATTATGTTGTACACCTGAAACTAATGCAATATTGTAAATCAACTCTACTTAAAAATAATAATAAAATAAATTTAAATTAACTAAAATTCAATTAAAAATAAAAGAACAAGGATGAGAAGGAAGAGAGATGGTAGTGTTATTAGATTTGTCTACTTTAAGCCAAAATAAATCAATAAAGCTGAATAGCTGCTGTCAATAAGTAAGCACTACTCAGGAGCAGTGTTTTTGATTGTTGGGTCACGTGGACCCCATCCTAGGGGAAGCAATAAGCTGATGGCAGCAAAAATAGTTTAAACTCTTGTTACACTTTCAGAGTTATTTTCCAGTACCTCAATAAACTTTTATTTTTCTCCCACAGCGAAATAGCCCAAGGATGTAATCTCCTGATATTATTTCTTACAACTGCATATGAATCTACAACTGTCTCAAGATAAACAATTTAATTTTAAAAAATATTTCCAAAGATTTGGTTCTGCTTATCCATCCAATACTGAAGACATAATATGGAAAGTATGGAAAACACATACTTTCCTCTGTGCAATGGACTTGGTCTAAAGTGTCTTCATAAAAACACTTGTGACCTTAGAAACTTTAATAACTTAGGAGGTAGGACAAGACATTATTTGTAACTGACTTTTAAAAGCAAAATGCTTTTAATCTTCATGTTTCTTGTGTGTCAGGTGATAATTAAAAGTGGCCAGTAAAGCAGAAGGCCAACTCTGAAAATGGCTAACAGAGTGAAGGTCTAGGCAGTGTTCAGTCATAATTCACCCCATCCCCAGCCCTACGTACAGAAAACACTCAGTGCACTGTGAATATGGAGAGAAGGGGTCCAGAGACAAACCCATTCTCCTTGCCTGTTCAACTGTTAAGCACCAGCAGAATATCCCATCACCTAAGGAAAAATTTTATTTTCAAGAGACAGATGGAAGCCTTCAGAGAAACACAAACCCAAGCCACAGTGCAAATTCACTTCGCCATTCCACACTCACTAGGATGGTTACAGTAAAAAAAAAATAAAAAAGGGAAAAAAAGTCATATAACAACAATGTTACTGGTGAGAATGTGGAGAAAATAGAACCCTGTCATCAGGAATGTAACTATTGTTCAGCCACAGTTCCTCAAAAGTTGGAAATATTGATATTTGTGACAATATGAATGGACCTAGAGAGTATTATGCTAAGTGAAATAAGTCAGAGAAAGACAAATATAGTATGATTTCACTTCTATATGGAATTTAAAAAACAAATCTAATGAACAAACATAAAATGGAAACCGACAAATAGGTTGTTGCCAAAGGGGATGGAAGTGGAGTGGGATGAAGAAAATAGATGAGGGATATTAAACGGTACAAACTTCCAGTCACAAAATGTCACCTGGAATGAAATGTATGGTGTGGGAAATATAGTCAAAAATAACATAATATCTTTGTATAATGATGAAGGTATTTCAAAAGGAAAAATTCCAAAATTATAGAATAAATAAGTACTAGGGATGTAATGTACAACATGATAAATATAACTAACACTGCTACATGTTATATTTGAAAGTTGTTTAAAGAATAAATCTTAAGAGTTCTCAATACAAGAAAAACATTTTCTATTTCTTTAATTCTGTATCTATATGACACGATGGATGGTCACTAAACTTACTATGGTCATCATTTCATGATGTGTGTAAGTAAAATCTTAAGCCGTACACCTTAAACTTGTGCTACATGTCAATTATATCTCAATAAAACTGTAAGGAAAAAATAGAGGAGGATATTAATTTAAATCTCATAAAAAAGTGAACGCACAATTTTACATTCCCACAAGCAGTGTACGCATATCCTGGTTGCTTCATATTCTCATCAACTCTTTTTCTAAATTTCTTTTTTATTGAGGTAGCATTTGTTTATATCATTATATAAGTTTCTTATGTAGAGCAATATATTTCTACTTCTGTATATAACTTGCTCACCACAAAAAATTTAGTTTCAATCAATCACCATACAGTTGATCCCCTTTACCCATTTCAACTCTTCCCCACCCTTTCCCTCTGGAAACCACTACTGTGCTCTCTGTATCTGCAAGTCTGTTTTTCTTTACTTTCATTTGTTCATTTACTTTATTTATTTTTTACATCTTTATTGGAGTATAATTGCTTTACAACGGTGTGTTAGTTTCTGCTTTATAACAAAGTGAATCAGCTATACATATACATATATTCCCATATCTCTTCCCTCTTGCTTCAAAGCCCCGAGCTGATCTCCCTGTGCTATGAGGCTGCTTCCCACTAGCTATCTATTCTACGTTTGGTAGTGTATATACATCCATGCCATTCTCTCACTTTGTCACAGCTTATCCTTCCCCCTCACCATATCCTCAAGTCCATTCTCTAGTAGGTCTGTGTGTTTATTCCTGTCTTACCCCTAGGTTCTTCATGCCTTTTTTTTTTCCCTTAAATTCCATATATATGTGTTAGCATATGGTATTTGTCTTTCTCTTTCTGACTTACTTCACTCTATATGACAGACTCTAGGTCCATCCACCTCATTACAAATAGCTCAATTTCATTTCTTTTTATGGCTGAGTAATATTCCATTGTATATATGTGCCACATCTTCTTTATCCATTTATCCGATCATGGACATTTAGGTTGTTTCCATCTCCTAGCTATTGTAAATAGAGCTGCAGTGAACATTTTGGTACATGACTCTTTTTGAATTATGGTTTTCTCAGGGTGTATGCCCAGTAGTGTGATTGCTGGGTCATATGGTAGTTCTATTTGTAGTTTTTTAATGACCCTCCAAACTGTTCTTTAGTGGAGTCTTTAGAATTATATATATATATATAATTATGTCATCTTCAAATAGTGACAGGTGTAGTTCCTGTTTTCCAATTGGATTCCATTTACTTCTTTCTCTTGCATAATTGCTATGGCTATGACTTCCAATATTAGGTGGGATGAAAGTGGGGAGTGTGTACATCCTTGTTTTGTTTTTGATTTTAGAGGGACAGCTTTCAGTTTTTCACTACTGGGTATGATGTTAGCTGTGGGTTTGTCATATATGACTATTAATACATTTTATTTATAAGTTTTTATCATAAATGGAATTTGAAACTTGTAAAATGCTTTTTGGTATCTATTGAGGATATTATATGTTTTTTCCCTTCATTCTGTTAATGTGTTATGTTGATTTATTTGCGGTGTTGAACCACCATTGCATCCCTGGAATAAACCCCATTTGATCATGGTTTAAGTCCTTTGAATGTATTTACTATTATTTTTGAGAATTCTGCATTTATGTTTATCAGAGATTTGGGTCTGCAATTTTCTTTTTTGTGTACATTTTGTCTGGTTTTGGTATCAGGGTAATGGTGGCCTCATAAAATATTCTATATAGTGTTCACTACTCTTCAATTTTCTATAGTGTTTGAGACGGATAGTTATTAAACATTCTCTGAATATTTAGTATAATTCAGCAGTGAAGCTATTTGGTCCTGGCCTTTCTTGTGTTCTGGGATTTTTGATTACTGACTTAACTCCCTACTAGTGACCTCTATTCAGATTTTCTATTTCTTTCTGATTCTGTTTTGGAAGATTGTATGATAATAATAATTTTGTTAAAGAGTTGCAACTTTCTGATTCTATTTATCACTTTACTCGTTAGTTTTATGTGCTTCTGCCTTTTTGTTTCTGCTAGAAGAGCACCCTTAAACATTTTTTGTAAGGCAGAGATAGTACTGATGAACTCCTCAACTTTTGTTTGGGAAAGTCTTTATTTCTCCTTCATATCTGCATAACTTTGCTGGTTATGGTATTTATGGCTAACAGTTTTCATATTTCAATATTTTGGCAGAGTCATTCCACTCCCTCCTGGCCTGTAAAGTTTCTGCTGAGAAATTTGCTGATAGCCCAATGGAGATTCCTTTGTGGGTTACTATTGTTCCCCCCAACCTGCAGCTGTCTTTAAAATTCTTTCTTTGTTATGGACTTTTCATGGTTTCAATATAATGTGTCTTGGAGAAAGAAGTTTTTGCATTGCAGTAATTAGGTGTTGTTTTAACTTCATTTGCCTTGTATATCCAGTTCCTACCCCAGGTTTGAGAAGTTCTCAGCTATTATTTCTTTATATAAACAGTCTGCTCCTTTCTATCTCTTTTCTTCTGGGATACTCACTTTCTTAATATTGTTATTTCTAAAAGATTTTGATAGCTCTTGTAGAATTCCCTCTGGGATTGTTGGTGGCTTTCTGCTGCCAGTGTCACTGGCATTGCCATCCAGAGAAGTAAGGTGATGGGCTCCTCTGCTGCATCGGAGACTCCCTGAGTTACAGGCTCTAACACTAACACCATGGGTGCTCTGGCAGGCCAGGGGGTACCCAGGACCACAAAGTTGAGTATGCTATGTCCAGCTGTTGGAAAAACTAATAAAGTAGTTTTGTTCAGGCTTCAGAGGCAGAAGCAGGCCTCCACCTGACCTGTGACCCTGACTGGACTGTGTGTCTGCTTGCTCACTTAACAATTGCTACTAGCAAGTCAAACGGCGATTATGATGAGAAAGGGAGTATGTCTTGGAATTTCTTGCACCCTGGGGACAAGGCCAGTCCCCCAGGGTCTGGAAAATCTTGTGACTCACACGATGAAACCAACAGCATTGTTAAAGGGAATCCAGAGCTGCATTTTGCACGCAAACTGATGGTATCAGTTTGTGGCCTGGAATTACAAACAGAAGCCCCAGAATTGCAATCTGAAGTCTCATCTGTGGAGTGTATGCACTGCCTAGACCCTTCCCAGCTGGGGTCCAGATTGTTGTTACTTGGGACTTCCCAACACTATTTTTACCTGGAAGTAGGTGTCAGCCCAATTCAGTGATGTATGCCCTGTTGTATTTCTCTAATATTCTTATTCCTTTCCTTCTAATGATTCTATATTATAATTAAGTTAAATCACCTTTCATTAAAGAATTGATTAAAGCTGTTTATTTGTGTGAAACGAGTGGTTATTTTGCCAGGGAATCCAACGAACCTTAAAACCGAAAGCAGGCTTCTGGCAAAACACCAGCACTGTCAGCATTGTCAGGTTCACAACCTCTGGTGCTGTGAGTGTTGGTGGATGGCATCTCCATGGCTGCAAGGACAGGGCCCCAGGGAATTCTGGTAGTATCCCATTCACACCTTGAAGTAAGGTATTGTGGAAAGACCATGGGCTTTGGAATGAACTACCAGAATTCAAATAGTCACTCAGGATTTAATTGTTATGTCATTTTAGGACCCGATTTAACTTTTCTCTTGTTAAAAAAAAAAAAAAAAAAGATAAAGCTACTTATTTAGCAGGATTTCATTGAGAATTAGAAGTAACTTTTAAGTCAGCTGAGCTAGGGATGGGTATATATGAGGCTATTGTAATATTAGGTTGGTAATATGCCTCTCTCAGCAAAGCACATGCAACTGTCATCGTCACAATGATGCCTACCCTGACATCTATATACCACTGTAAGCTGTCCACACACACACATATTACTGGTTCTTTGTCTTGCTCTTAATATCCTCTTTTCCATAGTTTTTAACTCACTATATAATTTTTTAACTCACTATATAATTGCTAATTTATTATGCTTATTAGAACTAAAAAATGTAAACTTTAAAAGAGCATAAATTTCTGTTTTGTTCACTGACATATCCAAAGTGTCCAGGATAGCACTTGGCAGGTAGGTAATAGATGCTCAGAAATTATTTGTTCAAAGAATACTGCAGCACTACATTATTTGGAAAATGTTTACTGTTAATATTTATGTTTGGTTTAGTACCCATGCCCCTTAGATTCTCTTACCTTTAAATCCTGACCCTCCTTTCTGTATATACACAATTATTTAAAAACTGGAAAAATAAAATTATGTTCTCTGGGAACACTGGAAATATACCTAGGAGTGATCACTTATATCATTACTAGGAGAAAGCATTCACTTACTATGTCACTGACAAACTAATCGTTCTTAAAGTTGTTGCTGAGAATCTGAGAAAACGTATCATTGCTTGTGGAATTAATAAAAGCTTCAGAGCAGAGTGAAGAAAACACTCAATTCATTCTAAGGGCTGATATTACACAGTTCCTACTAGAGCTTCTTTTTGAGAGATGGGAAAGGAAGAAAAGTCACACCCTTACAGGTTGAGTGCAGTGGAGACATGGGAACCAAAAGCCAATGCATTCCCACTTGCCTGCTAGTCAGCCTGAGCTGGGGACCAGCAGAGCACACATTGGATAGTTTAAATGACAGCTACTGAGAGCAAGGTAGCTGTCATTTAAACAAGGTCAGAGGTCATGATAAGTATTCCAAACTCAGAAGCCAAGACTTGTGTTTTCATTTCCTCTATGCAAATTAAACTTTCTTAAAGCTTCTCTGCATGCAAAGTCAAAAGGATTCAATCAGTAATCCAGGTAATCAGCAAGACACTATGCCCTTCCAACAAGTTCAGGTAATTGTCTATGCTTTCCATTTCCTTTTTTATAGTACAGTAAAAAGTAACCACTATTTCCATGCTGGGTCTGGGCTAGTAATTAGCTACATCACTAGTATATCTAAATTTCACCACCATTTCATGAGTAAGCCAAGTAAACTGTTTCTACAGCATGTTCTTTCCCACTCCAAAAACAAACAAATAAATATTTAAAAATAAAGGTGCATTGATGTTTCTCAGATATGGAGTCCGTTTGGAGAGTAAAAAAGAAACCATTATTTTAGCAAGTGTGAAAATTAGAAGCAAAATAGTTCTTTCACAGCACAGTCCCTTATGACTAAGCATAGGACCAACCTGCCTGATGTTATTTAATTGAAAATTAATATTAAGTAATGTCAAAGAAATAGCAGGGTGGGAAATCTTAAGCCCTGTTTCTCTATGGATATGAAAAAAAAGGAAGCTAGAAAGTGCCAAAAATCAATTTATAACAGTTCTGGGAAATAGTCAATGGTCTACAGCAACAAAATGAATGCCTATTAACAAAAACCAAACTATATATTGAAGATGGTAGGAAATGTTATGGTGTTTTTACTTGCCTTTACTCCACCTTACCCATGCTATGGTGTACTCTGAAGGAAGTAGCAGCCAGCCCCAATACCCAATTCTCAGTCTCAAATTAAAGACAGCCATGTTGACCTTATTTGCAACATTTTACTGTGCCAGAAGATGAAGAGGTAATAGTCTCTGTTTCCCTTTACAGAAGTACGGTTAGGCTGAATCAAAGTTTAATTGGGGAAGAGTGATGGAGCTTAGATGTCAAATTAGAAAAGTCACTGGGAAACAGCAGAGGGTGGGCACTTATTATAAAAACTGCAAAGGAACTACAGCTCTGCAGACACCTGGGCCAAGAGATTATGACAACAGGAATAAATAGAAATAATAAAATCACAAGAAGGGGAACTGAAAACCTATGAAAAGTAGCCAAAGCCAGACAGAGACCAAGAAAAGCCAGAGAAGACCTTAAATCTTCAACCTGGACAGATTCTAACGCAGAGAATATGCCATGATAAATAGTGATGGTTTTCTCTGGTGCAGAGTAGATCGCAAAGATGGGGAGAGGTGGATTTTTCTTCAGCTGTCCAATTTTGAACAAAAGATCACAAGGCATACAAACAAAATACAACCCAATCAAAGGAAGAAAACATAGTGGCAGAAACTATCCTTGTGAAATCATGGGCATCAGACATACTAGAGAGACCTAAAAACTATCTTAAATATGCTCAAACACTAAAGAAAATCCAGACATAGAAAAATGAAATTAGGAAAATAATAGGCAAACAAGATGAGAATATGAACAAAGATAAAAATTATCTAATAGAAAATAAAACAGAAATTCTGGATCTGATAAATACAGTTAACTGAATTGAAAATTTCACTACAGGAAACAGATCAACAGCAAATTCAAAAAGAAAAGAACTAATGAGTGAACTTAAGAAAAAGACATCTGAAATTACTGAGTCTAAGTAGAAAAAGGAAATAAAAAAAATTAGGGAGTCTAAGAGACTTATGATATACAACAATCTGACCAATGTGCATGTACGGAAGTTACAGAAGAAAAAATGGAGCAGACAGATTACCTGAAGAAACAATGCAAATTTGAAAAGAAGACATGGGTCTACAAATTCAAATAGCTCAATAACTCAAAGTAAGATAGATCTAAACAGACTGCAATCAAAGACACATTATAATCAAACTTTTGAAAGGCAAAGAGAGAACCTTAAAACCAGCAAGAGTAAAGCAACTCATCATGGTAAATGGAATCTCAATAAGATTATCAGTGGACTTCTCAGAAGAATGTTGAGATGCCAGTGGCAATGGTGTATTTCCAAAGTGCTGAGAGAAAATAATAATAATAAATAATTCTTTATCAGGGAAAACTTTGCTTCAAAAATGATTTTAAGTTTTTCCCAGACTGAAAACTTACATTGACAATTGCTAATTGCTGAAAGAGTTAATTGCCAATAGGTCTGTTCTAAAAGAAATGATTGAGGAGCCTGGGAATTTACAAGAATGAAATGTATATAAAAGGATGCTTGAAGCCCTGTCAATATATGAAGATCTCTCATATAGGTAAATATATGGGCAAATATAAAAACCAGTATTATTGCAAGTTTGGTTTGTATTTTTACTTTATATTTTAATAGGATTTTTAAAACAAATACATAAAATATTATAAGTGTATGTTGATTGGTATTAAATTTAAAAATATGTAATTTGTGACATCAATAATATAATGTGCTGAGGAGATAGCACTGAAAAGGAGTAAAGTGTTTTATAGCTGATTGAAGTTTAGGTTATGTCAATGTAAAATAGATTTTTATAACTTCAGAATGTCATATGTGATCCTCATGATAATCACAGGAAATATATCCAAAGAATTTACAATACATAAAAAGAAGTAAGAAAGAAATAAAAATGTCTCACTACAAAAATAAGCTGAATACAAAGGAAGGAATAATGCAAGAAAAACTATAAAATATATGGAAAGTGACTCAATAACAAATTAAATTCTTATCAATAGCTACTTTAAATATAAATTAATTAAATGCCTTAATCAAAAGATATAGATTGGTAAAACAGATTAAAAAGTGAAAATAAAAGAATTCAAATAATGCCTAAAAGAGACTCACTTTAGACCTATGAACACTAGTTATTTAAAAATAAAAGGACAGGCTTCCCTGGTGGCGCAGTGGTTGAGAGTCCGCCTGCCAATTCAGGGGACACGGGTTGGTGCCCCGGTCCGGGAAGATCCCACATGCCGCGGAGCAGCTGGGCTCGTGAGCCATGGCCACTGAGCCTGTGCATCCGGAACCTGTGCTCTGCAATGGGAGAGGCCACAACAGTGAGAGGCCTGCGTACCACAATAATAATAATAATAAAAATAAAATAAAAGGACAGAAAAGATAACTATAAGAAAATACTAAGAAAAAATAGTATAAAAAAGGGGCAAAATAGACTAAGTTTAAAAAATGTCATTGGAGAAAAATAAAGATATTGATAAAGATATATTGATAAAAGACTTAATTTATAAGAAAAATATAGCATTTTATAAACATATATACTTCAAGATTAAAGCTCCAAAATATGTGACGCAAATATAGAATTTAAAAGAGAAATATACAACTCTACAATAATAAGACAGAAATATTCCACTTTAAATAATGGATAAAACAACCGGACAGAAGACCAATAAATAAACTGAGGACGTGAACAACACTGAAGACCAACTGGACTTAACACAAAATAATAGTAAAATACACATTTTTTTCTAGTGTACATGAAACATTCTCCAAGATAACATTTTAGGCCACAAAATAAGACTTAAATTTTAAAAGTTTAAGATTATACTTTTTTTCTAATTATAATGGAATAAAATTAGGAAACAGCAGAAGTAAAACTGGAAAATTTACAAATGCGTGGAAATTAACAATACACTGTTAACAACCAATGAGTCATAGAAGGAATAACAAGTGGACTTATAACATTATCTGAGACAAATGAAAATAAACACATATCATAATGTATGTAAAGCAGCAAAAGCACTGCTAAAAGGGAAACATACAGCTGTGGGGAAAAAAGATATCAAATCAATAAATTAACTACAATCTGAAGACAAAGGAAAAGAAGAAAAAACTAAATCCAAATCTAGTAAAAGAAAACATAATAAGGTTAGAGCAGAGATTTAAAATGGAATAGAAAAGACAGAGAAAATCAATGAAACCCACAATTTGTTTTTTGATGTTTCTTTATTTTTTAGTGTTTTTTTTTTTTCTGGCAACTCTTGTGCTAGGTTGACTAAGAAAGATATAAAGAAAGAATTTTCTAATAACTAAAAGCAGAAGTAAAGATGGACATTGCCACTGACTTTACAAAAATATAAAGGATAATAAACAGATCTAAAAAAATTGTAACCCAACAAATTGAATATCCCACCACTGAAAAATAAAGAAACAGAAAAATCTGGACAGGTCTATATGTACTAAGAAGATTGAGTAAATAATCCACCCTCCTTTCATGTATTTGTTGGCAATGTGTATATCTTCTTTGGAGAAATGTCTGTTTAGGTCTTCTGCCCATTTTTGGATTGGGTTGTTTGTTTTTTTGTTATTGAGCTGCATGAGGTGCTTGTAAATTTTGGAGATTAATCCTTTGTCAGTTGCTTCATTTGCAAATATTTTCTCCCATTCTGAGGGTTGTCTTTTCTTCTTGTTTATGGTTTCCTTTGCGGTGAGAAAGATTTTGTTTCATTAGGTCCCGTTTATTTTTGTTTTTATTTCCATTTCTCTAGGAGGGGGTCGAAAAGATCTTGCTGTGATTTATGTCATAGAGTGTCTGCCTATGTTTTCCGCTAGGAGTTTGATAAGTTTCTCACCTTATATTTAGGTCATTAATACATTTTGAGCTTATTTTTGTGTATGGTGTTAGGGAGTGATCTAATCTCATACTTTTACATGTACCTGTCCAGTTTTCCCAGCACCACTTATTGAAGAGGCTGTTCTTTCTCCACTGTACATTCCTGCCTCCTTTATCAAAGATAAGGTGACCATATGTGCATGGGTTTATCTCTGGGATTTCTATCCTGCTCCATTGATCTATCTTTCTGTTTTTGTGCCAGTACCACACTGTCTTGATTACTGTAGCTTTGTAGTATAGTCTGAAGTCAGGGAGCCTCATTCCTCCAGCTCTGTTTTTCGTTCTCAAGATTGCTTTGGCTATTCGGGGTCTTTTGTGTTTCCATACAAATTGTGAAATGTTTTGTTCTAGTTCTCTGAAAAATGTCAGTGGTAGTTTGATAGGGATTGCATTAAATCTGTAGATTGCTTTGGGTAGTAGAGTCATTTTCACAATGTTGATTCTTCCAATCCAAGAACATGGTATATCTCTCCATCTATCTGTATCATCTTTAATTTCTTTCATCAGTGTCTTATAATTTTCTGCATACAGGTCTTTTGTCTCCTTAGGTAGGCTTATTCCTAGATATTTTATTCTTTTTGTGCAATGGTAAATGGGAGTGTTTTCTTGATTTCACTTTCAAATTTTTCATCATTAGTGTATAGAAATGCAAGAGATTTCTGTGCATTAATTTTGTATCCTGCTACTTTACCAAATTCATTGATTAGCTCTAGTAGTTTTCTGGTAGCATCTTTAGGATCCTCTATGTATAGTATCATATCCTCTCCAAACAGTGACAGCTTTACTTCTTTTCCAATTTAGATTCCTTTTATTTCCTTATCTTCTCTGATTGCTGTGGCTAAAACTTCCAAATCTATGTTGAATAAGAATGGTGAAAGTGGGTAACCTTGTCTTTTTCCTGATCTTAGTGGAAATGCTTTCAGTTTTTCACCATTGAGGACGATGTTGGCTGTGGGTTTGTCATATATGGCCTTTACTATGTTGAGGAAAGTTCCCTCTGTGCCTACTTTCTGCAGGGTTTTTATCATAAATGGGTGTTGAATTTTGTCAAAAGCTTTCTCTGAATCTATTGAGATGATCATATTGTTTTTCTACTTCAATTTGTTAATATGGTGTATCACGTTGATTGATTTGCATATATTGAAGAATACTTGCATTTCTGGAATAAACCCCACTTGATCATGGTGTATGATCCGTTTAATGTGCTGTTGGATTCTATTTGCTAGTACTTTTTGAGGATTTTTGCATCTATGTTCATCACTGATATTGGCCTGTAGTTTTCTGTCTTTGTGACATCCTTCTCTGGTTTTGGCATCAGGGTGACGGTGGCCTCATAGAATGAGTTTAGGAGAGTTCCTCCCTCTGGTATATATTGAAAGAGTTTGAGAAGGATAGGTGTTAGCTCTTCTCTAAATGTTTGATAGAATTCACCTGTGCAGCCATCTGGTCCTGGGCTTTTGTTTGTTGGAAGATTTTTAATCACAGTTTCAAATTCAGTGCTTGTGATTGGCCTCTTCATATTTTCTATTTCTTCCTAATTCAGTCTTGGCAGTTGTGCATTTCTAAGAATTTGTCCATTTCTTCCAGGTTGTCCATTTTATAGGCATAGAGTTGCTTGTAGTAATCTCTCATGATCTTTTGTATTTCTGCAGTGTCAGTTGTTACTTCTCCTTTCTCATTTCTAATTCTATTGATTTGAGTCTTCTCCCTTTTTTTCTTGATGAGTCTGGCTAATGGGTTATCTATTTTGTTTATCTTCTCAAAGAACCAGCTTTTAGTTTTATTGATCTTTGTTATCGTTTCCTTCATTTCTTTTTCATTTATTTCTGATCTGATTTTTATGATTTCTTTCCTTCTGCTAACTTTGGGGTCTTTTTGTTCTTCTTTCTCTAATTGATTTAGGTGCAAGGTTAGGTTGTTTATTCGAGATGTTTCCTGTTTCTGAAGGTAGGATTGTATTGCTATAAACTTCCCTCTTAGAACTGCTCTTGCTGCATCCCACAGATTTTGGGTCGTCGTGTCTCCACTGTCATTTGTTTCTAGGTACTTTTTTATTTCCTCTTTGATTTCTTCAGTGATCACTTCGTTATTAAGTAGTGTGTTGTTTAGCCTCCATGTGTTTGTATTTTTTACATATCTTTTCCTGCAGTTGATATCTAGTCTCATAGCGTTGTGGTCAGAAAAGATACTTGATACAATTTCAATTTTCTTAAATTTACCAAGGCTTGATTTGTGACCCAAGATATGGTCTATCCTGGAGAATGTTCCATGAGCACTTGAGAAAAATGTGTATTCTGTTGTTTTTGGATGGAGTGTCCTATAAATATCAATTAAGTCCCTCTTGTTTAATGTATCATTTAAAGCTTGTGTTTCCTTATTTATTTTCATTTTGGATGATCTGTCCATCGGTGAAAGTGGGGTGTTAAAGTCCCCTATTATGAATGTGTTACTGTCGATTTCCCCTTTTATGGCTGTTAGTATTTGCCTTATGTATTGAGATGCTCCTATGTTGGGTGCATAAATATTTACAATTGTTATATCTTCTTCTTGGCTCAATCCCTTGATCATTATGCAGTGTCCTTCTTTGCCTCTTCTAATAGTCTTTATTTTAAAGTCTGATATGAGAATTGCTACCCAGGTTTCTTTTGGTTTCCATTTGCTTGGAATATCTTTTTTCATCCCCTCACTTTCAGTCTGTATGTGTCTCTATGTCTGAAGTGGGTCTCTTGTAGACAGCCTATATATGGGTCTTGTTTTTGTTTTTGTTTCTTGAGGTACACGGGCCTCTCACCGTTGTGGCCTCTCCCGTTGCGGAGCACAGGCTCCGGATGCGCAGGCTCAGCGGCCATGGCTCACGGGCCCAGCCACTCTGCGGCACGTGGGATCTTCCCGGACCAGGGCACGAACCCGTGTCCCCTGCATCGGCAGGTGACTCTCAACCACTGCGCCATCAAGGAGGCCTGATTGTGGAGCTTTAATCCACTACTCCTGAGGCTGCTGGGAGGGATTTCCCTTTCTCTTCTTTGTTCGCACAGCTCCCGGGACTCAGCTTTTGATTTGGCCCTACCTCTGCGTGTAGGTCGCTGGAAGGCGTCTATTCTTCGTTCAGACAGGACGGGGTTAAAGGAGCCACTGATTCGGTGCCTCTGGCTCACTCAAGCCGGCTGGAGGGAGGGGTACCGAGTGCAGGGCGAGCCTGCAGCGGCAAAGGCTGGTGGGACGTTGCACCAGCCTGAGGCGTGCAGTGCTTTCTCCCAGAGAAGTTGTCCCTGGATCCTGGGACCCTGGCAGTGGCAGGCTGCACAGGCTCCCCGGAACAGGGGTGTGGAGAGTGACCTGTGCTCACACACAGGCTTCTTGGTGGCAGCAGCAGCAGCCTTGGCGTCTCATGCCCGTGTCTCGGGTCCGCACTGTTAGCCGTAGCTCACACCTGTCTCTGGAGCTGCTTTAAGCCGCACTCTTAATCCCCTCTCCTCGCACACCAGGAAACAAAGAGGGCAGAAAAAGTCTCTTGCCTCTTCAGCAGGTCCAGACTTTTCCCCGGACTCCCTCCCGGCTAGCCGTGATGCACTAACCCCTTCAGGCTGTGTTCACGCCACCAACCCCAGTCCTCTCCTTGTGCTCCGACCAAAGCCTGAGCCTCCACTCCCAGCCCTGCCTTCCCTGGCGGGTGAACAGACAAGCCTCTCGGGCTGGTGAGTGCCGGTCAGCACTGACCCTCTGTGCGAGAATCTGTCCGCTCTGACCTCTGCACCACTGTTGCTGCGCTCTCCTCCGTGGCTCCAAAGCTACCCCCTTCAGCCATCCGCAGTCTCCACCCGCAAATGGGCTTCTAGTGTGTGGAAAGCTTTCCTCCTTCATGGCCCCCTCCCACTGGTGCAGGTCCCATCCCTATTTTTTGTCTGTGTTTATTCTTTTTTCTTTTGCCCTACCCAGGTACGTGGTGGTTTTCTTGCCTTTTGGGATGGTTTGAGGTCTTCTGCCAGCATTCAGTATGTGTTCTGTAGGAGTTGTTCCACGTGTAGATGTATTTCTGATGTATCTTTTACAACTTCTAGAGCTGCAAACCTTGGCTTGTGTCTCCTTCCTCCACCTACAGTGACTGTCATTCCTGAGTATTTTATTCTTTTTTTTGCAATGGTAAATTGGATAGTTTCCTTATTCTCTTTCTAATCTTTCATTGTTACTGTACAGGAATGCAAGAGATTTCTGTGCATTAATTTTGTATCCTGCAACTTTACATAATTAATTGATTAGCTAGAGTAGTTCTCTGGAGGCATCTTTAGGATTTTCTATGTATAGTATCATGTCATCTGCAAACAGTGACAGTTTTACTTCTTCTTTTCAAATTTGTATTCCTTTTATTTCTTTTTCTTCTCTGATTGCTGTGGCTATCACTTCCAAAACTATGTTGAGTAAGACTGGTGAGAGTGGATATCCTTGTCTTGTTCATGATCTTAGTGGAAATGCTTTCAGTTTTTCACCATTGAGGACGATGTTTGCTGTGGGTTTGTCATATAAGGCCTTTATTATGTTGAGGTAGATTCCCTCTATGCCCATTTTCTGGAGAGTTTTATCACAAATCAGTGTTGAATTTTGTCAGAAGATTTTTCTGCATCTAGTTCTGACATATGTTTTTTATTTCTCAATTGGTTAATATGGCGTATCTCATTGATTGACTTGCATATATTGAAGAATCGTTGCATTCCTGGGACAAATCCCCCTTGAATGTGTTGTTGGATTCTGTTTGTTAGTGTTTCGTAGAAGATTTTCATCTATGTTCATCAGTGATATTGGCATGTAATTTTCTTTTTTTGTGATACCTTTGTGTGGTTTTGGTTTCAGGGTGATGGTAGCCATTTAGGATGAGTTTGGGAGTGTTCTATCCTCTGCCTTTTTTTGAAAGAGTTTGAGAACAATAGGTGTTAGCTCTTCTCTAAAATGTTTGATAGAATTTGCCATGAAGCCATCTGGTCCTGGACTTTGTTGGAAGGTTTTCTAATTATAGTTTCAATTTCATTACTCGTGATAGGTCTGTTCATAAGTCTCTTTCTAATACTTCCTGGTTCAGTCTTGGATAATTGTACCTTTCCAAGGATTTGTCCATTTCTTCAAGGTTGTCCATTTTATTTGTATATAGTTGCTTGTAGTAGTTTCTTATAATCCTTTGTATTTCTGCAGTAACAGTTGTAACTTCTCCTTTTTCATTTCTAATTTTATGGATTCGAGTCCTCCCCCTTTTTTTCTTGATGAGTCTGGCTAAAGCTTTATCAATTTTGTTTATCTTCTCAAAGAACCAACTTTTAGTTTTACTGATCTATGCTATTGTTTTTTGTTTCCATTTCATTTACTTCTGCTCTGATATTTATGATTTATTTTCTTTGACTTTTGGTTTTCTTTGTCTTCTTCCCCTAGTTGCTTTAGGTGTAAGGTTAGATTGTTTGAGATTTTTCTTGTTTCTTGATGTGAGATTGAATTGCTATATACTTCTCTCTTAGAACTGCTTTTGCTGCATCCCATAGGTTTTGGGTCGTTGTGTTTTCGTTTTCATTTGTTTCTATGTATTTTTTAATTTCCTCTGATTTCTTCAGTGATCTCTTTGTTATTTAGTAGCACACTGTTTAGCCTCCATGCATTTGTGCTTTTTACAGGTTTTTTTCCTGTAATTGATTTCTAATCTCATAGTATAATGGTCAGAAAAGATGTTTGATATGGTTTCAGTTTTCTTAAATTTCCCAAGGCTTGATTTGTGACCCAAGATGTGATTTTTCCTGGAGAATGTTCCATGTTCACTTGAGAAGAAAGTGTATTGTGTCGCTTTCAGGTAGAATGTCCTATAAATATCAATTAAATCTATCTGGTCTATTGTGTCATTTAAAGCTTGTGTTTTCTTATTTATTTTCTGTTTCGATGGTCTGTCCATTGGTGTTATATGGGTGTTAAGGTCCCTGACTCTTATTGTTTTACTGTCAATTTCCCCTTTTATGGTTGTTAGCATTGCTTTATGTATTGAGGTGCTCCTATGTTGGGTGCGTAAATATTTATAATTGGTATATCTTCTTCTTGGATTTATCCCTTGATCATTATGTAGTGTCCTTCCTTATCTGTTGTAACAGTCTTTATTTTAAAGTGTGTTTTATGTGATATGAGTATTGCTACTCCAGCTTTCTTTTAATTGCCATCTTCATGGAATACCTTTTTCTATCCTATCACTATCAGTCTGTAAGTTTCCCTAGCTCTAAAGTGGGTCTCTTGTAGATAGCATATATAAGGGCCTTGTTTTTTGTTTTGCGGAACAAGGGCCTCTCACTGTTGTGGCCTCTCCTGTTGGGGAGCACAGGCTCCAGATGCATAGGCTCAGCAGCCATGTCTCATGGGCCCAGCCACTCCGTGGCGTGTGGGATCTTCCCGAACCAGGGCACGAACCCGTGTCCCCTGCATCGGCAGACAGACTCTTAACCACTGTACCACGAGGGAAGCCCCACGGATCTTGTTTTTGTATCCATTTAGCCAGTTTGTGTCTTTCGGTTGGTGCATTTAATCCAGTTACATTTAAGGTAATTGTCAATATGTATGTTCCTATTACCATTTTCTTAATTTTTTTTAGGTTTGTTTTTGTGGGTCTTTTCTTCTCTTGTGTTTCCTACCTGGAGAAGTTCTTTAAGCATTTGTTGTAAAGCTAGTTTGCTGATGCTGAATTCTCTTAGCCTTTGCTTGTCTGTAAAGCTTTTGATTTCTCTGTCAAATCTGAATGAGATCCTTGCTGGGTAATCTTGGTTGTAGGTTTTTCTCTTTCATTACTTTAAATATATTCTGCTGCCTTCTGGCAGTTGAAATACCAGCTGATAACCTTATGGGGATTCCCTTGTATGTTATTTGTTGCTTTTCCCTTGTTGCTTTTAATATTTTTTCTTTGAATTTAATTTTTGTTCGTTGATTAGTATGTGTCTTGGTGTGTTTGTTTTAGGGTTTATCCTGTATGGGACACACTGCACTCCCTGGACTTGGATGGCTATTTTCTTTCCCATGTTATGGATGTTTTCAACTATAATCTCTTCAAATATTTTCTCAGACCATTTTTTTCTCTTCTTCTTCTGGGACCTCTATAATTCGAATGTTGGTGTGTTTAGTGTTGTCCCACAGGTCTATGAAACTGTCTTCCATTCTTTTCATTCTTTATTCTTTATTCTGCTTCTCGGCAGTTATTTCCACCATCCTATGTTCCACTGAAGAGTGTGGTCAAGGTGGCAGAGTAGAAAGATGCTGAGCTCACCTTGTCTCATGAGCACTCCAGAATCACAACTATCTGCAGAATGACCACTGAAGAAAAAGACTAGAACCTACCATAAAAGATCTTCCACAACCAAAGATGTAAAGAAGGAACCACAGTGAGACAGGTAGGAGGAACACATTCATGATTCAATCAAATCCCATATTCCTGGGTGGGCGATTTATAAGATGAGACCCCAGAGCATTTGGCTTTGAAGGCCAACAGGGTTTAATTTCAGGAGCCCCACAGGACTGGGGGAAGCAAAGGCCTCTCTCTTAAAGGATGCACACAAAATCTCATGCACATGGGGACCCAGGGCTAAAGCATTAATATGATGGAACCCTGGGACACACCTACTTGCTGGTCTTAGAGAGTCTCCTGGAGAGGTAGGGGTGGCTAATGGTCACTTTCAGGTCACAGGCACTGGTGGTAACAATATTTGGGAACACTCTACCATGTGAACACTGTTGCTGGCAGCTGCCATCTTGGCTCCTTAGGAGCAAGACCAGACCCCACCCAACAGCCTGTAGGCTCCAGTGTTGTGACACCTCAGGCCAAACAACTAATTGGATGGGGACATGGCCCCACCCATCAACAGACAGGCCACCTAAAGACTGAAGAGACCATATCCACCTCTAGGCACAGCCCTAGACATGGACAGAAGGTTAGGAACCAACTCCACCCACCAATAAGCAGATAATAGCCTTTCCATCCAGGAAGGCTTCACTAGCTTATAACCACCAGAGGGAAGATACCAGACACAAGAAAACTATGATACTGCAGGCTGCAGACCCAGCTCTTTCACAGCAGGCCAGACCCCACCTCAGATCAGTTAGGCCCTGGTCCTGTCCATTAGCAGGCCATTGCAAGGTTTGGGATGCCCTGAACCCCATATCCAACTATGTCAGGAATTGCACTCACCACCACTGATCTGAAACAAACTCTGGGATCCCTGGACCCTGCAGCCAGACTCCAGGATTCAGCACTGTGTGTTCATAATTCAGCACTAGCCCCAGTAACTGGTTTCACCCACCACTGGGTGGGCAACAGCTTCAGGCGCTTTGGGAACCTGATTCCAACCACCAATGAGCCAGCACTAGCCCAGGCTCCTCCCGGGGTTCTGCAACCAGCTACCTTGTGACCAGGCCCCACTAACCAGCAGCATCCACGCAAGGCAGAGCCTGGCAACCAATCAGACCAGGGCCAACCAAGCCTACCAGACCACCCACATAGTCACCCCATCACAACAAAGGACCCATGTAGCCCTCTAAGGGGGAATCCCTGGAGCATATAGCCCAAATGTGAGATGGACGTGCACTGCAGGGATGAATAGGATGCCTTGTACAGAAGGCCAGTTTGCAAGGTTGAGAAACGTAACTACCCTACCACATATATAAAAATACAAATAGAAACTTAAGACAAAATAAGGTAGCAAAGGCATATATTCCAGGGAAGAAACAAGATAAAACCCCAGAAGAACTAAGTGAAGTGGACAAAGGCAATCTACATGAGAAAGAGTTCAGAGTAATGATTGTAAAGATTATTATACAACTCAGGTGAAAAATGGATGCACAAAAAAAGTTAGAAATTTTCAACAACAAGTTAGAAAACATAAAGAACAACAAAACAGAGATGAAGAATACAATAAGTGAAATGAAAAATACACTAGAAGGAACCAATAATAGACTCAGTGGCTCAGAAAATGGATCAGTGAACTGGAAGACAGAATAGTGGAAATCATTGTCACCAAAAAGAATGAAAAGAAATGAGGACAGCTTAAGTGATTTGTGAGACAACATCAACTACACTAATATTCACATTATAGGGGTCCTGGAAGGAGAAGAGGGAGAGAAAGGGCCTGAGGACATGTTTGAAGAGATAAGAGCTGAAAACTTCTGTAACATGGGAAAGGAAACAGTCACCCAAGTCCAGGAAGCACAGAGTCCCATACAGAATCAACCTAATGAGGAACACATCAAGACACAGTGTAATTAAAATGACACAAATTAAAGACAAAGAGAGAGTATTAAAAGCAACAAGGGAAAAGAAGCAAATAGCATACAAGGGAACTCCCATAGGCTATCAGCTGATTTCTCAGGAGAAACTCTGCAGGCCAGAAGGGAGTGGCAGGATATAAAGTAATGAAAGGGAAACATTTACAAGCAACAGCACTCTACCCAGCAAGGTTCTTGTTCAGATTTGATGGAAAGATCAAAAGTTTAACATACAAGCAAAAGTTAAAAGAGTTCAATACCACAGAACAAGCTTTACAACAATTATTAATGGAACTTCTCTAGGCAAAAAAAAAAAGGCTACAAGTAGAAACAAGAAAATTATGAAATAAAAAATCTCATAGGTAAAGACAAACACAGAAAGGTAGGAATTCATTCACACTAAAAGCTAGTAGGTTAAAAGACAAAAGTAGTAAAATCATCCTTATCCACAATAAGGAGTTAAGAGATCCCCCAAAATTCTTAGATTTAAAATCTTATATCAAAAGCAGTGGGCTTCCCAGGTGGCGCAGTGGTTCAGAGTCCACCTGCCAATGCAGGGGGCACTGGTTCGTGCCCCAGTCTGGGAAGATCCCACATGCCATGGAGCAGCTGGGCCTGTGAGCCATGGCCACTGAGCCTGCGCGTCCGGAGCCTGTGCTCCGCAACGGGAGAGGCCACAACAGTGAGAGGCCCATAACCACTAAAAAAAAAAAAAAAAAAACAGTAATCATGAGGGTATGAAAGTACAAATGCAGCATTTTGGAAATGCATGTGAAATTAAGAGATCAGTAATTTAAAATAATCACATATATATAAAATAATATGCTACAGAAAATCCTCATGATAACTGCAAACCAAAAATCTGTGATAAATAGACATATAAAAAAGAAAAATAAATCCAAACATTACACTAAAGATAGTCAACAAATCACAAGAGAAAAACAACAAAAAGGGTTAAAAAGAACTTAAAAAAATCCAAAACAATTAACAAAATGGCAATAAGAAATGCATATTGATAATTACCTTAAATGAAAACAGACTAAATACTCCCAAAAAAAGACACAGACTGGTGGAATGGATACAAAAACAATACCTGTTTATATGCTGTCTACAAGACACCCACACACCCACTAAGCCAACATACAGACTAAAAATGAGGGGATGGAAAAAGATACTCCATGCAATGGAAATCAAAATAAAGCTAGAGTAGCTATACTCATACCAGGTAAGTTAGACTATAAAATAAAGACTGTTATAAGACATAAGGAAGGACAGTACAAAATGATCAAGGGATCAGTCCAAGAAGAAGACACAACAATTATAAATATTTATGCACCAAACATGGCAGCACTGCACTACATAAGGCAAATGCTAGCAGCCATAAAAGGGGAAATCGACAGTAACACAATAATAGTGGAGAAATTTAACACCCCACTGACACCAATGGACAGATCATCCATACAGAAAATAAATAAGGAAACAAAAGCTTTAAGTGACACAACAGACCAGATAGATTTAACTGATATTTATAGGACACTACACATGAAAGCAGAAGAATACACTTTCTTCTCAAGTGCACATGGAACATTATCCAGGAGAGATAACATCTTGCATCACAAATCAAGCCTTGTTAAATTTCAGAAAACTAAAATCACATCAAGCACCTTTTCTGACCACAACACTTCAAGATTAGAAATCAATTACATGAAAAAAATATATATAAAAATCACAAACATATGGAGGTTAAAATAATATGCTACTAAATAGCCAAGAGATCATCATTTCAAAGAGGAAATCCAAAAATACCTAGAGACAAATGACAATGAAAACACAATGACCCAAACCTATGGGATGCAGCAAAAGCAGTTCTAAGAGGGAAGTTTATAGCAACACAATCCTACCTTAAGAAACAGGAAACATCTCGAATAAACAACCTGACCTTGCACCTCAAGCAATTAGAGAAAGAAGAACAAAAAAAACCCAAGGTTAGCAGAAAGAAAGAAATCATAAAGATCAGAACAGAAATAAATGAAATAAAAGCAAAAAACAATAGAAAAGATCAATAAAACTAAAAGCTGGTTCCTTGAGAATATAAATAAAATTGATAAACCTTTAGCCAGACTCAAGAAAAAGAGGGAGACAACTCAAATCAATAAAATTAGAAATGAAAAAGGAGATGTGACAATGAATACCACAGAAATCCAAATGATCATAACCAACTACTAAAAGCAACTATATGCCAAGAAAAAGATGACCTGGAAGACAGGGACAATTCTCAGAAAAGAATAAAACCTTCCAAGACTGAACCAGGAAGAAACAGAAAATATAATCAGACCAATCACAAGTAATGAAATTAAAACTGTGATTAAAAATCTTCCAACAGGGCTTCCCTGGTGGCGCAGTGGTTGAGAGACCACCTGCCAATGCAGGGGACATGGGTTCGTGCCCCGGTCTAGGAAGATCTCACATGCCACAGAGTGGCTGGGCCCATAAGCCATGACCGCGGAGCCTGCACGTCCAGAGCCTGTACTCCACAACGGAGAGGCCATAACAGTGAGAGGCCCACGTACCGCAAAAAAAAAAAAAAAAAATCTTCCAACAAACAAAACCCCAGGACTAGATGGCTTCACAGGTGAATTCCACCAACATTTAAAGAAGAGCTAACACCCATTCTTCTCACACTCTTCCAAAAAACTGCAGAGGAAGGAACACTCCCAAGCTCATTCTATGAAGCCAACATCACCCTGATACCAAAACCAGACAAAGATATCACAAAAAAAGAAAATACAAACCAATATTACTGATGAATATAGATGCAAAAATCCTCAACAAAATACTAGCAAACAGAATCCAAAAACACAGTAACAGGGTCGTACACCATGATCACGTGGGATTGATCCAAGAAATGCAAAGATTCTTCAGTATATGCAAATCAATCAATGTGATACAGCATATTAACAAATTAAAGACTAAAATCCATATTAGCATTTCAATAGATGCAGAAAAAGCTTCTGACAAAATTCAATACCCATTTATGATAAAAAACAGTCCAGAAAGCGGGCATAGAGGAAACCTACCTCAACATAATAAAGGTCATATATGACACTCCCAGAGCAAATATCATTCTCAATGGTGAAAAACTGAAAGCATTTCCACTAAGATCATGAACAAGACAAGGATGCCCACTCTCACCAGTCTTATTCAACACAGCTACTGAAGTCCTAGTAATTAGTAATCAGAGAAGAAAAATAAATAAATATATAGAGATTGGAAAAGAAGTAAAAATGGCACTGTTTGCAGATGACATGATACTATACATAGAAAATCCTAAAGATACCACCAGAAAACTATTAGAGCTAATCAATGAATTTGGTAAAGTTGCAGGATATAAAATTAATGCACGGGAATCCCTTGCATTCCTATTCACTAACAGTGAAAGATCAGAAAGTGAAATTAAGGAAACAGTCCTGTCTACCATTCCAACAACAACAAAAAATACCTAGGAATAAACCTACCTAAGGAGATAATAGAGCTGTACATAGAAAATATAAAACAATGATGAAAGGAATCATAGATGACACAAACAGATGGAGAGATATACCATGTTCTGGGATAGGAAGAATCAATATTGTGAAAATGGCTATACTACCCAAAGCTATCTACAGTTTCAGTGCAATCCTATCAAAGTACCAATGAGATTTTTCACAGAACTAGAACACAAAATCTTAAAATTTGTATGGAGACACAAAAGACCCTGAATAGCCAAAGCAATCATGAGAAAGAGAAACAAAACTGAGCTGGAGGAATCAGATTGCCTGACTTCAGACTGTATTACAAAGCTACAGTAATCAAGACAGTATTATACTGGCGCAAAAACAGAAATATAGATCAGTGGTACAGGATAGAAAGCCCAGAGATAAACCCACACACCTGTGGTCAACAATTCTATGACAAAGGAAGCAAGGATATACACAATGTAGAAAAGACAGCCTCTTCAATAAGTGGTGCTGGGAAAACCTGACATCTACATATAAAAGGATGAATTTAGAACACTCCCTAACACCATGTATGAAAATAAATGCAAAATGGATAAAAAACCTAAATGTAAGAGCAGACATTATAAAACTCTTAGAGGAAAACATAGGCAGAACACTGTTTGACATAAATCACAGCAAGATCCCTTTTGACCCACCTCCTAGATTAATGGAAATAAAAACAAAAATAAACAAATGGGACCTAGTGAAAATTAAAAGCTTTTGCATAGCAAAGGAAACCATAAACAAGACGAAAACACACCCCTCAAAATGGGAGAAAATATTTGCAAACAAATCAATGGACAAAGGATTAACCTCCAAAATTTACAAGCAGCTCATGCATATCTAAAAAACAAACAACCCAATCCAAAAATGGGCAGAAGGCCTAAATAGACACTTCTCCAAAGAAGATATACAGATTGCCAACAAACACATGAAAGGATGTTCAACATCACTAATCATTATAGAAATGCAAATCAAAACTACAATGAGGTATCATCTCTCACTGGTCAGAATAGCCATCATCAAAAAATCTACAAACACTAAATGCTTGAGAGGGTTTTGGAGAAAAGGGAATACCTTGCACTGTTGGGGGGAATGTAAATTAATACAGCCACTATGGGAACAGTACGGAGGTTCCTTAAAAAATTAAAAATAGAATTACCATGTGATCCAGCAATCCCACTACTGGGCATATACCCAGAGAAAACCATAAGTCAAAAAGACACATGCACCCCAATGTTCACTGCAGCACTATTTACAACAGCCAGGTCATGGAAGCAACTTAAATGCCCATCGACAGATGAATGGATAAAAAGATGTCAGAGAACTATACAGTGGAATGTTACCCAGCCATGAAAATACACAAAATTGGGTCATTTGTAGAGATGTGAATGCACCTAAGGACTGTCATACACAGTGAAGTAAGTCAGAAAGAGGAAAACAAATATCGTATATTGATGCATATATGTGGAAACTAGAAAAAATGGTACAGATGAACCAGTTTGCAAGGCAGAAGTAGAGTCACAGACATAGAGAACAAACGTATGGACACCAAGGGGGGAAAGAAGGGGTGGGATGAATTGGGAGATTGGGACTGACATAGAAGCACTACTATGTTTAAAATAGTTAACTAATGAGAACCTGCTGTATAGCACAGGGAACTCCACTTCATTTTGCTGTTCAGTAGAAACAAACACAACACTGTAAAAAACTATACCCCAATTAAAAAAAAAATCTAATGTAATACATGAAACTTAACAGAATTCAGGTTTAAATTTAAATGTGGGGATCATTTAAATTTAAATGTGAAGATCAAGATGGCAGAGTTGGAGGATACTGAGCTCACCTCCCACAATGAGCACATCAAAAATACATGTACATGTAGAGCAACTCAGTGAAAACTAACTGGATGCTGACAGAAAGGCCCTGGTACAACAAAAGCTGTAAGAAAGATATGCACAGAGTTAGGTAGGAAAGGGGGAGAAGCAATCAGGTCAGGACATGGGCCCCAAGGAGGAGACACAGAAGAAGTGGATATCGTGGGCTTGGAGATACTCTCTAGGGAAGAAAGCTTGGGTATATTCATATCAGACAAAGCGGACTTTAAAACAACTTGGTAACATAAGAAAAAGAAGGTCATAATAAAATGATAAAGGAATCAATAGAGGAAGGGAATGTAACATTTGTTAACATATGTGCACCTAATATAGGAGCACCTAAATACGTAAAATATTGATTAATAAGTGTTTAGTCAGGCTCATTAAGGAAAAAAAAGAAAGAGGACATAGAAAAAAAATAAGAAATTAAAGAGAAGAAATTACAACCAATGTCACAAGGATACAAAAGAACATTGTAAAAGAATACTAGGGACAGTTATATGCCAACAAAATGGACAACCTAGAAGAAAATGATAAATTTTAAAAACATACAATCATCCAATACTGAATCAGGAAGAAACAGACAATCTGAACAGACTGATCACCAGAAGTGAAATGAGTTAGTAATGAAAAAACTCCCAGCAAACAAATTTTCAGGAACAACTTCACAGGGAATTCACACAAGCACATAAAAAACAACTAGACAGAGAGATCAAGACAGTGGAGCAGAAGGACGTGGAGCTCACCTTTCCCCACAAACACATCAAAAATGCACTTACTTGTGGAACAATGCTCACAGAAAATCAACTGAAAACTGGCAGCAGATACAACCAAAGCTGCAAGACAAATCACACAAAACAAGGTAGGACCAAAAAAAAAAAGAATAGGTCCGGGATCTGCACCCCCAGGAGAAAGCTGTGAAAAAGGAAAGTTTCCCTCACCCTGGGGATTCCCTTTCCTAGTTGGTAGGTCCACTGGGACAGATTCAGAGCTAGAGTGACCTGGACTTTTCTCAAGAGGAGTGTGCAAGTACTGGTTTGCTAACAAACAACACAGAGAGAGGTCAGTACTGAAGGCTGACATGTTGCTGCATTTTGCAGCCCAAAATTCACACCTACTTACAGTATACATGAGGGCTAAGTCCTGAAACTGAGGCATCAGTAGGTGGACCAGGGAAATGATACAGGTTTGCTGTGGAAAGATGGCCCAAGGAGCCTGGAGTGTGGTCCAGGCTGCCATAGTTGAGTGGGAGCAAAATGGTGCACACGTCTGCACCATAGGAGCCCCACTATCAGTGTGCTCATTGCAGGGCACAGCTCCAATGGTGCTGGGCTTTGTGACTGTGCACCGTGCAGTTACATGGCTGATATCTGAGCCAATTATCAGCACTCCCATGGTGGGCTCAGCTTTGGCAGCAATGGGCTTTAAGAACATGCACACACCGGGAGCAGGCCTGATCTGAGGCTATTATCAGTGCTCCTCCAGTGGTGTTGGGTCCGGGGTGGCTCTAGCAGTACCGGACATTGATCATGCTCACACCAGGTGGTGGGTGGCATCATGTCCCTGGCAGACAGCCCCTGGGGAGGTATACACAGTGGCTCCTTTCCCAGTGGGAGCACTCCAGTCCCACCTACCTCACACTGCTGCTTAGAACTGGATCTGAGGGCATCTACTCCAACAGTGTTGTGACCGTCACAGAGCAAAGAAGAGGCCCCACCCAACATCCAGTACAGGCTCTGGTCACCAAACACCAAGCACATCCACTATCAAGGGGACAATGGCCAACACATTCTGAGGAAAGATGTGGTATGTATCCATAACAAAAACAACCCTCACACTAAAAATATGGGACTCACACAGTCTACACAGGGACACTCCCATATAAAAATAGCCCTGTAAGACCACAGTAGATACCTATTTCTCCTAAATTCATACAGTCAGAGAATTTTAAGTAAAATGAAGAACCGAAGGAACTACTCCCAATTAAAAGAACAAGAGAAATCCCGTGAAAGAAAAAAACAGTGAAACAGACCTCTCCAGTCTAACAGAACCCAAGTTCAAAAAGGTAATAAAAATGCTAAAGGAATTTAAAAAGGCATCAACAGAAATGCAGAAAGCTGTAACAAGGAACTAGAGCTATAAAGAGAAACTGATCAAAATTAGACAATTCAATTGCCGAGATAAAAACCAAGCTAAAAAATAAAAAAAAAAAAAACCCAAGCTAAAAGCAATGAACAGAAGACAAAGTAAAACAAAAGAATACTAAGTGATCTGGTAAACAGAAAAATAGAAATTATCCAATTGGAACAGCAGACAGAAAGACAAATTTAAAAAAATGAAAGTGCACTGTGAGATATATGGAATAATATAAAGTGTGCCATATTAGGGGTTTCATTATAATAGGGGCTTCAAAAAGAGAAGAAAGAGAAAGGGGGAGCAAAATGTATTTGAAGAAATTATGGCTGAAAACTTTCTAAATCTAAACTATGAAACAGATATCCAGGTACGAGGCACAGAGGTTCCCAAACAAGGTAAACCCAAACACACACCAAGACATATCACAATAAAGAAGGCCAAAGTTTAACATAAAGAGGATTCTAAGGGCAACAAGAAAAAAAACAAAGAGTCAGTTACAAGGGAACCCCCAAAAGGTTATCAGCTGATATCTCTACAAAAACTTTGCAGGCCAAAAAAAAAGTCACGATATATTCAAAGTCCTGAAAGGGAAAAACCTACAACCTAGGATACCTTAACCAGCAAGATTATCATTTAGAATAGAAGTAAAGGTAAATAATTTCTCAGACAACTAATAAATAAAAGAATACAACAATCCTAAACCTAACTTAGAAGAAACATTAAAAGTGCTCCTCTAAATAGAAAAAAGCAAGAATTTACATCAAAGGAGAAAACACAATAGGAAGGATAAATACATAAAAGTATTAAAGATCACTTGAATAAGCCACTATGTAAATCAAAAAACAATCAAAAATTTTTGCAAAACTGTAATTACAATTAACAGCAAAAGGATAAACATGAAGATGTAAAATAGAACATCAAAATAACAAATTGTAGCGAAGAGGAGTAAGAAAAAGTAAATATTTTAGAATGTGTTTGTAGTCATGTAACTATCAGTCTAAATCAAAAACATACTATAATTCACAAAAACAAACAGACACCCAAACATAATACAAAAGAAAGCCATGAAACCACAAAAGGAAAAACAAAGAGAATAAGAAATGAAAAAGACCTACAAAATCCACTGAAAAACAGGTTTAAAATGACAATAAGTACATACTTATCAATAATTACACATCAGTGGACTAAATCCTCTGATCAAAAGACAAAGAATGGCAGATTAGATTTTTTTAAAAAAATACCTAGAACCTACAATACACTGTCTTCAAGACACTGACTTTAGGGAGAAAAACACACATAGATTGAAATCGAGGAGACGGAAAAAGATGTTTCATGCAGACAGAAGTGACAAGAAAATGGGGTAGCAATACTCAAATCAGACAAAGTAGACTTTATAACAAAGTCCATGAAGAAAGACAAAGAAAAGAAGGACACTATATAATGATAAAAGGATGAATACAAGAAGACGATATTACACTTAAAAGCATATATGTACCCAATGTAGGAGAACCTAAGTATATAAAACAAATACTAACAGACATAAAGGGAGGCACTGAGAGGAATGACAATTGACAATAATAGTAGAAGACCCACTGACATCAATGGACAGATCTTCCAGACAAAATCAATAAGGCAACAGAGATTCTAAATGACACAATAGAACAGCTGGACTTAATTAAAATCTACAGAACACTACATCCAAAAAAAACAGAATACACATTCTTTTCACTTGTGCATGGACATTCTCTAGGACAGACCACATACTAGGACACAAAACAAGTCTCAACAAACTTCAGAGGATAGAAATTATTTCAAGCATCTTTTCTGACCACAATGCTATGAAATTAGAAATCAACCACAGAAAGAAAAATGAGGGGAAAAAATCATTACATGGAGAATAAACAACATGCTACTAAAAAACCAATGGGTCAATGATGAAATCAATGAAGAAATAAGAAAATACCTTGACACAAATGACAATGAAAACACAACATTACAAAATCTATGGGACACAGCAAAAGCAGTTCTAAGAGGGATACTGATAACCTAGAACAAGAAAACAAGAAAAATATTTTCTTGTTTTTCATTGCAAGAAAAATTTCAAATAAACAATATAACCCACCCTGTAAAAGGGTTAGAAAAAAGAACAACCAAAACCCACTTCCCCAGTGGCACAGTGGTTAAGACTCTGCCTACCAATGCAGGGGACACGGATTCGAGCCCTGCTCTGGGAAGATTCCCACATGCTGTGGAGCAGCTAAGCCCATGCGCCACCACCATGAAGCCTGTGCTCTAGAGCCTGTGAGCCACAACTACTGAAGCATGCATGCCTAGAGTCCAAGCTCTGCAACAAGAGAAGCCACTGCAATGGGAAGCCTGCACCCAGCTACGAAGAGTAGCCCCCGCTCTCCACAACTACAGAAAGCCCGTGGGCAGCAATGAAGACCCAATGCAGCCAAAAATAAATAAGTAAATACATAAATAAATTTATAAATAAACATTTTTTAAAAACCCAATGTCAGCATAAGGAAGGAAGGAAACAATAAAGATCAGAGAGTAACTAAATAAAATAGAGATCAAAAAATAGAAAAGATCAATAAAATGAAGAACTGGAGTTTTGAAAGGGTAAACAAAATCAATAAACCTCTAGCTAGACTCAGCAAGACAGGACTCAAACAAAATAAGAAATAGAAGAGGAGAAATAACAACTGACACTACAGAAAAAAAAATAGTTATATGCCAACAAATTTGACAACCTGTAAGAAATGAACAACTTTCTAGAAACATACATCCTGCCAAAATTGGGTGAAGAAGAAACAGATAATTTCAACAGACTTATGTCTAGAAGTGAAATAGAATATGTAATGTTTTTAAATTCCCTGCAAACAAAAGCCAGGATCAGATGGCTTCACTGGGAAATTCTATCAAACATACAAAGAAGAACTTAAAACTATCTTCAAAATCTTCCAAAAGACCGAAGAGGAAGGAACACTCCCAAAGTCATTCTATGAAGCCACTATCACTCTGATAGTAAAACCGGACAAAGAGAAGGAAGGAAGGAGGGAAGGAAGAAAGAAAGAAAGGGAGTTACAGGCCAATATTTTTCATTAATACGGAAGCAAAAATACTCAACAAAATATTAGCAAGCCAAATCCAACAATGCATACAAATGATCATACACCATGATTAAGCTGGATTCATTAAAGGGTCTCAAAGATGGTTCAACACATGCAAATCAATCAATGTGGTACACCACATTGACAAAAGGAAAGAAAGAGATTCACATTATCATCTCAATAGGTGCAGAAAAGCCATTTCATAAAATTCAATATCCATTCATGATAAAAACTCTTAACAAAGTGGATTTAGAATAAACATATCTCAACATAATAAAAGCCATTTATGACAAATCTACAGTCAATATAATACTCAACAGTAAAAAACTGAAAGCCTTCCCACTAAATTCCGGAACAAAACAAGGATGCCCATTCTCACCACTCTATTCAACAAAGTACTGGAAGTCCTAACCACAGCAATCAAAGAAAAAGAAGTAAAATGTACCCAAATTGGAGGGGAAGAGGTAAAACAGTCATTATATGCAGATGGCACGAGAGTCTACATAGAAAAGCCTGAAGACTCCACACAAAAACTATTAGAACTAATAAATTCAGCAAGATAGCAGGATACAAGATTAATATACAGAAACCTGTTACATTTCTTTACACTAATAATAAAATATCAGAAAAAGAAAGTAAAAACATCACATTTTACATCACATCAAAATAAATAAATCACCTAGGAATAAACCTAATCAAGGCAGAAAAAGACCTAAACACAGAATTATAAAACACTGATCAAAGAAATTGAAGATGATTCAAAGAAATGGAAAGATATCCCTGGCACTGGACTGGAAGAATTAATATTGCTAAAATGGCCATAATACTAGAATCAATCTACAGACTTAATGTGATCCCTTTCACACTACCCATAACATTTTTCACAGAACTAGAACAAATAATCATAAAATTTGTATGAGACAACAAAAGACCCAGAATTACCAAAGCAATCCTAAGGAAAAAGAATAAAGCTGGAGGCATAACCCTCCCAGACTTCAGATAATACTACAAAGCTACAGTAATCAAAACAGCATGGTATTGGCACAAAAGCAGACACATAGATCAATGGAGCAGAACAGAAAGCCCAGAAATAAACCCACACACCTACTGGGAATTAATCTTTGACAAAGGAGGCAAGAATATACAATGGAGAAAAGACAGTCTCTTCAGCAAGTGTGGTAGGAAAGCTGGACAGCTGCATGTAAACCAATGAAATTAGAACATTCCTTCATACCATACACAAAGACAAACTCAAGATATCTTAAAGACTTAAATACAAGACATGACACCATACAACCTCTAAAAGAGAACATAGGTAGAAAACTCTTTGACATAAAACATAAAACAATATTTTTTGACCTGTCTCCAAAGGCTAAAAATAAACATATGGGTCTTAATTACTCTTAAAGGCTTATGCACAGCAAAGGACACCATTAACAAAATGAAAAGAAGACCTATGAAATGGGAGAAAATATTTTCAAATGATATAACTGAGAGGTTAATATCCAAAATACATAAAAAGCTATTTAACTCAACATCAAAAGCAAAGCAAACAACCCAATTTTTAAAAATGGGCAGAACACCAGAATAGACATTTTTTCCAAAGAAGATATACAGATAGTCAACAGGCTCACGAAAACATGCTCACTATCACTAATCATCAGAGAAATGCAAATCAAAACCACAATGAGATATCACTTTGTAACTGTCACAATGGTTGTCATTAAAAAGACCACAAATAAGAAATGTTGGCAAGGATGTGGAGAAAAGGGAACACTGTTGATGGGAATACATATTGGTGCAGCCACTATGGAAATCAGTATGGAGGTTCCTCAAAAAAATGTAAATAGAGCTACCATATGATCCCGCAATTCCACTCCTTAGTATATATCAGAAGAAACAAAAACAATAATTCAAAAAGTATATGTACCAAATACCCATGGCAGCATTACTTACAATGGCAAGATATGGAGGCAACCTAAGTATCCATCAACACATGAATGGATAAAGAAGATGTGGCACATGTAAACAGCAGACTATAAATCAGCTATAAAAAAAAGAATAAAATTTTGCCATTTGCAACAACATGTATGGACCTAGAGGGTATTGTACTGGGAAAAATAAGTCAGCGAAAAGCAAATATTGTACTTTCTCACTTAAATATGGAATCTAAAAAACAAAATACACGAATATAAGAAAACATAAACAGACTCACAGACATAGAAAACAAACTAGTGGTTATCAGTGGGAGAGGGAAGTGGGAGGAGCAAGGTAAACATAGGGGAATAAGAGGTACAAAATACTATGTATAATATTTAAAAGCTACAGGGATATATTGTATAGCACATGCAATACAAGCAGTATTTTAGAATAATCTTAAATGGGGTATGATCTATTAAAATATTGAATCACTTTTTTATACAACCGAAACTAATATAGTGTTATCAATCAACTATACTTCAATAAAAATTTTTAAATGTGGTCTGAATATTGGGTGACATTATTGACTTATTGTTAATTCTGTGTAATTAAACTATGGTGGATATATCTTTTAAAGTGCTTTTCTTACAAAGTTTACAATGAAATATTTAGAAATTAATTATTCTGTTGACTGCAATTTATGTATAAGTGATTCAGAAAGAAAAAACAGAAAGAAAACAAATGTGGAAAAACGTTAACAAAAGAATCCAGGTAAAGATACATATGTGTGTACATAAAACCACTGTTACAAAGTCTGTAAATCTGGACAACTTCAAATAAAATAAAATTGCAAAATAAAACCTTGGGAGGGAAAATGTAGCTGCCTATATTGAGTGGAGTGGTGGTGGAGAAAGATAAAGCCAAGAATTATTTTTTCTTCATTGATATGTTTTAGCAATAAGTAACTTTACCCATGTTCATGTATTACTTTAAATAATTTTCTAATATATTCAAAACAGTAAAATTGAATAATACTTCATAAAATAAGATGTTGTTTTATTAAAACTGCCATGTTTTCAACTTTCCTGCATTAAACACTTGAACTAAAATAATCTTATCTGCAATGTCCCCCTTTTTATGCTATGTGAAATTCTAAATTTTGTAATAATACAAATACAATAGAATAAATAAGTCTAGTATATTCAAAAACAAAATTTTATCAAAATCTTGAAACAAGACATACATAAAGAATACAAACTATATCCCTCTACTTTGTATTGAGAAAGTCTTTGTTCTCTCTGGGAAAACTCAACTGTAAGAAAGAACACAGGTCTAATCTTGCCACAAAGGAATATTGTTTAACTCAGTTGGCAGCTCCTAGAAACCCTTTACTCCCTCCTGATTTGTCGTAGTTACTTGAGAACAAATTGCCATAGCAAATGTCCATTGCATTCACTCAACAAGAGGTAAAAATTTTCTCAAGGGTACTATGACCAAATTTCCTATGAAATCACCCTGGTTTTATGGTTGCAGAAACTTCCCAGTGCCCCTGCCTCTTCATAGTCATTATTTTGTCTTGACAGCTATAGATTGTGGCTGAGAAGAGCAGAACAGACTACCAGACCTGAGACTTGTCAGAGGCTTGGAGCCCCAGGTAAGGAAAAAGAGGTTTCCTCCTAAGGTCAAACAAATTTTCTTCTAGCTCTGATTATTCTAATTAATTTCATGAAAGAAAGGATGGGCAGCTTTTTCGTTGGGAGGAGACACTATATTAAGGCAACTGGGAGCCCCCAGTGAGTACGCCTCCTATGCAATAGCAGCCAATGTAGGTCTATAGGAAGGCTTGACTTAACGGTTTCTACACTTTGGAACCAGTGACATTTGAAGATGAATTATTCTTTGTTTAGGGGAATGTTCTATGTATTCCAAGATGGTTAGCAACATCTCATGCCTCTACATGCCAGTACAATGCAATACCCCAGTTGTGTCAATCAAACTGATTTCCAAATATTACCAAAGTCCCCAGTGGATGGAGAACAAAATTACTCCAAGTTGAGAACCACTGCCCATATTAAAACTTATGAAAAACTTCCATAACAGTTTGTCTATAGCCATGGAGGCAGACACCATGGGATATCCTCTACTATTTGGGGACATCCTCCAACAATCTCTCCGCAGCCCATAACTAACATCTGGCACCAACTTTGGGGCACTTTCAGCATTACCCCTAGCAGGGAGCTTTCCAAAAAGGATGAGACACTACAGGTGGAAAAGAAACATTACATTACTCAGCCCCACGGTTCTCAGTACTTCATTTAACAGGTATTCTAAAATGCACATATTCCAGAGCTCTGTATATTTGAAAATGATGCTGGACATCCAATCACCCCTGGGTATAGTCTTGGCTGTTCTCTGTCCCAGAAGCCTTACCAGTATGAAAGATATCAATGTTCTCTAGATTACAGGGGAAAAATGTGGATGGAAAGCAACAGAAGGCAATAGATAATGAGAAACAGGATGTCACAGATTTGTTTCCTTGGCTGCCTCCTTTTGGGGTCAGGGCTAGTGACGGGGTCCTTGACAAAAGGCCTCTAAAGAACTGTGCCTCCAGCACCAGTATGGAATCACTCATAAAAACAAGTTATGAAAGTGTTTCAAGTCGTAGCGACTCTTCAACAAATTCCCTCTAATGTTGCGCAAAGTAACTGTCCTTCTTAGTGGGTTTCCTATATCATCATTTGTAAAAGACATGCCTTCAAATCTAATGAAAATTATGACTCTGGGAAGATGATGGAGTAGGAAGCACCAGAAATCTGTATTCCCATCAAACAACAATTTCACTGGAAAAATCTGTCTGATTCAACAGTTTTGAAACTCTGGCCTTTGGTGAAGGTTACAACTTCCAAGAGAAGACATGGACCATAAATTCTGGTCAATTTCAGCTCTTATCTTAGCAGCATGTAAAAATCCCCCACCCCCAGCCACAAAACAGACAGCTATGCATATGTTCCTGCAGCAGCATGTATACAGCTTGCAGAAGCCAGGGTAAGCACAAAGCACACTGGGCTTAAAATATTACAGGCCCATGTTCTGACTACTGACTGCTGCTTTTTGATTACAGAGATAAAGACACAGAAGTGGGCAGCTATTATTTCATTTCCCCACATTGTTGCAAATCCCCACTCCCTGGCTGAAGTGACTTCTGGGAACTTAAAGGGTAATAACCATTTCTTCCTCCTTCATTTTTCTCTTTTTCCTCTTTTAGAAGCCAGACATTAAACACTAGGATATCCCCAAAACTGCATATACAAGAAAAAAAAAAGTGAATGAACATGCCCAGGGAAAAGGTAAGAATAAACCTGAGAAGACATTAAGTTTACCCATCAGATGCTCCTCAGTGCAGGAATGGCTGTAATACTCATTAAAAAATTTCAAAAACAACAAAAATAGAAAACCCTAGGAAAAGAGAATGAACCATATTTCCAGAGTCACTGGCCTATTAAATTCAGATGTCATCTATACCATTTTTCTAGATTCCATATATATGTGTTAATATACGATATTTGTTTTTCTCTTTCTGACTTACTTCACTCTGTATGACAGTCTCTAGGTCCATCCATGACTCTACAAATGACCCAATTTCATTCCTTTTTATGGCTGAATAATGTTCCATTGTAAATATCTACCATATCTTCTTTACCCATTCCTCTGTTGATGGACATTTAGGTTGCTTCCATGTCCTGGCTATTGTAAACAGTGCTGCTATGAAAAAGATACATGCACCCCAATGTTCATATATACAAACTTCTATGACAAAAACCTCATGGTAACTGCAAACAAAAGATCTATAATAAATGTACATTCAATAAATAAAAAGCAATCCAAATATGACACGAGATAGCCATCAAATCACAAGACAAGAGAACCAAAGAACAAAGGGTGAAAAGACCTACAAAAATAAATCCAAAACAATGAAAAAAATGGCAAGAAGAACACACATATTACCTTAAATAAAAGTGGACTAAATGCTCCAAACAAGACACAGACTGGCTGAATGGATACAAAAACAAGACAGCATATTTGCTGCCTACAAGAGATGCATTTCAGATCTAGAGTCACATACAGACTGAAAGTGAGGAGATGGAAAGAGATGTTCCATGCAAATGAAAAACAAAGGAAAGCTGAGCAGCAACACTCATATCAGACAAAAGCCTTTAAAATAAAGACTGTTACAAGATACAAAGAAGGACACTGCATAATAAATAAAAGATCAATCCAAGAAGAAGTTATAAGAATTGTAAATATACATAAACACAACATAGGAGCACCTCAATATATACGGCAAATGTTTACAAACATAGAGAAATTTAGAGTAACACAATAATAGTGGGTAATTTAAATACCCCACTGACATCATAGGACAGATAATCCAGAGAGAAAATCAGTAAGGAAACAGAGACATTAAATGACACAGTAGACCAGATGATGGACTTATTTGATATGTATAGAGGATTCCATTCGAAAGCAGCAGAATACAATTTATTTTTAAGTGCATCTGGAACATTCTCCAGGATAGATCACGTGCTGGGCTGCATATCAAGCCTTGGTAAATTTAAGAAAATTGAAGTCATATCAAACATCTTTTCTGACCACAATACTATGATATTAGAAATCAATTATAAGAAAAAGAACTTCTAAAAAACAGAAACATGGAGGCTAAACAACATGGCACTAAGCAACCAATGGATTAATGAAGAAGTCAAACAGCAAATAAAAAAAGATACCTAGAGACAAATCAAAAAGAAAACACAAGGATCCAAAAGCTATGGGACATAGCAAAAGAAGTTCTGAACGGGAAGTTTATGGTGAAAAAAGCTTACCTCAGGAAACAAGAAAAATCTCAAAAAAACAATCTAACTTTACATTTAAAGCAACTAGAGAAGAAGAACAAACAAAACCGAAAGTTACTGGAAGGAATGAAATAATAAAGTTCAGAGCACAAATAAATGAAATAGAAACTTAAAAAGAAAATCAAAAAGATCAATAAAGCTAAAAGCTGGTTCTTCTAAAATATCAACAAAATTGATACACCTTTAGCAAGATTCATCAAGAAAAAAAAAAGGAAGAGAGCCTAAATCAATGAAATCAGAAATGAAAAGGTAAAAGTTACATGAAACACCACAGAAATACAAAGAACCGTAAGAGACCACTATAAGCAAATACAGGCTAATAAAATGGACAACCTTGAAGAAAGGGACAAATTCTTAGAAAACTACAACCTTCCATGACTGAACCACGAAGAAATAGAAAATATGAACAGAGCAATGAAAAGCACTGAAATTGAAACTGTGATTAAAGATCTTCTGACAGGGCTACCCTGGTGGTGCAGTGGTTGAGAGTCTGCCTGCCGATGCAGGGGACATGGGTTCGTGCCCCCGTCCAGGAAGATCCCACATGCCACGGAGCGGCTGGGGGCCCATGAGCCATGGCCACTGAGCCTGCGCGTCCGGAGCCTGCGCTCCACACGGGAGAGGCCACAGCAGTGAGAGGCCCGCATACTAAAAAAAAAAAAAAAAAATCTTCGGACAAACAAAAGCTCAGGACCAGATGGCTTCACAGGCAAATTCTATTAAACATTTATAGAAGAGTTAACACCTACCCTTCTCAAACTCTTCCAAAATATAGCAGAGGGAGGAACATTCCAATACTCATTCTATGAGGCTACCATTACTCTGATACCAAAACCAGACAAAGATGTCACACACAAAAGAAACTACAGACCAGTATCACTGATAACATAGATGCAAAAATCCTCAACAAAATACTAGCAAACAGAATCCAACGACACATTAAAAGGATCATGCACCATGATCATGTGGGATTTATCCCAGGGATGCAAGGATTCTTCAATATACACTGTGAGAAACCACATTAACTAAAGAATAAAAACCATGTGATCATCTCAGTAGATGCAGAAAAAGCTTTTGACAAAATCCAACACCTATTTATGATAAAAACTCTCCAAAAAGCGGGCATAAAAATATAACTCAACATAATAAAGGCCATATATGACAAACTCACAGCTAACATCATACTCAACAGTGAAAAGCTGAAAGCATTTCCTCTGAGATCAGTAAGAAGACAAGGACGCCCATTCTCATCACTTTTATTCAACACAGTTTTGAAGTTCCTAGCCACAGCAATCAGAGAAGAAAAAGAAATAAAAGGAGTCCAATGTGAAAAAGAAGTAAAACTGTCACTGTGGCAGATGATATGACTATACACAGAAAATCCTAATGATGCCACCAAAAAACTATTAGCACTCATCAATGAATTCTGTAAAGCTGCAGGATACAAGGTTAATGCACAGAAATCTATTGCATTTCTATACACTAACAATGAAATTTCAGAAAAAGAAATTAAGGAAACAATTCAATTTCCCATTGTATCAAAAAGAATAGAATACCTAGTAATAAACTATCTAAGGAAGCAAAAGAACATTACTCCAAAAATTATAAGATACTGATGAAAGAAACCGACAGTGACACAAACTGATGGAAAGATACACTGTGTTCTTGGATTAGAAGAATCAATAATGGGACATCCCTGGTTGTCCAGTGGTTAAGACTCCATGCTCCCAATGCACAGGACATGGGTTTGATCTCTGGTCAGGGAACTAAATTCCGCATGCCACAAAGAGTGGCCAAAAAAGAAAAAAGAATCAATATTGTTTACAGGATCATACTACCCAAGACAATATACAGATTTACTGTAATCCCTATCAAATTACCAAGAGCATTTTTCACAGAACTAGAACAAAAATAATTTTTAATTTATATGGAAACACAAAAGACTCTGAATAGCTGAAACAATCGAGAAAGAAGAACGGAGTCACAGGAATCACACACTCTGACTTCACACTATACTACAAACGTTAAGCAATCAAAACAGTGTGGTACTGGCACAAAAACGGAAATACAGAGCAATACTACAGGATAGAAAGCTCAGAAATATGTCCACACTGTTATTAATCTGGTCAACTAATCTATGACAAAGGAGACAAACATATACAATGGAGAAAGACAATCTCTTCAGTAAGAGGTGCTGGGAAAACTGGACAGCTACATGTAAAAATATGAAATTAGAATACCCCCTAAAACCATACACAGAAATAAACTCAAAATAGATTAAAGACCTAAATGTAGAATGAATACTATAAAACTCTTAGAGGAAAACACAGGCAGAACATTCTCTGACATAAATCTCAGCAATACCTTTTTTTGGATCCATCTCCTAGAATAATGGAAATAAAAACAAAAATAAACAAGTGGGACCTAATTAAACTTAAAAGCTTTTGCACAGTAAAGGAAACCATAACCAAAACAAAAAGACAACCTACAGAATGGGAGAAAATATTTGCAAATGATGCAATAGACAAAGGATTTCCAAAATATACAAACAGCTCATACAGATTAATATCAAAAAACAAACAATACAATAAAAAAATGGGCAGAAGGCCTAAATAGACATTTCTCCAAAGAAGACATACACACAAGCCATACAGATGGTCAACAGGCACGTGAAAAGATATTCAGTATCATTAATTATTAGATAAATGCAAATCAAAATTACAATGAGGAATCAATTCACTCCAGTCAGAATGGCCATCACCAAAATGTCTACAGATAATTAATGCTGGTGAGGGTGTGGAGAAAAGGGAACCCCCCTACACTGTTGGGGGGAATGTAAATTGGTGCAGTCACTAAGGAGAACAAAAACCCTAAAAACAAGAAGAACTCTAAAAATAGAGTTACCGTATGATCCAGCAATCCTACTCCTGGGCATATATATGAAGAAAATTCTAATTCGAAAAGATACATGCACCCCGATGTTCATAGTAGCACTTTTTATAATAGCCAAGACAGAGAAGCAACCTAAATGTCCATCGACAGATTAATGAATATAATGGATATATATATAATGGAATATTACTCAACCATCTGAAATATTATGCTGTACTTTGGTGCTGCATCATTTTGCTGTATACCTGAAACTAACACAACATTGTGAATTAACTGTACTTAAATTTAAAAAAAAGGATATTGCTAAGACCAATGTCAAAGAGCATACTGTCTATGCTTTCTTCTAAGAGTTTTATGATTTCAGGTCTCACAGTCAAGTCTTTAATGCATTCTGAATTGACTTTTGTGTACAATGTCAGACAAATATTTTCTGGTTTCATTGTTTTGCATGTGGCTATCCAGTTTTTCCAACCCAATTTATTGCAGAGACTATCCTTTCTTCATTGTATGTTTTTTACTTATTTGTCATAAATTAATTGTCTATATATTTGGGGGGTTATTTCTGGGCTTTCATTCGGTTCCATTGATTTATGTCTCTTTTATAATAATACCATGCTGTTTTGATCATTATAGCTTTGGAATATAGTTTAAAATCAGGGAGAGTAATACCACTGGTTTTGTTTTTTTCTCAGGATTGCTTCAATAAAAAAATTAATGGAACCAGACATAAGATCAATAAAGAAATAAAAATGTGGAGCCATATTATTTAATACATCATAATCAATTGTAATTAGCAGACATATATAGAAGATACCACCCAACAAAAACAGAACACAGATTCTTCTCACGTGAACAAGGAACATTCTCCTCAATAGACCATAAGCTATGCCAGAAAACAAGTCTCAAAAAATTATTTCTTTAGAAAACTGAACACACACTTTTCTGAACACAGTAGAAGGACTCTAGAAATAAATAACCTGAGGAAAACTGAAAATTTCACAAATATATGCAAATTAAACTACATATGCTTAAATAACCTGTGGTTCAAAATAAATCAAGGAAAGTTAGAAAACAATTTTACACAAACAGCTGTACACCAACAAATTGGACAACCAAAAGAAATGGACAAATTCTTAGAATCATACAACTTTCCAAGACTGAATCATGAAGAAACAGGAAAACTGAATAGATCAATCATAGTCCAGAGATTGAAACAGTCATCAAAAAGCTGCCTCCTCCACCAAAAAAAAAGTCCAAGACCAGAGAGCTTCACAAGTGAATATCATGAAATATATTTTAAAGATTTAATACCTTTCCTTTCAAACTCTTCCAAAAAATTGTTGAGGGAGGAACACTTCCCAACTCATTTTATAAGATGAACATCACCCAGACACCAAAACCAAACAAAGTCAATGCAAATAAGAAAATTACAGGTTAATGTTTCTGATGAGCATAGATTCAAAAATCCTCAACAAAATATCAGCAAATCATATTCAGCAAACAACACAACAAAATGATCATACACCATGATCAAGGTGGGATCCATTCCAGGGATGCAAGGATAGCTCAACAACTGCAAATTAATCATTAATAAAATGAAGGATAAAAACCAAAACATACAGAAAATGCAATTGACAAGATTCAACACTCATTTATAATAAATATTCTCAATAAAGTGGGTATAAAAATACCTCAACATAATAATGGCTACCTCGAATCCACAGCTAACATCATAATCAATGGTAAAAAACTATTCCTCTAAAATCTGGAACAAGACAAGGATGCCCACTTTCACCACTCTTATTCAGAAGCACAGAATTAGAAGTCCTAGCTAGAGTAATTAGGAAAGAAAAAGAAATCAAGGGCATCCAAATTGGAAAGGAAAGAGTAAAACTGTCACTGTTTGTGGATGACATGATTTTATACTCAGAAAAACCTAAAGACCACCAAAAAACTATTACAAAAATAAATGAATTCAGTAGAGTTTTATGGAACAAAATCAACATAAACAAACCTGTTGAGGAGAGACCTTCAAGATGGCGGAGGAGTGAGACATGGAGATCACCTTCCTCCCCACAAATGTATCAGAAAACATCTACATGTGGAACAACTCCTACAGAACAGCTATTGAATGCTGGCAGAAGACCTCAGACTTCCAAAAAGGCAAGAAACCCCCCACATACCTGGGTAGGGCAAAAGAAAAAAGAAAAAACAGAGACAAAAGAATAAGGACAGGACCTGCACCTCTGGGAGGGAGCTGTGAAGGAGGAAAAGTTTCCACACACTAGAAAGCCCTTTCACTGGTGGAGATGAATGGTGGCGGGGGGGAAGCTTCAGAGCCATGGAGGAGAGTGCAACAATAGGGGTGCTGAGGGCAAAGCGGAGAGATTCCCGCACAGAGGATCAGTGCCAACCAGCACTCACCAGCCTGAGAGGCTTGTTTGCTCCCCCGCCAGAGCAGGTGGGGTCTGGGAGCTGAGGCTCCGGCTCCAGAGGTCAGATCCCAGGGAGAGGACTGGTGTTGGCTGCATGAACACAGCCTGAACGGGGCTAGTGCACCACAGCTAGCTGGGAGGGAGTCCAGGAAAAAGTCTGGAACTGCCTAAGAAGCAAGAAACCATTGATTCTGGGTAAGCAAGGAGAGGGGATTCAGAGCACTGCCTAAACGAGTTACAGAGACAGGCAGGAGCCACAGCTATCAGTGCAGACATAACAGACTGGCATGAAACACTAAGGCTACTGCTGCAGAACCAAGACATCTGTGTGCAAGCACAGGTCACTATGCACACCTCTGTGCTGGGAGCATATGCAATCTGCCACTGCCAGGGTCCCGTGATCCAGGGACAACTTCCCCAGGAGAACAGATGTCACGTCTCAGGCTGTTGCAATGTCATGCCAGCCTCTGCCACCGCAGGCTCCCTCTGCATTCCTTATCCCTCCATTGCCCCAGCCTGAGTGAGTCAGAGCCCCCTAATCAGCTGCTACTTTAACCCAGTCCTGTCTGAGTGAAGAATAGGCACCCCAGGGGACCTACATGTAGAGGCAGGGCCAAATACGAAGCTGAACCCCAGGAGCTTTGCAAACAAAGAAGAGAAAGGGAAATCTCTCCCAGCAGCCAAAGGAGCAGCGGATTAAAGCTCCACAATCAACTTGATGTACCCTGCTTCTCTGGAATACCTGAATAGACAACAAATCATCCCAAAATTGAGGTGGTGGATTTGGGGAGCAATTGTAGACATGGGGTTTGCTTTCTGCATCTAATTTATTTCCAGTTTTATGTTTATCTTAGTTAACTATTTAGAGTTTCTTATCATTGTTAGATTGATTTATGGATTTGGTTGCTCTTTTTTAATCTATATATATATAGGTTATATTAAAAAATATATATATTTTTTTCTCTTTTTGTGAGGGTGTATGTGTATGCTTCTTTGTATAATTTTGTCTGTATACCTTTACTTCTACAATTTGTCCTAGGGTTCTCTCTGTCCTTTTTTTCTTGGATAGTTTTTAGTGCTTGCTATCATTGGTGGACTTGTTTCTTGGTTTGGTTGCTCTCTTCTTTGTTTTTTTTTTCTTTTTTTATTACTTTTTAATTGTTTTATTATCAACAATTTTTTATTTTAATAACTTTATTTTTCTTTTCTTCTTTTTTTCTTCATTTTCTTCTGAACCTTGTGACTGACAGGGTCTTGGTGCTCCAGCTGGGTGTCAGGCCTGTGCCTCTGAGGTGGGAGAGCCAAATTTAGGACAACATTCACCAGAGACCTCCTGGCTCCACATAATATGAAACGGTGAAAGCCCTCCCAGAAATCTCCATCTCAACGCTAAGACCCAGCTCCACTCAATGACCAGCAAGCTACAGTGCTAGACACCCTATGCCAAACAACCAGCAACACAGGAGCACAACCCCACCAATTAGCAAACAGACTGCCTAAAATCAAAATAGTCACAGACACCCAAAAACACAGGACTGTATGTGGTCCTGCCCACCAGAAAGACAAGATCCAGCCTCATCCACCAGAACACAGGCAACAGTCCCTTCACCAGGAAGCCTAAACAACACACTGAACCAACCTTACTCACTGGGGGCAGACCAAAAACAACAGGAACTACGAACACACAGCCTGCAAAAAGGAGACCCCAAACACAGTAATTTAAACAAAATGAAAAGAAAGAGAGAACACAGCAGATGAAGGAGCAAGGTAAAAACCCACCACAGCAAAACAAATGAAGAGGAAATAGGCAGTCTACCTGAAAAAGAATTCAGAGTAATGATAGTAAAGATGATCCAAAATCCTGGAAACAGAATGGAAAAAATACAAGAAACGTTTAACAAGGACCTAAAACAACTAAAAAGCAAACAAACAATGATGAACAGCAAAATAATTAAAATTTAAAATTCCCTAGAAGGAAACAATAGCAGAATAACTGAGGCAGAAGGAAATATCATAAAGATCAGATCAGAAATTCATGAAAAAGAAATTAAGGAAATAGCAAAGATCAAAAAACTAAAAGCTGGTTCTTTGAGAAGATAAACAAAATTGATAAACCATTAGCCATTTCTCATTAAGAAAAAAAGGGAGAAGACTCAAATCAATGGAATTAGAAATGAAAAAGGACAGGTAACAACAGACACTGCATAAATACAACAGATCATGAGAGATTACTACAAGCAACTATATGCCGATAAAATGGACAACCTGGAAGAAATGGACAAATTCTTAGAAAAGCACAACCTTCAGAGACTGAAGCAGGAAGAAATAGAAAATATAAGCAGTCCACTCACAATCACTGAAATTGAGACTGTGATTAAAAATCTTGCAACAAAAAAGCCCAGGAGCAGATGGCTTCACAGGGAAATTCTATCAAACTTTTAGAGAAGAGTGAACACCTATCCTTCTCAAACTTTTCCAAAATTTTGAGGCAGATTTTGGAGGAAGGAACAGAGGGAGGAACACTCCTAAAACTCATTCAACAAGGCCACCATCTCCCTGATATCAAAAACCAGACAAAGATATCACAAAGAAAGAAAACTACAGGCCAATATCACTGATGAACATAAAGGCAAAAATCCTCAACAAAATACAAGCAAACAGAATCCAACACCATATTAAAAGGATCATACACCATGATCAAGTGGGTTTATCCTAGGAATGCAAGGATTCTTCAATATACCCAAATCAATCAATGTGATAAACCATATTAACAAACTGAAGGAGAAAAACCAAATGATCATCTCAATAGATGTAGAAAATGCTTTTGACAAAATTCAACACCAATTTATGATAAAAACCCTCCAGAAAGTAGGCATAGTGGGAACTTACCGCAACATAATAAAGCCCATACTTGACAAACCCACAGCCAACTTCGTTCTCAATGGTGAAAAATTGAAACAATTTCCTCTAAGATCAGGAATAAGACAAGGTTTTCCATGCTCACCAGTATTATTTAACATAGTTTTGGAAGTTTTAGCCACAGCAATCAGAGAAGAAAAAGAAATAAATACAAATCGGAAAAGAAGAAGTAAAGCTGTCACTGTTTGCAGATGGCATGATCATATACATAGAGAATTCTAAACTTGCTACCAGAAAACTACTAGAGCTAATCATTGATTGGTAAAATAGCACAATACAAAATTAATGCACAGAAATCTCTTGCATTCCTATACATTAATGATGAAAACTCTGAAACAGAAATCAAGGAAACACTCCCATTTACCATTGCAACAAAAGAATAAAATACCTAGAAGTAAACCTACCTAAGGAGACAAAAGACCTCTATGCATAAAACTGTAAGACACTGATTAAAGAAATTAAAGATAGAAACAGATGGAGAGATATACCATGTTCTTGGATTGGAAGAATCAACATTGTGAACATGACTATACTACCCAAAGCAATCTACAGATTCAATGCAATCTACAGACTGCAAAGCTATCTACAGATTCAATGCAATCCCTATCAAACTACCAACCGTATTTTTCACAGAACTGGAACAAAAATTTCACAATTTGTATGGACACACAAAAGACCCCAACTAGCCACGGCAATCTTGAGAAAGAAAAATGGAGTAGGAGGAATCAGGCTCCCAGAATTCAGACTATACTACAAAGCTACAGTAATCAAGACAGTAAGGCACTAGCACAAAAACAGAAATATAGACCAGTGGAACAGGATAGAAAAACCACAGATAAACCCACACACATATGGTCATCTTATTTTTGATAAAGGAGGCAAGAATATACAGTGGAAAAAAGATACCCTCTTCAATAAGTGGTGCTGGGAAAACTGGACAGCTAAAAGAATGAAATTAGAACACTCCTTAACACCATACACAAAAGTAAACTCAAAACAGATAAAGACCTATATATAAGGCCAGACACTATAAAACTCTTAGAGGAAAACATAGGGAGAACCCTTTATGACATAAATCACAGCAAGGTTTTTTTTTTTGTTTTTTTGTTTTTTCAGTACGCAGGCCTCTCACTGTTGTGGCCTCTCCTGTTGCAGAGCACAGGCTCCAGACGCGCAGGCTCAGCAGCCATGGCTCATGAGCACAGCCACTCCATGGCATGTGGGATCTTCCCGGACCGGGGCATGAACCCATGTCCCCTGCATCGGCAGGTGGACTCTTAACCACTGCACCACCAGGGAAGCTCGCACGATACTTTTTGACCCACCTCCTAGAGAAATGGAAATAAAAACAAAAATAAACAAATGGGACCTAAAAAGTTTTTGCACAGCAAAGAAAACCATAAACAAGACCAAAAGACAACCCTCAGAATAGTAGAAAATATTTGTAAATGAAGCAACTGACAGAGGATTAATCTCCAAAATTTACAAGCAGCTCATGCAGCTCAATATTAAAAAAACAAACAACCCAATCCAAAAATGGGCAGAAGACCTAAAAAGACATTTCTCCAAAGAAGATATACAGATTGCCAACAAACACATGAAAGAATGCTCAACATCATTAATCATTAGAGAAATGCAAATCAAAACTACAATGAGATATCATCTCACACCAGTCAGAATAGCCATCATCAAAAAATCTACAACAGGGCTTCCCTGGTGGCGCAGTGGTTGAGAGTCCGACTGCCGATGCAGGGAACATGGGTTTGTGCCCCGGTCTGGGAAGATCCCACATGCCGTGGAGCGGCTGGGCCCGTGAGCCATGGCCGCTGAGCCTGCACATCCGGAGCCTGTGCTCCACAATGGGAAAGGCTACAACAGTGTGAGTCCCGCGTAACGCAAAAAAAAAAAAAAAAAATCTACAAACAATAAATGCTGGAAAGGGTGTGGAGAAAAGGGAACCCTCTTGAACTGTTGGTGGGAATATAAGTTGATACCGCCACTATGGAGAACAGTATGGAGGTTCCTTAAAAAACTGAAAATAGAACTACCATATGACCCAGCAATCCCACTATCCCTGAGAAAACCATAATTAAAAAAGAGTCATGTACCACAGTATTCATTGCAGCTCTATTTACAATAGACAGGACATGGAAGCAACCTAAGTGTCCATCAACATATGAATGGATAAAGAAGATGTGGCACATATATACAATGCAGTATTACTCACCCATAAAAAGAAATGGAATTGAATTATTTGTAGTGAGGTCGATGGACCTAGAGTCTGTCATACAGAGTGAAGTAAGTCAGAAAGAGAAAAACAAATATCGTATGCTAACACATATATATGGAATCTTACAAAGAAAAAAATGGTTCTGAAGAACGTAGGGGCAGGACAGGAATAAAGACACAGACGTAGAGAACGGACTTGAGGACATGGGCAGACGGTAGGGTAAGTTGGCACAAAGTGAGAGAGTGGCATGGACATATATACACCACCACATGTAAAATAGACAGCTACTGGGAAGCAGCCACATAGCTCAGTGCTTTGTGACCACCTAGAGAGTTGGGATAGGGAGGGTGGGAGGGAGACGTAAGAGGTAGGAGATACGGGGATATATGTACAGGTAGAGCTGATTCACTTTGTTGTATAGCAGAAACTGACACACCATTGTAAAGCAATTGTACTCCAATAAAGATGTTAAAAAAAAAAAACCAAAAACCTGTTGAGTTTCTATACAACAATGAGCTAGCAGAAAGAGAAATTAAGAAAACAATCCCATTTATAATCACACACAACAAAATAAAAAACCCTAGGAATAAATTATACCAAAGTTGTGAAAGACTCCCACCATTAAACCATAAGATATTTTTGAAAGAAATTGAAGAAGACATAAAGAAATGTAAAGATAGATATAAAAGGTTCATGAATTGGAAGAATTAACATTGTTTTAATGTCCATATTACCTATTGCAACCTACAGATCATTTCAATCCCTATCAAAATCATAAGGACATTTTTCACAAAAATACAATCAAAAAGTCTGAAATTTATACAAAACCACAAAAGACCCAAATAACCAAAAAGAAGAAAGCTGGAGGTACCACACTCCCTAATTTCAAACTATATTACAAAACCACAGTAATAACAACATCATGGTATTGGCAGGAAAACAGACATGTAAATCAGTGGAACAGAATTGAGAGACCAAAAATAATCGCACAGATATAGGTACAATTAATTTTCAACAAAGAGCAAAGAATACACAATGTAGAGAAGACAGTCTTTTCACTAAATGGAGCTGGGAAAACTGGACAGCCACATGCAAAATTAAAAAAAAAATAAAAGTGAAGCTAGACAACTATCTCATACCACCCATAAAAAGGCAACTCAAAGTGAATTAAAGACTTGAATGTAAGACCTAGAACCCTGAAACTCTCAGAGGAAAATACAGGCAATTATGCTCTTTGACACTGGTGTTAGCAATATCTTTCAACATATGATTCCTCAGGCAAGAGAAAAAACAAAATTAAACAAATGGGACTACATCAAGCTGAAAAGTCTTCTGCACAGCAACGGAATTTATCAACAAAAGGAAATGACAACATACTGAATGGGAGAAGTTAGTCACAAATCAAATATCCAATATCCAAAATATATAAGGAATTTATACAACTCAAAAACAAAAAGACAATCCAATTAAAAATGGGCAGAGGACTTAGACATTTTTCCAAGGAAAACATACAGATGTTCAACATGAAAAGATGTTCAACATCACTAATTATTGGGAAATCATTATCGAAACCACAATGAGATATCACCTGATGAACCTCCCAGAATGGCTATTATCAAAAAAAGGCAGGAAGAAACAAGTGTTGGCGAGAATGTGGAGACAAAAGAACCCTCCTATACTGTTGGTGGGAATATAAATTGGTGCAGGCTATGGAAAACAGTATAAAGTTTCCTCAAAAAATTAAGAATAGAACTAGCATATGATCTAGCCATCCCAATTCAGGGTATCTATCCAAAGAAAATGAAAACACTAATTCAAAAGGATACATGCACCCCAAATGTTGAGAATAGCATTATTCACAATAGCCAAGATATGGAAGCAACCCAAGTGTCCATTGACAGATGAACGGGTAAAGAATATGCGGTATATTTACACAATGGGATACTTACTCAGCCATAAAAAAAAGGTGACCTTGCCATTTGCTACAACATGGATTGACCTAGAGAGAATTATGCTAAGTGAAATAAGTCAGTCGGAGAAAGACAAATACCACGTTGATTCACTGACACGTAGAATGTGAGAATATTAAAAACAAACAAAAATAACAACTTAAAAATAAGTAAAAAAAGCAAAGAAAAATATGCAGATACAGGCAACAGAGTAGTGACTACCAGAGGGGAAGAAGTTGTGAGGGGAGGATAAAATGGGTATAGAGGATCAACTTCATGGTGAGAAATGGAAGCAAAATTTTTGGTGGTGAGCATGCCATAGGGTATATAGTAGAAATACAATGTTGTATACGTGAAATTTATGGAATGTTATAAAGCAATGTTACTGCAATTTTGAAAAACACCCTAAAATTAAAAAACAAAATAAATGAATATTAAAAAGCTGGAATTTACATAAAACTGAATATTATTCAGGCTTGAAAAGTTCATAAACATGCTACATGTATGAGACTTGAGAACGTGACAATGAAATAAGTACACAAAAGGACCAATGTTGTATGATTCCATTTACATAAAGTATCTAGAATAGGGGAATTCATGAAGACAGACAACAGAATAGAAAATAATACAGAGGAGGGAGGAAAGGGAAATTATTGCTTAATGAATGCAGAATTTCTGTTTGGAATGATAAAATGTTCTGGAAATAGTGGTAATGATTGTATGAAATAACATTCATATTTTATGGCAAGACAAGAAAAATTTTAAAATAAAAAACTCTTCTCTGCCCTTTGGCCTCCGCTCTCTCCCACTGTGCATCAACCAAACTTCCCCATCAGTAGAAATATCTGCTTAACCATAAAGAGCAAGCGTGTTTTCTAGAAACCATAAATAGTAATTACCAGCTTGCCAATCTACAGAACGTTAATTGAAAAGTACAGTTTATAAATGCTTACTTCTTATTTTTGCTAGAAACTAGGCTTTAAGGTTAAGATGATATTATATATGTAACTAAAGTTACTAAACTAGTGGGGGAAACATTTCAGTATACAAGGAAAATGGGAAGTGAGTTTTCAGAACAAGAGGATATAAGGAATGGAAATGAATTTTGTAAAAGGAAAAAGAAGTGCTTTTGTCCTAGAGCTGGCTGTTTTTGAATGGAAAAGAGTGAGGACAAATTAATATGGATACAGAAAGCTATGAAACGTTTGTGAAGAAGGAACATTGAGGGCTTCCCTGGTGGCGCAGTGGTTGAGAGTCCGCCTGCCGATGCAGGGGACACGGGTTCGTGCCCCGGTCCGGGAAGATCCCACATGCCGCGGAGTGGCTGGGCCCGTGAGCCATGGCCGCTGAGCCTGCGCGTCCGGAGCCTGTGCTCCGCAACAGGAGAGGCCACAGCAGTGAGAGGCCCGCATACAGCAAAAAAAAAAAAAAAGAAGGAACACTGAGAGAAGAGTTTTATGCATAGCCAGCATTGGCTAAGATTGTATTGAATTTAATAAGGTAAATGAATTTTGTTATTAAGAGTATGCTGATGCAAGACATGAGTTTGGTTTTCTCTCTCTGCTGGGAAAATAAAGTTTTCTTAAAATATTGACCTGTTTCTCATAGTAGATTGTGTTAGTTGCTTTGACTTTAAATGATTCATTACAACCTTTGAGATCTTTTATCGTCCCTTTTGTTAAGTGAATGGGTATTGTTTCTTCAAACACCTGGTCAAATAGGATCATAGGTCATTGTGAACATATGAAACTTGTTTGATATTTTTGACAAACTTTCCAAACAGCAAATTCTACATGAAGTTCATTTGACCTCTAGCTAAACCTGGGACACCTCAAATATTTGTTTTCTCTCCATCTCAGAGAGAGGAATATTAAACTAATTAGGTTTATTTGGTATGTTATTACATGGGAACCATTGACAAATGGTGATAAAACTTCTTAGGTTATATTCTTGAGTTGTACAGGTAAGTATTATTAATATAGATAATCTAGAAATTATATGAAACTCCTGAATATCTGATATGTCCTTGCAAATGTTATCCATCATAATTCTAGTTATTATCTTAAACTGTTGTATACCACAGCAATAGCCAAGTTTGTCAACTGCATTGTAATTAGGTCTTTAACCTTGCCTTTTTAAGTCTTTTATCATTCATAGACAGTGCTGTACTCTGACACTTTTGCAAAAAATGCTCATCTTCAAGAGCATCCACAGAAAGAGCTTTCTGACAAGTACAGGTTTCTGATAACTTTCAGATCATACTGCTGAACTGGGTAAGAGATTAAAGAATTCTAATGGTAAACCTGTGGGCTTCTTACAACTATTAATGGCAGATAAAGATCAATGATAAAACTGAGCAAATTCTGTCTGAAATACTACTGGTTTTTAATGTGTTTTCCAGGCATAAGGAAACCTTCCCCCTTAAGATAATTATGATTTACAGCAATTTGGTAAATTATATCTTTTTAAGTAGAATTGAAATATTTATCTTTTCACTCTTTCTGATCCCTCCAGAATTTAGAAACTCTTAGGTTCCCAGGCACTTATCAAGTAAATAAGGAAGGCCGCCTCCTAAGGTATTCTGGGGACCTGGAGAAGAGAGGAATTCACTGAAACCTAACACCCAAATCTACAGATATTGCATGCAGAATCTGTGACACCCCCTTGGGATGACATTCTTTATCTTGATGGTTTTTTAAAAGTTCAATCTGAGATTCCTAATGAAAAATGCCAGAACATCCAATTTAAAAGACCTTATGTGGTCGATTAACCAGGTTTATTTTGCAAACAAATAAGGTGGAATATGGTTACATTTGGTAGAAATGATGGTAATTTTAGAGAAAAAATAGATTATGTTTCAGTGGACATTAAATTCTAGTTTTTGTTAACTGAGGTCTGTATTTACTGCCTAAGACTCACTTCCCAGAAGGCTCCCTATTGTTATGTCATTATTGTAAAGTTTACTTGAGTTATTAAAAGGGCACTCTAAGTTTGTGTCTGAAGCTTACCACAGCAATCTAACTTTGGATGACAATCAGATGTCCTATGACCTGCAACCAGGAGATTACGTATACTGGAAATGACATCAGATAAAGGACTCTTTATAGCCACGTTGGAAGGAACCATATCAGGTCTCTCAGATGAACTACAACTCCCATTTCTGACACTCAACTTCAACTAACTGAGACCAGCACTACCAGACGAGGATCAGAAGAGGATGACACCTGAAGATGAGCCAAGATGCCAGACCAGGCCTGTTAATTACTATTAACAGGCCTATTAATTACTTTGATAATTATCTGTACTTTTGCTTATGAATGAAAAGTATTATTTCTTCCTTAGCCACAATGATTTGCAAATGTGAAAAATAAGTCCAGTTGCTGGATTTGTGGCCAATTATCTATGTCCAACACTTCTGGACTACCCTGGTGGATTACACCTCTTCAGTGTTCAGCCTGGCTAGCCCTACAGGATTTTATCTTAGAAGAAACTCTAGTGCTCACAGCCAATATCACTAAGCCAGTCAATGACACCTGTTCTGAACCTGGCCATAAATACTGCTTTTCACTAGATGTTAAATATTGGGTACCTCCTAATGGAACCCAGTGTATTTATGGAACAAGTATATGGCCTTGACTCTCCCCAACTTGGTTAGAAAGACGCACAGTTAGTACCCCTTGGGCCCAAGGTCACCTACAAGTAGCCTTGGAAACAGCTCCTGTCAATCTGTCTTTAATATGAGCATACTGGTTTCTATCACTTTTCCCACAGTATGATCATTTGACCATGATATTTGTTAACTCATCTTATGACATATGAAGAGTCAAATTTCCACTCTGAACAATCTTTTTCCCGGTTTAGGGTGAATACGAGGAACATGGTTTAGTTCAGGAGGATTTGGGCTTAAATCTTTGCTAATGACATTGTTCATCTTATTGGCAATTTTAAGTGTAGCTTGTGGAACTTATAAGCTGATAGTTTCTTGCCTTTCACATTGTGTGTCACCTACTTGTACTAAGATAATGATATCTAAATGACTTGAAAGTATAAATTACACCTATAGTTGTCTATAAAATAATGGTCATATACAGTGCACATAAATGGAAAATTGGCTTAAGTCTTATTTGGACAACGTAGAATTGACTCTAAGTCCTTGCCAGACATTCTGCCAGTAAAACCAAAAAAAAAAGGAGAAAACCAGGCTATTAGGACCCAGCATCAAGGAATATGAGAAACCCAGAGCAAGTAAGCAACCACCCTGGCATCAAGGGACCAAATATTTGATTACCTAATGCTTTCTATCAAAAGATTTATAACCAAAAGGGAGAAATTGTAAAATAAAATTCATATTTTATGGAAAGATAAGAAAAATTTAAACATAAAAAAATTTTTCTGCCCTTTGGTATCCTTTCTCCCCTCTACTGCGCATTGTGTGTCTGCATTATGCATCTCCCCAAGCAGAAATACCTGCTCAACCATAAAAAGCGACATCCTTCTAGCACCAACAAGACAATTCCCTAAAAAATAACATTCCTTCTTAATCTTGTAATGGTCCACAATGACCCATGACCCACTACATGATACACAGAGGAGGATACATGTGACCACAAAGGTAGAGACTAGAGTGAGGTATCCACATGTTCAGGAATACCTACAGCAGCTAGAAGCAGGAAGAGGCAAAAAACATATTCTCCTTTAGAGCAGCCTGCTTGCTTTTAGACCATGGCCTCCAGAATTCTGAGAGAATAAATTTCTGTTGTTTATGTACAAAGTTTATGACAATTTGTTACAGAAGCACCTGAAAATTAATAATATATCACCCATGTGATTGATTCATAAAGTCTCACTCAGCACTCAGATGCTAGAATATGATGACAAGAACAAGGCACAAATGAAAAAGTCTCTTCCTAACTTCTCTCTCAGAAAGTATAATTGAAAGAATTAAGGGCAAGGGGAGAGTAGATGGAGGATTTTAGAAATTATCATCTGTGACTGTTAGGATTTTCACTGTCCTTTCAAAATGAAAAAGAAATAGCTGTAAGGCTAGCAGCCTGCACCTATAATACACCAATTAGAAAGTGTGGTCTCAGAAAATACAGTGGGTTTAAACAGTTTGATCCACCTAAAGGTGTTATTGCCCATGGAAAGGGACACTACTATTGACAATCACCAACAGTAGACATCCCTCAGGTTAAAACTCTTTTTGTTTCCTATTTTCTACCTAAAAGCCTAGGCCAGAATGCTTCCCTCTAATAAGTCTGTCTTGAGTAATGCCTCTTTAATTGGATTATATCCATGTTCTTCAGTAGAGAACAAGATCCGTTACTTCATTATTTTTGTTTGAACTTATTTTGAGCCTTCTCCAATTCTAAGTCAAAGTAGATTCTCAGTTAAGTGATGCTTTACTCAATGATGCTTTGAAAAAATTGACTTGTTAATGTTTACAGATGACAACTCTATCATAACATCCTCTCAAAACTCTAAACCTCCACCAAAAAAAAAAATCTCCTATATCTATAAAACTCAACTTTGCTTCCTTATCTTCATGCTGGAAATAGTATCAAAAGATCAGGCATTTGCCTAAAGCAGCCCTGAAAATCTCTTGTCAGAGGTTCTGTAACTGTCACATCTGTATATTAAGCTGGTAAGGACTACACTAGGGAATATGAACATAGAAGCTGTCTTCTATTTGTGTGTAAATTATACCCTGGTCTGTAATAATAATTATGTACAGTAACTGTAATGTTTATAATTGTAACAATAATTTTAATAGCAGTTATCACCATAAGAAACTGCACATCAACTCAAATGGAGGCATATCAAACCCAGCAGGCCCATTAATTATATGAAATGTCCAATTTGATTTAAATCAAGTTTTTGAATGTCCAGCCCCTTTTGGTAGCAGTTCAAGAAAATTCAATGTATTATAAATACCAGATCTAAAACCAAGAATATAAGCCATGCTTAATAAAAGCGTTAAACTGTGTGAGTCAAAAACTGACAGAACTGAAAGGAGAAATAGATGACTCTACTGTCATAAGTGTAGATTTCAACACACCCCTAACAGAAATGGACATATCCAGCACGCTAAAAATCAGTAAGGACATAGCTGAACTCAACTACATCATCATTCAACTGGACATAACTGACATCTATATACTACCCCACCCCAAAACAGCAAAATACACACTCTTCTCAAGTTTATGTGGAAGATTCATCACACACGCACACGCGCGCGCGCGCACACACACACACACACAGAAGTGCACACACACACCACATTCTGGGACATAAAACACACCTTAACAAATTTTAAAAAACAGAAATCATACAAAGGTCTGCTCTCACCACAATGGAATTTAACTAGAAATCAACAACAGAAAGACAGCTGGAAAATCTCAAAATACTTGGGAGATAAAACAGCATGGATCAATAGAGAAGTCTCAAGGGAAACTAAAAATATTTTGAGTTAAGTGAAAATTAAAACACAACTTATCAAAATACCCTTTATGGAATATAACAAAAGCAGCACTTAGAGGGGAATTTATAGTATTAGAAGAGAAGAACAATCTAAAATCAATCATCTATGTTTCCATCTTAAAAAACTAGAAAAAGAGCAAATTAAATCCAAAGAAAGCAGAAAAATAATAGTAGAGCAGAAATCAAAGAAAATGAAAACAAGAACTCAAGACAGAAAATCAGTGAAACCAAAATCCTGTTTTTTTAAAAAATAAAGATCAGTAAAATTAATAAGACTCTAATCAGGCTAACTAACAAAAGAAGAGAAAAGACAAAAATAACAAATATCAGAAACAAAAGAGGGAACTCTTCACTAAAGATCACAGGGGCATTAAAAGGATAGTAAAGCAGCACTTGAACAATTCTATTCCCATCAATTTGAAAACTTAGAAGAAACGGACCAATTGCTGAAAACTAGAATGTTCATGCACACAACAGGAATACAAACAACATGAACAGGCCTATATCTATTTTAAAAATTGAATCGCTAATTAATAATCTTCCAAACCAGGAAGTAGTGGGCCCAGATGAGATCACTGGTAAATTCCACCAAACATTTAAGGAAGAAATTATACTAATGCTCTATAATGTCTCTCAGAGAATAGAAGCAGAAGTAATATATTTGAACTCATTTTATGTGGCCAACATTGCACTAATACCAAAACCAAAGACATCACATGAAAGATATCTACAAAAGATATCCTAATAATTCTCATAAACAAAGATCTTCAACAAAACATTAGCAAGTCAAATTCTACAATGTATAAGAAGAATTATACACCGTAACCAAGTGAGATTTATCTCAGGTATACAAAGTTGCTTCAATGTTTGAAAATCAATTAATGTAATCCATCACACCAACAGGTTAAAGCAGAAAAATCACATGATCATATCAATAGATGCAGTAAAAATATTTGAAAAAAATCTAACATTCTTTCATAATAAAAAGTCTCAGTAGATTAAGAATAGAGAGCAACTTCCTCAATTAGATAAGAAAGATCTAACGTCATACTTAACTGTGAGAATCTCAAAGCTTTCCCACTAAGATCAGGAATAAAACATGAAAATCGCTTATTAGCAGTGCTTTTCAACATTGTGCTGGACTTCCTAGCTAATGTAACAACACAACAAAAGGATATAAAAGCATATACATAAGGAAAGAAGAAATAAAACCATCTTTCCTCACAGATGACATGCTCATCCAAGTAGAAAATATTAAAGAACTGAAAAAAAAAAAAACCTCCTGGAACTAATAAGCAAGTATAGCAAGGTTGCAGCAACAAGTTAATATACCAAAGTAAATTGCTTTTGTATATAGCAGTAAGAACAAGTGGAATTTGAAATTTAAAATCCAATACCATTTACATTAGAACCCCCCAAATTAAATACTTAGGCATAAACCTAACAAAATATGTGCAAGATCCTCGTGAGGAAAACTATAAAACTCTGATGTACAAATCAAAGAAAAACTAAATAAGTGGAGGGATACTCCATACTGAATAGAAAGGCTCAATATTGTCAAGATGCCTGTTCTTCCCAACTTAATCTAAGGCAATCCCAATAAAAATCTCAGCAACTTATTTTGTGGATATCAACAAACTGATTCTAACATTTAAATGGAGAGGAAACACACCCAGAACAGCCAACACAATAATACAGAAGATTAAATTAAGAAGAATGACACTATCTAACTTCAATGTTAACTACAAAGCTACAGTAATCAACACAGTGTGGTATTGGTGAAAAAAAAGAGATAGAATAGAAACAGATCTATGGAACAGAGAGTCCAGAAATACACCCTGATCTTTGACAAAGAAGCAAAATCAATACAATGAATAAAAATAGTGTGTTCAACAAATGGTGCTGAAACAACTGGACACCTACATGCCTAAAAAAAAAAAAAAAAAAAAAAGAATGTAGATACAGCCCTTTCACCTGCCACAAAAATTAATGCAAACTGAATCACAGATCTAAATATAAAACACAAAATTATAAAATTCCTAGAAAATAACACAGAAGAAAATCTAAAAGACCCTGGGTTTGGTGTTAGGAGGAGAAAAGCTCAAGGAGATGAAATGCCCTGCAAACAAGGATCTCTTGCCAGCACTAATGTATCAGCATCTGTGTTTGTTTAAAATACTGAGAGACAGAGAGAGAGAGAGAGAGAGAGAGAGATGGGGGAGAGAGAGAGATTTTTGCTTTCTTGCAGAACATTCAGAGCAAATTTCAGCACCCAGATCTTCTTCAGAAAACCTCATGGAGCTTCTTGAGGTGTGACCGGGAGTTAAGGGAAGAATTTCCTGCCAGAACTGGAAAATTCTAATGATAACTGACGTTGGATTATTATTTTAAAGGAAAAAAGAAACTGCTACACACTTGAAACGACACAGGTGATCACAGTGATATTTATGCTGAGTCCTGGAATTTCAAGTACATTAATGGGCTTCAGCAGTTTGCAGAGTAGGTGCAAACTGCAGCAGCATCTGGGCGCTGGTTAGAAATACACATCTCTCCCAGATCGTAGGAATCAGTAACTGCAATGGGGACCTGGCACCCTGCATTTAACCTGGAAGTTTAATCCTCCAGGGGATTCTGATGCCCACTCAAGTTTGAGAAACACTAAGTGCCTTTAAAAACCACCAGCAGAAATGATCTCTAGACTCAAACACTTATTCTTCCCTACTGATTACCCTCACCGTGTGCAAGACACTCTCCTTACCCTCAGCTACAATCAAAGCTAAGGAGGATACATCTTGCCAGCTACCAATTCTCTGGTCAATATGCAAATGTATCCCTTGCAAAGCCCTATGTCCTAGTTGCCAGAACAGCAGGAAGGAAGTCAAATGAATAAAAATTGCTCATTTGGCTATTCACGGACAGCCAGTGTAAGGTTTCTCATCCTGAGCATTATTGAGTTTGGGCACATGATAATATAATTCTTTGTCTTTGGGGGCTGCCCTGTTCATTGATCATATGTTTAGCAGCATCCCTGACCTCTATGTACTAGATATGTCAGTAGAGCCACACAACAGACATTGCCACAGGGGACAAAAACACCTTTGTTGAGAATACTGGGTTAAACCAAGTGAGCTGGTTCTGGAAACTAAACTACATTGGATAGTTAAGACTATGAATTCTATAAAGGCCTAAACTATACACAGTGCCAATATCCCACAACACTTACCCACCTCCTATCTCCAGCCTATGGAAATAGAATATAGGCAGACAACCCCAGATTTCAGGCTACATTGACAGAGCCAATCCATTCTCCTACCCAAATTTAGTCATGACTGTAATCCAAAAGAATGACCCTCAGTTTGCTATACTTCTCAAAATGTTATAATCTTTCAATCTGCTGCTCAAGATTTTCATTGTTATTTTCATAACATGTGATTAAAACAAATAAAAAGTTTATTGGGTTATAAAATGCCATGGAGTCATCACAACTCTTAGTTCACAGATAACATTTGTTTTGAAAATGTGAATCTGCACAACTAAAATTAACAAAATTAACAGAAAATTTAATCATAATATAAATTTACCATTTGCTTATGTGATTTCTGAATGCATATAACGACACCCGTCTGAGCCCAGTGACACAAAAATATGCAAAACACACACCTGTTCACATAATACATCTGTAAGCTACCTCAGCTCATGTATATGCTAAGAGCCATACCTCTCTTCACAGTAAATCACAGTAACTCAGCGCTTTGATGCCTACTTCTACAAAAATTGTCAGGTCTTCCTTAATGTAAAGAATAACATATTTATTATAATATTTATGTATTTCTTATCCATTAAATGTGTAGAACTGTGCCATTTCTTTTATTAGGGTTGCATCTTGTGTGTGTCAGCCAAGTGTTTGAACGTTGTGCGTCTAACCCCATTTCTTTCATTAGCCCTGAGATTTTCGTTGCTCGTTTCTGCAGAAAGCCATGACTTGGAAGACGGGTATCCCAGTTCAGAGTCTGAACGTCTTCTGGCGCCAGAACCAGGGCACTGGAAAAGCAGCCAAAGCCCCTCCCCGTGGGCTCCTCCCCTCGGACTCCACCTTCAATCTCAGGGCAGAGACAGCAGCCCCACCTGGAAGCCTGAGTCCCAAGCTCGCTGGCAACTCCTCCTCCTGGGCTCACCTACGGACATCTCTTCCGAGAACTGCCACCCACCCCCCTGCCCCGGTCCCCGCCAGTCCCTCAAGGGCTGAGCCCGCGTCCCCTTCATCTTGTTCCCCCCAGGGTCCCGCCACTCACCCGCTCCGCGTCACCAGGCACTGGCGGAGCCCCAGCTTCCGGATGATGTCCACCACCGTCTCCATGGGGGTGTGGTCCGTGACGGTGAAAGGGCTGAGGTTCAGGAGGCGCCGCAGCTTCAGGGTCTGCGGGCTGTTGGCTGGCAGCTCAGGGGGCTCCTCGGTGAAGTACATGACCGAGTCGCTCACGATGCCCTCCTGCCTCTGTCTGGCGTTCTCTGCAATGGGCGAGCAGGACGGTGAGCCTCGCGAGACTCCCTTGCGGAGTCCCTTCCCCCACCCCATCCCACCCCATCCCACAGCAACACGCGACTTCCCTCCCCCAGCAGCCTAGAATCCCACAGAGGAGGGGCGCGGAAGGCAGACTCTACATTCTTAACGAGGAGCTTCAGCCAAACATCTGTGAAACTGGCATCTCTCTCTCTCAAGCTAATGCTGCGTGAGACCCCCCTGCTGTGACCTGATCATTCACTGCCAAAGTCTTGCAGCGCGGGCCTGACCAGGCTACTTCCTTTAGCGAAATGCACTGCTTCTGCCTGGAGGCCAGGGCGCCCAGCTGGCCCAGGGCCTGCCACCCTTGCTTTCCTGACACACCTTCACCTCATCAGGGGCTGAGGTTTGACGTGAAAAGAAACCTCACTTAGCTGCCCAATGACCTTAATACATGGTTTGGGTTTTTTTTTTTAAAAAAACTAACGTATAACTGGCCCAGATGGCATTATAAATCCTGAAAGGAACAAGAAACCAAGAGGACCATCCTAGGCTCACAGCCCAGAAACGCAGTTCAGTCTAACTATGACCCTTGGGACCAAAGAAATAACCCTAGAAAAGCTGCATTCCCCCCACCCCTTGGATCGCCTCTCTTAAATATGGGCCATTTGGTGGATTTCTCAAAGAAAGATAGTAAAACTGTTATGGTAACAATTAGCCTATTTCTATCTGTAGGCGGGCCCACGTGAAAGAAAGCTGAAGAAAAGTAGGGTAACAGGAACTCATTAGAAATACAGCTTTATGCGGTACTAGAAACCTAGGCTATTTTAAGTCACACATGAAATAAATCCATCGGTCTCAAGATATTTCTCCAAGGCGATTTTCCTTCTGTTGGAATTTTAATCTTTCTTTTGCTTCATGGGAAAAGGTTAGGGAAAATGTACAGCAAGGCTTGCCTTAAAATGGATCCTGCTTTCTATAATACATTTTTTTTTTTTTTGCCTTCTCAAAGACTACTATTCACCTATATTGTTCTTTGAAAAATAAAATTCTAACTGCTGGCTCTAAAGCTATTTATTGCAACAGAGTACTCTAATGGAAAACTGGCAGAATTCGGGGTCAGACTGAGTTTGAAAAAGGGTCTCTGTTTAAAAGGGGAACAGAGGGCCCGCTGGGCAAATGCCTGCACAGTATGTGGGTCAGGTTCAATCGAGTTACATCAGATGGAGTACGATTCAACCACAAATACCAGATGACACTGATGCACAACATGCTTTCAGCCGTAGGTGCCACACAGTACACACTGCATTTCTCTCCTAAATCGAGATGGCTCTGTCCTGAAATGCTAAGGTGGGCGGCAAACAGTCAACACACACTTATCGCCCATTTTCATAGACCGACTGATTCTCTAAAAGTCCCATGCAACAGGAATCCCATCTATTTCAACAATCCAGTTGAACATCAGGATTGGATCAAGCCACAAAACCCCATCAAGAACTGATCACATGGATTTGCTGAGCCCCCTCATAAAACCAAACACAACCTAGCCAACCGTCAATTCACTTGGTGAAATGAATAACAAGCTTCTATTGCCTCTGAATCTACCGATTGAGTTAGAAGCCCTGATGCGAACAGCACCTAGCTCCGTGAATTCTTGATCAGCACTGCAATCCCAGTGCCTGCACAATGCCGAGAATACAGCAGACACAAGACAGGTATCTGCCAAGTGCACACATGCGTCAGTCAACCAACAAGTGGATGAACGAGTAGGTAGGTCTACTGAACGTCGGTGTCCTTGGCTCTGCCTGTCACGTAGAACAGAGCCTATCTCACAAAGGAGGCATTAGGAAGGAAAGCCCTGAGCTATCCACTGCCAAACAAGAATCAAAGGCGACAGCTGGGGTCAGAGCCAGAGACCTGAGCAGCACTCCTTGGTACTCCAAGAGTACCAGCTGTGGCTCTCTCCAGAAGGGCTCTCTGTGAGGCCACTAAGACCTATCTTAAAGACCTATCTTAAGACCTATCTTAAAGCCTTGATTGAACTTTGGGCGTGGAGGTACGACGCACAGCCAAAAGCTGGTGAATGGAAGAATCAGCAAGAAAGGTCTCCTCACCTCTCTACTGGGGGAACCATCTACTCCCACTTTGGACAAGAAATCATCTGTCACCAAAATGCCTGCAACAAACTCCAGCATGAAAGTTCACAGAGGGCAGAGCCTGGCTGCTGTCATCACTGTGCTCCCAGCTCCCGGGACAGCACCAGCACATGGTGGATGCTACACGAAATATTTCCTGTACGAAAGGGTAAACCAAGCCCTCACCCAGCACATGATCCAGTGCTATGAGAGCATAGGCTCCCAGACCCCAGGGACTCATGGGAACCTGTTAGAAAAGAAGCCAAAAAAAAAAAAAAAAAAGATAGCCCAACATTACATGTGTAAAAGGCCTAAAAGATAAGAAAAGCGCTAAATATTAACCACAGCCTTCTACGGTGTTGAAAATGTGGGCACCTTTTTAATTTTCTCTTTTGCTTCTGATTTCCCCAACATTCTGAGTATTACTTTTACTTTAAAAAATGTAATAAACTTCATTTTTGTTGTAAAGATCATTTTGTTACATCTAAACTTTTGTTAGCCCCTAAACTTTTTTAAATTGTTGTTAGTATTGGGGGTCTGCCGTTCTATTCTACCACAACTACCATCAGTGGCTGCAGCTCCTGAAAAATGATGTACCTTTTACGAGTGCCTGTTAAGGTCATTCAACCTGACATTCCACTTGCTAGCAGCAGTACGATCATAAGGCCAGGTGCAGGGAGGGTAATGAGGAAAGTGTTGATAAAGTGAATTCCACAAACTGTGATAGGCCAAGAAATTTTAAAAGACTGGAAATAATCACATATCCAGTAAGTGATTACAATGGCTTTAGAGCAATGGTTCTCAACTGGGAGTAATTCTGCCTCCACCCTCAGGGTACACTTGGCAATATCCAGAGACATTTTGGGGTCTCATAAGTGGGGGGATGGGGTTGCTACTGACATCTAGTGGGTAGAGACCAGGGATGATCGTACAGTGCACAGGACAGCCCCTCTCAACAAAGAATGATCCAGCCCCAATGTTAATGGCGTTAAGGTTGAGAAACTCTAACCATGTTTTTAGAGGGGTAGTACGTTATCATCCTGTTCGTTCAAAATGCTTCCATAGGGACTTCCCTGGAGGCGCAGTGGTTAAGAATCTACCTGCCAATGAAGGGGACAAGGGTTTGATCCCTGGTCCGGGAAGATCCCACATGCCGCGGAGCAACTGAGCCTGTGCGCCACAAAAACTGAGCGTGCACTCTAGAGCCTGAGAGCCACAACTACAGAGCCTGCATGCCTAGAGCCTGTGCTCCACAACGAGAGAAGCCACTGCAATGAGAAGCCAGCGCCCTGCAACGAAGAGTAGCCCCCGCTCATCGCAACCAGAGAAAGCCCGCGTGCAGCAATGAAGACCCAGTGCAGCCAATAATAAATTAATTTTTAAAAAGAAAGAAAAAATAATGCTTCCATAGATAAACAACACAGTCCTACTGTATAGCACAGGGAACTATATTCAATATCCTGTGATAAACCATAACGGAAAAGAATATTAAAAAGAATGAATGTAATCTATATGCATAACTGAATCACTTTGCTGTACAGCAGAAATTAACACATTGTAAATCCACTCCACTTCAGTAAAAAAGTCAAAATAAAAAAAATCTTTTTTAATTTTAAAAAAGTTTAGGCAGATGCCAGACATCAAAGGTTAAAAACATGCTTCCATAAAACAGACGTAATTGACAAGAAAGGTTAAAATGGAAAATTAGAAGCAACTATAGTGGTGGTCAGTACAAAGGTGATGTGGTAAAAAAGTAAAAACTATTTAGAAGAAAAGGCAGATGATTTTCTGACAAGTTATAGTTTATAAGACATGCAGAAGTCCCTCTGCATGTATTTTTTCATCCCCAGCAGAAAGAAGCAGATGCCACCACTGTTCTCCACGGCCTAGCCCCATCATTAACAAACAGCTCTCCCAGGAAGAAACTTTTTTATCCCTAAAGAACCCGTCCAACAGATCTGACACGCATCTTGTTGTTCAGTTCTGGACATGGATCCCTTTCTGCAAGTGGGCCTCTTCCACATGCTGGAGAATCACCATCAAATCATCCACCAGGCGAAAAAAATGAGAGTTCCCTTAACTCTGGCCCATGACTCTAACTTTCCATCCCTTTAATCATCTTTGCAGCTTCCCACTGAGTCCTTTCTGGATCCAGCCTCACTTAACTGTGGAACTCAAGACTAGAGGAGCCTGAGCCTGCTGAGCACAGAAAGAGCCTCGTGCTTGCAGAGATCACCAAGAGGTAAAGTCCCATCTACCAGGAACTTGAACAAGGGCCACATATGGCCCTACGTGTGAGTACGTGATGGTGAAAGGGCCACGTTTCCGAGGTGCTGTGACTAATGGCTCTCCAGCAAAGACAACAGCTATGGTTTGGCATTCCAGAGATAGACTGAAAAGACATTTTCAGCTTCACGGGAGCAACTGACACCTTTTTAAACATGACACATGCGACAAAAATCTTTGCCTCACTTACTATTCTTTTCTTATCTTGGATCTATGTAAAATCTCTGCTTCTCAGTCCCCTGAAAGGGAAATTGGCATGGGATCGTTACTAGCTAAATGCTTACGTCCTATTTCTATATTCACAAAAGGGCGTCTAAGTCTGCAAATACAGGTAATGAATTTCTCCACCGGAGTACAGGACTTTTCTATATCCACGGAGCAGGAAAACAGCTTTTCTCACTGCTCACAGCCAAACACTCCTTGCTTTGCCGCAAACCATGTAAATGGCAGCTTCCACACTCTTAACAGTGTGATGTAAAGCATAAAGGTATTATTTACATCGCGTGTTGCCTCTTCAGACATTCCAAACATAGCTTCTAGGAGGGCACTGGGTTGGCAAGCTTAAATTTCTTCTCTAACCGGCTGATGACAATTACTGCTTCCCACTTGATTGCAGTAATGGGTTTCAGCAAAATTAGTAAGCTCTCTCTTAGCAGGTGTGCCTGGAGCTACACAATAGGTAATGGATTCCGTGACATTTATTACTAGAGTGTTTAAATTTCAACCTTTGCTTAAAAGATTTTAAGGATTGAATAAATTTTTAAACCCTGCTGATTACATTAATTTAAAACAAACCCAAACTAGGCTTCCCTGGTGGCGCAGTGGTTGAGAGTCCGCCTGCCGATGCAGGGTACACGGGTTTGTGTCCCGGTCCGGGAAGATCCCACATGCCGCGGAGTGGCTGGGCCTGTGAGCCATGGCCACTGGGCCTGTGCGTCCAGAGCCTGTGCTCCGCAACGGGAGAGGCCACAACAGTGAGAAGCCTGCGTACTGCAAAAAAAAAAAAAAAAAAAAAAAAAAACCGTACTATACAGCTTTTTAAAAGAAAATCTCATTATTCATAAGGCAATGGTCATGCCTAAAGGCACCTACCTGTTAAGCAACAGGACGTATAATAAAGAGACGCATCATGGAGCACTTGAAGCACAAAGGTACTTTCGTGTCTAAAACATAAAATCAACTGTTGCTTTGGGGGAGGGAAATATGTTTGAGCAACAAGCTAAAATTCGAGGCTATATAGCTCATTTAAACTTATTTTTATAAAGCCTTTGATGAAGATACTTTAAAAACATTTTACAAGCTACTTAACAGAGCGAAGAGGTTTTAGAAACTCAAAGGGCGAGCCTAAGAAATAGTTAACAAAGGGCAGGGATAAGCTAAGGTGTGTTCCCGGTGGGGCGTTCTACCATCATACCTGAAAAAGTGCCCCTTCCACAAATGTCGTGGAAGTACAGTCATCAAGGGCACACGTGAGCCATGTCATGGGCCCCGGTGTACCGTGAGATGCAGAGGTGCTGAGCCAGAGGGCATTAGTGTTTACCATGCACCGCGGATGCGCTCTGCAGCTCCCTGCCCCCGCTGCATCAGGAAGTCCGGAGGGACCACCCTGGGGGAGCCCCGCTAAGATCTGCTGTCCCTCCCTCCTGGGCCTAGTAAGAAAACAAAGAGTTTATTTAACTCTTCTCCCATAACTCTGATTTTTCCATTCCCACTGGGTCTTGTTTGAGTCCTCATTTTGATAAAGTCCTTGATGAAGATAATTTCAAAATATTTACAAAGCTGTTTATAAACTTTTTTTAACATTGGGAAAAAGTTTCAGGAATTCAAAGGGAGTGCCTTATAAATAGTTAACAAAGAACAGGGATAAGCAAAAGGTTGTCTGGCCAAGGTATATTCCCAGGGGAGCATTTCACCATTATACCTCGACACGTCCCAGTGGCAAAATTCATAAATATTCTTGAAGATGACATACACAGTAAAATCAAGTGCACACATAAGCCATGTCATGGGCTACAGCCTACCCTGAAATGATGTGATAGTGAGGAGGATCTCATTTGCTGGTCCCTGCCCCCTCTCCACCTGGAGAAAATCCTCTAAGAGTCACTGCTCCTCCCTGCCTGGTCCTTCAAAGACTCACACCCAGGCCTCTGTCTGTGGAATTCTCCTACGTCCCGCTCCCCTTCCAAGGCGCTCATCCCTGGGCCAACGGGAGCCCCGGGCTTCTCTGAGCCACCCATGTCGGGAACATCCAGCTGGGCATCATCCCCTCTCTGCTCTCCCAACTCAACAGCCTGCCCCTCAGCCCAGCTGATCCAGTTAGCGCATGAGGAGGAAAAGCATCCCACGGAACTGACTGGACCCACGTGGGTCTCTAACTGATGGCACCAGACATCGTCGCAAAGTGAAGGGCTTGAGCGGTGCCAAGGGAGGCGTCTGAGGCAAAGGGCCCAGCATCTGAGTCAGTCAGCCTGCCTGGAAGTCTGTCTCTGCAAGCAGCTGGCCTGGCCAGCCCAAGCTCTCCCACCGCTTCCTGCTGCGCTTCGCCCAGCAAGTCCCTAAAAGGCGGAGCGCGTGTGTCCTAGCGGGAGCGGCCCAGGGGGCTGCTTGCAAATGTGGTGCTCAGTGTCCAGCCAAGAATGCCTCCGACAAGACACTGTCCCTCACGGTGTGACTTGGGGGCAGCAGCAGCAGCATTGAGAGGGAGCTCGGGAGAAATGCAGAGTCTCGGGTCCCACCCCAGACCTACAGCATTCTGGCCAGACGCCCAGGTGAAACGAATAAGCATTAAAGCGTGAGAGACCCTGGGCTGAAGCCCTCCGACCCTCGTCCACTCTCTCGAACCTCTTTGAGAATGTCAGGGCACAGAGGTGCCATTCGTCTCCGTGAAACGTGAGCCTCCCTGCTTTACTCACTTATGACAGGAATCAGCTCCCTCCTCTGGGCGAACCCGATGAGGCGCTCCGAGTCCCTGGAGACGACCAGACCACGGGGAAGCCGTTGTAGTCCATCTCCTTGATGAGTGTCTCCACGTCCTCGACGGTCCTGCTGCCCTGGGTGAGCACAGACAGCGGCGGCTTCCCCCGCATTGGCCGCATGACGTCGAGGGCCAGCGTGCGGTGGGTGAACTCGTCCTTCACATCCAGGAACAGGTACCCATTTAAGTAGATGTGGGCCTCGCAGATGCCTTCCTTCCCAAAGGCATCAGCCACCCACTTGCTGGTCACGGCTGCCACCATCATGGGCACGATGTACTCGAGACCACCCGTCCATTCAAACACGATGATCACCAATGACACCGTCATCCTGGTAACTCCACCTGCAACCAAAGGGAGGAATGAAATTGCAGGACTCGACTCCACACCTGCAAGAGGACATGAACTGTGGAAACCGAGAAGCCGGCTCTACCGTCCCGGCACCTGTTCTACTGAGACAGTCCAACACGGCGCCCAGGCTCGGACCTCTGGGCCAGAGGCCAGACTCGGTAAACAAAGCCTTGCATCAGGAGCCGTAAGTCAACATCTCCCTGAGGGGCTCTTCTCCCATGAGGGACAGTGAGTTGTCTATTCACCCAGGACAACACGCCTTGCTTTTTGGTGAGTGGAGCCTACTTGGGCCCTGCAGGTTTCTGACTCAGCAAGCATCGCTCTCTACCAGAACCCATCGAGCTGGAAAATTGCAGAGACTATCCACTATTGTGGATGGTACAGCTGCAAGCGCGCGCACGTGCGCGCGCACACACACACACACACACACACACACACACACACACACACACACACACATACAGCGCCTAGGCAGGCGACAGCTCCCACCATGGCATAGAGCCCTGGGGTGACGCAGTCTGCTCCGGGCCTGCACCAATCCCTAAAGATGATCCAGTCATGGTGACAGTAAGCCAATTGCTCCACGCCAATTCCCACCATCCTACCTGCCATGGCCCCCACTGCCATGCTGGGGATGAAGAGACTGGACGGGATCTGCGGGGAGCACAAGGGAAAGAAGCATGAGGGAAGGGGGCCCCGTTCCCACCGCCCTGCCGCCGGGAAACTCAGGCCCCCCTCGACAAGCTTGCATTTTGCTTCGGTCTTCAAAGGAAGGGCAACGCTTCAAAGCATGGGTCACCTGGGCAACCATGGGACCAGTGATTTCACCTGCTTGGTCGTATCTACTGTGACTTGGAGAAAATGCAATTTTACACTTTCATTTCACCTTCAAAAGCTGGCCTAGTTTGCCTGCTGTGGATAAAAGAATGATAAGCCCCACTGAAAATTACATTCAAACTGCACATGTGTCACTTGAGATACTCACCACTTTCTCTCTCTCCTCACATGTCATTCAGATTAGCTTTTAAAATTAAATGTCAAGCCACAGCATGAAAATGGAAAAGCAAGGCCTCAACTGTTCACAGGTCAAAGAAAGAAGCTAAAAGCATCAGTGTAGCTGCCCTGCATCTTCTAAAAACCTTGGCACAGACTTACTGCCCTCTTGTATGTACAGTGGCCAAACACCTGTCAGAGAGAGATGGGGGGGGCAGGTCCGTCTTCCTAACAAATTCCATTTTCCGAAAAGTATTCTGAATATTTTCAAGCCAGGCTAGATGCAGCAAAGAAATAGACATTGAAACTGAAAGGCCTTGGTAATAGTGTGTTTTATATTTGCTGTGTGAAAAACATGTTCATTCCTCTAGTGATCAGACATGTGCTACAGAACAGACTTGACTCTGTTCGTGGAGACCGCATGTGACCGCCGATCCTGACTGGGAGCTGCATTTATGTCACCCCTACCCACCCCCACCCCCCAGCTGTCATCAATCTGAGGATGCAAGTGGATCTTTACCCAAATTCAAGTTAAGTTTGGATCCTGGGGTGTGATTTCCAGAGTGTGAGACATTCCTGAGGAAATTGTTCCTTTCTGAGCACCCCTTATCCCCCCCATCATTTAATCCCCTGTACCTTCACAGCAGACTTCTCCCAGCAGGAACCATAAGAAAATAAATCCCTTTGCATCAGACGTCACCTAGTTAATAACGTTCATCCTTCCTTGTTCTTCAAGCAAAAATTCAGGTTTGTGTTTGACCACTGCACCCAAGTGCACAGCTTCTCAGGCTTTTTTTAATATTTATTTATTTATATTTATTTATTTACTTTGGCTGTGTCGGGTCTCAGTTGCGGTACGCAGGATCTTTCGTTGCTGCGCGCAGGCTTCTCTCTAGTTGTGGCATGGGGGCTCCAGATCGCGTGGGCTCTGTAGTCTGTGGCAGGCGGGCTTAGTTGCCCCTCGGCATGTGGAATCTTAGTTACCACTAGGGATTGAACCCATGTCGCCTGCATTGGAAGGCAGATTCTCAACCACTGGACCACGAGGGAAGTGCCTAGACTTTTTTTTTTTTTTTAATTCGTAAGAATACCACAAAAAGCAACAGTCATGGAATACAAGGGGGTTCTGGAGGGTTCCCAGTGTTCTGCTCCTGACCCTGGGTGCTGGTCACACAAGTGTGTATGTTTTGTGAGAATTCACCAAGCTGTACACGTCTCCATATGAATGATATACTCCAAGCCTTAGCTTCTTCACTTGTAAAATGGGGTTATAAATCTCTATTCCATAGGCTTGCTGTTTATCAAAAGCGTTGTTTCTTGTTGATTAAAAGAATGTCAAGTGCCCTGCGCATAAGAACGTTCAATAAGGTCACCTCCCCTTTTCCCCTCGTCACAATCTTATTCTGGGGAGTAGGGTGCTATCCCCAGAAGTACAAAGGTTGCCTCCCTCCCCTGACACCTTCCCTCCCCTTCACTTACCTTCATGCCAAAGGTAAATATGGTATTGATGATTTTGAAGATCAGCGCCAGGGCCAGCTGCCACATGGCTGTGTAAACCCTGACCCCGGCTGGGCGGTCGGGGATGTCGTCCACAGGCCACGTCATGTTGGGGTCATTGATGTAGTCACAGAGCTGGGAGGACTCGAGGGCCCCGCAGTCATTGAAGAGCTCGGATAAGAGCTCACTCGTGCTGCGGCGTGTGTAGGGGTTGGGGTAGGCGACGATGGCAGTGATGGCGGTCACCGCGATGACCTCCAGCACCGGGTACTTCCCCAGCTTGGTGGTTTTGCGCCTCCTGCACCAGGCGATGTTGCAGCAGATGAAGAGGTTCCCCACAAGCCCCTGAAGACCCCAAGCAGGATGAAGGGGAAGAGCTCGGCCATGTACTAGGGCGTGTGATACTCCACGTAAAAGAGGACAAGGTGGCTGTTCCCAAAGGGATCGATGGATCGCAGCGTGAAGGCTGCCACCAGGCCCACAAAAAAGGACCGCCACAAGGTCTTTAAGGGAAAGTAGTAGCTGACCTGCGACCAACGAACAGGTGGAAAATCAGAGACTGGTGGAAGAAAGAGCTGCCCTGAGCCCCAGCCCCTGATCAGCAGCCACCTGCTGGCATAGGCCACAAAGTCACACTCAAGACCAAAGATGGGCACTTCCTCAACCTAGGTGTGAGTATGGCCCAAATGCACTAACAAAGATATTTAAAGGACTCTATGTCTAAAATTGGAACGGATACTAGTCAAGGTGTGTTTGAGCTATTTTTTATGAGAAATGAGAACACTTCATCATAATTCTGTTTATGGCACAGAGACCCTCCTAAAAGAAAAGAAACCTCTGATTTGATTCTCCAGGCAACAGATCATGGGTTGAAACCCCTGGCCCAGCAAACGTATCTGGAGGGCACATGAGTTAAGAATGGTTTGTACATTTTTAAATGGTTGGGGAAAGAGAATTATTTTGTGACATGTGAAATATTCAAAAGAACAAGACTTAGTGACAAGTGGTAATGATATAAAATCCAAACTTCAGCATCCGTAAGGAAGGTCTTGTGGGAAGGCAGCCACGCCGCGCACGTGCGTGTTGTCTGCGGCACCCTCCACGCTACAAGGGCAGAGCCCAGTGGTTGCGACCGAGCCCTGAGACCCGTAAAGCCTAAAATATTTGCTACCGGGCCCTTTACAGACAACGTGGGCCAACTGCTGGACTAGATCCATTTGCGTTGCAAAACATAAAAATGCTTCATTGTGTTGTTTATGAAAACAAGAGAGGAGACTGCAAATCTCCCCCAGAAATCACACTGGCACGTTTTCAACAGGACTCGAAAACACGTATTTCATGGCGAACACTGCGGCTCCTTAATGAGCTGCAGGAATCTCTCAATCCTCCTTCGCATCTAGTCCTCAGAGGGCTAGAGAGGGAAGCCTCCTGCCGCCCCGACCCCCCATGTGTTCCTCGGCGCTCAGAACCACGGGGCCCTCCAGAGCCCACGCTCACCTCTTCCAGACTGAAAAGCACACCCCCGATCGGAGCACCAAAGGCGACAGAGACCCCAGCAGCGGCCGCAGCTGACAGCACCTGCGAAGCAAAGAGCTCCCCGTCAGCCCGAGGCCTTTCCGGCAAATCAGCGGGTACTGGTGAGCCCGGAGAGGGTGGGAGGGCGCTTCATCCTGCACCTGCTCACCTCGCGCCTCTTGCCCTCGTTCTTGCTGTACTTGGAGAAGAGGCTGCTGAAGAAGTTGCCACAGCAGCATGCCACGTGCACCAGCGGCCCTTCCTTGCCAATGCTCAGGCCCGAGGACACCACCAGCACCAGGGTGACAGTCTTGATCAGCAGGGTCCACTTGCCCCAGTAGCCCCTGATGATGAAGCCCCTCAAGATGGTCTTTATCTGAAACACAGGATGGAGAACGATAGGGAGTGAGCCGCTTCAGCACCACGGCTAGGAAAGTAACCTCTCCCTCCTCTGAGAAGCATCTTTCAAACTGAGATTCACTAATCATACGGAGGACAGGCTGCTTTAGTTGTTAATTTAGCTATAATTTTATATTGAGAATTTATATTAATGCCTAATTTTATATATTAATGGAACCCTGAAACAATTTCAATGCATAGTAAATCTTAATAAGTCCGAGAGTAATGAGAGATCATAATGAGAACTGAATAAATAATTATCAGAGTCTCATTTTATTTATGGCATTTATCCTGTGCATTTTACCCTCTGTTGTGTTGAAAATTGATTTTAACTGTTCTGTATCTATTGATTTTAACTGTTAATTTTTCACTACTGAAAGATGGCCAAGATAAAGGGACATCTGGCTGGATATGTGACAAAGCAAATACAACAAAGTATCAATTGAACTTTAGATCAGGGTCGGCAAACTATGGCCCATGGGCCAAATCCAGCCGACGGCCTGTTGTGTATGGCACAAGACAGAGATCTTGATAGAGATCTGTTTCTTAATTCAAGGACAAAGACCAACAGTGAGCGAGCCTGTGGGCATCCATTCGAAAGAACTCACTAAGATCCTTCCTAGAGAACACAAGTGAGGGCTTCCAGCTCTACAATCAGATGGTATTTCTTAAACTAGCCTTTAACTAAAGGCAGACAAACTAGCAGTGGTTAAACTGGTCTTTAACTAGTGCTAGTGGGCCTATTTGAGCCTGTGCTCTGGGGATCTCAGATCCCTTTACTTAAGGGACGTTTTAGTATGCCTGCCACTATCCTGCCCTTTTGTGTTGCCTAGAATAAAATTATCTATAATTTTTTGTCAGTTAGTTAATATGGATTTGGACCCCAGGGTACAGCTGAAGAGCGTAACACCATTTAGAAAATTACAAGCTTCTAAATTACCTGAGCCTTTGCCAGCCATGACATGTGGTGAATTGAACAATGTAAGAGGTATTTTGTAATTCTCTAAAATGACTTTATAAAATTGTCATGATCAAACTAGGGACTAAAGAAGGCAAATTCATTCCCAGTAGATGCCAAAATCCAATCGCTTGCTTTAATTTGGATCAACAGAGACTGAATCAAGCAGGGCTTTAGGGCGATGTATTGCAGCACATTTGTGACTTGATGGTGGTAACTTTAAAACCTCTCTGGCAAATAAATATTTGTGAGAGAGTTCACATTGTATAGAACTGAAACATCAACTCAAAGTAAGTTCTAGGGGGGCATGATTACTTTTTTTTCCTTCATTTTATTTATTTGGCTGCTTTGGGTCTTCGTTGCTGCGTGCGGGCTTTCTCTAGTTGCAGTGAGCGGGGGCTAGTCTTTGTTGCAGTGGCGTCTCTTGTTGCGGAGCATGGGTTCTAGGCGCATGGGTTTCAGTAGTTGTGGCACATGGGCTCAGTAGTTGTGGCTCGCGGGCTTTAGAGTGCAGGCTCAGTAGTTGTGATGCACGGGCTTAGTTGCTCCACGGCATGTAGGATCTTCCCGGACCAGGGCTCAAACCCATGTCCCCTGCACAGGCAGGCGGACTCTCAACCACTGCGCCTCCAGGGAAGCCCCTGGCAGGTAGATTCTTAACCACTGTGCCACCAGGCAAGTCCGTAGGAGGACGTGATTTCTTATACGGTCCACAGTGGTTCTATGAATGAAGCAGACAATAGTAGAGTCATCCTTGCCCAGTTCGTTCTAAGTTCTGAAGCCCAAGAACTAGTGTGGACTTTTAAATGTGCTTTGTAGAGCTAATACAAGACCATTTATTACACAGAAAAGAAATGGTCTCTAAATTTGTGGGGTTTTTTTAATGTTTCAAAGGAATTTTTGACACTGGCTGGGACCTGGGACCCTTTGCTGCAATGCTGCAATGCTTGTACCTGGACAAACATCTAGCAACAAAATACAGAGAAATTATAAGGGACTAAAAGTAACTGCATGCATGCCCGGTTGGGGCAAATTCTGGACAACAAGATACAAAGAGACCAAAAAGCCCCACTGCCACTTCTGAAGAGCCAGGAGCAAAAGCAGGGCACTACGCATGCCCGCTGCACTCAACACCACCAAAGGGGTGGGCAGACCCCCTAAGCCTCCCCTCTGGCCGGACCCCTGGACACACCCCTCCCCTCACCACATATCAGGAACCAGCTCGCCCTGCCCCCCAGCAAGTAAGCCAGCAAGGGCACATGTTACTTGTTCTCCCTCCCTCCCTGCTGCAGCTCTGGCCCCAATAAAGCCTTGCCTGAATTTCTTGCCTGGCCTCTGATCACATTCTATTGATTAAGGAGGTCAAGAACCCTGGTCAGTAACGTTGTCATCCAAAGTAATCTAAATGTTTCAGAAGCAAACATTATAAAGGATGAGTGATTTTTAACCTGTGTAGAAGTGCACTGCCTTCAAAGTTTGTTCAGACACTGCACACCAGGAACAGCTTACAGCAGATCACCTCCTACGATGGGAAGTGTATTTTCTAAAGATCTCATTTAGTATCTTTCCTGAAGTGAAGAATAGCCCTGTATCTCAAACTGAGTAGAGCTGTTTGCATAGTTGGTTGGGTTTTAACTGAAAAGACATTCTTTATATCCAGGAACTACTTATTTGCACTTACTTTTCACTCTGCCCCTCTCCTCCAAGAACTGGGGTAGGTATTGCACCCTTAGGTTAGGAATTTCAAGCTCTACTATAATAACAGGGAAAATTTTCTACTACTGAATCATAATAACCAAAGCTTAATTATGAAATCTCCACTGGGCTCCTGGTACTTGAAAAGATTATTGTGAACTCTTTTATAAATAGAGACATGAACCTGTTACATATTATATGCGGCTGAAAGCATATTCATGTACCCACTACCAAGTTTAGGACAGAAGAGCAGGTACCTTTGAAAGCCCTGTTTGCTTCCTCAGTGGAACCTTCCTCCTCCCGCCTCCAATCATTCCCTTGCCTTTCTCTATAGCTTTAGCACATATGTGTATCACTAAACAGTATGCTTGTTTCATTTGGGCTGTTTTAGGGACTCTACATAAATAGATTCACACTTTATTTAGATATTCTTCTGCAACTTACTTTTTTCACTTGATACCGCTTTTATGAGTTTTATCCACGTCAGTGTGTTCCTTGTGCTTTGTCACACAGGAAACAATGCTCAACTCAGTAGTTTATTCCTTTTGAGTTCAGCTGTCACAAATAAAGATGCCCGCTTTGGACAAAGACCAGGTCCAGCCAGCCCCTCCCAGATAGAGTTCCCTGTCTGTCTGTGAGCTAAGCCACGCATCTCTGGTTCTTGGAAAGGGAAGATGGGATTGCCCCCACATCTTTTATTGCTGCTTTAAATTCCCCACCAGTTCCCCACTGGCCATCTCCTTATTTTCATAGGCGGCTTGAGTCGAAAAGCGCCTGCTGTTGGGCATTGCGATCAGAAACCAAGATGCCAACAGTAATCTGTTCTTTTTAGTGTCCCAGGTGCCTTCGGTCTTCGATATCCAATAAAACGCAGTCAGTTCTGCCTGAACACTTGTTTGCAAAACCCAAATTTGTTCCAGTGTCATTCATGCGTCAGGGCAGAACTTGAGCATAATGCCAATTTCACACCTGTTTCTGCACAATTTCATCTGGGAGAAACACAAGGCGGAAAACTGCAGCTGCGAATCGAGCCGTGCAGGGCTACACAAAATGCACACAGGCACACGTCTCAGACGACTCCCAGCTCACGCATGCACTAGGGGAGTATTCACACGTTTCTTAACCATTTAATGTGTGTCTAACTCTGCTACTGCTTTTATGAGGTTCCCATCTTTTTCATGTGTCACCAGTGAAGTTTCTGAGTGCTGTGCCCCTCGCCCCATCTTCCCCACAAGCTCTGTGGTTTTGATGATGCAGTTTTGTGATTTTTAGGAATGCATATGGTGCCTTAGAGCAGCAGTGGCTGTACCGAGGAAACAGGATGGTATTGCAGCTTATTTTTCAGGCTCCTGCAGCAACATGCTCATATAAACCATCCAAAGTTCAGCATGAAATAGTCTTTTTTTTTTTAATCTTTTCCTGGATCAAGACAATGTTGAGCTTTCCTTTCGATGATCCTTCAATTACCCCAGCCCTTTGCATGAACTGCCCAGACCAGCGGCGGTGCTGGCGACACCACCAAAGAGTGTGGGTGCACTGCCATGACCGCTCACATCTTTATCGACTCGGCATCTCCGCCGTCTATGGGCGCTGCTGAAGCACCGACTTGAAGGAGAATGGAACAGCAATGATTAGAATGATCACCTAAGAGCTTTTAAAATGATTTCTGGCTAAAAGTTTTACTATGTGGGCTTTTCGGGAATTTGCTCAAGCATCGTTATTCTAACCCAGCAGATCTCCTTGGTTTGAAGTTTGGTCTTGGGCATTCCTCCTGGTCGATGAGGTCACTTCCATCATACTCTGGTTATAAGAAAGTGCTGAAAAATATTTAGAAGAACTCTGAACCCACAAGGGTGCATTCACGGCACATGTACTGAACGTGGAATTCATTTTTTAAAGATTGCTATTACCCTGTCACCATAAGAGCAAAACGTGGTGAGGGAGTCTACTCATCAGTAAGCTTTCTGAGCAGTAAACCTCCACTGTTGTCCTCTTTCACGTTCTACCACAGACGCACTTATGAGTTACTAGAGTGCCACGTTTGTGTGTGTGGTTGATGGACTCTGACTCCACAGGCTTTAAGAGTTATGCCTGGTTTGTAAAGACAAGAATTTAAGCATCTGAGAAGCAACAGAGCATAAAGCCAGACAGCTGAATTCGACTCCCAGCTCACCGGCTTAGTGACCTTGGGCAAGTTACTTAACCTCTCTGTGCTTCAGTTTCCCCAACTGTCAAATGAAGAATAACAGTACCTACCTCATAGGTTCCCTGTGAGGACTAAATGAGTGAACAGATGTCCAATGCTTGGAACCATGCTTAGCACAGAAGTGCCACATAAGCATTTGCTATTCTTATTACTGGCACAAAAGAAATTCATTCAGCCCCCACTCACCTCGGGTATACCAGAGCCACAGGCGTATGGTGCAAATACTCGTACCAGGGAGACGGCCAAAAACGCAAACAGCAACGCCCACAGGATGTACATTAGGTAATTCAGAATGTAAGCGCTGGTACCCTAAACGAGACACAGAACAAGAAAGAACACGTGAGCCACCGCAGAACCGAGCGACGCACCTGCCCCTCCACCAGGCAGCTTCTCTCCGGGTCCTGTGTCAGCGAAGAGGCAGGGTTGGCTTTATCAGCTGCTGCTATTGCTGCAGTCGGTTCACACACACAGCGCTGGCTGCTTCTCCGGGAGCTGTGTACACACACCTTCTACCAGGTGAGATCTCAGCAGTCATAGAAACTGTGAATGAGGCTTGGTTTTAATGGCTCCGGGCCCTCAAGTTAATGAAAGGTGTAAGAGAAAATTCTGCCTTCGAGCCCCGGGAAGGTTTGTTTGGTCTCGTGTATGGTGGATCAGCCTCTTTGCTTTCATGAAGGCCACATCCGTGCCACAGCACGCAGCTGCCCTGCCAGTGAGGAAGTGTGGGAACTGCATTTTAGAATACTGCTACCCAGATGTGGTCCCTGGACCTGGGCGTGGGCTGGAAATGCAGAGTCTCAGGCACCGCCCCAATAGTTCAAATTATCTGATGTGTGGGGAACATTTTCTGAACCAAATACACAGTCTGGGGTCTCTGAGGCTGAGGACCTGGTCTGTGGGCAGAGACCACAATTCTCCAGGCCTCAGCTTCTTGCCACCATCTGGATGCCGCACGTGATGCAGAGGGAAAGTGAGGGCACCTACAAGCCAGGCTGTGGGCACGGCTACACGTGTGCCTGTAAAACGCAAAAACACGCTCCAGGAGACGGCTCTAGCCTTAACAATCACAGATATTCACACCCTATGTGGTGAGAAATCAGACCGAGGAATACATTTCACCTAGTGAAAAATGGACTTTTTTTTTTTTTTTTTGCAGTACGCGGGCCTCTCACTGTTGTGGCCTCTCCCATTGCGGAGCCCAGGCTCCGGACGAGCAGGCTCAGCGGCCATGGCTCACGGGCCCAGCCGCTCCGCGGCATGTGGGATCTTCCCGGACCGGGGCACGAACCCCCGCATCGGCAGGTGGACTCTCAACCACTGCGCCACCAGGGAAGCCCGAAAAATGGACTTTTTTGAGACTAAAAATAACGTCTCACCCTTGATAACAGTAATTCTTTGAATCAAAGTATAAATCTTAGAAATGTCTGAAAAGCTAGACGGCCATGTTTCCCCCCAAATTAGGAGAGAAGAAATCAAACATGGCGCCCAGCCAATTCTGCCTGCCCACCTCCATCAACTCAAGTAGAGAATTTATTTTTGGAAGTAATGGAGAGCACTGAGAACATATGAGATTTCAAGATCCCGGTCTACTTCTGAGATTTGAAGGAATTAATTTTCAACTCCACTGAGAAAGAGCTTTAGCAAATGCCAAAGTGCATTCCAAATGTCTTCAGCTGCATTAAGTCAATAGGGCAAGAGAGCGGGAGAGGGAAGAGGAGAATAAAGGGATCACATCTATCTTCCAAGAACACTTCTAGCTTGAATGGTCCTCACATTGCCCCTAATGTGAATCGTTCCAACCTAACTCCCCCTCACCTGGGCTTCTGATCTGTCGATGACCCACAGTCATTGTGGTAACCACTGAATTCGGTTAGAAATTAACCCTTTTCCCCAGCTAAGATGTGTATGTGGATCTGAAGCTTGGAGTGCCATGAAGGCAAGCAACAGGTCTGTGCTTCACTGCTACATCCCCTGGGCCTGGGATATTCCCATCACAGAAGGCCCACAAACATCCTCTGTAACGTGCTCCTAAGATGCACTGGAAGATGGTAACTTAATCCACAATGAGACAGCACTTCACACCTGTTAGGAGGGCTATAATCCAAACCAGATAACAACTGGGGTCGGTGAGGATGTGGGGAAACTGGAACCCACATACACTGCTGCTGGAGTCTCAAGTGGTGCAGCCACTCTGGAAGAGAGTCTGGCAGCTCCTCAAAAGGTTAAATATAGAGTTGCCATGTGACCCAGAAATTCCCCTCCTAGGTATCTACCCAAAAGAAATGAAAACATACGTCCACACAAAAACCTGCAGACAAACGTTCAAAGCAAAATCATTCATAATAGCACAAAAGTGGAAGCAACCCATGTTCCTCAGCTGATGAGTGGAGAAATGAAATGTGCTCTATCCAGACAATGGAATGTTATTTGGCCATGAAAAGGAGTAAAGTACCAATCTATGCTACAACACAAACGAACCTGGAAGACATTACGCTAAGTGAATGAAGCCAGACACAAAAGTCCACTGATTGATTGTATGATTCCATTTACATGAAATGTCCAGAACAGGGAAATCTGCAGAGACAAGAAAGTGGATTCGTGGTTGCCTAGGGCTGGCGGACGTGGGGAAATGGGGAGTGACTGCCGATCCAAAAAGGATTCTTTGGGGGCGATGACAATGTTCTAGACATTCACAGAAAGACAGACAAGATGTAAAGGCAGAGGCCTATGTACCAGATGAAGGAACAAAATAAAACCCTAGAAAAACAACTAAATGAAGTGGAGATAGGCAACCTTCCAGAAAAAATAATTCAGAATAATGATAGTGAAGATGATCCAGGACCCTGGAAAAAGAATGGAGGCAAAGATCGAGAAGATGCAAGAAATGTTTAAAAAAGACCTAGAAGAATTAAAGAACAAACAAACAGAGATGAACAACACAATAACTAAAATGAAAAATACACTACAGGGAATCAATAGCAGAATAACTGAAGCAGAAGAATGGATAAGTGACCTGGAAGACAGGAATGGTGGAAGTCATTGCTGCAGAACAGAATAAAGAAAACAGAATGAAAAGAAATGAAGACAGCCTAAGAGACCTCTGGGACAACATTAAACACAACAACATTAGCATTATAGGGGTCCCAGAAGTAGAAGAGAGAGAGAAAGGACCAGAGAAAATATTTGAATAGATTATGTTGAAACTTCCCTAACATGGTAAAGGAAATAGCCACCCAAGTCCAGGAAGCGCAGTGAGTCCCATTCAGGGTAAACCCAAGGAGAAACACACCAAGACACAGCGTAATCAAATTGGAAAAATTAAAGACAAAGAAAAATTATTGAAAGCAGTAAGGGAAAAAGGAAAAATAACATACAAGGGAACTCCCATAAGGTGAACAGCTGATTTCTCAGCAGAAACTCTACAAGTCAGAAGGGAGTGGCATGATACACTTAAAGTGATGAAAAGGAAGAACCTACAACCAAGATTACTCTACCCTGCAAGGATCTCATTCAGATTCGATGGAGAAATCAAAAGCTTTATAGGCAAGCAAAAGCTAAGAGAATTCAGCACCACCAAACCAGCTGTACAACAAATGCTAAAGGAACTCCTCTAAGTGGGAAACACAAGAGAAGAAAAGGACCTACAAAAACAAACCCAAAACAATTAAGAAAATGGTCATAGGAACATACGTATCAATAACTACCTTAAACGTGAATGGATTAAATGCTCCAACCACAAGACACAGGCTTGCTGAACGGATACAAAAACAAGACCCATCTATATGCTGTCTACAAGAGACCCACTTCAGACCTAGGGACACATACAGACTGAAAGTGAGGGAATGGAAAAAGATATTCCATGCCAATGGAAATCAAAAGAAAGCTGGAGTAGGAATACTCATATCAGATAAAATAGACTTTAAAATAAAGAATGTTACAAGAGACAAGGAAGGCCACTACATAATGATCAAGCGATCAATCCAAGAAGAAGATATAACAATTATAAATATATATGCACCCAACATAGGAGTACCTCAATACATAAGGCAACTGCTAACAGCTATATAAAAGCAAATCGACAGTAACACAATAATAGTGGGAGACTTTAACATCTCACTTACACCAATGGACAGATCATCCAAAAAGAAAATAAATAAGGAAAGAGAAGCTTTAAATGGCACAATAGACCAGATAGATTTAATTGATATTTATAGGACATTCCATCCCAAAACAGCAGATTACACTTTCTTCTCAAGTGTGCATGAAACATTCTCCAGAATAGATCACATCTTGGGTCACAAATCAAGCCTCAGTAAATTTAAGAAAACTGAAATCATATCAAGCATCTTCTCTGACCACAAGGCTATGATTTAGAAATGAATTACAGGGGAAAAAAAGTAAAAAACACAAATACATGGATGCTAAACAAGACGTTACTAAATAACCAAGAGATCACTGAAGAAATCAAAGAGGAAATCAAAAAATACCTAGAGACAAATGACAATGAAAACACGATGATCCAAAACCTATGGGATGCAGCAAAAGCAGTTCTAAGAGGGAAGTTTATAGCTATACAAGCCTACCTCAAGAAACAAGAAACATCTCAAATAAACAATCTAATGTTAAACCTAAGGGAACTAGAGAAAGAAGAACAAACAAAACCCAGAGTTAGCAGAAGGAAAGAAATCATAAAGATCAGAGCAGAAATCAATGAAATAGAAACAAAGAATACAATACCAAAGGTCAATAAAACTAAAAGCTGGTTCTTTGAGAAGACAAACAAAATTGCTAAACCATTAGCCAGACTCATCAAGAAAGAGGGAGAGGACTCAAATCAATAAATTTAGAAATGAAAAAGGAGAAGTTATAACTGACACTGCAGAAATACAAAGCATCCTAAGAGACTACTAAAAGCAACTCTATGCCAATAAAATGGAAAACCTGAAAGAAATGGACAAATTCTTACAAAGGTATAAACTTCCAAGACTGAACCAGGAAGAAATAGAAAATATGAACATACCAATCACAAGTAATGACATTGAAACTGTGATTAAAAACCTTCCAACAAACAAAAGTCCAGGACCAGATGGCTTCACAGGTGAATTCTGTCAAACATTTAGGGAAGAGCCATCCTTCTCAAACTCTTCCAAAAAATTGCAGAGGAAGGAACACTCCCAAACTCATTCTATGAGGCCACCATCACCCTGATACCAAACGCAGACAAAGATACTACAAAAAAAGAAAATTAGAGGCCAATATCACTGATGAATATAGATGCAAAAATCCTCAACAAAATACTAGCAAATAGAATCTTACAACACATTAAATGGATCATACACCATGATCAAGTGGGAGTTATCCCAGGGATGCAAGGATTCTTCGACATACGCAAATCAATCAATGTGATTCACTGTATTAACAAATTGAAGAATAAAAACCATATGATCATCTCAATAGATGCAGAAAAAGCTTTTGACAAAATTCAACGCCCATGTACGATAAAACTCTCCAGAAAGTGGGCATAGAGGGAACCTACCTCAACATAATAAAGCCCATATATGACAAACCCACAGCAAACATCATTCTCAATGGTGAAACACTGAAAGCATTTCCTCTAAGATCAGGAACAAGACAAGAATGTACATTCTCACCACTCTTATTCAACATAGTTTTGGAAGTCCTAGCCATGGCAATCAGAGAAGAAAAAGAAACAAAAGGAATACAAATCGGAAAAGAAGATGTAAAACTGTCACCAGAAAACTACTAGAGCTAATCAATGAATTTGGTAAAGTTGCAAGATACAAAATGAATGCACAGAAATCTCTTGCATTCCTATACACGAATGATGAAAAAATCTGAAAGAGAAATTTAAGGAAACACTCCCATTTACCACTGCAACAAAAGGAATAAAATACCTAGGAATAAACCTACCTAGGGAGACAAAAGACCTGTATGAAGAAAACTATAAGACACTGATGAAAGAAACTAAAGATGATACCAACAGATGGAGAGATATATCATGTTCTTGGATTGGAAGAATCAATTTTGTGAAAATGACCATACTACCCAAAGCCATCTACAGATTCAATGCAATCCCTATCAAATTACCAATGGCATTTTTTACGGAACTAGAACAAATCATCTTAAAATTTGTATGGAGACACAAAAGACCCCGAATAGCCAAAGCAGTCTTGACAGAAAAAAACGGAGCTGGAGGAATCAGACTCCCTGACTTCAGACTACACTAAAAAACTACAGTAATCAAGACAATATGGTACTGGCACAAAAACAGAAACACAGATCAATGGAACAAGATAGAAAGCCCGGAGATAAACCTACCTATGGTCAACTAATCTACGACAAAGGAGGCAAAGATATACAATGGAGAATAGACAGTCTCTTCAATAAGTGGTGCTGGGAAAACTGGACAGCTACATGTAAAAGAATGAAATTAGAACATTCCCTAACACCATACATAAAAATAAACTCAAAATAGATTCGAGACCTAAATGTTAAGACTGGACACTATAAAACTCTTAGAGGAAAACAAAGGAAGAACACTCTTTGACATAAATCACAGCAAGATCTTTTTTGATCCACCTCCTAGAGTAATGCAACTTAAAAGCTTTTGCACAGCAAATGAAACCATAAACAAGACGAAAAGACAACCCTCAGAATGGGAGAAAATATTTGCAAATGAATCAATGGACAAAGGATTAATCTCCAAAATATATAAACAGCTCATGCAGCTCAATATTAAAGAAACAAACAACCCAATCCAAAAATGGGCGGAAGACCTAAATAGACATTTCTCCAAAGAAGACATACAGATGGCCAAGAGGCACATGAAAAGCTGATCAACATAACTAATTATTAGAGAAATGCAAATCAAAACTACAATGAGGTATCACCTCACACGAGTTAGAATGGGCATCATCAGAAAATCTACAAACAACAAATGCTGGAGACGGTGTGGAGAAAAGGGAACCCTCTTGCACTGTTGGTGGGAATGTAAATTGATACAGCCACTATGGAGAACAGTATGGAGGTTCCTTAAAAAACTAAAAATAGAATTACCATATGATCCAGCAAACCCACTACTGGGCATATACCCAGAGAAAGCCATAATTCAAAAAGACACATGCATCCCAGTATTCACTGCAGCACTATTTACAACAGCCAGGTCATGGAAGCAACCTAAATGCCCACTGACAGACAAATGGATAAAGAAGATGGATAAAGAATGGATAAAGAATACAATGAAATATTTCTCAGCCATAAAAATGGATAAAGAATACAATGGAATATTACTCAGCCATAAAAAGGAACGAAATTGAGTCATGTTTAGATGTGGATGATGTGGATGGATCTAGAGACTGTCATACAGAGTGAAGTAAGTCAGAAAGAGAAAAACAAATATCGTATATTAACGCATGTATGTGGAACCTAGAAAAATGGTACAGATGAACCGGTTTGCAGGGCAGAATTTGAGACACAGATGTAGAGAACAAACGTAAGGACACCAAGGGGGGAAAACCGCGGTGGGGTGGGGATGGTGGTGTGCTGTACTGGGCGACTGGGATTGACATGCATACACTGATGTGTATAAAACTGATGACTCATAAGAACGTGTTATATAAAAAAAAAAAAAAAGAAACTAATACTAAACTTTCTTTGGGTTATTTGTATGGAAATATGTTAATATAAATGTTTCAGACATTACATGAAATTCTAAAAATCTTATATGCCCTGGTATAATGTTATAAGTCATAATTCTAGTTATTACTTTAAAACGTATATCTCAGAAATAACTAAATTTCTTTGTCAACTGCATTATTATGAACTTTCATCAAATCTTTAACCATGGCCATTTTTAAGTCTTTTGTCATTTACAGACAGTTCTGGGTGTACTCTGATGCTTTTGCAAAAATGTTCCTATAAAAGGGTTTCATCTTCAAGGAATTCATGGAAAAGGCTCTGACAAGTACAGGTTTCTGGTAATTGACTATACTGCTGAACTGAATGAATAAGCATTTTCAGAACTCTAATGGAAAACTGATGAATTCATAAAAGTGCTAACAAAAGACCAAGATGAAAAAAATAATAACATGGGACTGAGTGAACTGATGAGGATAATTATAATTTTTGCGACTTTCTGTTTGAATAAAAAAACATGTTAAAAAAAACAGTTCTAAAATTAGATCGAGGTGATGGTGGCACAATTCTGTGAATATCCTAAAAGCCATCGCATTGTACCCGTTAATGGGTACGCCCCACGGAATATGGATCATGTCTTACTAAATCTGTTATTAAAAAACTTTTCTTCTCAATCAGAAGGGAAAAAAATCAACCCTATTTCTTCAGCATGATCAAGAAATCTCTCTCAGTAAGAAAAATAAAGCCAAACAAAAGGCTTTAAAGAAAATACATACATAGTGCACATGAAATAGTGGAAAAGGATTTTCCAAGTGAAGTTTGAACCCTAGAGCTAGAAAAAGCCAAGTGGCACTCGTAGTAGCCACAACGACGGTCAGGACAGACACTGCAAGGTGAGAGCTCGGACGTCCCCCCACACCAGCCACGGGGCTCCCAGCCAGGACCCGCCCCTGCACCCACCTCCAAGTGTTTCACCAGCAGCTCCGACCACTTCTGCCACAGGGGACACCTGTCCCTGTCCTCAAACGTGGTCTCATTGGAAGTCCAGCAGCACTGCTCATGGCTGTACCAGAAGGCGGACAGGCAGATGCCCTCCTTCAGGTCTGTCATCCAGTCGACGGCGAGATCGATGACCCCGGCCAGGGTGCCTGGAAGAAGCAGCGAGAGCCACTCAGAGGGACGGCAGGCATGGGCCAGGGCAGCACGTGCGCCCAGAGGGCCAGGCGGAGATGCCCGTGCCCCGGGCTGCCACGCACCCAGGAAGCCTCTTTCTTCGGTCTTGAGGTCACCTGAGCGAGTGGCAGGGCACCAGGTGTGGCAAAAGTGGTGCCCAGCCCAGTGAGACACAAAGGCCAATGATACGCTGTCCTCGGGGGTCTTCGATAGGGTGGGAGGGAGAGACCCGCAGCGCTGACCCCCACCGCAAGCCCCTTGGGCCGAGCAGCTTTCAGAACCAGCCCTCCGAATCTTAGAAACAGGGTACCTACACCCTATAAATCATGTAACCCCCTCAGCGGCTTCTGGGGCAGGATGCTGGCATCACACACATGAATATCCTCCAGGAAACCTGACAATTCAGACAAAATGGAGACAAAACCATTTATAACTGCCTTGTCATTGAAATAAAGTTTTCCCATCAAATGGAATCCAGCTTGAAAAATCTTACTTGTTAGAACTTTCTGGATTTTTAAAAAATTATGGATAAAGGACTGAGGAGCTACATAAGTAAATACTTTAAAGGCCGATAGGAGTGGGATAAAATCGAGTGTGCAGTGGGTCAGAGGCGGCCATTTTAGGTCTCTTTCTAGAATAACCCATTCCAGTCTTTCACGAAGGCAGGGAATACTTTTGCGCTACCAAACTTTTCACACTTTTACTAGATCCTTATTACAACATCAATTCCCCGAAGGCAGCCATATGCCAGCCTCAGGCGACCTGGCCTTGCCACTCTCCTGGTTCCATCAGCAGTCGCCCACTGTTCTAGCCAGAACATCCGAATCCTCAGCAGCGCACAGGCTCTGACCACCATTCCCACATTTCTCTCCAGGCTCCTCTCTCTCCATCACGAATCCCACGCACAGTGTTCCTTGGCACACCAGGCCCTCCTCTCTGCACCGCCTCAGATAGCACTGTCCTCCCCCAACCCGGCAAGCTCCTATTTATCTTCCAGATGCTGGCATTTATATCACCTCCTTCAGGAAGCCTCCCCTGATTTCCTAAGTCTGGGCTAAGTGTACTTCCCAGGCACTCCCCATCACCATACCTATCACATCCTGATATGATCAGTATTTATATATATGTGTATACACACACACACACACACACACACACACACACATACATACATATAGTGGGCGAGGGCGACGAGGCTCAGAGAGGGAGACGTGCTTTTAGAAAAGGTGGTCAGAGAACACCTCAAGCAGATGACGACATTGGAACAAAAACTGCCCTGTGTGGGACAACAGCGACACCCAGTGGTGGCTCCTGGTTAACGCCCTGCAGAGAAGCCGCAGCTTGGGCCTCTCCGTCTTGGGCGTCGGAATATAATGCCGGGCTGCCTGCCACTACGGAGGTGACAAGCCAGACAGTGGGACCCCTGGGGCTCGCCACTGGGGAACAGGAAGGTGAATGGGGCAGTTTTCTGGCTTTTCCTTCATCCAGATCAAAAGAACACTTTCGCCACCTTCACTGCCAAGATCATCTCTTTCTTGCCTCCCTCCTATACTCATTTGCTGATGTGACCATGGGATCGCCCTTCTCCAGCAGTCCTCACCCCTGGCTGCATATCAGAATCACAGGGGAAAGGGGGCTTTACTCAATGATAGGGTGTCATCTCCAGGGAGCTACTATTTAATTGAAGCCTGGGCAGCAGAATTTTTTTTAATTCCCCAGGTGATTCTTCCTGAAAGAACTGATGGAAATCGGATTAACAGTGAAGCCCGATGGTCGGTATCTGACTTGCTAAAGATAGCCCGACAGGGCTCTGAGATCAGTTGATAAATCTATGCTGTGTGACTCCAGCAGGACGCCAAGACATCTACTCTGATTCCTTCATTTCCCGTATTCATCCCTCCTTCCCAGGAGCCAAGAATAACACAGGGTACAGTTTTATAAATCTATTCTAAAGAAAGACATCGAAGTTCGCAGCAAACTACCCTCCCCGCCCTCCCCCCACCCCACCTACCTTTAAAGGACTTCATAGAGCCAAACAAATGGGTGGCAAAACACCATATGTCCATGAACTCAAATTCCCTCCCAGCACTGCTCCCAATATATACCGGGAGTGCCACTGGGAGGAGAAGGACAGGATGGGCGGAATGGGTGGGTAGCTGCTGTGGCCGCAAGGAGAGGACTGCCCCTTCAGCACTCTCCTGGGCCCTTTAGGACATGCCAGGCAGAGGGAGCCCCTCCCCAGCAACCAGGCCCCTCCTACCACTGTAGATGTAACGAGTGACAGGGCAGCCAGAAATCAAAGTCCTCTAATCACAAAATTTTACCCTATGCCCCGCAGGTGCTCTGCGAGTATGTACTATATTCAACCTGTATCACACAGCCATTCTCTGATCAGTCCTATAAGCAGAACTAGTGTGTTACTACAGGCAGGGGGAGTTTCTTAAGGGAATCTCTTCAGCATGATCAAATTTTTTTCTCCTTAGACAGCCTCCTAAAAGCAAGTAAGTTTCAGGAAACAATTTCCATGGAGGGCTGTGCATTTTCTATGAAAAGGGGAGGTGTCCCCTCCAGATACTCATTCATTCATTCTGGAAACAGCTACTGCTCACAAACATGGTGCTGGGATTATAAAAATGAAGGACACGGAGTCCCTGAGGGTCAGAACAACCCATGGGCTGGAGGCACCCCCCCGCCCCGGGCCTACCTCAGACCCTGTGGTGTCTCGCGTTACCGTGAGCGTCTCTCGATGTTTACAATTCATCTCAGGGCCTGCCGGTGTTAGTAAACGCCAGTCTCATATGTTTTATTTTTAGAGACCAACATGTTCCCGTCCTTTCTCGCCTTCTACGTGGCCAAGTACTATAGAAGGTGTGTTTTCAATAAAAGCCAGCATGGCGGTAAACCTTTGTACAGTGTGGAAAGGGCCAACCCGCCTTCTCGGTACCGCGCTCCAATGACCGTACCTGGGCCTGTCCGTGCCTTGGGGTCTTTTTGCTTTACTGATGATAGATTTATGTTGCATGTATCGTCGTGTACTGTGCCCTTAGGTATTTCAAGTAACAGCCCCCTTGCCTGAAGTACAAGAGAAACACTCCACGCACCTGCCAGCAGGCCGATGAGCAGCATCACCGCCCATCCCGACCAGGCGTCCAGCAAGCTCTTGATGAACTCCCATATGGACTCCTTGCTTTTGCTGGTTATCTAGAAGCAGAAAGACATCGGAGCTGATGTGGACACACTTTCCAATTCAGGCTTCCTTCTCTGAAACTGTCTCCTCAGGAAACACGGTGATTGAGAAAACGAATATAATGAAGCAACTAGACTGCCGCTAACGTGACTCTTTCAGTTACCTAGCACAGTGGTTAAATGGGCTTTCTAGTTCACAGAGCTAGAAAGATGCCATGGTAGTCTCCAAAGAATCCAAAAAAGTTCACTTACTTAAAAAAACCTCACTAAGTGTGATGTGATCTTTGATTATTTCAAAGCCATTCTGAAGGAAGACATCACTTCGGTGTCACCGTTTTGAATACAAATCATTATTTTAGCCTAAATCGTAAGGTCTGTTCACAAAAGACCCTCTTCGACAAAGACTTCAATTCCTTCTTTCATTTTCCAAGCTACACGTTAACAACAAGAACGAACTTTCCTTCTCTTTCTTCATTTCTTCCTCCCTCCCTCCTCCCTCCCTCCCTCCCTCTCTCCCTCCTTCCTTCCTTCCTTCCTTCCTTCCTTTCCTTCCTTTCTTCATGGCTGCGTTGGGTCTTCGTTGCTGTGCGCGGGCTTTCTCTTAGTTGTGGCGAGCAGGGCCTACTCTTCGTTGAGGTGCATGGGCTTCTCATTGCAGTGGCTTCTCTTGTTGCGGACCACAGGCTCTAGGCGTGTGGGCTTCAGTAGTTGTGGCACATGGGCTCAGTAGCTGTGGCTCGTGGGCTCTAGAGCGCAGGCTCAGTAGCTGTGGCACGCGGGTTTAGTTGCTCCGCGGCATGTGGGATCTTCCCAGACAAGGGCTCAAACCCATGTCCCTTGCACTGGCAGGTGGATTCTTAACCACTGCACCACCAGGGAAGTCCCAAGAGCTTTCTTTTTTTAACTGAAGTATAATTGATTTACAATGTTAATTTCAGGTGTACAGCAAAGTGATTCAGTTATACCTATATATTCTTTTTCTGATTCTTTTCCATTATAGGTTATTACAAAATATTAAATATAGTTCCCTGTGCTATACAGTAGGACCTTATTGTTTATCCATTTTATATACGGTAGTGTGTATCTGTTCATCCGAACTCCTAATTTATCCCTCCCCCACCCTCTTTCCCCTTTGGTAACCATAAGTTGGTTTTCTATGTCTGTGAGTCTGTTTCTGTTTTGTAAATAAGTTCACTTGTGCCAGCTTTTTAGATTCCACATATAAGCAACATCATATGATATTTGTTTTTCTCTGACTTACTTCACTCAGTATGATAATCTCTAGGTCCATCCATGTTGCTGCAAGTGGCATTATTTCATTCTTTTTCATGGCTGAGTAATATTCCATTGTATACATGTACCACACCTTCTTTATCCATTCCTCTGTCAGTGGACATTTAGGTTGCTTCCATGTCGTGGCTATTGTCAATAGTGCTGTTAGCTTTGTGCAGTGGCAGTATCATAGCCAATGAGGTTTATCCGAGGCGTGATTACTGCTAATTGTAAATAGCGCTGCTATGAACATTGGAGTGCATGTATATTTTCAAGTTAGAGTTTTCTCTGGATACATGCCCAGGAGTGGGATTGCCGGATCACGTGATAACTCTAATTTCAGTTTTTTAAGGAACCTCCATACTGGTCTCCATACTGGCTGTATCAACTTACATTCCCACCAACAGTGTAGGAGGGTCCCCTTTTCTCCACACCTGCTCCAGCACTGTTGTTTGTAGATTTTTTGATGATGGCCATTCTGACCAGTGTGCGGTGATACCTCACTGTAGTTTTGATTAACAGCAAGAAGGCTGAATGAGCCAGCCTGGATCACGCTTTCCAGGCAGATGGTTACATCTAAACACATTGTAAGAGCACCCGTTTGCCTCCCTGTGTTAACAGAAACCTACATTCCTGAGATCATCATTCCCCTCATAACCCTTTCGAGCAAGGGCTTGCAAACATTTTCTGTAAAGAGACAGAAGGTAAATATTTTCAGTTCGGCAGGTCAGATGGTCTCCGTGGCAACTACTGGACTCTGCTGTTGTAGCACAGGAGCAGCCATATAGAGCATGCGCACGTGCGGGCGAGGCTGCGAGCCAAGGAACCGGCGCTGAGCGGACACGCGCTGCGCTGGATTTGCTCGCCCTCGGTCGCCGACGGCCCCCTCACGGCTGCTTCGTCTCCGACTTGACCCCTCCGTGGAGGGGGCCCCGTCCTCGCCACTCTCTCCCGCCTTTCACTTGTGGCCACTCTGCTGGCTGCCCTCCTTCACCTCTATCTGCTTCCGCTAAGCATCCGTCACTGAGCCCCAGCCTGCCCCCCAGAACCCACTAACTCTGGCACTGCTCTGGGGCCCAACTGCTCCTGACCTCTCTCTCCAGACCCAGGCCACCTGGGCCGCTTCTAAAGCTTCAGCACCCAGTCGCATGCCAAGGACCCCTCACGCTCCACCAACAGCCCTGACCCTGCCCTTGAACGGCACAGGCTTCTCTCGCCTGCCTACCCGCTCCAGCCACAGGCTGGACAAACAGTTCAAACTCATAGCGCCTGAAACCGAACTCAGCGGCCTCCCCCTGAAATCTGCCGCGTCCCCTTTCCCTCCTCTCGTCATCCAAGGCATCACCCTCTTCTGACCACAGCCAGGGTGTCATCCTGGCCCCACTGCCCACCTCCATCCTGGCAATGGCTCCTGTGAAGGATCTGGACCCCAAGCCTCTCTCCATCGGCACTTCACTGCCCTCTGTCAGATCTTCTTCCTCTTTCTCCTGAGCTCATTTCCAAGCTTCCTGTTTCTCCCCTGGCAGTGCATCTCTCTTGTATCCTGTGGCCATGAAAACGAAATCCAGGGCTTTCCCGGTGGCACAGCGGTTGCGAATCCACCTTCCATTGCAGGAGACACGGGTTCGAGCCCCGGTCCAGGAAGATCCCACATGCTGCAGAGCAGCTAAGCCCGTGCACCCCACCTACTGAGTCTGCACTCTAGAGCCCACGAGCCACAACTACTGAGCCCACGCACCGCAACTACTGAAGCCCGTGCGCCTACAGCCCATGTTCCACAAGAGAAGCCACCTCAATGAGAAGCCAGCGCACCACAACAAAGAGGAACCCCCGCTCGCCACAACTAGAGAAAGCCCACGTGCAGCAATGAAGACCCAACACAGCCAAAAATAAACAAACAAATAAATAAATAAGTAAACAGGAAATCCAGGGACTTCCCTGGTGGTCCTGTGGTGGAGAGTCCACCTTACAATGCAGGGGCCGCAGGTTCGATCCCTGGTCAGGAAACTAAGATCCCAAATGCTGTGGGGCAACTAAGCCCACGCACCACAACTACTGAGCTGGCGCACCTCAACTAGAGAGCCCACGTGCCATAAACTACAGAGCCCATGTGCTCTGCAGCCCGTGCGCCACAACTACAGACCACAATTACAGAGCCCACGCACCCTGGAGCCTGTGAGCCACAAGTAGAGAGAGAAAACCCACCCACCACAACTAGAGAGAAGCCCACGCGCCACAACGAAAAGATCCCGCACGTCTCAACGAAGATCCCGTGTGCTGCTGCTAAGACCCGCCGCAGCCAAAAATAAATAAAATTTTAAAATAATAAAATAAATCTTAAAAAAAAAAAAAGGAAATCTAAACTCCTCTTCATGGTCTACTCAGTGGTTCCCAATGTGGCCCCATCGCCCACGTGGCCGGACTCATCTCTAGTCCTCCCCTTCCGTGAATCTGCCACCAAACCTTAGAGCTCCTTGAACTGCCTAAATGTGCCACGGTATTTCATGCCTCTGTGACCTAAAAAAGCCACTCCTGATGAGAATCCTTTCCCCTTCCTCTGCCTGGCAAATTCTTAGTCATCCTTCAAGACCCAACTGAGATCGCACCCTCTCTAAAAACTCCCTCCCTAAACATCCCTCCTAAATGACCCCACAGCACTTGATACATAACTTTACTGCAGCCCATAAAAATATATATTGACTGCCTACTAGAGGCCAGGCACTGTAATATGTGCTTTCATACACATAGAGCCCCATTTAATCTTCTGGTATAATTAACTCCATCCTTACAGATGAGAAGATGGGGTCCAGAAATGGCACCCCAGAAGTCAGCCAGCCTAAAGATGTCAAAGTCAGGATGTACCCAATCTGTCTGGTTCCAGAGCCCCACTCCTTGCCCTCCACACCACACCTCTGTATGACATAGCCTTCCACCCAAAGCACCTGGTATTAGAATTACCTGTCCACATCTCTGCCTCTCCCACTAGCCCTTCTCTTCTCTAGAACCTAGCTCAGCACACGACACATGAACCCAAGCTCTTAGCTCAGTGACTGTCCGATAGAAGCATGGCCCAGCCCTCCGAAGGGATTCCCCTCACAGTGTCCTTATGAACAGCATGTACCTTTCTGTGTCTGTCGGGTGTCCCGTGACTTCTCCCTCAGCCAGTCGATGGTGTGGAAGTCCTCATACGTCCCCACATCAGGGAACGGCTCGTCAAGGAAATCCATCAGGTTTCCAGAGCCACTCATCGCTCCTGCATTGACCATGCTACTTACACCTGGGAGAGAAAACCTGTCGTTAAAAACGTGAGCAGAACATCTGCACGGACCTGGCAGAACAATCCACGTGTGCTATTTTTTTGCACAGGAAAGACATTTCAGCATAGGCACCTCTGCTGTGATGAAAGATACATATAGTCTGTCTTAGTGAGCACAGGCTGCTGTAACAAAAATACCACAGACTGGGTGGCTCATCAACAACACACATTTATTTCTCACAGTTCCGGAGGCTGTGAAGTCCAAGATCAAGGCACTTACTTAGAGATTCAGTGTCTGGTGAGAGCCCACTTCCTGTTCACAGATGGCCATCTACTCACTGTGTCCTCATCTGGTGGAGCTCTCTGGGGTCTCTTTTATAAGGTCACTAATCCCATCCATGAGGACTCAGCTTTCATGACCTCATCACCTCCCAAAGGCTCCTCCTCCCAACACCATCACATTGGGGATTAGGTTTCAACATATGAATTTTGGGGAGACACAAACGTTAATTTTTTTTTAAATCTTTATGTTATATTGGAGTATAGTTGATTAACAATGTTGTGATAGTTTCAGGTGTACAGCAAAATGATTCAGTTATACATATACATGTATCTTTTTCCAATTCTTTTCCCATTTAGGTTGTTACAGGATATTGAACAGAGTTCCCTGTGCTACACAGTAGGTCCTTGTTGGTTACCTATTTTATATACAGCAGGTGTACATGTCAATCCCCAACTCCCTAACTATCCCTTTCCTCCACCCTTCCCCTCAGTAACCGTAAGTTCATTCTCTAAGTCTGTGAGTCTGTTTCTGACAAATGTTACTTTCTTATTATTTGTGGTAGTTTTGTGCTATAAAGTCACCATGGCCACCGAATTAGTGAGTACTAAATCACCATCCCCAAGAGAAGTTACAGGGTTAGGTTCCTTCGAGCCTCTGGTGGCTGAACATCTTCAGCAACCAATCAATATACAACCTTGTTTTGTGTGTTTCTGTTTAAAGACACCTTATCAAATATATATCGTTGGTTCATCCACTGAACTCATAGCCAAACAGCACTGTTACTCACGCTGCAGGAAGCTTGTCTAACAAACATATTCTCTCCATGAGGCCCAGCACAGCCTTCTCGTGAAGGCTACAGACAGAAGGCTTCTCGAAACACTACAGACACTCCTGCCCTGCATTTCAAGGCCACTGCAAACGGCAAAATTACCAATAAAAAAAGCACAAAAATGCGAAAAATATGGCACTAAAGAGACTGTGAAAAGAACGCTTGTTTCTGGTCTGGGCACTGAAACAAGACGGCAGAGCACCAATTTCTCCAACCTCAGCTGGGATCGTGCATTCCTGGCAACTCAAACTTTTTGAGGCTCTGCACGTGCACTGTGCGAATGACTGGGCAAGCGCCCCATGTATTGCTCTGGATGTTACAAATACATTTTAGTGAGCAGGCAAATTCACAAATACGGAACCAACCGCTCATAATGAGGGTCAACTATAACCATTTCTGGAAAACCTCACCTTCTGCAAAAGCAGGGCATCAACATGAGAGGCCTGGGGGAAACAGGGTTGAGGCATACCACTCAAAACCAAATCACTGTAGTCAATCCAGTAACCGGTTCTCCTGGGAGATAAAGCGGACCACTGAGGGAGACAACCTCTGCGGATACTCGAGACGTACAGCAACAGCAGAGTGAAAATGCTAAGACTCAACTCACTGGTGGGAGCCAAGGTGATCCACAGAGGGAGTGGTCCTCTGCACCAGGGCGGGGGGGGATGCCATGGGGATGACAAGGAGGCAGGACAACCTGCCACGTGAGCCATGCTATGGTCTGAACGTGTGTGTCTCCCCACCCAAATTCATACATTGAAAGCCTAACCCCCGAAGGATGGTATTAAAGGTGGGGTCTTTGGGAGGTGATTGGGTCATAAGGGCAGTACCTTCAAGAATGGGACTAGTGCCCTTATAAAAGAGGCCCCAGGGAGCTCCTCTGCCCCTTCCACCATGTAAGGACACAATAGGAAATCTGTGACTGGAAAAAGCACCATCACCTGACCATGCTGGCACCCTGATCTCAGACTGCCAGCCTCCCGAACTGTGAGGAATAAAGGTCTGTTGTTTATAAGCCATCCAGTCTGTGGTATTTTGTTATAGCAGCAGGAACAGACTAAGACAAAGAGCCATACCAGGCTGGCAGCACACTGCCCCGGGTAAGCAGCCCTGAGTGCAGGCCCTCACTTCTAATTTTCCTTAAAATACAGTCAAAAGGGTGCCTGCTGCCAGGGCAGTAAGCAAAGTGGAGGATTTCTTCCTTTCCTGCCTAAGATAATAATTCCACTCCTATTATTCCGCCTCCCATTGTCTGGAAAACAATCTCAAATAAACCAAGTCATCTTCCATGTTACACCACCATCAGAACCTGATTTACAGATCACACAAGAAATAATCAGACACAGAGAAAACGCTTTGCAGCAGGACCAATGTTCACCACCAGTTAGCAAGAAAAATAATACACTCTTACAAAGACAAGAGGTTGGAATAAACACTAAACCAAAATTTCTTTGGCAAAGAGCATGGAAATTTGAATTATAGGACGGGAACCACAAAAGTGCCGGAATAAGATGGTTAAAGAAGTGCAGGGTAGTTATTAAAATATTTGAGCACAGGCTTCTCTCAATTGCTTTATGTATTTTTATATCTGGAGGACTCAACCACGACCTGACAAAACTGCATTTTGATCAAATTGAAAAGTCGCTACAGGCAAAGTGGAGTAATCACCTTACAAGCAATAAAATGGCGATAGTTATTGATTTATTGACTGTCTATGCAACTTTGCTACTTTAAAAGTTTGAAGTCTGAGCCATGTCAAGCTGAAAACTATACCCACTGATTAATGTCCAGGGAAGAATCATATTGCAGAAGTCAGTGGCAACCAATAATAAAAGGGAAGGAATAAAATTAGAAAGCAAAGATTTCATTTTCATTTCTAGAAAAACAAGATGGTAATAGCCTTGTATTTTATGCGGTAAAGAAAATCTCTGAGGGGAAAAAGAAGATGGCAGGCTGCTGACCCACAATGGGTAGCCCGTGTAAGAAAACCCGAGCCAGCAGATCGAAGAATTACAGAGACCTGGACATTCTATTAAAAAGAAGTTCATGGGCTTCCCTGGTGCCGCAGTGGTTGAGAGTCCGCCTGCCGATGCAGGGGACACGGGTTCGTGCCCCGGTCCGGGAAGATCCCACATGCCGCGGAGCGGCTGGGCCCGTGAGCCATGGCCGCTGAGCCTGCGCGTCCGGAGCCTGTGCTCCACAACGGGAGAGGCCACAACAGTGAGAGGCCCGCGTACCGCAAAAAAAAAAAAAAAAAAAAGTTCATGTTACCTGAAATTTAACCAAATCTCTAGTCAAGCAACAACTCCAGGCAATAATGATTGAAACAAAAAGTCACTCTGGAGAACAAATGTATCTTTAAACTTTGGTGGAGCATGTCATCGTCCTGACAATCAGACGCATAATTGGTAAAGGAAAATAAACATGATCTAATCCGTAGATCTAATTGGAGCCTTTCCCTGGGGGCCCAGAAGGAGGTGGTGACTTCGCTTCTGAAGCTCAGGTTAAGAAAGACAGGAGGAACAGAAGCGTAAGAAGAGGGCATCCAGGTCAGAAATAACGGAAAGAGGGAATTCCCTGGTGGTCCAGTGGTTAGGACTCAGCACTTTCACTGCTGAGGGCAGGGGTTCGAACCCTGGTCAAGGAAGTAGGATCCTGCAAGCTGTGTGGCATGGCCAAAAACTTTAAGAAAAGAAAAATGGAAAGAATTCTATCTGGGATCCCCTGGGAGATATAGATGGATAGGAAATGAGAATCCAGCCAAACACAGGAACAAAAAGGAATGAACTCCAGGGACTTGATGAGAAATAAACTTAACCTGTGTAAGTTCAATACGGCACCCAAAGGGATGCAAAGACTGCTGACCCCTGAACAACCCAGGTTTGAACTGGGTGGGTCCACTTATACGTGGATTTAGTTCGATAAGTATCATACCTGTATTTTCGTTTTACAGATCTTTACCTACGTGAGGGGAAAAGTTTGTGTTCGATTAGAGAGCCCAATATGTAGAATCACAAGAACTAGGGTTTGAGTCCTGATTCTATCCAGACTGTTTCAGCTTCCTGCCCTTGGGTGAGTCATTCATCAATTCCTTTGGTTTTGAGGCAGTGAGAGCAGGATGCGGCTTTTCGACTGCACTGGGGGTCAGTGTCCCTAACTCCCACGTTGTTCAAGGGTCAACTATAGTCATCTGCACACCTTAGAGGGGAGCCCTTGCTCCTCTCACCTGGTTTTATTTCTTCTCTCCAATAAGAGCACTTCTGCTGGCAGATGACACCTCTGCTTATGCTTTCAGGAAGGACAGCATCCTAGATCCTGCATCTGAGATTCCTACTTGGTCTGGATCGTCGAGGTCAGAGCACAGCAAACTGCAGCTTGTGGGCTAAAACCGGCCTGCTGCCTGACTTTGTAAATAAGTTCTAGAGGAACACAGCCATGCCCACTCCACATATTGTCTATGGCTGCTTTCACATCGCAACGGCACAGTTGAGTAGTTATGACAAAGGCCAAATGGCCCCCAAAGCCTCAAATGTTTACTATTCGGCCATTTACAGAAAACGTTTGCTGACTCCCGATCTACACGGTGGACTGAACACAGAACCAGCTCAGATTCTCTACCTGTCCCTGCATCTACAGCATTTTCAGTGGGACCTTGCGGCTCCTCTTCATTAAGAGGTAGAGTCTATTTCTCCAGCTCCTGAATCAGGGCTGGCCTTGGGACATGCAGTGGAAGTGACAGCATGCATGTACTGAGTCTAGACCCCAAAGGCGACGCGGCCTCTGCTTTCTTCCTGGGCCTTCTGCCACGAGCAGAAGCCAGGCTAGATGCTGGAAGATGAGCGACCACAGGGAGTCAAGGTGGGTCATCTCAACTGAGGCCATCCTGGGTCATCCAGGCTCACCAAGCACAGATTCATGAGTGAGCCCAGCCAAGAGCAGGTGGCTTTGACCCAATCAAACCACGCAGCTGGCCTGCAGACCGTGAGAAAAAGGGATGGTTATTGTTTCAAGCCACCGGGTGTTTCTGAAAGGGCTGTCATGTAGCAGCATCGTAACAATGTTTAACAGGTATGGTTTACGTGGGCTCCGAGGGAGAGAAGAAATGAAGATGGCTAAGTTAGTTGCCAGGGAGGACAACTAACTAAGTTAGTTGCAGCAACAGATAACACAGCTGGCAACAGAGACAGGATGGAATCGAACTTCACGCTGGAGGTGTCCATCCTGAAGAAAGAGCATCTCTCTTACACAACCGTATTTACCTACACAGGGACTTCGGAAGACACAAAGGACACCTAGGTCTTTTATCCAATCCTTAAAGGCAAGAAAGGATCTACAGAGCATGAGGGTAGCTGTGGGCTTTTCATATTCAACAAGCTATCCTAGCTTGTTGAATGTTTTTAATCACGAAAGGGTGTTGAATTTTGTCAAATGTTTTTTCTGCATCTATTGAGATGATTATGTAATTTTTATTCTTCATTCTGTTCATGTAGTGTATCACATGGGTTTATTTTCAGATGTTGAACCATCATGGCACCTAGTGATAAATCCCATTTGGTCATGGTGTAAGATCCTTTTAATATGCTGTTGAATTCAGTTTGTAGTATTTTGTTGAGAATTTTTGCATCTATACTCATCAGGGATACTGGTCTCCAATTTTATTTTCTTGTAGTGTCTTTTTCTGGCTTTGGTATCAGGGTAATGCTGGCTTCATAAAAGAGTCTGGAAGTGTTCCCTCTTCTTCAATTTCTTTTAGAAGAGTTTGAAAAGAAACTGAATTAATTCTTCTTTAAAAATTTGATAGAATTCACCAATGAAACCATCTGGTCCTGGGCTTTTCTATGTTGGGAGGCTTTTTTATCACAAAGTCCACCTCTTTACTAGTTACAGGTCTTTCACATTTTCTATTCTTCATTATTCAGTCTTGGCAGGTTGTATAGTTCTAGGCATTTATCATTTTTTTCTAGATTATCCAGTTTCCTGGCATATAACTCCTTATAGGAGTCTCTTATAATCCTTCTTATTTTTGTGGCATCAGTTGCAATGTCTCCTCCTTCATCGCCGATTTTATCTGAGTCTTCTCCTTTTTTTTCTTAGTCTAGCTAAAGCTTTGTAAATTTTGTTGACCTTTAACAAAAAGATGGGGCTATTTAACAAAAAATTGATGTTAACACCAACTCTTAGTCTCATTGATTTTGCAACTGCTTTTCTATTCTGTATTTCATTTATTTCCCCTAATCACTATTATGTCCTTCCTTCTGCTAACTTTGGGCTTAGTTTGTTCTTTTTTTGGTCATTGAGGTGTAAAGTCAGGTTGTTTATTTAGAATCTTCTTTTTAAATGTAGGTGTTTATCACTATAAACTTCCCTCTTAATACTGCTTTTGCTGCATCCCATAAGTTTTGGCATGCTGTGTTTTTGTTTTCATTTGTCTCAAGATATTTTCTAATTTTCCTTTTGGTTTCTTCTATGACCCACTGGTTGTTCAAGAGTGCGTTGTTTCATTTCCATATGTTTGTGAACTTTCCTATTTTCCTTGCACTGATTTATAGTTTCATTCCATTGTGATCAGAGAGCATAGCTGGTATAATTTCAATCTTCTTAAATTTGTTGAGACTTATTCTGTTGACATAACATGAGATCTATCCTGGAGAATGTTGTGTGTGCTTGAGAAGAATGTGTATTCTGCCACTGTTGGGTGGAACATTCGACAAATGTCTGTTAGGTCCACTTGATCTATACCACTGTTCAAGTCCTCTGTTTCTTCTGGCCATCTTGCTCTCTTGGTTGTCATTTGTATGGAGTATCTTTTTCTATCCTTTCACTTTCAGCTTCTATTTGTCCTTAATTCTAAAGTGAGTCTCTTACAGCCTGCATAGAGTTGGATCTTGGTTTTTTTTTAATCCATTCAGCCACGTGAAGTCTTTTGATTAGGGAGTTTAATCCATTTACATTTAAAATAATTATTGATAAGAAAGATCTTACTACTGCCATTTTGTTCATTGTTTTCTGCCTGTCTTGTAGCTCTTTTGTTCCTCTTTTCTTTTCTTACTGTTTTCCTTTGTGTTTCATTTGATTTTTTTCTTTGGTAGGTACATGCTTTGATTCCTTTTCATTTTCTTTTGTGTATCTTCTATAAGTATTTTCTTGTGGTTACCATGGGGCTTACATAAAACATAGTGATAAAAATTTACTTTAAGTTGATAACAACTTACTTCAATCACATACAGAAACTCTACACTTTTACCTCTCCCCCCATACACATTTTATATTATTGATGTCATGAGTTACATATTTTATATTGTGCACCTGTTAACATTTTTTATAGGTATAGTTCTTCTTTATACTTTATTTTTTTAACTTCTATACCAGAATTCACTGATTTACACACCTCCACTGCAGCATTACAGTATTCTGTATTTGTCCATATGATTACCAGCGAGCTTTAGACTTTCAAATGTTTTTGTGTTGCTGTTTAGCATCCTTTCATTCCACCTCAAAGGACTCCCTTTAGCATTTCCTAAGGCAAGTCTCGTGGTGATGAACTCCCTCAGCTTTTGTTTACCTGGGAGTCTTTATCTATCCTTGATTTTTTTAAGGACAGTTTTGCCAGATATAGAATTCCTGGTTAGCTGGGGTTTCTTTTTTTTTTTTTTCCCCCAGCACTTTGAATATGTCATCCCACTCTCTTATGGCCTGCAAAGGTTCTGCTGAGAAATCCACTGACAGTCTTACGGGGGAGTCTTTGTATGACATGAGTGGATTTCTCTTGTTGCTTTCACAGTTCTATCTTTGACTCCTGACAGTTTGATTACAATGTGACTCAGTGTGGACTTCTTTCATTCATCTTTTACAGAATTTTTTTGGTTTCTTGGATCTGGATGTCCATTTTCCTTCCCAGATTTGGTAAGTTTTCTGTCATTATTTCTTTAAATAAGCTTTCTGCCCTTTTCTTTCTCTTCTTCTTCTTCTGAGACTCCCATATACATGTACTTTTTCACCTGATGGAGTCCCTTAAGTCCCTTAGGCTTTCTTCACTCTTTTTTTTTTTTTTTTTTTTTGGTCCTCTGATTGGATAATTTCCAATTACCTGCTTTTGAGGTCACTGATTCTTTCTTCTGTTCCATCAAGTCTGTTGTTGAACACCTCAAGTGAGGTTTTCTGTTCTACTATTATATTCTTCAGCTCCAAAATTTCTGTTCCTTTTTTATATTTTCTATCTCTTTGTTAAAATGCTCGTTTTATTCATGGATTGTTTTCCTGAGCTTGTTGAGCATCTTTATGACAGTTTACTTTGAATTCTTTATCAGGTAAATCATATACCTGTGTTTCTTTGGGATTGGTTTCTGGTTATTTATTTTGTTTATTTGGTTGAGTCGTGTTTGCCCATTCATCATGTTCTTTCAACTTTGCTATTGGTATCTACACATGTGAAAAGAGAGCCACCTCTCCCAGTCTTTACAAACTAGTTTTGTACCGAGAAGGACCTTCACCAGTCAGCCCACTAGAGAATCTGGAGGCCTCTCAAACCTTTTCTGCTGATGCATTTTCTCTGGACCTGTGCGTGTAAAGTACTAATTAAAGGAACTTGCCAGTTTATTTGTTCACGAGATCATAACCTCTTGCTCCCTCTGGTATCTGTCCTTGGCTCTGCAAGTTCTCTGGTTCTATAGCAGCAAGCCACCTCACTCTCCTGGGTTCTCAGTGGCAACCAGGCAGCTCCTTGTCCGTACCTCTAATCAGACCAAAGAGAAATCAATTCCTCAGGCAGCCCTGCAAAAATCCAGAGAGCTGGATGCAAACTCCACCTCTCTTCCTGTCTCTTGCTGCAAATGAGGAATGAAGTTAAACAGAAACCAGTCCCCTCAGGCTGTCCTCAGAAAAGCCAGGACATTGGACGCACTCTTTACTCCTCTCCCTCATAAGTGAGAAGCCTCAAGTTGAGGGTCTTCTCCCAATCATGCAAATCCATGCCAGCTGCCACAAGCCACCCACCACTTTCACTGTTCTCAGCTACCCTCAGGCCTCCAACCTATGCTGGTTCCATCAGTGCTATAAGTGGGGAGGAAGGCAAGCCCTGAGGTAGGGCTCTGAAAGGTTGAGATGTTGGAGACACGTTCTACTCTCTCTTTCCCCAGGAGGAGAAACTGCAGGCAGTCTCTCTCACTGCTGAACTGTGCCATCTTGGAGGAGGGGCCGACACAGGTAAAGTGAAATCACTCCTCTTATCTGTTTCAAAGCAACTGTTTTTGGCTTTGTGCTCTTCTGGGGTCCTGCAACTTCCTGACTGGAATCTAGAATTCTCATAAAGGTCTCTATATCATTGTTATTGCTGTTTCTGTGAGGGAACAATAGCCGCAGCTTTCTATCTTACCATTTTGCTGATGTCACTCTGCCCCAAAGCATTATCAGAACTCCTAATTACATTGTGGCTGGAACATCTTCCCACTCCACCATGACCCTCTGCAGTGACGAAAAATGACTTACTTATATTTGCACTCCCATCACTGTCTCTGGCATGTGGTCAATCTTCACTGAAGTGTTTTGAGTTCCTTTAAGTGTGTGGTTATCTCTGAACCGCTGCGGTAACAAAGGCAAGGCCCCATTACAGAATTTTTTTAGGTTCCATCTACGCACCTACCAAAAATGTCTAAGTCCCAATTTTATCACACATAGGATAAACAGACTCAAAAATAAATATGTGAGCAGATGAGACAGCCTAGAAAAAAAAAAGTACAAAGAGAATTAGCTTGTCAGTTTGACTCCTGCACAGCCTCATGAGTCCAGACCAGTCTCCTCTGCACTGGCATCCTCAGGATGATTTGGGGGACATCTGACCCTCAGAAAAGGATGGTAGGAGCCACCAAGAACACCCCCAAGCAGTCCCTGGCTCTGTGCCATGGCTTCCAGGAGCACTTCAGGTACAGAGAACAGAGAGCACCTTTCCTGAAAATTCTAGCCCACGCCTCATTCTGAGTTACTAAATCAGCATTCAAGTTAACAACAAAGTTTCTTTTAACAGTTTTTGGTTTGTCCATCCTCTTAAATCTGATTGGCTCTGCTTCCCGGGAAAAACCAGACTTCTGTGCTAAGGTCCAGGCCAACTTATGTCTGCCATGGGGTTCTACCCAAGCCTTAAACTCTCTGTGCCTCAATTTCCTTATCTGTAAAATGGGTACAGTAATAGTTCATATCCCTCCTGGACTCATCAGGCATCTTTTCCGACCACAATGCTATGAGATTAGAAATCAATCACAGGAAAAAAAAAAACTGTAAAAAACACAAACACGTGGAAGCTAAACACTATGCTGCTAAATGACCAAGCGATCACTGAAGAAATCAAAGAAGAAATTAAAAAATACACAAAAACAAATGACAACGAAAACACAAAAACTCAAAACCTATGGGACGCAGCAAAAGCAGTTCTAAAAGGGAAGTTTATAGCAATTTAATCTCACCTCAAGAAACAAGAAAAATCTCAAATAAACAATCTAAACTTAAACCTAAAGCAAGGAGAGAAAGAAGAAGAACAACAACAACAAAAACTCCAAAGTTAGTAGAAGGAAAGAAATCATAAAGATCAGAGAAGAAATAAATGAAATAGAAAAGAAGAACACATAGCAAAGATCAATAAAACTAAAAGTTGGTTCTTTGAAAAGATAAACAAAATTGATAAACCTTTAGCCAGACTCTAAGAAAAAAAGGGAGAGGATTTAAATCAATAAAATTACAAATGAAAAAGGAGAAATAACAACTGACACAGCAGAAATACAAAGGATCATAAGAGACTACTACAAGCAACTATATGCCAATAAAATGGCCAACCTGGAAGAATGGACAAATTCTTAGAAAGATACAACTTTCCAACACTGAACTAGGAAGAATTAGAAAATATAAACAGACCAATCACAAGTAATGAAATTGAAACTGTAATTAAAAATCTTCCAGCAAATAAAAGTCCAGGACCAGACGGCTTCACAAGCGAATTCTATCAAACATTTAGAGAACAGCCAACACCTATCCTTCTCAAACTCCCCCAAAAATATGCAGAGGGAAGAACACTCCCAAACTTGTTCTACGAGGCCACCATCACCCTGATACCAAGATCAAAGATATCACAAAAAAAAGAAAATTACAGACCAACATCACTGATGACCGTAGACGCAAAAAAAACTCAACAAAAGCAAACAGAATCCAACAACACATTAAAGGATCATACACCATGATCAAGTGGGAGTTATCCCAGGGAAGCAAGGATTCTTCAACATACGCAAATCAATCAATGTGATACAGCATATTAACAAACTGAAGAATAAAAAACGTGATCATCTCAACAGATGCAGAAAAAGCTTTTGACAAAATTCAACACCCATTTATGATAAAACTCTCCAGAAAGTGGGCATAGAGGGAACCTACCTCAACATAATAAAGGCCATATATGACAAACCCACAGCAAACATCATTCTCAATGGTGAAACACTGAAAGCATTTCCTCTAAGGTCAGGAACAAGACAAGGATGTCCACTCTCACCACTATTATTCAACATAGCAATCAGAGAAGAAAAAGAAATAAAAGGAATACAAATTGGAAAAGAAAAAGTAAAACTGTCACTGTTTGCAGATGACATGATACTATACAAAGAAAATCCTAAAGATGCCACCAGAAAACTACTAGAGCTAATCAATGAGTTTGGTAAAGTTGCAGGATACCAAATTAATGCACAGAAATCTCTTGCATTCCTATACACTAACAACAAAAGATCAGAAAGAGAAATCAAAGAAACAATCCCATTTACCTTCACAACAAAAAGAATAAAATACCTAGGAATAAATGTACCTAAGAAGGGAAAAGACCTGTATTCAGAAAACTATAAAACACTGATGAAAGAAATCAAAGATGACACAAACACATGGAAAGATATACCATGTTCTTGGACTGGAAGAATCAACATTGTGAAAATGACTATACTACCCAAAGCAATCTACAGATTCAATGCCATCCCTATCAAATTACCGATGGCATTTTTCACAGAAATAGAACAAATCATTTTACAATTTGTATGGAAACACAAAAGACCCCAAATAGCCAAAGCAATCTTGAGAAACAAAAATGGAGCTGGAGGAATCAGGCTCCCTGACTTCAGACTATACTACAAAGCTACAGTCATCAAGACAGTATGGTACTGGCACAAACACAGAAATATAGATCAATGGTACAGGATAGAAAGCTCAGAGATAAACCCACACACCTCTGGTCAAAAAATCTATGACAAAGGAGGCAAGAATATACAATGGAAAAGAGGCAGTCTCTTCAATAAGTGGTGCTGGGAAAACTGGACAGCTACATGTAAAAGAATGAAATTAGAACACTCCCTAACACCATACACAAAAATAAACTCAAAATGCAGTAAAGACCTAAATGTAAGACCAGGCACTATAAAACTCTTAGAGGAAAACATAGGAAAAACACTCTTTGACATAAATCACAGCAAGATCTTTTTGGACCCCCCTCCTAGAATAATGAAAATAAAAACAAAAATAAACAAATGGGACCTAACGAAACTTAAAAGCTTTTGCACAGCAAAGGAAACCATAAACAGGCCAAAAGAAAACCCTCAGAATGGGAAAAAATATTTGCAAATGAAGCAACCAACAACAGATTAATCTCCAAAATATACAAACAGCTCATGCAGCTCAATATCAAAAAAACAAACAACCCAATCAAAAAATGGGCAGAAGACCTAAATAGACATTTCACCAAAGAAGACATACAGATGGCCAAGAGGTACCTGAAAAGATGCTCAACATCACTAATTATTAGAGAAATGGAGATCAAAACTACAATGAGGTATCACCTCACACCAGTCAGAACGCCGTCATCAAAACACCTACGGACAATAAATGCTGGAGAGGGTGTGGAGAAGAGGGAACCCTCTTGCACTTTTGGTGGGAGTGTAAATTGCTACAGCCACTATGGAGAACAGTATGGAGGTTCCTTAAAAAAGTAAAATAGGGGCTTCCAAGGTGGCGCCGTGGTTGAGAGTCCGCCTGCCGATGCAGAGGACACGGGTTCGTGCCCTGGTCCGGGATGGTCCCACATGCCGCGGACTGGCTGGACCCATGAGCCGTGGCCGCTGGGCCTGCGCTTCTGGAGCCTGTGCTCGGCAGCGGGTTGGGGCCACAGCAGTGAGAGGCCCATGTACTGCAAAAAAAAAAAAAAAAAGTGAAACTAGAACCACCATATGACCCAGCAACACCACTACTAGGCATATACCCAGAGAAAACCATAATTCAAAAAGAGACATGTACCCCAATGTTTATTGCAGCACTATTTACAATAGCCAGGACATGGAAGGAACCTAAGTGTCCACCGACAGATGAATGGATAAAGAAGATGTGGCACATATATATAAAATGGAATATTACTCAGCCATAAAAAGAAACAATATTGAGTTACTTGTAGTGAGGTGGATGGACCTAGAGTCTGTCATACAGAGTGAAGTAAGTCAGAAAGAGAAAAATAAATACCGTATGCTAACACATATATATGGAATCTAAAAAAAAAAAAAAAGGTCAGGAGAACCTAGGGGCAAGACGGTAATAAAGATGCAGACCTACTAGAGAATGGACTTGAGGATATGGGGAGGGGGAAGGGTAAGCTGGGACAAAGTGAGAGAGCGGCATGGACATATATACACTACCAAATGTAAAACAAAGCTAGTGGGAAGCAGCCGCATAGCGTAAGGAGATCAGCTCGGTGGCTTGTGACCACCTAGAGGGGTGGGATAGGGAGGGTGGGAGGCAGACACAAGAGGGAGGAGATACGGGGATATATGTATACATATAGCTGATTCACTTTGTTATACAGCAGAAACTAACATACCATTGTAAAGCAATTATACTCCAATAAATATGTTAAAAAAAACAACAACAGATGAATGGATAAAGATGTGGCACATATATACAATGGGATATTACTCAGCCATAACAAAGAATGAAACTGGGTCATTTGTAGAGATGTGGATGGACCTAGAGCCTGTCATATAGAGTGGAGTAAGTCAGAAAGAGAAAAACAAATATCGTTGTGTTAATGCATACATGTGGAACCTAGAAAAATGGTACAGATGAACCTATTTGCAGGGCAGGAATAGAGACGCAGACATAGAGAATGGACATGGGGGGTGGAATGGGAGGGTGGGATGAATTGGGAGATTAGAATTGACATATATACACTACCACGTGTAAAACAGATAGCTAGTGGGAACCTGCTGTGCAGTACAGGGACCTCAGCTCAGTGCTCTGTGATGAACTAGATGGGCGAGATTGCGGGGGGAGGGGGGGCGGGGAGGGAGGTCCAACAGGGAGGGGATATATGTATACGTATAGCTTATTCACTTTGTTGTACAGCAGAAACTAACACAACATTGGAAAGCAACTACACTCCAATAAAATAATAATAATAATGTTTAAAAAAAAAAACCCTTAAGTATTTCATGAAAACACATTTTCCTTACCACCCTGCATGTTCCCGCATTGCCAAAGTTTATCTAATCAGTCCTTTGATGTCTGTAGCTCACAGAAGGGACCTGATGGATTCCAGTTCTGCTCAGGGAGATTAAGCAAGTCAAACTGAACGTTTGGGGGACCTGCTGCGATTTCTGTTCACCAAGAACTCGTGAGGCCATTAAAACATGAATCCATGCCTGGCATTTTAAATATCTTCTCCTGAAAACTCCTCAAAGTGTTTACATTTATTAGAGACTATTTTCTTTCAAATTAAATACATCTACTCAAAATGAAAAGACCACTAACCGAGAAATTTGCGTGAATCCCATCTGGCTGTGTGACCTCCGCTGAGCCCCGCTGACCCCCACCGCCCTCCTCTCAAAAACTACAGTCCTGGGCTGGACTGTTTCTCAGGTGCTTTCCACCCAGAGCAGATGTCACAGAGACTGAATCTTAGTACCCGCCCCTTCCACACGCTCTGGGACAAGCAAAGAATCTTTATTCATCAAAACTTTTTGTCTCTGCACAGATATTGGTTAAGCCTAGGGAACTTTCCAGAAATTTCAGAGCTGTCTTCACTGCCAGCTGTTTCTATCAGTCATTACAGAGCAGAAAATCATTTGAAAAAAGAACATAATCTTCACTGTTGGCAAAATTGAGATCATCTGAGTGATAATCTCACATCCTCAAAAGCTATAGTGATATCTGTGAGCATTATTGCCCTTAACAGTTAGAAATGGGAACCCAAAAGTGCAACTCAGAAAAGATTATTAAAAACGTAGAAAAAGCAAGCCCCAGGTAAGCAGGGGGATCTTGTAACCAACAAGAAGCCAAGAGTCCACGCTCCTGTCCTTGATGGAAATGCATGCGCACCAGTAGCTGCTAGGAAGATGCTTGCTCCTCTCCAATCAAGCCAGAAGGAAATAGAGACCAGGGACGCCGGACTGGCCTGGGCATAATCACAGGGCAAGTCCAGGAAGTGAGTTATCTACAATCTTCCAACTTGCCCTGCTTTTCGTGCAACTGCTATTTTAGTAAACAGAAGTAGCAAATCTAACGTCCTCATTTTACTTACGTTCTGGAAACTGCTCTGCATTACTCATCTGGCCTGGATCTGGGGACAGGTCTGGATTACCTGGTGGAGAAGTCAGGCCTTCCCCCTGTCAACCTTCGAGTCACCTGTGCTTGGAAGGGCAGCACGAAAGAGCAGGCGAGGTGGCTGTCATCTTGGGACCTTCTCCTTCTGGCTACAGAGGTGCACTATCTAATTCCAGAAGTTTTCATCCTCTACAAGTAACCCCATGCCCACAGCAGTCCCTCTCCTGGCCCAGCCCCTCGTAACCACTCATCTGCTTTCCTTCTCTACAGGTTTGCGTCTTCTGGACACGTCACAGAAATGGCATCATATCATATGCGGCCTTTTGTGTCTGGCTTCTTTCTGTTATTATAATGTTTGCAAGTTTTGCCCATGTTGGAGCATCAGTGCTTCACTCCTCTTTATGGGTGAATAATACTCCGTTGTATTTGATATACACACGTTGTGTTTGTCTACTCATCAGCTGATGGACATCTGGGCTGTTTCCACTTTGGGGCTATGGTGACTAATGCTGCTATGGTCATTCCAGTCTTCACGTAGACATGTATTTTCAGTTCTCCTGGGTAGACACCTAGGAACAGAATTACTGGGTCATATGGTAACTCTACATTTAACCTTTTGAGGAGCTGTCAGACTGAAATAACTTTTCTTAAGTAAGCTTTTCATTGAAATAAACATCTATCCATAAAAAGGCAAAAGTCCTAAGTGTACACCTCCTCAAATTTTCACAAAGTGAGCTCACGCACATAACCAGCTCCCAGATCAAGGACAGAACGTGACCAGCGCCCAGAAGCTCCCTCACGGCCCCTTCCAGGCCCCTACCCCACCTGTAAAGGTAATCACTATCCTCACACCACAGATGAATTTTGCCCGTTTTTGAACTTTACATAAACGGGATATTTTGTTTCCAGCTTCTTCTGTTCTACACTGTGTTGTAAGATCTACCCATGGTGTTGAGTTTATCTAACTATCATTCGTTCATTCTCTATGCTCTACAACAGTGAACTTTTTCTATTAAGGGCCAGAGAGTAAATATCTGTAGCTTCGTGGGCCACGTGGCCTCTGTCGGGACTACTCAACTCTGCCACTGTCACGTAAAAGCAGCCAGAGACAATACACAAATTAATGGCTGGGGCTATTGGCAATGAAACTCGATTTATCGACAATGAAGTCTGAATTTCATATAATCTTCACCTGTCACCAAGTATTATTCTTCCTTCAGTTTCTTTGCATCATTAAAAAATATAAAAATCAATTCTTAGCTCATTTTGGCTCAGGCAGTGAGCTGGATTTGGCCCACGGGATGACCTTCTTTGCCGCTTCCTGTCCTATAGTATTCAATGGTGCAAACAGACCACAGTGAGTTTATCCATTCTACTGTGGATGGACATTTGGCTGGTTTCCCACTTGGAACCATGACACTACTAGCTAATCCCCAGATGACTTGGGCAGATGGAACGAAAAGTCATCACCCAGATTAAAATATTAAAAGTCTCGGAATTCCCCGGCGGTCCAGCGGTTAGGACTCCGCGCTTTCACTGCCAAGGGCCCGGGCTCGATCCCTGGTCGGGGAGATAAGATCTTGCAGGCTGCACAGTGCGGCCAAAAAAAAAAAAAAAAAAAAAAGTCGAAAGTCTCCAATCAGCAAGGAAGGCTGGTCACCCCAAGGGTGAGTTCCAGCAGGTTCCTCTGGCAGTGTGGGCGTGGGAGAAACTGCCACCAAAACCTCATCCCGGCCCCGTGAGCCTTTCCAGCAAGCTGGCCTTGCCATCTGTCTCCTCCCTGTGCCCTCGCAGTAACTCAACTGCCATTCAGGGCTTGGCAAATGTTTCCTACAAAGGGCCAGATGAGAAATATTTTCAGCTCAGGGGCCATGCAGCCTCGGTTACAATTCGTCTACTCAGCCCTTCGGTCGTTGAAACACAGAGCAGCCCAGACAGAGCAGAAAGAAGACATGTGCCTGTGTGCCCTGACGTGCGACCTACAGAAAGAGGCCGCGCTCGGGGGCTGCTGGGCGCTACTTGACACAAGCAGTCACGGGGCATCTGCCACCTGCCAGGCCCTTGTCCACAGTGCCAGAGCCACTGGCAAGCCTTCAAGCCTCACCTACCAACAGAAGCAGCAAAGCAAGCATCACCAATCACTGGGAATGTACAAAGATGAAGAGGCGGGCTTCCCTGGTGGCGCAGTGGTTGAGAGACTGCCTGCCGATGCAGGGGATACGGGTTCGTGCCCCGGTCCGGGAGGATCCCACATGCCGCGGAGCGGCTGGGCCCGTGAGCCATGGCCGCTGAGCCTGCGCGTCCGGAGCCTGTGCTCCGCAACGGGAGAGTGCGCAACAGTGAGAGGCCCGCGTACAGCAAAAAAAAAAAAAAAAAAAAAAGATGAAGAGGTATGGCTGTCCTGCACAGGATTCTGGAAAGGAAGGATGGGACCCTGCAAATGCAAGCACAGGACCTCCCGAGCGACGTTTCAACCTGGAAGCTGCAAGCTGCAAGGGAATAAAAGGTAGTTCTTAACACATACACATACACATCAAGGTTTCTAGGATATCCTACCATTAGAAAAGTTTCTCCAACAAGTTAGGTATCCTAATGCTTCAAGACACCAGATGCCCCTGGCTTGTGAATACGAATATGGTCATAGCATCACTTTGACAAAGTGGTCAAGGCCATCAGGGCTAGAGATCACACATACTCACAAGAGACCGTGAAAGGAGTAGGACACAAGGAGGAGAGGATCCCAGAACACTGAGTTCAGAGCCTTAGATGACAACTAAAAACAAAATATATGGAAAAAAGCTTCATGTCTTACAGATTTTCCAGAAGCTCCAACAACCAATCACAAGTCACTTTTCTTGCAACCTGCATGGATTACAGCAGGCACTAAACTCAGGGCTGACGTCTGCTGGCCGCCAGCTCCTTGGTGCTGGCCGCTCCTCTGAAGGCCACCAGCCTGGGCTCCCTGGGGCTCAGAGGGGGTGTCACTGCACCACGGGGCCACCAGAGGGTGGTGTGTGAGCAGCCCTGCTGCCTGGGGCAGCTGAGTCCACTGAGTGGGGCCTGCCTCCTCTCCATCTGCTCCAACCAGTACCCCGCCCTGCCTCACCTGCCATCCTTCCCTCAGCCTCCTTTAGCCCCAGCTCCTGCCTCAGGTCACAGGAACTCCTGTCTCCACAGCCCATGGCTTCTGCTCTGTGCCCTGAGCAACTCAAGGCCAATTCCCGCTCCGACCCGTGGCCACTCCTCTGTCACCTTCAGTGGCTTCTTCTACACACCCTCTGACTCCAGTGCTTCCCAAGGTGTGCTTGCAGTGGGTGTGTCTCACACAGCCTGCTGACCGAAGAGTCGAGTCGCGTCAGAATCCACACTGTGTGATTCCATCTACGTGGCATCCTATAAATTATACGTTAGGTGGTGACATGGAGACTTCGTGTTCGATCCATTAAGCCATACAGTCAGGTGTTACGCACTTTGGGGCATGTTTGCTATACTTTGCAATTTGAAGAAGTGTTTGAAAATGTGGGCTGCCCATCAGGAAATGCAGCTTCTTAGGCACGATTCTCATTTGTGGCTTTTGCCCAGCACATCTGTTCCTTCTTCCAGCGATAGTAGTATCATTTTTCTTTGGAGCACAAGCCCTTTCCCACTCTCCACGGTCCTGGAGGTTTGGGTAGAAGGGGACTATGGAGGGAAGAAAAGCTCCAGTTCGATGGGCAGGGACTTCGGGGCTGTCTAAAAACGCTCACTTTCTTTTGAGATGCAGAAGTGTTTGGAGAAGAAGAGGATGCTCTGAAAGAGCCCTCTGACAGGCCCGTGGAGGGAGGCCTGGAGGAAGAAGCTGAAGGGGGCATGGGGGCTTAGGACACCTGGGCCCTGCGGGCCAATGTGGGTGCCTCGCCAGCCCCGCCGAGCCTGGGCTGCTCACCTGTAAAAGGGCTGAGCGCCCTCCGAGGTGGCCTGGAAACGGGCAGAGAAACGCCGGCACCTGGCATTCGCTAGACGAGCTGGTTACTGACTAGATGGCAGTGCAGCCGAGCATCTAGCTCCGCACAGGGATGCAAGAGCAGGTCATTCTCGCCCCCAGAACTGTCCCTCCCCTCCATTTGGCACCAAAGCTTCCCCTCCCCACCGTGGGCACGTGACCCAGGCTGGCCAATGACAGTCTCCAACCGCCAGGCACAGCGACTGGCTGTGGGGCCAGCAGGGGACCCATGCAGTGCCACATGCGGACGACAGAGAAAAGGAGGACCCTCTTTCCAGGGGAGTGGCTACCCTGGGAGCCACCACCTCTACGGCGGGTCTACAGCGGGGGGATGAGACCGGGCGACACAGACCAAAGATGGATGGACCAGTGGCACCCAACAGGTAATTCTGCCCCCAGGGGTCACTGGGCACATTTTGTCACATCTGACAGGGGTGCTGCTGGCATCTAGTGGGTGGAGGCCAGGGATACTGCTCAGCGCCCTACAGTGACCAGGACGGCCCCAAGTGCCGACAGCGCTGAGGCGGAGAAATTCTGCCTTAATTCAAAACTGGACCAAACGAGCCTTTTGGGCACTTCCCTGCAGGGGTTATATTTGGGGGCCCCAGAGTCAACTGGTGACCTTTGAACCATGTGGATTCACAGGTCATTTCTCCCCAAAGTGGCCTTCCAGGGCCAACTGTGTCCCTAAGCAGCCACTTGGCAGTGCCTGGAGACATTCTCAGATGTCACAATTGCGGGGGAGGTCGGGGAGTGGCATCAAGTGGGTACAGGCCAGGGATGCTGATAAACATCCTAAATGCGCAGGACGGCCGAACAGCAAAGAACGGTCCGCGCCAATGTCAACAGCGACAGCCGAGAAACTGAATAAGTAAGGGCCTTCCAGTTCCTGAGGCCGGGTTCCCTGGCTCCCGCCAACGCCACCAGTTCTCCCCGCCCTGACAGCGAGAGCGGCGCCCCTCCCACCAGTTCTCCCCGCCCTGACAGCGAGAGCGGCGCCCCTCCCACCAGTTCTCCCTGCCCTGACGGCCAGAGCGGCGCCCCTCCTACCAGTTCTTCCGGTCCTGACGGCCAGAGCGGCGCCCCTCCCACCAGTTCTCCCCGCCCTGACAGCGAGTGCGGCGCCCCTCCCACCAGTTCTCCCCGCCCTGACAGCGAGAGCGGCGCCCCTCCCACCAGTTCTCCCCGCCCTGACGGCCAGAGCGGCGCCCCTCCTACCAGTTCTTCCGGTCCTGACGGCCAGAGCGGCGCCCCTCCCACCAGTTCTCCCCGCACTGACAGCGAGAGCGGCGCCCCTCCCACCAGTTCTCCCGGCCCTGACAGCGAGAGCAGCGCCTCTCCCACCTTCCTGCACATTTGGAGCACTGGACAGCTGGCTAAAATGCGGATTCTGATCCAGCATGGCCAGGGTAGGGCCTGAGACTCTGCATTTCTCACAAGCTATTGCTGCCGGTCTGCGGACCACACTCTGACTATAGAAAAGGAACCGGGCTGAAGTCAGAAACCTAGGGAGGAGGGAGGGGTGAATTGGGAGATCGGCGCTGACATATAAACACACTACTAGATATAAAGCAGACAGCTAGTTAAGAACCTGCTGTACAGCACAGGGAACTCTACTCAGTGCTCTCTAATAGCCTATATGGGAAAAGAATCTCAAAAGAAGAAACGCGGGGAGCCAGGCGGGACTGGGGGCCAGAGACAGAATCACGGACCAAGCAGATTAAGAAGCCGTGGTCAGGGGCTTCCCTGGGGGCTCAGTGGTTGAGAATCTGCCTGCCAATGCAAGGGACACAGGTTCGAGCCCTGGTCCGGGAAAAACCCACATGCCACGAGGCAACTAAGCCCGTATGCCACAACTACTGAGTCTGCGCTCTAGAGCCCGCGAGCCACAACTACTGAGCCCACGTGCCACAACTACTGAAGTCCGTGCACCTAGAGCCCATGCTCCGCAACAAGAGAAGCCATCACAATGAGATGCCTGTGAACCGCAATGAAGAGTAGCCCCCGCTCGCCACAACTGGAGAAAGCCGGCGTGCAGCAGTGAAGACCCAACGCAGCCTAATTAATTAATTAATTAATTTAAAAAAGCCGCCATGGTCAGAGGCAGGCAGGAGGGCAGGTGTCTTGGTGGCTGAGAAAGGAGAGTTCTGTGGAGGTGCAGTGAGCAGGTCCCAGGCCTGTCCCAGCCCTGGCTGCACAGCCCAATCACCTGGGGCCTTTCACAAAGGCCCCCAACCCCAGGTCCAGCCCGGAGTAGTTAAAGCCGGGTCTGGGGGGCCCACTCATCAGCATTTCTAAAGCTCCCCAGGTGCTTCCAAAGTGCAGCCTCTCAGTTGAGAGCCTGAATCAGGCTGGGATGAGCCCATGAATCCCCTGGGGTCTTATTAAAATGCAGATTGTGATCCTGGAGGGGGGACTGGGGAAGAGGGCAGTCTTGGAGCTCCTGCCTTTGAAGAGTGTCACACCTCTACTCGAGGCCTGCATTACCACGATCATCATCATGAACTTGTGATCCAGTGTAAACCCTTTCCCCCCAGCCCCTCCTCCTAGGGCAGCCAGGCCAGCTCCCCATCCACTCAGTTCTCTGACCGGGGGGGGGGGGGGGGGGGGGGGGGGGGGGGGGGGTGGAGGAAATCAGGACCTTAAAATGAATGAGGGGACGCGGGCCTGCCTTTATTCATGCCCTGGATCTCTGTGCACACAACCCCATGACACGCTTCAAAAATGCAATCCCATACAAATTCACAGCTAACTTCAAATTACACAGCAGACACGGGTCTCCCAATGTGCTCGTGTGGATAAAGAAAAAAAATTATTTTGCCATGCATGTTTGAGGCTATAGCAAACATTTGTTAAACATACAAGTATCTTCTGCCCCCACAATGCTCACTCACTCTCACACACACACACACACACACACACACACTAAGGGACTTATGGGACTCCATCAAGTGAACAAATATATGCACATGAGAGGCTCAGAAGAAGAGAAAGAAACAGGCAGACACAGGGAGGAGGTGCCCATCCATGGCTCTCCCTGTGCCTCCCACCCAGCATTCCTGCCACACCCCAAGGAAGTTAGAGGGAAGCCTTGACCTTGGTCGTTTCACCCACAGTTGTAATACTGCCGCATGACTACACGCATGTGAACTGCCCTGGACACACGGCTCTGTCGTCCCCACCCAATTTCTAGAATAACTACTGTACCTGATGCTTCCAGTGCCCCACCCATATCCCTCAAGACCTTCCAGTGAGCTCCAGCTGATTCCCAACTGTATGTGTGTGCCTGAGGTCACTGCCTCCGGCCCCATGGAAGGTGGCTCTGCTGGCGTGGCACGCCTGAAGAGCATTACTGAGAGCAGGTATTAACCGATGTCTCGGGAACTGGTGCATAAATACTCCCACTCCCTCGCCCCCTGAATGGGGTCATTTCAAGGCATGTGTTTCATACCTGTGCAGAAAAGACTTAGCACTGCAGGCCAGAGACTGCTCTCTTCAGGAAGGCCTGCTGGCAAGGCTGGCCCTCGGCTGGCACCTGGGAACGTGGATTTTGGGAGGGTTGACACCATCCCCAGAACTGATAAGAATGGCTCGCGGTACCTAAACTGGCTGTCCAAATACTGTGACTGATACTGAACCCCTGCTCTCCTTCTGGGAGTCTGGAATTTTGATACAAGCTGGACAGAGAGTGCCTACAGGACCCGCCCCCCAACAGAAATGTGCGCACTGAGACTAACAGGCTTCCTGGGTAGAGAGCACTTCACCCGTGTTGCCTCAGCTCACTGTGGGAAAAGGAAGCGCATCCCTGTGGGACTCCACGGGAAGAGGACTCTGGCAGCCAGAGCCTGGTTTCCTCCAGACTTTGCCCCATCGCCTTTTCCCTTTGCTGATTTTGCTTTATATCCTTCCATCAGAGGAAGTCACAGCAGCGAAGACAACTATACACCGAGTCCCCTAGGTCCTCCTAGTGAACCCACAGGTGACTTGGGGAGCTCGTGACACTGCAAGCATCATTTCCTAGAGTTTCCAAAGCATGCAGTTAAGCTCCGGCTGCCCACATGGGGAGCTGCATTAACAGCCCAGGCTCTAACGGGTGCCTTCTTCTCCCAGTCGCCCCTCCCAGGGTCCCTGCAGCACCCAAGAAACGCCCTGCACCAGAATCCTCGTCTCAGGCTCCGCTTCTGAGAGAACCCAAATGAAGGCAGCATCGCAGGCCATTTTCTCTTTCTTCAACCAGGGATGCCTTTGCCTGCGTAAATCCCTGAGTGATGTTTACCGCCCGGTACAAATGGGCAAAATCTTCGTGACCTAGGGCTAGGCAGAGTTTTTAGGGATGACACCAAAGCACGACCCTTAAAAGAAACCAAATGGATAAGTTGTACTAATGGGCAAAGTAAAACCTGCCATCCATGTAAGAACGCAGGCGAACTCCCTGATACACTTTATTGATTGCAACAGGTGACCTGGCAAATCGTGAGGGCTGGGTCCCCGTCCCGCCCGCAGACATTCAGCTTCAGCAGCTCTGGGGCACGGTCCGAGAATCTGCCTTTCTTACAAGCTCCCAGGAAGGCTGCTGCTGCTGCTGGCCCGCAGACCGGGCTTTAACAACCAGGGGCCCTTATAACCCTTCATTCCGCTCCTGTTCCCCACTCCATTTCCTTCCCTGCATCCTTCCCGTCGTGTTTTAATTACTACTATTTTGATTACCGATCTTACTTATAAACTGGAATCATTGTTTCAAAGCTTGCTGCCTCTGAGCTCCTGAGGGCAGAGGCCTGCATTACTCACCCCCATCCACCATCTGCACCTTTGAGGCAGTGTTTGCTGAGCCTGCTGTACAGTTACAATATCTGTTAACCCTAAAAAGCTTCACCCACCGCATACACGATCTCTCCTCTACAAGGAGCGTTATTAAAACTACATCCATCTAGACCCAGAGATGATCACACTCAGTGAAGTAAGTCAGACAGACAAATACCATATGACATCACCTATATGTGGAATCTTAAAAAATGATACACGTGAACTTCCTTACAAAACAGAAATAGACCCACAGACTCAGAACACAAACTTACGGCTCCCAAAGGGGAAAGGGGGAGGGAGGGATAAATTCAGAGTTTGGGATTAAAATATGAAATAGATAACCCACGAGGACCTACTGTACAGCACAGGGAACTCTACTCAATATCTTATAATAACCTGTAATGGAAGAGAATGTAAAAAAAAGAATACATATATTTACATATATACGTATAACTGAATCACTCTGCTGTACACCTGAAACTAACACAACATTGTAAATCAACCACATTTATATAAACATTTTTTTAAAAAAACAAACAATATTGTATCCATCTAGAGATAGAAAACTCTATCAAGAAGTCAGCTCAATCCTTGGGACATCACTGCACAGGCACACTCAAAAATACATACAAGGAAGATAGCTTACCTGTGAGTATACACAGGACAAAAAGAATACGAAAACCATACTCAAGTCACTAGACGTGAAAATGAGAGGTTGGGACATGTCTCTTTGATTGCATCGCCTTTCACATGCACCATGGTCTGCAGTTTTATCCTCTGTAGCAATGCAAGTGCGCCTGTGAACTACTTTCTTTCTCTTTTAAAATACCTAACTAGAAAAACTGATCTCCCACTGAAATAATTCATGTCCAAAGTCTAAACCCTCTGACGGAGCAAGGGCACTGGGATTGGCAAACCCACCATGACATGGGCTCCAAGCTGCATTACAGGCCGGAGCACATTTCACTGGTGCAGGGAGAAAAGGGGAGATGCTCCCAAAGAAAGTGGCATCCCAGATTTGCAATGCTGGGTGCTTGAAGTGACAGCGGACATCCAAACCCCACTGGCATTTGGGGGCTAGTGGAGACTGAAGTCTCCAGGCTATGAAGATGCACAGGGAAGTAGACATTTTCCTGAAATATACACAGTTGTCCATTTACTTAAATCAGTACACTGGAGCTCATCATCAATATGCCCTAACTTAACACTCAATAACCTAAACTGTGCATGGAGCTCCTCTCCTCCCCAGGTGTATTATCTAGAATGCTACATAACAAACCACCTCAGAACTCAGCAGCTTAAAATCATACACATATAATCTTACACAGTATCTATGGGTTGGGGATTCAGGAGCAGCTTGGCTGGGTCTTTCTGGTTCGAGGTCTCTCCGGAGGTTGTTGCCCAGGGCCGCAGGCATCTGAAGGCAAGGCAGTGCTGGCTGTTGGCGCGAGGGCTCAGTTCCACTGCACCCTGCACCTCCACGGGACTGCTTGAGCGTCCTCGGGACATGGCAGTCAGCTTCCTCTAAAACAAGTGCTCCACGGGAGCGAGGTGGAAGCAGCCGTCTCTTATGACCTAGCCTGGCGAGTCACACGCCGTCCCTTCCAGCGCACCCCGCCGGTGGCAGTCAGCCCTGAGGGACTCAGTGTGGGAGAGGCTGCACCTGGCCATGAACACAGGAGGCAGTCATCGGGCCCGTCCTGGAGGCCAGTTCCCCCACTAGTCAAAGCTCCTCCCCTCCCCTCGCCATCTCACCTGAAACCCCAGCAACTTCAAATTCATTTGAGATGATGGAGTCTCGCTTTCAAGATGCAGACACCTTTAGGCGGGTGACGGGCCACCCTTCATCCACCCCCTCTAGCCAATGCTCCAGCCACCGCACGGCGCTCCCCGGGGGGGTTAGGCCCAGCAGCGCTGACACTGAGACGAGCCCCCTGGTGGCCACGTGGCGAGAGGCCGAGGGCCACGGCACCCTCGGGCGTCCCCAAGAGAAGAAAGCTCAAGCCGCAGGATGCGCAGAAAGAGACGTGAGAATTAAAGTTTGTCAGCTTCAAAATGGTGCCTGGAGAGGGCACAGAGGGGTAGGGTCACTTCTACCTCCCCCTCCTGCTTCCGCCTTGGCCCCTGCCCAGCACCCAGCCCTCCCACACCCCTTCTGACCCCCGAGGCTGGCGAGCTGGTGCAGGGCGCGGCCGCCCTCCGTGGCACGATTCCTGTGGCCCCAGGGCTGCGCGGCTATGTGTCCCCTTTCGGAACACGGCCTGCGTGCTGGGAAGCGGCCGAGGCCAACTGCACACGGCCTCCGGTGACGCAATGGACTCTGTTCTCACATCCCCCCCACCAGAGGGCAGGGAGATGGCCATGAGTTCTCCACGTTCCCGGCACCCAGGGCCAAGGATGGAGACCGTCTCCAGAGCCCCCTCCTCACAGTAATAAGAACAACAACGACTCTGTACAGGGCTCCCGTCCTAAGCGCTTCACACGCATCCACCACCAGGGCTCCTGACACTCTCTGAAGCAAATGCCGTCACCCTCAGGCCCACGTTACAGATCAGCAAACTGAGGCAGAGGGGAGGTTAGGTCTCAAGCCCAAGTCCCACAGACAGTGAGCAGGGAGCCAGATTCCCACCGGCGCCCTGAGGGCCCTTCCTCTTGGGTCGTGAGAGGACTGAACACGCCTCGTTCCTCTCGGGACCCAAGAGCTACCTGCTTCCACGGAGAGGGCACTGCTCGCCAAGCCTCTCCTAAACTGCGCGGAAAGCGCTCAAGTAAAGGCTGCTGGGTTACCGTCCAACCTCCCGGGTGGGCGATGGCTCGTGTGCCCTGGAAAACACCGCTGGATTAGTTCACCTGGGTTGCCCTGACCAGCCCCACAGGCCGGGTGGCTCAAATGGCAGAAACTTCTTGTCTCCCAATGCTGGAGGCCAGAAGCCTGAGATCCAGGCGACAGTACGCCTGGATTGGTTCCTTGGGGGCTGTGAGGGCAGGATCCATCCCAGGCGTCTCTCCCTGGCTGGTAGACGGCCGCCTTCTCCTCGCGCCCCTTCACACCCTCTTCGCTCTGCGCCTGTCTGTGCAGAAACCTCCTCTTCTTATAAAGACCCCAGTCACGCTGGACTGCGGCCACCCTCGTGGCCTCGTTCTAAGTTGATTACCTCTATAAAGATCTCGTCTCCAAGTAAGGTCGTATTCTGAGGTACTACGGATTAGGACTTCACCCATGTGAGCTCTGAGAGACACAATATCAGCCCATAACAGTGGCTGAAGACGATGCTCGTGAGAAAGGCCGAGGTGTCCCTCCCTCTCCTGGGACCTCTGCAGACCATCTTCCTCCGCAACAATCTACTTCCTGCTCATGTGGGCTACTCCCCCTCGTGGATGAAAACAATGTCACAGACACTCACAACTAGCATCTCCGTGAAGGTTAAATGCACGGAGTCCTCCAATGCAGCCTCGAGGCGTCCTTCGCAGTGTCCTCAGAGCAAGGCCACAGCGGGAACATGGCCACGGGGTGGCTTCACCGTATTCCAGCGGAGTTACCAAGGTGAGGGCTGAAACGTCAGTCAACTCCTATGTTTTGGGCAAAAGGCAGGCTGGTGGGAGGCCTGACGGAGCTAAGAGGAAAATAATATGTCTGGGATCGCTGCGGTGGCCCCTCTCGTCCTAACCCAACCAGCACCTCCAAGGGCTCCAGTGGATGGAAACAATAAATTTTACACTGACCATCGCAACCCAGAAGGGAGGCTAAGATCCCGGCAGGAGGTAAGCTCTGGCCAACCCCAGAGATGTGGTAAAAAGTGCGGGGCGAGCCCAGGAGAAGCAACAGCAGCCACGAGAAATGAGTCAGCAGGTCCCCGGGCACCAGGGCAAGGAACAGACCTCCCGAGGGGATTAACAGAACTCCGCGTGTCTGTGTCACGCTCCCTCCAGCCAAACCCCACCCCCACCCCCGGATCAGCGCTCCCGCTGGTGGGAGTGGGCCCCGCAGCATCCTCGGGGGTTCGAGGGCCCGGCCTAGCCTGCGGGGCTCTCCCCGCACGGGACCCCAGGAGGCGGACAGTCACCTCCAACAGGGAAGGCTCTGGTCTCAAACTTCCATCAGTCCAACCGACGGCCAGCTCCCTGCTCTCAGGACCGGCACAAGGACCTGCACGGGAGGGCTCGGCGACAGTGGACCGTGGTTGACCCAGGCTGGCCAGCACAGGGGGTGGCTTAGCCCTCCAGACAGAGAACAGCCAATTCACGGGGAAAGAGGCAGGCGGCAGGCTCAAGGGCCCGCGAGAAAGCTCGAGCGACTTCATCCACACCAGGAGGCCGGAAGGGGAGCCTTTCCAGTGTCGTATGTGGAATACAAGAGCTGTCGCCTCTGCTGTCCCTGCAAACTGCCGCCCGTCACTGGTGACACTGTGCTGACAAGTGCGGTAGGTGGCCTCCAGCTCGAGGCGCTGTAATCACACACTCACAGTGTGACCTGACCACACGTGCTCCTCTGATGTCCAAGGCCCACCTGGCTCCGAGCACGACGTGGCTGCTAACTTAGTTAAGGGCACGGTCCTCTAAGCTACAGCTCACCTGGCCACCCAGGTCACCGCTCACGTGGCCACCGTCCCCACCTCCTCGCTGGCCACCCTGCTTTCTCTCTCTCACCCACATCTGACTTTTCTCCTTACAGCAGCCACAGCCATCCTTTCAAACACAAGTCCAGAAGTGTCACTCTCCCACTCAAGAGCACCCAGTGTCTTGCCATCACACCTAGAGTCACCAGGGTTGGTGCCACTCCTTCCAAGTCCCCACAGGGTCCCCCCAGCCACCCTTCCAAGCACCTCTCCCACCACGCTTCTCTGGGTGGTTCTTCTCTGGACACGGCCACCTCCTTGCTGCCTCGCCTCAGGGCCTTTGCACTGGCTGTTCCCTCAGCCCGAGCTCTCTGCCCCCTCGATGTTCACGTGTCTCCCCCTCAGTCACTGGTCACATGTGAGCCCTCAGACGGGCCTCCGTGACCGCCCTGTCTAACCAGGGTTCTGAATCCACCACTGCCCACCCTCCGCCTCCCACTATATTTCATGCGACAGCACAACCCATCAGTTATCTTCTCTTTCCTCGACTTGAATGTCACTTCCACCGAGGCACGAACCTTGGCCATTTGGTTCCATGGTAAACCCCAGTGCCTAGACTGGTAGTCTCAACTGGGGTCAATTTTCCCTACCAGGGGATACTTCGCAATGTCTGGAGTTCAGCTGTCACAAGTGGAGAACGGTTGCAACCCACATCGAGTGGGTGGAGGCCGGGGACACTGCTAAACATCCTACAGTGCACAGGACAGCCCTCACCACAGAGAATCATCCAGCCCGAGAGCCCATAGTGTCCAGGGTGAGAAACCCTGGCCTAGACACACAGCAGGGACCCAACAGATACTGGTTGAACAAAGAAGTAAATGAGGGAGTGAATGAATGAATGAACGAAAGAATATCGAGGCTCACGTCTCATGGAAACGCCTTTGCAGTTCTCAGGATATCGGTGGTCTTTTCTCAGGGTACTAACATTTCACTTAATTTTTCATCCAACGAAAATTTAATGAGCACTTACTCTGCCACGTGCTATGTGCTGGGTTTACAGTGCTGAACAAAGCACACACGGTTCCTTCCCTCACAGAGCCTACAGTGCAAAAAAGAACATTCTGTACAAGGCATCTGGGGACCTGGGCTGTTCCCCAACTCTGTCGCCACTGGTCACGTGACCTTGGGCAAGTCACCTGACTTCTCGGGACATCTCTTGGTCATATGTAAAATATAAGGGTTGCTTTGATTTTTGAAGCTAGCTAGCTTCCAACATCTAAATTCTATGCATTTAATTAATCCCAGAGGTCTTTTCCTGTTTGGCATTTTTACATTGGCATTAATACCACAAGCATTGATTACAAAAGCTTGAGGAATCCACACACCCATCAAGAGGGGACTGGTTAAGTAAACTTGCACACCGTCCACACTCTGGAACATGCTGTGAGCGAGCTGATGTACAACAGCTTCCAAACAGCAGGACTAAGAGAAACGAGGTCTATCAAGTATATTACTCTCCCAAGTACTTTCACAAGAAAATGGAATGAATGAATGAATCGGTGCTACATGATACAACACAGATGAATCTCACAATCATGCACAATCAGTGCAGAAGCCAGACATAAGAGTGTACAGATCATAGGACTCCAGGTATATGAAGTTCAAGAACAGACGAAAGTAAACTGTGCTGACAGAAATCAGCATGGTGGTACCCTCCAGCCAGAGGATTTGACTAAAGGAGGGCAAGATGAGGCCCTGTGGGAGTACCAAGAATGTTCGCTTCAGTTGGTCAAAACCAACTGAATTAAGATCTATGCATTTCATTCCACGTAAATTACATCCTAGTGAAGAAAAAAGAGAAAGGAAAGTGCTACGTACATTCTATAGATGGATGTATTTGCACAGACATTTTCTGAAACAGTATATAAGACACTTATCAGTGGTTGCCTTTCCAAGTGGGATGGGGGACCGGGAATGGGAAAGAGACTTTGTTTTCTTTCCATAACCTTTATCCTGCGTGAAATCCTCCCAGAAAGCATCTATTACTATTTCGATGGAAAACAAGTCATTCAAAAACTACTTATCGCTCTCTAGAAAGGAAACCACCCCTGCCCTCAGAAAGGACAACTTATCTCTGGCCAGGCCGACAACACAGTCAAGCAAGGGTTTGATAATAAGGCCTTTCCCGCAGCCCACATGCCAGAATTTGCAGAGGGCTCATACACCCACCCTCCTCGCCACTAACTAATCCCCCTGGGTCTGGTTTGGGAGGGTGCAGGGCTGGAGGGCTGTTGGGCAAGCTGGGAACCTCCGGGCCAGCAGGTCTCACCTGGGGCCTCAGGTTCGTGCGGTCAAGGGCACCTGGAGCTCAGGTTAAGAATGCTCCCCTTGGGCTTCACCCTCAGATCTCAATCAGAATCCCTCACATGTCCAAGAGTCTACATTTCTTTTCTACCTTCTTTTGAACTTCCTATTGTGCACATTTTCAAATACACAGCACATTATGGAGAAGAGTCCAATTAATAACACCAATCAGATTCAACCAGTGTTCCTATTTGACTGTATTTGCCTCTTCTCGCTCTCTCTCCATTCAATTGAACCATTTAAAAGTAAATTACTGTGGTTCTCAAAGTGTAGTCTGGGAACACCCTGAGGTCCCCAAGGCCTTTTAAGGGGGTCCATGCTGCCGAAAACATTCTTATAATAATTGTACATTTTTATTTGCCTTTTTCCATTCTCATTCTCTCATGAGTGTACAGTGGAATTTTCCAGAGGCTACATGACAGGTGATACTGCAACAGACTGAACGCAGAAGCAGGTTTGAGAATTCATCTGTCTTCTCTTCAGCCATACATTAAAAAGATCTCCAAAAATGTTAAAAAAAAAAAAATTTAAAAGTTTTTGCTCTCATGACACTTCACCCCTAACTACTTCAGCATGCATCACTGAAAAATAAGACTCCTGTACATATACACGTGTTAGTTATCTACTGCTGTGTAACAAATCACCCTGAAACATGGCAGCAGGAAACAACCATGTCTCATCTCACTGTTTCGGTGTCAGGAATGAGGAGTGGCTGAGCTGGATGCCTACCACACCACGAGATTATGGCATCTAATCAAATTTACAACAGTCTCCTCGCATGATCTAGGAGGCAGGCACATAAAAATAACCCAGGTGTCCCCAAAGCCTATTACTGATGTTTGTTCAAGCCAGGATCCAATCAAGGGCACAAGTTATAGCTGGTTATTGTCATGGACTGAATGTATCCCCCAGAATTCATATACTGAAATCCCAATCCCCAATGTGATGGTATTAGGAGGTGGGGCCTTTGGCAGGTGATTAAGTAATGAAGATGGAGCACTCACGACGCAACTAGTGCCCTTATAAGAAGAGGCCAGAGAGCTCTCTTCCCCCCATGCGAGGACACAAGAAGGCAGCCATTTGCAATCCAGAAGAGAGCCCTCACCAGAACCCAGCTATGCGGGCACCCTGAGCTCAGACTTCCAGCCTCCAGAACTGTGAGAAATAAATGTCTGTCGTTGATGAGCCACCCGGTGTGTGGTACTCTGTCACAGCAGCAGAGCTGCCTAGGACAGTCATTCCATCGCTTAAGTCGCTTTTGATGGAGAATCCTCCTCCATTTTTTTTTCTTTTTTAACTTATTTATTTTATTTATTTTTGGCTGCATTAGGTCGTCCTTGCTGCGCGGGGCCTTTCTCTAGTTGTGGCGAGCGGGGGCTACTCTTCCTTGCCGTGTGCAGGCTTCTCACTCCAGTGGCTTCTCCTGTTGCGGAGCACGGGCTCTAGGCGTGCGGGCTTCAGTAGTTGTGGCACGTGGGCTCAGTAGTTGTGGCTCGTGGGCTGTAGAGCGCAGGCTCGGTAGTTGTGGCGCACGGGCTTAGCTGCTCCACGGCACGTGGGATCTTCCCGGACCAGGGCTCAAACCCGTGTCCCCTGCATTGGCAGGCGGATTCTTAACCACTGCGCCACCAGGGAAGCCCTCCTCCTCTTTCATTTTCTTTCACATCTTTGACTGGGTGCAGAGACAACGCCCAATGACCCACATAGCGTGCCAAGCCATTCTGGGGACAAGCTACCTGGCCAGCTGTGGGCGCCACCTGTAAAGAAAATGGCTGGAAGTGGACAAAGGAGGCTGCCTGTGCCCCGGCCTCTGCACACTGGCTCCTTCTCGCTAAAGAACCAACCCTCCCCCAGAAGAGCAGTTTTTATGGGGCCAGGAAGAGGCTGAGAGAGCGAGCTGAGGGCAAGGGTACTGGGGGAGGGGTACACCACAGTCCCAGGCCCGTGGTGGGGACAAGGATAATTGTTTGATTATAAGCTCCCTCCCCCAAACCCACTACACATAGCCCATGCCTCGCAATGCCACTGCCATGACTGCTTCCTGTCTCCCGGGAGTTTCCAGCTTGCTGACCCTCTTACATCCATCTGATCCCCCCAAGAGCCAAAGAAGCAGGACCAGCAAGTACAGTAGCCCCATTTACATTTTCGGCAACGGTTCCAAGAGGTGAAGTGGTGCAGCAAAAGCCGCTCTCTGAAGTGTCAGAGCCAGACCTTTAGCGGCCAGTCCTACACTGGAGCGTAAAGCGCGTGACCGTGACGGCCACAACGGGCCAGCACCCGCGTTACCTCACTCCCTCCCCTCGACACCTCCACACGGGTCCTATTCCCACTTTTGCAGATAAGGATGGGGACTCTGGTCTACCCCAGTTCTGGACACGCTGGTCTACTGCTTGTGCTCTTCCCTCCTTCCCTGACACTCTGGCAAGCTAGCTTCCCAGCTACGACTGGCACACAAAACAGGCCTCCCCTTTTTGACTGAAGCTACTTCTGGAACCCCAGAGCATAAAAAAGTCTCCGCATTGACAACATCATGAAAGGGAATCGGATCTCTGACCTAAGGCTCAGCATGAAACAAATCATAGGAAAATGAACTCTAGAATACCAGAGCCAGAAGAACATTTAAGATCATCCAAATCAGTGGTTCTCAACCAGGGGCAATGGAGCCCCACGAGGGAACAAGTGGCAGGGTCTGGAGACATTTTTCATTGTCACAACTTGGGGGGCGGGGGCCACTGGCATCTAGTGGGTGGAGGCCAGTGATGCAGCTAAAGAAACATCCTCCAGGGCACAGGACGGTGCCCACAACAAACAGATTTATCCAGCCCCAAACGTCAATAGTGCCAAGGCTGAGAAACCCTGATATAAATTCCTTGGTCACTCTGGGGACAAGAAAACTGACTCCCAAAGACACAAAGTGACTTGTCCCAGGTTCCACAGTCCCAAAGCCAGAAGTGGAATCAGGTCTCTACTACATCTGTCTCTCATCTGCTCTGTCTAGGGTTGGGCTGGGGAACAAGGGAAGGTAGGGGCCTGAGGACCTTGACTCTAATAGCCAACCTGAACCAAATGAAGAAAACTGCAGTAAATTAATTACTGAATTACTGCAGCAACACATCAGGGCGTCCAAACGCTGAAAAAAATGCCTTATTAATTATCAACTAAAATACCATTGTTTTACAGGTCCTCCCACAGTTGCTGGATGGGTCAAATAATACATGGTGTGAGTTCCAATACAATTCAGTGATACCACGGCTTCCAGAGGGGTCACATTTTACAGGAAAGAACGCCACATTCTCCTCTTAAGGGTACCCACACATGTCCTGGCCTCGGGTCGTATGTGAACCAGAGAAAGGAATGTAAACACAGGTGTGAACTCTCAAAAGAGTCCATTAAAATCCCACCTCCTGTCCTGCTAAAATTGAAGTCAGCTGATCCCTCCTCCATCTGCCACTGCAGTCATCAAGCCCCTTCTTTCAGCAAGCAAATTACTTAGCAATGGAATTAAAAAGAACACTGGAGGGCTTCTCTGGTGGCGCAGTGGTTGAGAGTCCGCCTGCCGATGCAGGGGACACGGGTTCGTGCCCCGGTCCGGGAAGATCCCATATGCCGCGGAGTGGCTGGGCCCGTGAGCCATGGCCACTGAGCCTGTGCGTCCGTCCGGGGCCTGTGCTCCGCGACGGGAGAGGCCACAACAGTGAGAGGTCCGCGTAAAAAACAAAATGAACACTGGAAATTCATGGCTTTTGGTGTTCATTTCCAGCTCCACCCCCTTCTAAAGACCTTTTTGATCTTAACAGATGTAGCTGGTTTGCACTCTCCTACACGCACATTGGGAGCTTTATTTTATTGGATACTGTTATATTTTAATCTATTTAAAACACCTGGAGAAAACAAACACATTTCTGACATATCCCCTTTAAATGCTGGAACCTTGCAAAATAATGCCAAACAATTTAGACCGCACATCTAGCTCTTCAAATGCTAACCAAGAATTTTCCACTCCATTTCAAGCAAAGCAGCTTGGCTTTGAAAGAAATCAGGCTGACTACTGAGGACAAACCCCTGTAAGGAGAATCAGTAAATGTGTCATTATTTAAGAAGCACAATGACCGTCGGTAAACAGTTATCTTTGCCAAGCAGCCCCTGTCTCTCCTTACAATGCGTGTACTGTGATCATTTCTGATTTTTTTCCCCTCCTGTGAAAGAAGCCCGGGTCTTTTAGTCTGGCCCCTGCCCACTTTCCCAGGGTGCGCCTGCCAAGACCCAAGTCACGCGTGAGCCTGCAGCAACCGCCCTCCGCGCCCCCCCTGCTGCCTGGTGCCTGCAGCATCCGCAGCAGCCAGAAACCCCACTCTGGGGCGCCGACGGGCTGCAGGGGCTCCTCCTGCAGAGTCCCTTACCTGCAGTGCCGCATGGCGCAGGCCGGTCGCCCACCTGCGCCGCATCCTTTCTTCGGTGCAATGGCTGCTGACGTCACCGGGAGGCGGGCCCACGCCGCCACGTAACGCCCTCGGGGCGAGGAGGGGAGGGAGGGAAGACCCTGGAAGTCACTGGAGGCGAAGAGCGAGTGACCGGGAAGCCTCGCTCTGCTCTCCTTTCAGGGCGGTGTGTTTGGTGTGGGCAGCTGGCCTAGCCTTCCACCAACTGTGGGAAACAAACAGCACACAGAAGGGGAGACCCAAATGACTCCAGGCTCCACGGAGGTAATAGGATTTCAATAAGGTGATTAGTAATGAAAGGAAATAATTTAGTCTTTTATTTTTAAAGTCTTTATCAAATGCAGTGGAGAACTAAATAAACAAACCTATTTTGTGCAAATCAAAATGACAGTTAAAATACAGAATGCATATACATATTTTGCATAGAGGGTCCATGTTTCAAACCGTATATCAAATACATTAATTTGAAGCATATACGTTGTGGAATGTAATACCAATTGCACTGATGAATAATGCTTGTAATTACTCTCAATACCTGCATTCCAATATCAACGTGTTTTTGCCGAAGAAAACAACAGTGACACCACGTAGTTATACTTCTTACTTGAACATTTGACTGTTCAAAGTAAAGTGCTAGTGCATGAGCATGGTTGTACTTGTGTCTGTTTTCCTAAATCTTCTGGTAAAGAATGTGATCTCTCAGACATGAAAGTTAATTCGCAATAACTCATTATTATACGTTTTCTAATTTTTATCACATTCTGCGGAAGTGAGTCTTCTATTACAGAAAATATGTACAATGTCAATATTTCTCATTCACAACTGAAATAGCCTTGCCTAGAGGGACTTAGAAAATTCCAACTGTGATCATTTCATAAATCTGAAATGGCATATTTCAGACTTAATAAGTGAAGATACCAACTTTCTTGCCAAACCACATAAACGTTTTTGAAATGTGAAAGAGCAAAAGCAGGAACTGTTTTTATTTGTATTCCAGTTTCATATAGTTTCCTTTCGTTTGAATTTAAATTGCAATTTTAACATCACCTTCGCTGGCGCCCCTGAAAGAGATGTGAAACGGGCTGTTTCACAAGCAGGCCAGGGTTATTACTTGCTTGCTATTTATTGCGGCAGCTTTCATGTCCTTCTATATTTAACCCCGGGCCCTTTTACCACCATCCCCTCCTGATTTAACCACATTTCTGTTCAGAAGGTCAGTCTCTAATTTGGGGCTAAATAACAGCCCTTGTCTCGCACAGCGATCGATTATTTTCAACTCGATTTGAAAAATCAACAAAGTGGCCGTACAGTATTCCAGGTCCTTCCTCTCATTTGTTTTTCTGAGTGATAAGCAACTTACCTTTTGCTTTCAGATTCCTGAGACATAAAATTTAAATGCTACCGAAATCCCATGCTCCAGTGGGTTGAGGGCCCACTAGAGACAGAAACTGACAAGCTCATTTTCCTGCCGGAGGCAGAAGCCGATTTCAGCCTTTGGCGCGTGGGGCGGGCCCCCACTACCCCGAGCCAAGAGCCAGGCTGCGAGCGTCACGTGCTCCGTGCAGCCACTCAGCCCTTCCCGGCAGGCTGGGTCACCTCGGCTCTGGAGGCCGGCCCTTCCAAGCCTCGTACAGTCGGTTCCTTCGGGTGCACAGAGAACCCCGCGTCCCCGACACGGGACGCGCTGCCCGCTGGGGTTGGGCTGCCGGGACTACGGTGGTGGGAGTTCCAAGAATCGACGGGAGCTGGGACGCGGGGCGGTCTATAAAATGCCCTCCGAGGTCCGAAGTGACTTGCTCTGTGTTCCCGCTTGGCGGAAATGACTCAAGCAGAGGCACCTTCCTCGTCGCGGGGCGAATTTTTTGCCAGTAGGTTAGTTTCACCTTCTCTTCTCCAGGTGATTGTTCAAGTGTGAAGAACATTACAGCAAACAGGCAATTCAGGAAAAGCCTAAAACTGGGGCGCACGGTTTTCAACAGAATGAGATCACTTCCAACATCCTCCACCTCCACCCATGAAATTGTCCTTTTGGCAAGGACTTAAAAAAAAGATTCTCCCCCCCCCCCCCCGCCATAAGAATGTAAATTGAACAATCTTCCTGGTGGGATGTTTAGCAATTCCTACCAAAAACCTTGCAAATATGCGCGGGTTGAAACATAGAGTGGGCCCGACAGCTATTGCTGTCATTTGCTCCAGGAACTAGCCGCATTAGGAAAAAAGAATCGTGAAAGGAAGAATTGCTGCAATATTATTTATGACCTCAAAGCACCAGCAGCAAGTTAAGTGGCCAGAAACAGAGGATAGGTTAGGTTTATAAGACATCGATACAACACAAGAATTAAAACAGATATGGTAATAGATACTTTTCGACATGGAAGGACATTCACCGTGTCTTAAATGAAAAAAAGCAAGCTCCAAAGCATTATGTGCTGAATGATCCGATGAATGTATGTAGGTGTTGAAGGGAAGCAGAAGATGCCACCCCCAAAATAGGCCACTTGGCATACTGATTATTTTGAATTAAAGTTACTTAAGAAACAGCCTGTGCAAATAAAAGACACTCTGACCTTCCTTGGTCCCCCCAAAGGCATGTGAAGGTACCCTGCCCCCCACCAGGTGGATAAAAGGCATCCTTATTGCGGAGACAGGAAATTCACCACCTGGAAGGCTGTATAAACAAACCTTGTTACTTGCACTAATTTGCTAGCCCAAGCCCAAACCCCTTTGTTTCTCCAATTCTACACAAACTTATGGTTTTCTTGTCTAGAAGGTATAAAAGCTGCCTGCGTTGGTGACTTCTTGGAGTCTCAGAATTCTATGGGCTCCCCTACCACAGGAAATTAAATTTGTTTCTCTCCTGTTAATCCATCTTATGTCAATTTAATTATTAGACCAGTCAAGAAACCTAGAAGGGAAGAAGGGAAGAGTTTCCCCCCCTACAGTTTAATATATTTATATCTACACAAATACTTTTGAACAGAGAAAACAACTGGGAAGCAAATTCACTAAAGTATCAACCTTAGTATTTCACTCATTAGTGAGATTAAGGGTATTTCTCATTTTCTTCTTTTTAGCTTAGCAGCATTTTCTAATTTTTCTACGATTAACATGCATTGCTTTGATAACAAGAAACAGCTATTGCTTTTTTTTTTAAGCACTGTAGGAGGCATGATCATGGATTATGTACATTTTGCTACTTTTTAACGCAGATTTCATTCCTTGAAGATTCTCAAATCTTAACTGCAAAGCCCGGAGAGAACAATTCCTAATCATCCTAGGTTATTCTGCTCATAAAAATCTTTAGGAAGGAAGATGGCAGCTCAGAACTGATGTTACCATTTCATCGTCCGCAGGTCCAGCCTTAATTTCTCTTCCATTTAAATTCACTTCTTATTCTGCTATGTGCGAAGACTGAAAGATAGCCGTTAAGATCCTTCCTGAAAAGATTCTTCAAACACTTACGTAATAACCTTTGAGCTTTAATTTCTCCATACTGGCGCCTTCTGCTTTCTTCACAGACTTCTACTTCTTAATCCCTTTGAATCGTTTACATTTTTTTTCCTCTTATCTGCTGCTGGTACATGGGACACTGTCTGGGGACAGTTTTGGCTGCCACACCTCGGGGCGGGGGGGGGGGGCCCTGGCATCTGGTGGGTGGAGGCCCGGGATGCTGCTCACCAACCTACAGTGCCCAGGACAGCCTTGCAACAGAGAAGGTTCCAGCCCAGAATATCACTAGTGCCGAAGCAGAGAAACCCTGCTTATACAGTATAATTTCATTCACTCAAATCTTCCATTTCCCAGGCTTTGTTTTTCTTTTTTTTTTTTGGCCGAGTCCCGCAGCATGAGGGATCTTAATCCCCCGGCCGACCAGGGATCAAACCCAGGCCCCCTGCAGTGGAAGCGCGGAGTCTTAACCACTGGACCTCCAGGGCAGGCCCTTCCCAGTCATTTTAAAGAGTTCACCATTGTATAACATGCTGGAAGCTCTGCTTCATTATAATCCCTTAAATGTGGTACTGCTGGCACGTGGGAAGTATGATTGCCTGTATCTTCATAGACTATTTCAGAACTGATGCACAGGAAGCTGCAAAGGGTGGTTATCTCTGGGGAGCGGAACCCAGTGACTAGGACACAGAGAGGGAAGGGAAGTTTTCGTAGACATGGAAGCACACTACATGGTAAAAAACAAAACAAAATAAAAAAAAACAACTGTCTCTGGGATACAGTGTTACACCAGAACCAACAATGTCTTCAAATGTTCTCAGACGCCATCTTGAAGTATTACATAACAACCACATTACAGTATTATTGTCTGTGCTATTTGTCAAGCTTCTGCAAGCCTCGATTTTCCCTTCTAGAAAGTGGGGAGCAGTAGAGGTAGTAAAAGGATCCACCACCTGGGGGCGTTTTGAGGCTTAAGTGAGGGCTCTGGAAAGAGTAAGCAGTGCTTTGCAGAGCCTTACTGCAGCCTGAGACGCAAGGAAAAATGTGTACCCCTATATCTGCTTATCAAAATACCTAGCATATTTTGAGCCAAGTGGAAAAAGTTATAAAGACTCACAATCTAACACACACACACCTATATATAAAGCCCCACGTGGCCCAGTTCATTTGCACACCATTGTCAACTCACATAAACCCACCCACGGGGAAAGCAGGGCATGTAACCCCTGGCCAGTTGGACATAATTATTCCCCTTACACAGTAATACAGGGTAAAATTGCACTGCTTCAATATGGTAGCCACTAGCCACAAGCTGCTATTCAAGTTTAAATTAATTTAAATTAATAAAATTTAAAATTCACGGACTTCCCTGATGGTCCAGGGGGTAAGACTCCGCACTCCCAATGCGGGGAGCCCAGGTTAAATCCCTGGTCGAGGAGCTGGGTCCCACATGCACGCCACAACTAAGACCTGGCACAGCCTAAATAAATAAATATTTTTTTAATTAAAAAATATTTTTAAAATAAATTTCAGTTCCTTAGTCACACTAGCCACATGTCAAGTGCCTGATCGCCACATGTGGCTAGTGGCTACTATATTTTAGTGCAGATATAAAACAATTCCATAATTGCAGATAGTTCTATTGGGCAGTGCTGCAAAGCGTTTCTTTTAAACTAATTCCATTGCAATAAAACAATTTGTGTTTATTACCCAGGGGATTCTGTCTGTAACTGCAGAGTAGGAAAAGCAATCTGGCCAGAGTGTCTGTTGGTGGGAAGGACGGAAAACCATAGATTCTAAAAGGCTGCATGCCTCTCGCCACAGGTCCCAGACACGATGTTTCCAAACCAAAAGACGTGCAGCCTCTGCCTTTGGATGCAACCAAGGGCCTGCAAATCTTGCTCCAAAATGAGGTGGCAGTGTCTGATCACTTGTTTCAAAGCAAAAATTGAGATGCGTGACAAGAAAATATTGTCACTCTACTTAACAGAGACAATAAATCTAAAAACAATGACTAACCCAGCAGTAACGAGTACTCCTGCCACCAAGAAACCAAGTCTCCCTGGAGAAATGACCATTTCCAGGTCACAAACATCTGGTCAAGTAGGGTAGTGTTACCAAACCAAACTTGGTCCCCTCACCCATAGAGCAGCAAAACCAATGTACTGACACTGGCTTGTGGTGAAGGAAAGCGCAGCGTTTGTTTCAAGGCCAAGGAAGAACTGGCGGCTTAGCTCAAAAGATCCAAGCTCCCCAGTGGCTTTCAGGGAAGGGTTTTTAAAGACAGTGTGAGCGAGAGGGTGACAGGGTTGTGATCAGCTAGCTCGTGCACAATTCTCTCATGGGTTGATGGTGAGGTAACAGGGTGATTTTAAAAATCAGGAATCTCGATCTCAACCTTCTGGTTCCAACTGGTCTGGGGTCTATGTGACCAGCATGCAATTAACTTCTTCCACCTGGTGGACGTTTTAGTGCCTGCAGACAACTGAAGGGTACAGCCCAGGGTATTATCTGTAGCCCCTGAGGAAGAACCAAAGGCCCTTGACCTTGTTTTATGGCTAAACTGTTATTCTAAGTCTTACTTGAATATTTTTTGTTTCTGTTTTTTTTTTTTCTTCTCTTATTAAATTTTTCTTTTTGGAACTCAGGGAAGGTCTAAGATGCTAAAGATTTTCTACACACAAGAGGTGGGCAGGGGACACAGGGCCTGGGCAAGTGTCTGTCCCTGGGAAAGCTCTGTAGGGTCCCGCTCCGTTTCAGTAGCAAGAAAGCCATCTCAGACTCCTGAGGACATCTAAAAAGGACCCAGCAGTCAACCAGCAGTCTGCCTCAGCTACAGAGGAGGGAATTTGAGCATTAATAAGGATAACCACTCCAATGGATTAAAGCACACCAAACATATTTAAATTTGTGTTAATAACGATACTAAAAAAAAAAAATCCATAAACAAATTGGTCACCACTGTAACAGTGCTGGGGAAACCATTATTTTCAAAACTGGTCAATAAAGAAAAAATTCAAGCATTTATCTTGCTTTTCCCATATAAACTGTACCACTGGATAACCAAATAGACTAGTAAGTTTCTCTTAATAAAAGCATTTCAAAGTAAATAATAATGTTTTAAAAATTGAGAGAACATCATCATTTTGCAACCCTTAGTGAATTAATGGATCGAGGTATTGATTATCAATAGTTGCAAACCCTATAAAAAGAAACATTATAAGCTACCTGATGGATGAAGATATGTCTTGCCACCCATCCCAGCCCCCAAAAAAGAAAGGAAAAAAACAAAAGGGAATCTGATCAAGCTTTTAGGTTCAACAACAGCTTTTTTCAGCATTTATTTTTAGGAAATAAAGTTCAGAGGAACATGTTAAACTACACCCAGGGATACAATGAGCCAAGTCCAGGCTGTGGGAGATCAGAAAACACACAAATTACAAAGGTGTGTGTGTGGTAGGGGGCGTGGGTCCTGTGAATTAAAAACCGACACAGTGCTCGCTTCGGCAGCACATATACTAAAAAAATTGGAACGATACAGAGAAGATTAGCATGGCCCCTGCACAAGGATGACACACAAATTCGTGAAGCGTTCCATAAAAAAAAAAAAAAAAAAAAAACCGACACAACTGCGCTGAGATGGCACTGTGCACCTATGAAGATGACAATGATCAAAATGACAAATGTTGGCCAGGAAGTGGAGAAATTGAAGCCCTTGTACACTGCTGGTAGGAATATAAAATGGGCAGCTGCTTTGGAAATAGTCTGGCAGTTCTCCAAATGGTTAAACATAGAATTACCATATGATCTAGAAATTCTACTTTTATGTATAGACCCAAGAGAAATAAAGACCTATGTCCACACAAAAACTTGTACACAAATGTACACAGCAACATTATCCCTATCAGCCAAAAAGTGGAAACAACCCAAATGGCCATCAACTGCCGAACAAATAAACACAATGTGGTCTATCTACACAAAGGAATATTACTCAGCAATAGAAAGGAGTGAAGTCCTGACACAGGCTACAATGTGGACGAGCCCAGAAGACATGATGCTGAGCGAACAAAGCCAGCACACATAGCATGTGATTCTATTTCCAGGAAACATCCAAAATAGGCAAATCCACAGAGAGAGAAAGATTAGCAGTTACCGGGGGTGGGCGGAGAAATGGGGTGACGGTTAACCGGCACAGCGTTTCTTTTTGGGGTGAGGAAAAAGTTTTACAATTGATTGTAGCATTTGCACTACGAACATACTAAACTCCGAATATACTAAAAACTGATGAATTACATGCTTTAAAAGGGTGAATTGTATGGTATGTGAATTCTATCTCAAGAAAGCTCCCCCTCCCCCCAAAACACCACAGACTTAAAAAAAAAATCCCAATAAACAGATATTTAGATTCTGTTCAGTTAAAAAAAAAAAAAAGGAATGATCTTGAGGCAAGTGAAAAGGTGAACCATGGATGATGAATGCCATTGAGGAGTTATTAAATGTTATGATGTGATAAGGATACTGTGTGTGTCTTTCTCTCTTAGCCATATGTACTGAAATGTTTCCAGCTCAACCAGAAAGGTGTATGGTATTTGCTTCAGAACTCGGGAAGGTGGGGCGGGCGGAGGTGTAGACCAAACAAGATGGGCCAAGAATGATCCATGTTGAAGGGGTAGGGGAGAGGGCTGCATGTGTCTTCATTGTACTATTCTATTTTCATACCTCTATTTTTTATGTTGAATACAATTATATACCTTTTAATATACTTAAGTCTCTAATTACATGTTTTTTAATCACACACATTTCCATTCTGTTCTTAAGGCAGGTTAGTTTAATTTTGTAGAAGAAATGCTTTCAAACAATACAAATGACACAATTAGAACAGTGATAGAAACAGAGATGAATACTGATTATAACTTATTCCCACAACAGAAAGTTACTTATTTCCGTGGTGACAATTACGTGAGCAGATGAAATGAAGACCGAATTCCCTTTTACTCATCACACTGTTTCTAAAGGACCCTGGTGGCAGACTTCGGATTGTCCAAGGCACGATTACGGGCAAACTTAAACATAAGAAAATACGCCTTAAGACGACTGGACTTCACTTTTCGGACATGTGGGATATTTTCCAGGGGTGGCAGTCTTAACTAGTCGGAAGCTGCACAATCGATCACGAAAGAGAAGCCAGTTAGGGTGCCTCGTGCCCTGCCTGCTGGCCTAGCCTCTGTCGCTGTCCACGTGCCACTTCCAGCACGGCCTGCGAGCAGCACGGACCCGTCACCTCCCTGTCCTTCATTGGCCTGGCTTTTCCTTCCTTTCTCACTATGGTCCCATTCAGGTGCGAAAGCAGACAGACGCGGGAGGGAGGCGGAGAAGCACAGGGGAAAGGCGCCAAAACACAGCACTCCTTGAACTGATACTAAAGCTGGGTCTGCATTTGTTTCTGGTGTGGCAAAGAAGCGATTTCTTTCTTTTTTTTTTTTTTTTTTTTAACTCTGGGGTGGGGAAGCATTCCAAACAGAAACCTGTGTCTAGTGGGCAGTGACATTTGAAAACCCTTGCGGGCTTTCCGTATTGGCACAGTGGGTTTTCCCACGTTGCTACTTTGTAGGGGTTAGCAGGAAAGCTACCTCAACCTTTCCACCCACTTAGAGCTTCAAGTGGCAGTGCCTAAACACAGGCCCGGCAACGCGGCCGGGGCTCTCCCATGTCTGGGGAGCCATGTACCTCAAACGCATATAACTTGCTCTCCACACACCCCAAAGTCCAGCGGCAGCCAACCCATCAATCTGAAGTTTCAACAGCTGGGGACAGAGAGGGCCTGCCACCAACCTGACCCGAGCAGCAACGCTGTCTCCTGGGGGTGTCACTTCTGGCAAGCACTCATGTGTTTTGTGTCTCTACCTCTGTTGTGGGTATATATGCAGAGAAATTAGCAAAAGAAAAAAGAGAAAAAACCGGGACTAGAGGCAGAAATACATAGCAAGAAGTGACAAGTGTGAAAAAGCACACAGTTTTCAGCCTTACCACCACAGACAACTTCACTGTCCATGATAGGTCACATATCAATGAAATGCTTTTACAAAATGCATTTTTAATAAATGTGAAAAGGAAGGTGGGTTATACAAGGGAGTGCTTACAGACCAAGGAGGAGAGATGCTGCTGACTAAGGGGGGAGGGGCACTTTCATGGGAGGGGCATAAAGACCCAGGAGGTGGGTTCCGTTTTCTCTTACATTTTGTGTGACTCACCTCATTTACTCCTCTGAGGCCTCATGAAGGAGAGTGCATTTCATATATAATAAATACATATTAGGCAAACTATAACATCTGGCATTTTAAAAGAATGGTATAGTTTTATTTCATAAAGAATTTCCCCCCCCCCAAAATTTTTTTCCTCATGAGCTAGTTCTAAGATTTCTTAAGAAATTTTGGCAAGACTCCAGCATGGGCGGGGGCCTTCTGAGGGAAAGCACATGCTCTCCTGTGAGTGACTCGCCTGGTAGCTGTAGTTCCCACAGAAGCTGGCTTCCTCAAGAAAGCGCCTTCAAATGTTATCATGTCCATGTCGTGACTGCTCTATCCATCAGCGGATCCAGTGACTCAGTGAAAACGCACCTTCCTTCTTCTATTTTCACTTTCCTGCAGGGCAGAGCAGCAGAGCAGTAGCTCCACCACTGCCCTCCTTGTCGGTCAGGATCAGATGGGGCGGACTGGAAAGGCAGGCGGGGCTGCCGAGGCCGGGTGAGGGTGGGCTGTGTGCCTGCCGGGGGCTCCGTGACCAGCCTCAGACCCGGGGTGGGCACGGAAACGTGCACGGAAACCAGGGGCTATGGGTGCCCAGCCCGCGCGGGAGACCAAGCTCCGCAAAGCGCACCCCGCACTGACTTAGGACTGAGCCCCTAAGGTGGCATCTTAACAGAACATAAAGGGTGCAAAAGTGTACACTATACATGATAAATGCACACAGGAGAAACGGGACGAGTGACGAGTTCAGCACATAGTGTTTGAATTTCCGATGTCAGAACACAAAACTGGCCCCAAAGATCCATTCTACCACATGGCAAATACTGAAGAACCAAGTTTCAGTCTTAAAATACATCTTAAAGTCAGTATTCTCCTTCAAGGAGGAAGAAAAGAACCATGAATAAATGACATGAATTTGCCTGAGTTTCTGTCTTCCACCCTTCAAGTCAAAGAAAACAGCATGGAAACTGTCGAATCTTCACACAACAGCTACTCTTTTATAAAATAACCTGTTTGAGATGTTAATTTAACAACAAGGAAAAGCCAAGCCCTGCTCCTGTCACTATCAAAAAATACGTATTTACAGACTTTCGAAAAAAAAATTGTATATTAATAACTTTGCACAAATATTTGAAAGACAATTTTAGCTAGACAATTTTAGAACTTCGCAGAAATAAAATAGGCAGATAAATACTTCATCAAACATCATCAACCGGCAGCAGAGATATGTTAGCCCGCGGTCTCGTGAAAAATGTTATCTTCTCCCTGGGAGGGCATGGAAAAAATTATGTTAGAAGGTGATATGCAGACACTGAAAGCTGGCAGGAAGCTCTCATATCAATGATGGTTTTCCTTGTTCAAAGAACAATCAGAATTTGAATTCCCATAATATATGTTTGTACACAAATTTTCAAAATTTTAATAGAATTTATGATACTCCTAGGAGGGCAGGGACTTACCTCCAGTGGCTGGAAGAGTGCCTGCTACATAGTAAGTGTTCATTCTTGTTCTATCAACAAATGAATACATTTTAAAAATATATCAATATATGAATTCTAAATCAAAACTGAAGGAAGTGGTTATAATATCTTGTGTTATTTTATGATAAGGACATAAAAATTACAGGTATAGAAAAAAACAAAGCTAAAAGTCAGGCACAAAGTAGTATGGATAGAACTGTGTTAACTGCGGCTGTATAAAAGAACAAAACCATGCAAAACTAATTTATGTCATTAGAATGCAACACAGTGTTTAAGGAAATTTGCAGAGTAATCTGGAAATGCTGATAATGTTTTGATTTCTGTCATGTTCAGTTTATGAGAACTCACTAAACTATCTTCGTAAGAAAAGAACATTTTTCTGAATATAGAGTATGCTTCACTCTAAATTTTAAAAAGCAAAGATAACACATACTGTACATATGTAAATTGCTGTTATTTATGATCATAAACATAAAAGATGTTACAAGAGCCGGTAAGTGAATTATGTTTATTAGATGAAATCAGTCATGAAAAAAATAACAGGTTAGGTAGTAACATGTGGTATGTTAACTCTTAATAAGCTGAATGCAAAATTAAACAAAAATGATCATACCTGGCCTTAATTAAAGCTCCACAGAAAATAAATCAGGAGAAAAATCGCACAATGCTAACAGCAGTGGGGATTCCAGCTTTGTTCTCGACTTCCTTGTGGGTCTCTCTCAATACTTACTTTACTCTTCATAATGACAAAGGTATGACAGTAAAAATCAAGCGCGAGAGTGAGGCCTGGGCTTCTCCCCACCTGAACGCCTGCACCCAGCTGGATGGGCTCTTTGAGGTTCCGCCCGCGCAGCTGGCACACCCCTTTGGAGGCCTTCTTCAGCGTCTTCTCAGCTGCCTGTTCTTGAATGGAAGTCAAGTTTGGTCTGTCTCGTCTGGAACAGCAACGCGGGGTGAACCAGACGGGTTTGCTTCCAGTTTTAAGGAAGAGCGATGGAAGCCCCTGCCAGCTCCGGGCACCGGGAGGCGAGAAAGGCCCGGCCGCCTGCCCCCTCCCCGCGTTGGCGGGCCGGGGCCTCACCTGCCTCTCGGCCTCCCGCAGCAGGCTCCGGAAGCGCTCGTCGCGCAGCAGCCAGGCCGGGGGCTCGGCGTGGCCGCGGAGCTGGGCGTCCTCCAGGCGCTGGCGCAGCTCGCGCAGGTCGCACAGCTCCTCGGTCAGCTGCCGCTGCCGCGTCCGCGACGCCTGGAGGTCCAGCTCCAGGTCCAGGGACGTGCGCGCCGCCAGCGCCGCCACGGAGGACCTGCAGGGCTGCGAGACCGCGGCCGTGAGCGCGCCCATCCCGCCCGCGCCCTTCCCGCAGCTTCTTCCCCGAGTGACCGACCCCACTGGAGAGAGACAGCCGCAGCGTGGCCCGACGCCAACACAACACGGATGTGGGCCACACGGGTTCAAACCTCCACTCCGGTAACGAGCCAGTGACAGCAAGCTGTCCGCTGTAATGACGACCTAGGCTTTGGCTAAAGCGCAGAGAAACAGACCCTCTCACACGGGGCAGGAGGGCGTCATCTTTCTCAAGTGCTACTTGACAATATAAGCAAGAGCCACAAAATGTTGTGTTTTCTTTGGTTCTGAAATTTCATTTGACTTGCACCTGAAAGGCACAGCTGATGATGTGCAAAAGCTTTATGACAGAAAAATTCCTAAATACCTGACAAGAGAAAAGTGATCAAATACATTATAAGGCCCGCAGAAAACGCAGCTACTGTAAAAAGATGAAAAATAGACCGACATGGCAAAATCTTAATGGCCTACTGTATAACGGGAAAAAAGCACATTATAAACCACGTTGAGGGGCTTTCTGGTTAAACACACACAAGCTGTCAAAAACGTTCCTCCCCAGGGAATTCCCTGGTAGTCCGATGTTTAGGACTCCCCGCTTCCAATGCTGGGCTGCAAATTCAATCCCTGGTCAGAGAACTACAACTGCAAGCCGTGCAGCGAGGCCGAACATCAACAACAACAACAAAAAACGCTCCTCCCCACACACGCCTGAAGTAAGCAAGTCTCCTGTTTTCAAGAAAGCTCTAAGACGAGAATAGAATTTTGTACACGGAGCTGAGAGCAGTACTTCCCACGCCACGGCTAACAACGCTGGGGAAGGCAGTTAGCGCAACAAAATCACAAGTCCACGAGCCTATCGGCGTTGTTGGGAGGACTGAATAACTGTATGCGTTTTACACACCCATAACACTATTTTGCACATATACAGAAGTTAAATGCAAATCTAAGTGACTTAATAAACACAAACTCATTTAAAAGCTCTCCTGAATTCATAGTAGAGCTCACTGGTTCCCAACCACGGGTGACTTGGGCCCTCCGGGGACATTTTTGGTCGTCACAACTGGGGGAGGGGGTGGTACCGGCAACTAGTGGGTCAAGGCCAGGGATGCAGCTCAACGGCCCACAGTGCACAGGACAGCCCCCAAAAAAGACAGACCTAGGCCAAAATGCCAACAGCATGGCTGCTGAGAAATACTTTTGTTGCTGAGTTATGTATTTTCTTATCATTCTCAGTCAGCGGCTACTCTAAATACAACCACCACAAGGAGATCTGGGAATTTCTTTTTCTTTCAGAGAATTTTTGCCCGGGAAAGTCAGGGAACCACTACCTTACAAATTAAAAGGAGCAAAACTGTGTAAACTGGCGTGACGTGGAGAAAAAATCCGGTGTATATAAAGGAAAACTGTAGAACAGTCCTATGTAGGAGAATGCGCCACGGTGAAAGACCCAAATTTTCTAAACTGTATATACTCCCTTGTCAAAAAAGAAAGAAGAATCTCTTATACAGAATGGCTGTTTATTAATTTATTATATTTTAAAATGTAAAGATCATGTATTATCTTAGATTATGACATTATCTTAGGAAATTAACAAATACTGGTAACATTGACATTATATACACTTTTAAAAATTATATCTAAGTAAACAAGGAAATAAACATATTACCTTTCAATTAATCTTACCTAAAATATTACCCCTTCCGGTTTGTAGAAATAACTCCCAGCGTACATACAGACGGCAGATTAGTCTACGTGGCACATACCTGCTTAGAGCGAAGGGTTCGTCTTTCCAAATTGTTTCGGACAAGGGGGGACTTGCGGGCCAGCATTGAACTGTCGCTGTCACTACGATAAAGCTACACGAAAAAGATGGCGGTTCAGAAACACTTCCTCAAGAGTTCAACATTCATTCTCTGTGTACTCTGAACTGGATTATTTTGGTTCTCGTGCAGGTACTCAAACAGTTACGACGTTTAGAGCTTTTACCAAGACTTTGGGTTTCGCGTACAAGAAAACCCCACACAAGAGTTTCAGGCCAAACAAAGACAAACCAAATAAGCAGACCAACCCCCGGCCCCACCCCTGCTTCAGGTCCATCAACCGAACCAGCTGAGGTTTTCCAGGCTAATCGCGCAACACAATTTCGGTCCTATCAATGCCAACTGCCACTTGGTACGGTGTGACACTCATGAAAACCCGCACTCTCCTCAGCGCTTTTCACTTTTTATCAGTCATTCTCATTTGCTGTGTTTCTAGCTTTGGCAAGAGCTGGGAAGAGTGGCGTTCCAGATAAGAGCCTCGTTCCTGGCAGGAGGACAAGACCACACCACTAACACCCACCCTGCCCGTCAAGGGAAAAGGCCTGTCTTTAAAAAGAAAAATAAATAATGCCGACTTCACGGGAGCCGAGACGTTACGGATTTCACTTGGCGGCAGGTTTTCATTTCAGGATCAACATGTATCTGTGTGAAAGCAAAGTCCTGGCCTTCACAGCCTTACTTTCCATGCCAGTGAACCCCAGATAGCAGGAAATGTTGCAGCACTGCACTTACGTGCCTCCCAGTCATCACAAACATATATAAAAACAGAAGCCTCTAGAAGCATCGCCGGTCAGTGCGTGTGCCTTTGTGCTGGGCGCAAAGCACAGTGCCGGGGCTGGAGGCCTGTCTCTGGGGAGGTGAAGGGCTTCCTCCTTCACCGCCCCGTCCTCCTCAGCAAGCAGGCGGGAGGCTGCTCCACAGGGGTTCGGCAGGAGCCTAGGATAAGGAAGGATGACCTTCGATCAGGCACCTCCAGCCGCGTGATGAAGCATCAGGCCCCACAGGGCCGCAGCCTGATGGGGCGGGAGTGCCCCGCCTGACCCTGGGCTGCCCGGGGCAGCGCGACCGGGACACCTCACTGCGTGGGGAGAGGAGCTGCAGGCCTCGCAAACGTGGCCACCCGGGCCCCAGCCCCTGTTGCTCCCTCCTGTGAGTAAAGGATTCCCTGCCCAAGAAAGATGGGCTCCCCGCTCAGCTCCTGGGCAGTGACCTGTAAGTCCCTAGAACGTTCTAAGTGTCTCTGTTTACCTGGGGACCTTGGCCCGGCCACACAGTCTCTGCTGACAATGTGAGGGGGGCCCTGGGCCACCAGCTTGACCCTGGAGGGGCTGCAGCCGAAGGCCAGCCACGCCGGCCACCAGCTGTGCCCCGTGACCACCCCTACAAAACCCCTGGGCACCAAGCCTCGGGTAAGCGTCCCTGGTCGGCTGTGCTCCGGGCACGCTGCCACTGCTCCGGGAAGTGAGAGCTGCCGCACAACTCCGCTGCGGGAGAAGGGTTGGAAGTTCCACCACGTCTGTCCGGAGCGCTGGCCGACGCCTCTTCCCTCTGCGCGTCGGTCTGCACCCCTTCCCTGCGGCGCACCATCATCGTGGATACGACGGCTTTTCTGAGTTCCGTGAGTCCTAGCCAATTTCTGAGCCTGAGGGTGGGCCTGGAGACCCCTCAGTGTCTCCCACGGAGGCCTGAGGGTCTGCCTCTCTCATATGATCAAACTCTGGCTTTGCCCTAATGCAGCGGCCCCTTGGTAGCCCTTTCAAGGGAAGATGCTTTCTCCAACGAGCCCTGTCAGAGGAGCGGGAGGGTCAAAGCTCTGCTCGAGCCAAACGGCGCCCCAGTCTGCTGCGTCGTGAGCACTTATCCTCAACAGCGCCTCGTCTCTGCTAGTCCGAGCCGTCACTGTCACACGGCCACGGCCGGCCAACCTCCAACCTGCTGTCCTGTCTCCACGGACCACAGCAGGTGGGGTCTCCCCCTCCACCTGTCTCAGAGTTCTCAACCCTGCGTGCAGGTGAGGATCTGCCGGGAGCTCCAACCCTCTGCTGCCCAGCCCCACCCGCGACCGATGAAGAATCCTTCCAGGCAGGTGGCAAAGGACTCCCGACTTACTCTGCAAACGTACTGGCTTCGCGCTCCGGGCGAAAAAGTCTGGGAACGGACAACGGGGCTGCTCCGCGTGAAGGGCGAGCCGCGGGCCCTGCGGCCGGGCCTCTCCTCCGGCAGACTCGCCACCTCTTCCGGGAAGAGATCTTCTGTGTTGGTTTCCTTATCAACCTAGATAGTAATTTATTGTTTACCACGACTCTTTCTAGAACACAAGCATTAAATTAGTGGAGTCACCAAACAACCTTGCCATTTCCATTGGAGCTCTAACTGGCATTTCACATTTAATGAGTCTAAACGTGAATTTCTGTACTCTACCAAAAGTTTTTCATTTGTTCACGCAAAAAAATCTTAGTGTCATCCTGGACTCCTGTCTTTCTCTCACACTCCATTATCTAGACTAAAAGAAACTGCGTTGGCACAATTTTCAGAATTACAAGTATTTTGCACATGCATGAACCTAGAGCTTATTAGGCTTAGTGAAATAAGTCACACAGAGGAAGACAAATGCTGTACGGATTCACCTATATGTGGAATCTAAAAACACAACATAACTGAACAAACCTAACAAAACAGCAGCAGAGTCATAAATCCAGAGAACAAACAGGGGATTGTCAGACGGGAGACAGGTGATGGGAAGAAAGAAATAGGTGAGGGAGATTAAGAGGTACAAACTTACAATCACAAAACAAATGAATCACAGGTATGAATATACAGGGTGGGGAACGGAGCCAATACCTGCACACTATCTTTGTGTCGTGACAGATGTTAACTCGACTTACTGTGGAGATCACTCTGACATGTACAGAAGTATGTTGTATAACAGGGACTAACAAAGTGTTGTAGGTCAGTTATATTTCAAAAACCAACAAGCTCACTGAAAACAGACAAGATCTGTGGTTACCAGAGGTGGGGATTGGGGGAGGGGGAATTCAATGAAGGCAGTCAAAAGGTACAAACTTCCAGTTACAAGATAAACAACTACTAAGCATGTATGTACAGCATGATAAATAGAATGAACACTGCTGTATGTTATATATGAAAGTGGTCAAGAGCGTAAATTCTAAGAGTTTTCATTACAGGAAAAATATTTTTTTCTATTTCTGTAATTTTGTATCTATGTGAGATGATGGATGGTCACTAAACTTACTCTGGTATCATTCTAACATATATGTAAGTCCAACTATTATGATGTATACTTTAAACCTACACAGTGTTTATGTCAATTATATCTCAATAAAGTGACGAGAGAAAAAATTAGGCATTTTTTGACCCCTTGTCACCAACCCTTCATCCAAGTCACCATCATCTCCTACTCAGCACATTAGTGCTACACACTTCTCATTGCCCTGCCTGATTCCATGCCTACCCTCCCCTTGAGTCAATTCTTAGTGCAATTATGGAGATCCCAGTAAAACTGAAGTACAATCACGTCGCCCCTGGGCTCAAAACTACTCCTCAATTTCCTACCCCTTTCAGAAAAAAAACAAGAGTCCTGAGTGGACCCTACATAATTTGGCCCCTTCACTAACTCTGCTCTCAGCTGTGACAACTGCTTCTGCTCATCACCCCAGCCCGTGCTCCTTGCTATTCTCTGACCATATTAGGCCTTCCACCTCAGTGCCTCAGTGCCTCATGCTCTTCCCCAGATCCTGCACTTCCTTCCTTAAGGTCTCTACTCAAAATTCACCTCAGAGATGCCTCAAAATGACCACCATTCCTAAAAATCTAAACCCTCATGATATTATTTGTTCGTTAGCCTCTCTGTTAAAATGCTTTCTTAAATCAGGGTGATTTTGCGAAAATGCTGAACTAGGAAGCTCTAAGTCCTGGTTTCTTCATGGAAACATCAAAAAACACTCAACTATACCTCAAAACAAAACAAAACCATACACTGCTGAATAGACCCTCTGCAAAGAATCGCAGTCTTTAGCAAGCAAATGAATGAAGAAAAATGATAAAATATTCAAAGTGAAAAAATATTCAAGTGGTAGGAAAGTTTACAGCATTTCATTTTTTACTAACCCTTGACCATGGTCTTTTAACTTAGAGGAGACAGCAGCCTAGTTCCCAATTCCCTCCCTTAAACTAGAAAAAGTAGGGTAGACCCTACTTGTAACATTTTTACATGTTAGGGAGCTAAAGGTTTGGACTAGTTTTGCCTCACTTGAATCTCAGGTGCAGGAGAAGCAGCATGGCCCATCTTAGTCATAGAAAAGGATCAGAAGCAGCAGGCGGGACTCCTGAAAGCTGCTGCTGGACTGACCTACTGGTATAAACATACAATAGACCACAAAAAGCCCTACAATAAGCTGGGTACACACAATCTGGAAAATTGAGCCTTCAAAAATTGAGCTATTTATATAGGGGAATTGAGAAAGCAGAAAGCAGGGTCAGGCAACACACGCTGAAGGAAAGACTCAACACACACTGACGGAAAAAACTGGGGAGGTCATAAGCTTTCACTTCAAGGTGATGTCAAGGCTCACAGTCTGCAAAATCTGGGAAAAGTGCCTGTTTTTTCAAATGTGCAATTTTCAACAACAACCAAAAAAAATCACAAGGCATAGAAAGAAACATGGAAAGATGGCCCATTCAAAGGAAGCAAATAAAGCAACAGAAATCATCTCAAAGCAAGCACAGACAACAAACCTACGATTTCATATAATTGTATTAGGTATGTCCAAAGAGCAAAAGGAAAAAAACATGGACAAAAAATAAGGAAATCAGGAAACAATATATGAATAAAATAATAATGATGATAATGAGTAAAAGATATAAATTACTTTCTAAAAAAGCAAAGCTGGAGGTGAAAAAAATAAAACAAGTGAATGAAGAAATTCACTAAAGAGGTAAAATGACATATTTAACTAGATATAAAAACAAGAGGCAAACTGGAAGACAGGACAACTGAAAAGAAGGAATCCAGCAAACAAAGAAAAAGGACTGAAGGAAAGTGAACACGGCCCATAGGATCTATAGGACACTGTGTCAGTGGACCATTATGGGATCCTTATAAGGAGAAAAGAGAAAGTAGTAGAAAGATTTTTTTGAAGATATAGGAAGACTTTCCACATTTGACAAAATAGACATATAAATACAAGAAGCTTCACAACTACAAGTAGGATAAACTCAGGGTGACCCACAACAAGACACATTAGTATCAAACTGAACAAAGATAATGATGTAACACTGAAAGCAGCAAGAGAGAAATTCCTGGACACATTTAAGGAAACCACAGTAAGATGATAAGGAGAAGCGTGGAGGACACAGGCAATTAGAAAAGTTGTCTGAGGACGTTTCTTTCCTAGGACTGGGCTTGCTTTGATTCCTGTTACCAGTATATACAGCTGCCTTTAAACGTCTTAATATAACTAAATTCTCACCCTGGTTCTTTTCTGGACCGTATTTTCTGTTATATTCATCTGCCTATAACCTCTTATTCCTGGCTGACAGCAGGACTGCAGACCCCCTGCGGCTCTAACATACTGTGGCAGCAGCCCTGATATATGTGGCCTCAAAGCTGATATCCAAACTATACCATTAGTGGTGTGAGTCTGGCAAGACAAGAACCAGCCCTTACGGTAGTCCCCAGGTAAGGCAGAACACTGTAAGCAGGTTCCACTCATTACCTTTGCCTGAGAGAAGAAATGAGAATTGGCATTTTCTTCCCAAACACGCTGTGCTACATTGGAAAGGGTCTGGGGTAAAGGTGAGCGAAATGGCATGAAATTTCCTTCTGTTTTGAATGCAGCCTTTCTTGATTAGACATGTACTTGGTTCTTAACTCATTTCTAAAGTTCTTATAAACTATTTTGACCTGTATATTATATATTTGATGTTTCCATGGGGGAAGAGAGCCTAGAGTTTCCTCGTCTGCCATCTTGTTGATTTCTCACTCTGAGGATTATTATCAGTGGCTCTGGTACACGACTGAAGTGAAGTTGGTGTCAATTCAAATTAGGTTGTTGTAACTTTAGGATCCTACATGTAATCCCCATGATAACCACACACACAAAAAAACCTATCACATATACATACAGGGAAATGAGAAGGGATACGAAACATGTCAAACAACCAAAAAATCAACTAAATGTAAAAGAAAGAGGAAATGGAGGAAACGATGGGCAAAACAACCTGTAAGATACAGGGAAAACAAGTAACAACACAGCAACAGAAAGCGTCCTTGTAAGAAATTACTTTAAATGTAAAGAGACTAAACTCCCCAAAGACAGGCACTGACAGAACAGATAACACAGAAACCAACAACATATTGTTCAGGAGACCCATTTTTGATCTAAAGACACAGATAGCTTGAAAGTAAAAGAAAAAATATTCTGTGGAAATAGTAACCAGAAGAAGAGAGAAGGGAGACTATACAAGCCAAAAACCATTACAGAATGCAAAGATTGATATATATGTCAATTTAATATTGACATATTGATGAAAAGTCTATTGATAAAAATGTCAATTCCTCAGAAAAATTTAACAATTATAAATACATTTGAACCAAACGTAAGAGCTCTATAATATGTGAAGCAAACATTAATATGAGGTTTGCTATGGATTTTCAATACATGGACTTTAATATGTTGAGGGATTTTATTTCTACTTAAGTCCTTGAGTGTTTTGACAATGACGGTGGTCAAATCATTTTTTCTTCAGGTGTTAGTTTGCCACAGCTGCTCTTAAAAAGCACCACAGTGTCTGCTCTTACATTTTGGGGTAGGTTGCCTCTTTCCTCTTCATTTATTTGGTCTTGTAGGTTTTTACCCTGCTCCTTCATCTGTGACATAATTTTTTGCCGTCTCTCTTTTTTTTTTAATTTAACGAGTGGGATTGTGTTCCTGTCTTACTGGTTGGTTGGCCTGAGGCTTCCAGCACTGGAGTTTGTAGGCTATCGGGTAAAGCTGTCTTGGTGCTGAGATGAGGAACTCCATGAGACCTCACTCTGATGAATATTCCCTGGGGTCTGAGGTTCTCTGTTGGTGGGAATGTAAATTGATATAACCACTATGGAGAACAATACGCAGGTTCCTTAAAAAACTAAAAATAGAACCACCATACGACCCAACAATCCCACCACTGGGCGTATACCGTGAGAAAACCCTAATTCAAAAAGAGGCATGTACCACAATGTTCACTGCAGCTCTGTTTACAATAGCCAGGACACGGAAACAACCTAAGTGTCCACTGACAGACGAAGGGATAAAGCAGGTGTGGCACATATATAGAGTGGAATATTCCTCAGCCATAAAACGAAACGAAACTGAGTTACTTGTAGTGAGGTGGATGGACCTAGAGTCTGTCATACAAAGTAAAGTAAGTCAGAAAGAGAGAAACAAATACCCGTATGCTAACACATATATATGGAATCTAAAAAAAAAGGCTCTGAAGAACCTAGGGGCAGGACAGGAATAAAGACGCAGACGCAGAGGATGGACTTGAGGACATGGGGAGCGGGAAGGGTGAGCTGGGACAAAGTGAGAGAGAGGCGTGGACTTATATATACACTACCAAATGCAAAACAGATAGCTAGTGGGAAGCAGTCGCATAGCACAGGGAGATCAGCTCCCTGCTTTGTGACCACCTAGAAGGGTGGAGTAGAAAGGGTGGGAGGGAGACGCAAGAGGGAGGGGATATGCGGATGTATGCACACATATAGCTGATTCACTTTGTTATACAGCAGAAGCTAACACAACAATGTAAAGCAATTATACTCCAATAAAGATCTATTAAAAAAATACCACAGACTAGGGAGATTAAACAACAGAAAAGTATTTTTTCACAATTATGGAACTCAAGTTCTAGGTCAGGAGGGCTGTCAGCAGGGTTGATTTCTATTTTATTTATGTCTGGTTTAATCATTATTTCCTTCCTTGTGTTAGTTGTCATTTATTTGCTCCTCTTTTCTAGTTCTTTAAGTTGTAAGGTTTTGGTTTGTTGATTTGAGATATTTCTTCCTTTGTAAGGTAAGAGTTTATAGCCATTAATTTCCGTCTTAGTAGACAGGAGGAAAACTTGCCACAACGTGGCAATGATGTTCTAGATATGACACCAAAAGCACAGGCCACAAAAGTAAAAAGGGCACAATCAACAGACCTCAAAGACAACCCACTGAATGGGAGAAAATATACCCAAATCTGGTATCCAGTAAAGAATTAATATCCAAAGTACCTGAAGAACTCCTACAAGTCAAAAACAAACAAATCTGATTTTAAAACTGGCAAAGAACTTAAAGAAGATATACAAATAGCCATTAAACTACATGAAAATATGATCACACTATGAATCCCTAGGGAAATAAAAAGCAAATCCACAACGAATACTACTTTACATCCACTAGGATAATTATTGTGAAAGAAGCAGAAAATAACAAGTTTTGGCAAAGACTGGGAGAAAATGGAACTTCAAGTGCACTGCTCACAGGAATGCAAAATTGTGCAGCCACTGTAGAAGAAAATATGATGGATTCTTAAAACATTTACTGTTGAATTACCATATGATGACCCATTTTTATCTCTAGGTATATACCCAAAAGAAATGAAAGCAGGGACTGAAACAGATATTTGTATAACAATTTTCTAGCAACATTATTCATCATAGCCAAAAGATGGATGCAACTCAAGTGTACATCGACAGATGAATGTATAAACAAAATGTGTTACATATGTACAGAGGAATATTGTTCAGCCTTAAAAAGAAAGGAAATTCTGATGCAACCAACATGGATGAACGCTGAAGACATATGCTAAGTGAAATAATTCAGACACAAAATGATAAATATTGTATGACCGCATTTATAGGAGGTAGCCAAACTAGGCAATCTCATAGAAACAGAAAGTGGAACAGTGTTTACTAAGACCTGGTTTGGGAAGAACTGGGAGTTACTATTCAATGGTTACAGAGTTTCAGTTTGAGATGATGGAAAAGTTCTGGAAATGTAATGGCAATGACTGTACAACATTATGAACGTACTTAATGCCACTAAATTATACACCTGAAAGGGTTAAATAGGTAAATTTTATATTTGCCACAATAAAAAACTTAATAAAGCTTTAAAAGCTCAAAAGAATCAGTATTATACTTTACTGATTTATTTGGTCTCTTGCATGCATGCTCTTGAAAGCAGGGCTGTTTCTTTTCTGTGCTGTTGCATGTGCAATCGGTGGTACATAACAGGTGTTCAATAAATACTTGAGGAAAGAATAGATATGGAGAGTAGGTACTGGTATCTACAAAAATTAAAGAAAACTATATATTGTCCCTGCTATCAATAAATGTATCATCCATTGAGCAGATCAGTTACACGCATTAAATACCTGAAGAATTCCAAAGAAACATGAAAACAATATGCAACAGTGTAGTATTGACTGTAATATGTAAATACTCACGGAATTCAGGATGAATTACTACGGGAAAATCATCAAGAAGAAAATCTGAGTAATGTGTGACATAAAAGGAAAAAGAATGCAGTCTGAAATGGCATAGAGTGGGCACAAAGCAAATGTAAAAATTCAGGAGAAAACTTTAAAGTGGCACCAAAAAGACTAGGGGGTTGGGGGAAGCCATAAAAAGCCTATTAGCTAATAGCAGGTCTATTTAGCTAATAGCTAAATAGATCTATTTAGCTATTAGCAGGTCTGCAAGTTAGGGTAAAGTACCTAGGTTTGCACCGATGAGTCAGAAAAAAGATACAGCATCCTAAGCAAAGCGATGACCTAAGGGAAAGATGTTTAAGGGAATCAATCTGAGGCTGAAATGAAAAATAAACTAATGTGGGTGGAAAATAAAGGCAATTTATGCAAAAAGTTCCCATAATGATCCGTTAAAGATATACTGAAGCCTATGGATCCTCTCCCCAAGAAAAAAATCCATATACTTTGTTTGGCATATGATTATCAGGTTGAGGACCTCAGACCTAGGCTAAAGAACTGGCTGTGAAAAGAGAATGGCATGATTAAATCTAGGAGTTTACAATAAAGTAATGTAAAAAAAACTTAAAATCAGACACTTGTACTATGGATCCATTCACATAAATCAAATAGGACTAAAATTGACCGATATTTTGATTTTTAGATCTATAAACTGTTTGCTCTCTAGGGACATGGTTTCCTAGGACTGCTTCAGGATTTTTAGCAAAGACTGAAACTCACAACTTCATGTTTTCTTTTAAAAGCATAAAACTAGCATCAAAATAAATGACAGTGTTGGATTATGATACAGACGACAGGAAAACAAAGCTGTGATTCCAAACTTATAACAAAAAATTTACTTTTAAAAATTAAGGGGGACGATCTCCCCCCAAGACACTTATTAACTACAAGGGAAAAATATTAATTTTATTGTGGAGAAACGCTGACAGACGTCATTTTAACAACATAAATAAAGCTGACTTCTTTAGCAGTATAGCAAATTCACAACATGTGTCTCCTGATAGTATACATATGACTCAACGTCACTTCTAGATATTTCTGCCAAAAACACAAACCTGAATCTAATGAGGAAAAATCAGACAAAGCCACATGGAGGGACATCCCACAAAATAATGGGCCTGAATTTGTCAAACATGTTAAGGTCGTAAAAGACAAAAATGTTCCAGAATAATGAAGATAAAGGGACTTGAGAGGTAAAAGCAAAGCATAAACCTTTATTGGAACCTTGACAAAATTTTTTTTCTTTTTCTTTAAACCACATTTGTGTTTCAATTGGTTAAATTTAAATATGTCTATAGATTTGAAAATAGTACTAATTACTTAATTTTCTGATTTTGATTACTGTGGTAATGAGGCAGAATCATTGTTTTTAGGAAAATACACTGAAGAATTTGACTGGAAAAGGGTATGGTATCTATAAGGTATTCTCAAATCAGAAAAGAAATTATATCATGTTAAGTAAATGGAACACTTGATTGTTAACTGGATCCCAAATAAACAACAAAAGAAACAAACCAAAATGCAACTAAATAATAAACAAATAGGACTTCAAAGGAAATACCTAACTTTTTAAAAATACTTATGAAGCTGTGGACTAAGGATGCCACCTGCCATATCAGTGAACAACAGCCATCAGCCACTACAGCTGCCCCCAGTGCTGAGCCCTGAGGGAACTCAAGATAAAAACAGGAAGCCCACCATCAAGCCCTCAGCCACTACAGCCGCCCCCGATGGTGCACCCAGAGGGGACTCAGGATGGGAAAGAACATGATTCTGACCCTAGATAGCTAAGGTGCATATCAAAGGAATGCTTTCAGTGAGCCCAGACTCCTGTATGTTCCCCTATGTAGAAAAGTGCTGCATTCACTCACTTGAGATGTCCGGTTTTCTATAATTAACTTGCAGCAGTGGTGGAGGCAAGTGCTTGTACTGTGCAACCATCCCTATGCGGAAACCCACTCATTTTAACGAAAGCTTGCTCTGCTGGGAGCACGGATAAGTTCTGAGCATTGTGGTGGTTTTACACTACCAGAGGGAAAACCCAAGACACGTAAAAGGAGCTAAAACGACTTTAGGGCAAAATCCCGGAGGAGTTAGACTCACAAGCAGCACACTGGCCCACCCCACAATTTCACTAGAAAATTTTATCCCCAACAAATTCAACTTTAAAATGGGAAACAGATACTCTCAAACAGAGAAACATGGCGTGTCAGAAAGCCAGCCTCCACGCTAACACTCTAGCCAGATTCACGTGCAATACGTATGGAGCTCACGCTTGCAAGGACCAACCGAATTAGGGCAATTACACTAAGAGATCTCAACCTTAAATGGCCCAATTGGGTCTGTGTTGACATTTGAAAACCGGGGGATTTTTTTTTGCATATGCAGGTAGAAAAAGATCAAACAGAAATGGAATGCTTATCTCAATTGGTATTTAGAAGCTTCTAAAAGGGGAAATGATAAAGTAACTTCTTCGCAAAAAATCAACAAAAGGTTGCTCAAAATGATACTAGAATTTTTAAAAGCCACTAGCGTTAACCTTGTCTCTCACTCCGTTCCTTCTTTATATCCTCCTTTATCCGAACTGCCTAACCCAGACGCGCTCTCTCTCTCTTCCACCAACCCTTTCTCCTGCTGCTTCCCCTTCCCCGGGAAAGGAAGACATAAGATCAGAAGTACTCATAGCTCCCTTGAAGGAGAAACCTATTACAGGAAGAGGTGAACTGTGCTCTGCACTTACTTACACATCCTGGACCCGAGCAGAACTTAGTTTAGCTAAGGACTTTCTCGAATGTAGTCAAGATCCATTGGGATTTGCTAAGGAATTTGAGCTAATCGTCCAAACCTATGAGCTACGGTTTTCCAATTTGTATCAAGTAATACAGCTATTAGTTTCTAAAAGTCAAACGAAGGAATAAGTAGAGAAAGCAGGATGGAGAGACCCCTTAACAAATTTTAATTTATACAACCCACAGGCTCAAGGTGAATGCAAGGAGTTAGCTCACAAATTACTCAGAATTATCACAGAGCTTTTTCCAAAAACTGCCGACTGGTCAAAGATTCAGCAAGTAAACAAACACGAGATGAATCAATCCTGGATCACCATGAGAGGTTCAAGGAAACTTTTAAACAATATTACGGCATGACACCCGAATCATTCTTTAACCACCAAGATGATTCTTTGCTTAACTCCATCTTTTTAGAAGGTCTGGATGAGGAATCGGCTGCTCTAAACGACACGATTTAGGCATGTTAATCATTTAGACATGATTTGTCTGTATCACATACAAATGCCCTTGTCATGCTGGCTGACCAACTTTTCAAAAGTACTAAAAAGAAAAAGATGCCTCTATAAAAATTATGAACATTCAGTTGCAACAATTAAATAATCAACATCAGTCTAAAGTTAACCCAACCCTATTCAATCCGCGACTGGTAAATTCTGAAATTTGCTTTTACTGAACAACACCGGGTCATTACTGGGGAAACTGCAAGACAAGAAAAGAGAGACCTAGAAGGGAAACCAGATACAGACTGTAATTTCAAGTTAAACAAGAGTAAGGCTGATCTGAGGGAACCTTCTCCTCTCTAACACCCTGGAAGAAATACAAATGATTATATGAGGAGAAAACAATTAAAGCAGTAATAGATACAGGAGCTACCTTTTACATTTTGAACCCTATCAAAATTAAAGGCTCTCTCTCTCTAACACCTCAGGACAGATGGTAGGGGTTTCTAATGGAAATATTAAGAGGCTCAGATCATTACCTTTAGAATTATAACTAGGAGAACTTAAACAAAGGAACTCCTTTTTCCTAGTAGAATATACCCCTATGAACCTGAAAGGTATAGATTTATTAGGAACTTATGATGCTCATATTTCTTTTACTGTTAAGGGAGAAATGGTTTTAGCCCTAAAAGATTACTCAGAGTTCTTCATCATATAATGTTTGTGACTGAGAGTGATGCTGAACAAGAAACTGCCAGGCTTAGTACCTGAAGAATTGGGGTCACTTGATCCTACTGACATAGGGAAAATACATCTGCAGCAGCCATTAAAATTAACGCAGACCAAAATAAACCCCTGTCCAATATCAGTCAATACCTATCGAGGCGGGAAGCCACAGAAGAAACAGAACTTTTGATATCAGCTTACATTAAGAAAGGGCTTACTGTGCCTTACACTAGCCCTGGTGACACTGCCATTCTGCTAGTTAAAAATCGAATGGCAAGAAAATTGAAATCGTATCAAGCATCTTTTCCGACCACAACGCTATGAGGCTAGATATCAATTACAGGAAAAGATCTGTAAAAAATACAAACACATGGAGGCTAAACAATACACTACTTAATAACGAAGTCATCACTGAAGAAATCAAAGAGGAAATAAAAAATACTGAGAAACAAATGACAATGGAGACACGATGACCCAAAACCTATGGGATGTAGCAAGGGCAGTTCTAAGAAGGAAGTTTGTAGCAATACAATCCTACCTTAAGAAACAGGAAACGTCTCGAATAACAACCTAACCATGCACCTAAAGCAATTAGAGAAAGAAGAACAAAAAAAACCCCAAAGTTAGCAGAAGGAAAGAAATAATGAAGATCTGATCAGAAATAAGTTAAAAAGAAATGAAGGAAACGATAGCAAAGATCAATAAAACTAAAAGCTGGTTCTTTGAGAAGATAAACAAAATAGATAAACCATTAGCCAGGCTCATCAAGAAAAAAAGGGAGAAGACTCAATCAATAGAATTAGAAATGAAAAAGGGGAAGTAACAACTGACACTGCAGAAATACAAAAGATCATGAGAGATTACTACAAGCAACTCTATGCCAATAAAATGGACAACTGGAAGAAGCAGACAAATTCTTAGAAATGCACAACCTGCCAAGACTGAATCAGGAAGAAATAGAAAATATGAAGAGGCCAATCACAAGCACTGAAATTGAAACTGTGATTAAAAATCTTCCAACAAACAAAAGCCCAGGACCAGATGGCTTCACAGGCGAATTCTTTCAAACATTTAGAGAAGAGCTAACACCTATCCTTCTCAAACTCTTCCAAAATATAGCAGAGGGAGGAACACTCCCAATCTCATTCTATGAGGCCACCATCACCCTGATACCAAAAGCAGACAAAGATGTCACAAAGAAAGAAAACTACAGGCCAATATCACTGATGAACATAGATGCAAAAATCCTCAACAAAATACTAGCAAAGAGAATGCAACAGCACATTAAAAGGATCATACACCATGATCAAGTGGGATTTATTCCAGGAATGCAAGGATTCTTCAATATACGCAAATCAATCAACGTGATACCCCATATTAACAAACTGAAGGAGAAAAACCATATGGTCATCTCAATAGATGCAGAGAAAACTTTCGACAAAATTCAACACCCATTTATGATAAAAACCCTGCAGAAAGTAGGCATAGAGGAAACTTTCCTCAACATAATAAAGGCCATATATGACAAACCCACAGCCAATGTCGTCCTTAACGGCGAAAAACCCAAAGCATTTCCACTAACATCAGGAACAAGACAAGGTTGCCCACTCTCACCACTTTTATCCAACATAGTTTTGGAAGTTTTAGCCACAGCAATCAGAGAAGAAAAGGAAATGAAAGGAATCCAAATTAGAAAAGAAGTAAAGCTGTCACTGTTTGCAGATGACATGATACTATACACAGAGAATCCTAAAGATGCTACCAGAAATCTACTAGGGCTAACCAATGAATTTGGTAAAGTAGCAGAATACAAAATTTAATGCATAGAAATATCTGGCATTCCTATACACTAATGATGAAAAATCTTAAGGTGAAATCAAGAAAACATTCCCACTTATCACTGCAACAAAAAGAATAAAATACCTAGGAATAAACCTACCTACAGAGACAAAAGACCTGTATGCAGAAAATTATAAGACACTGATGAAAGAAATTAAAGATGATACAAATAGATGGAGAGATATACCATGTCCTTGGATTGGAAGAATCAACATTGTGAAAATGACTCTACTACCCAAAGCAATTACAGATTCAATGCAATCCCTATCAAACTACCACTGGCATTTTTCACAGAACTAGAACTAAACATTTCACAATTTGTATGGAAACACCAAAGACCCCGAATAGCCAAAGCAATATTGAGAAAGAAAAACGGAGCTGGAGGAATCAGGCTCCCTGACTTCAAACTATACAACAAAGCTACAGTAATCAAAACAGTATGGTCCTGGCAAAAAAACAGAAATATAGATCAATGGAACAGGATAGAAAGTCCAGAGATAAACCCACGCACATATGGACACCTTATCTTTGATAAAGGAGGCAGGAATGTACAGTGGAGAAAGGACAGCCTCTTCAATAAGTGGTGCTGGGAAAACTGCACAGGTACATGTAAAAGTATGAGATTAGATCACTCCCTAACACCATATACAAAAATAAGCTCAAAATGGATTAAAGACCTAAATGTAAGGCCAGAAACTATCAACATCATAGAGGAAAACGTAGGCAGAACACTCTATGACATAAATCACAACAAGATCCTTTTTGACCCACCTCCTAGAGAAATGGAAATAAAAACATAAGCAAATGGGACTTAAGGAAACTTCAAAGCTTTTTCACAGCAAAGGAAACCATAAACAAGACCAAAAGACAACCCTCAGAATGGGAGAAAATATTTGCAAATGAAGCAACTGACAAAGGATTAATCTCCAAAATTTATAAGCAGCTCATGCTGCTCAATAACAAAACAACAAACAACCCAATCCAAAAATGGGCAGAAGACCTAAATAGACATTTCTCCAAAGAAGATATACAGACTGCCAACAAACACATGAAAGAATGCTCAACATCATTAATCATTAGAGAAATGCAAATCTAAACTACGATGAGATATCATCTCACACCAGTCAGAATGGCCATCATGAAAAAATCTAGAAACAAGAAATGCTGGAGAGGGTGCGGAGAAAAGGGAACACTCTTGCACTGATGGTTGGAATGTGAATTGGTACAGCCACTATGGAGAACACTATGGAGGTTCCTTAAAAAACTACAAATAGAACTACCATATGACCCAGCCATCCCACTACTGGGCATATACCCTGAGAAAACCATAATTCAAAAAGAGTCATGTACCAAAATGTTCATTGCAGCAATAGCCCACAGATGGAAACACCCTAAGTGTCCATCATCAGATGAACAGATAAAGAAGATGTGGCACATATATACGATGGAATATTACTCAGCCATAAAAAGTAACGAAATTGAGCTATTTGTAATGAGGTGGATGGACCTAGAGTCTGTCATAGAAAGTGAAGTAAGTCAGGAAGAGAAAGACAAATACCGTATGCTAACACATATATATGGAATTTAAGAAAAAAAGATGTCATGAAGAACCTAGGGGTAAGACAGGAATAAAGACACAGATCTACTATAGAATGGACTTGAGGATATGGGGAGGGGCAAGGGGAAGCTGTGACAAAGCGAGAGAGGCATGGACATGTATACACTACCAAATGTAAGGTAGATAGGTAGTGGGAAGCAGCCGCATAGTATAGGGAGATCAGCTCGGTGCTTTGTGACCGGCTGGAGGGGTGGGATAGGGAGGGTGGCAGGGAGGGAGATGCAACAGGGAAGAGATATGGGAACATATGTATATGTATAACTGATTCACTTTGTTATAGAGCAGAAACTAACACACCATTGTAAAGCAATTATACTCTAATAAAGATGTAAAAAAAAAAAAAGAGTCATGTACCAATATGTTCATTGCAGCTCTATTTACAATAGCCAGGAGATGGAAACAACCTAAGTGTCCATCATCGGATGAATGGAAAAAGAAGATGTGGCACATATATACAATGGAATATTACTCAGCCATAAAAAGAAATGAAATTGAGCTATTTGTAATGAGGTGGATAAACCTAGAGTCTGTCATACAGAGTGAAGTCAGTCAGAAAGAGAAAGACAAATACCGTACACTAACACATATATACGGAATTTAAGGAAAAAAATGTCATGAAGAACCTAGGGGTAAGACAGGAATAAAGACACAGACCTGTCCTGACACTTGAAACCTATGAATGGTCAGTTTTCTCTGAGTAAAACGGTTGGGAGTTGACATCGTGGAATTAAAGACATAGCTATTTCCTAGATTCTGCAAGGACACCTGGACAGGGAGAGCGCTTCAGGGCGGCTTCCAAAACGCAGTGCAGCCCCACCAGAGAACACTATTTGGCAACGAAAGGGAATGGAGCCCTGATCCACACTGCGACTCGGACAAATCTCGAAAACATGATGCTGAGTGAGATAAGCCAGATGCAGAAGGCCACAGATTGCACGACTCCATGTACATGAAATGTCTAGAACAGACAAATCTATAGAGACAGAGAACAGATTCGTGGTTGCCAGGAGCTGAGAGAGATGGGAGTTATTGCTAAAGGGAACAGGGTTTCTTTTTGAGGCAATGAAAATGTTCTGGAATTAGATAGTGGTGATGGGTGCACAACCTTGTGAGTGCACGAAAAACCACTAAGCAGGGCACTTTAAAATGGCACATTTTATGGTATGTGAAGCATATCTCAATTTTTTAAAACCGGGGTAATTTTCAGGACAAACCCAGCTGACCCGTACACTAGAGGGCTGCCCCACACTGCAGACAGGCACCTTTGCACAGGACGGATCTCACCTCCTGCAGTGGTTCTCTGGTGTCCTGCCCGAGCTCCAGGTGGCCTGGAAATGTCACACTCACCGGGGCAGTGCCCGATCTCCTGACAGCACTGAGGCTGGCACACAGGAGCCCTCTGCCTGGCTCGATGTCCCACCCACTGAACTGTGGGGCTTGTCCCCCAGGGGTTGGCCCAGCCAGCTCCCTTCTTCTTTCCCTCTCCCTCCCTGAACCCCTTGAGCTTTAACGAAATAAAAAGAGGGCCCTCCAGATGGAAAATGTTGAGGATTCCACAGCTCCACAAGCAACCTTTCAGGATGCCCTTGCCCTGTCTTTCTACAGTTTCTGAGCAAAGGCAGAGGCCATCCTCTCACCAGTGGCTCCATCCACAGAGGGATGGGGATGTCTCTTGGGGGCATCCCAGGCAACCTGATCCCTGTCTCTCTCTCTCTCTCTCTCTCTCTCTCTGACATAGACACACACACACACACACACACACAGACACACACACACACAGACACACACACACATACGCAGAAGGCCAGGCCAGCTCTCTCTGGGTTACTGCAGAACACTGAAGTGTTAACAGATTCATTTTCTTTTTTCGGCTGTGTTGGGTCTTCGTTGCTGTGCGTGGGCTTTCTCTAGTTCCGGCAAGCGGGGGTTACTCTTTGCTGTGGTGCTTCTCATTGTGGTGGCTTGTCTTGTTGCGGAGTATGGGCTCTAGGCATGCGGGCTTCAGCAGTTGCACCACGTGGGAGTAGTTGTGGCTCGCAGGCCCTAGAGTACAGGCTCGGTAGTTGTGGTGCACAGGCTTAGCTTCTCCGCAGTATGTGGGATCTTCCTGGACCAGGGCTCGAAGCCGTGTCCCCTGCATTGGCAGGCAGATTCTTAACCACTGCACCACCAAGGAAGTCCCAAGGTTCACTTTCTTCTGTTCCACTGCATATACACTTGTATACACTTGACATTCAGTATCTACCCATTGATTGAGAATATTCTACAAATGGAAGAATACATTCATACTACTTTTCCAAAGTTTCATGTACTCGTATCACCATTTGCATGGTTAGTAAATTCAGGGGTTTTCACATAAATATGTTTAACGTCCGTTCTTCATGGAAAAAACAGACAGCAGGTCTCTGTGGTCTTACCCCTTGTTACGGAACATCTTAGTAACCACCAATCTGCTCGAAACAAATTCAGCTCCTAAATGTGAATCATTGCAACCAGGTAGATAGAAGGAGCTCAGCGAGTCTCCATCAGACCATCTGGCCCCCAGAGGACACTTGGCAATGTCGGAAGACACTTTTGGTTGTCATGACTTGGAGGGGTGTGCTACTGGCAGGCACTAGGTAGAGACCAGGGACACTGCGAAATATGCTACACTACACAGGACAGCGTGACAATAAAGAATTACCCACCCCCAAATATTAATAGTACCAGGGCAGAGAAACCCTGCTCTAAAGTAACACCTGCCCAGTTTGGATACCTCTTAGGACACTGCCTGTCAGCAATACAGTAAGTTGAATAACTCCACATGTTTCGCTATGTAACCGGCTCACTGAACATATACCATCAACAACAACGGTGGCAAAAACAGTGAAGGCTTATGAGTGGGGTTAACAGGAGGCCTCAGCTTGGCCCCTGGTGAGTCCCAGCTACTCCTAAGGTGTCGGAAAGATTCCTTTGACACCTTCCCCCCACCCCGCTCCTGATTTCACCTGCCTTAATTCAAGCATCAGCTAAGTCCTGTGCACTACTTGTCTCCTTCACAATTTCTCTGATATAATCCCTGACTTTTCTAGTCCTACTGCCCCAGGTATCTCTAACTTAGGCCCGTCAGTATCTGTTGAAACCTCCGACAATTTCCAAGTGGCCTCTTATCTCAGAATTCCACCCTGTCCATCACTCATATTTGGCTAGCTCAACAAGTAAGACGTGGTGCCTAACGTGAGTGAAACTCTAAGCTCAGTCCACAAGGTGCAGGCCTCCCAGGAGTGCGTAAGGAGGCAACAAGAGAACGGATATAAAACGCCCGGCGCAGTCCCCCTGAGCGCCCGACAAATACCAGCTAGCGTGGCTGTTATCAACGGACACCAAGCTGACCACATGCTTCCACTGTCTCTGGGAGAACAACACATGGGGCGAATCGGTTTCCTACTGCTGCTGTAACAAACTGCCACAAACCAGGTGGCCTGAAACAACACACATTTATTACCTCACAGTTCCGGAGGTCAGAAGTCAAAAATCAGTTTCATTCTGCCAAAATCAAGCTGTCAGCAGGGCCGTGTTCCATCTGCAAGCTCTGGAAAAATACACCTCCTTGGCTCTCGCAGCTTCCAGAAACTGCCTGCATTCCTCAGCTCGTGGCCACATGACTCCAACATCTGATTCTGCTGTCACATCTTCTTCTCTGACTCTGACCCTCCTGCTGCCCTCTTGTAAGGATTCTTCTGATGACACTGAGCCCACCCAGATAATCCAGGATGGTCACCTCATTTCAAGACTCTTAACTTAATCCCACCTACGAATGCCATTTGTGTTGGAAGGTAACTTACTAACAGGTTTAGGAGACTAGGACATGGCCATCTTTGGAGGGCCATTATTCTATCGGGGCGGCGGGGGGGAGGTGTCTGTTAAATATCAAACAACAGTGAATATAAGATAAAAGTAACCAGTGGGTATAACACAGTACAAGGGGCACACGGTTACCTAGCCAAGGGAAGGAAGGTCAGGTTAGGTAGTGGATTTGGGCTCAACTCCGGAGTCAGACAGACGCCTCCTCGTTGGCTCTGGGAAGCGAGGTTACTAAGTCAACCCCCTTGGCCTCAGCTCCACCACCTGTCCACCTACAACTCATGCAGCCCCCGTGGGCTTTCAGGGAGAGCATCCACCAAGTGCCTAGAGTGCTGGCACATGATAAGCACTCCACGTGGTCCTAAGACCCAAGGGATCCCAGCGGGGAGAACAGGAGGCAGGAACAGCACGGTGAGGCCTCAGGGAAGAGGACACGGGCACGTGTGAGCGCCATGGAGGCAGGGACCTGTCTGCTGGCGGTCACCACTGGAGTCCTGAACCCGGAAGCGTGCCTGAGATGGAGAGGCTGTGCAACAGTTACTGAATGAATGAATGGGTGATCGAATGAACAAATGAACAGAGGCGGTATGCTTAAACTGAGTAGGGACTGGGCAGTGGGGTGGCGTACGGGACAGAGCACTGAATCAGGGTGAGAAGACTCAGCTCAAGTCCCTGTCCTTCCCACAGCCAGTGGGGCACACGCCTTGGCTACAGCCCTCAGATACAAGATGAGGGGTTTGAAGGAAGAGGCCCTGGCTCTTCCAAGAACAAAGCTGGAGGATTCAAGCCACGCGTGCTCTTGCCCGAGGCTGACCTGCCGTACACGAAGACTCGGGGTCAGTCAAACTGAACGGTTCGCTCTCTTATTCCAAACGCACCCAGCACTTCCTCTTCCGCAGCACTTCCCTCACATTCCCCCTTCTCAGCCCCAGCACTGAGAGAGCACGAGAAACGCTCGACCTAGGAGATGATGGACAAGGATACAGAACCCCCAGGCTCGAGTGAGCCCTCCTCCTTTCTCTGAAGCCATCACCACATGAAAATGGTGCCTGGCGACCATCACTGTCTCCATTTTATGTGTCTCCCATCTCCCAGACAAACTTGGTCTCCATCCACCATCCCAGCACACAGGAGGCCAAGAATCTATAACTATTACTTCATTTTACTGGATTTGAATGGGAATAACTGAACTCAGGAAAACTTAGCTCTGCTTTTATGCCATCAGATTAATTTTACTGAATTTACTGGAAAGGCAGCCAATTAGCAAAAGGACCCAGCCTAGAAGCAGTTCACCGGGCTCAGCCGGTGACTTTTAACATGTCACTTGACCCAATGGTTTATGCACTAGAACCTGCCAGAGGTGAAACACAGTTTCCACTTCCAAAATCAGAGCGAAAGGGAAGAAAAGGAAACTTAGAGATTTCCAAGCATCCGGAAGCTATTTTTGGAAATGAATGACTTTTCCATTCACTCCTCTTAAAAAAAAAAAGAGAGAGAGAAATGAAAGATATTAGATGCAGAACAAACCAAGAAGTGGTTGTTGATCATCTAAATGGAAGAAGATTCTTACAGAAGCCCACTCCTTATAGCCTGAAAAACAAGACACTCCCCCATGTATACAGAGACTACCTATAATCTTAAAGAATGAAAAATGGAAAAATCATTATTTGCTTATCAGAAAGTTTATATAATCTCAAAATAGACTCTGCGGGGTAAATATAGTAAGCCTCCTATTAATTAACACCGAATAAAAGCTCCAAGAAGGTAGCAATGATGCCATCTGGCCCTGTTATGTGGGGCTCCAACCTGGCAAATTCCGGAACCATGGATTGTTTTCTCCTTAAAGCAACAGCCTGTTCAAAAGACTTTTAATATATCACAGAATTTCTCCATGTGGCACAGGTCAAACCCCATCTCGTGAACAAATGGATCCCTAAAAGCTTTTGTCATGATATAATTTGGGCCTCCCACCATCATCCTGATCATTTAATACTCTGCTTTGATCTCAAATGTGACATGGTCCACCACTCAGACTGCTCGAGGTTGGCATTTCCAGTAACGTACAACCCCAACCGAGCTATCGGAAACAGAACACTAAGTTTCAACAGGTCAGTCCACCTACAGGTTAATGTCAATACAACCCTGCAAGAAGCAAACATATACATGTCAAAGGCACTGAATTTTTCCAAAAGAGGCAAAAAAGTTCTTCCCATATTATCCACCTAAATGGTAAATACCTTTTTATAAAGTGGCCATTGAACTCTGAGTTGATGTATGTGGAACACATATGTGTCACTAATGTAAACCACATACAACTCACCCACAGAAACTACCAGTCACAAAAATGGTGAATTAACTTTATTTTTAATCTTATTTATTTATTTATTTGGCCGCACCATGCAGCACGTGGGATTCTTAGTTCCCTGGGATCAAACCCGGCTCCCTACATTGGGAGCGAGGAGTCTTAATCACTGGACCACCAGGGAAGTCCCAACTTTATATTTTTTAACAAAGTTTTTGGGTATGATTCCCAGAAAACTAACCACGAAAATTATATGCACAGTACTGATCTGCAGACATAGTGAATTTAAACCTAAGTGGGTTCATACTCCAACTAAAGAAATTCTGTCTTGAAAATATTGAGATTTTTTTTTTTACACATCTGTAGCCACATCTGTAAAGATGTCTCCTCACGTTTGCAACTTCTTTGTTGTAACTTGAAAAAGAAAGTACAGCTACAATAATTCACCAACACACCCTGAGCTGGTAAGACCCAATGTTGTTAAATACAACATTGAATGAAATTACTATAAAACCCTAGAAGAGTTTGTTGACAAACCTTGGCCCTCGGTGACCTTGCTTATGGCAGCATATTTTATGCTATTAGGTTTAAAGCACTGATACATAACAAACATCTCGGGGTTGTTGTTTCAGGATCTACCGACGTTGCCTGTGTTCCAAAACTGTTCCATTCATGCTACAAAAGAGACTAATTTATAATGCTGGTGTCATCAAATGTTAATAACCCAGAGACTGCTCATTTCTGTGTCGGATAAATCCGCCTTCCTGTTTCTGTAAGCCTGAGGCTTCCAAGCTGGTCTGCTTGGCTCTTAAAGCAGAGGTCTGCAGTTGAAGAATCTGTTTTTCCAAATCCACAGAGGACCAGAGTCATAATCCTAAACAGGAGAGAACCCAGCCAGGAGGAAGCATCGTGTAGTATGCCGGCTCATGGCAGCTGTGTCTTCTGAAAATTATGGTTTGCCTGGAATACATTTCCACTTGGCTCATTCCCATTTTGTGCAACACAACCCAAGGGTTGGGAAGGAGAAGTAAAAATATAGCTTTGGGAGGGGAGACCTGGAGAGGAAGCAAGTGGGTGACAGCACATATTCTAAGTTTGGGAGAAAAATTGGTCTTACTTTTTTGTTTCTTAAAACTGAAGTTTAATAACCCAGGTACAAATGCCGAGTCCGCCTACAACATGACAGCCATGAACCAACGCCAAGGGCCAACACACAGTAGCATAAAGCACTAAAATGGCCAAAGAGACGGCCTGGTTTATTCACACAGCTGACTCTTTCAGAATACTCTGCATCTCTTTGGAATGGAAGATCAGGACATGAGAAAAACCTCATCTCAAAACTGCACAAATCTACCCAAATCAAGGAAGTCCCATTTGAGAAAAATGTTCCCAGGCTCCTCGTCCACACTCAAAATCCAAACAAGGGCGTTTCCGATCACAAGTCAAATAAGTGTCTAAAGTTGAAGACTTAAAGTCAGGAAAAATAACCTCAGGGAATAACCCCACCCTCCCGCTTTTAGTTCCTGAGCCCCAGGAGAGGTCTCAGGTTAGGCAGGCGAGCCTTCTCCAGCAGTATTTATTTCTCTCATTTTCGACATGACGATTGCAGCCCTCCCGGTGCTCCCTTTTCCAGAAGCTTCCCAAGTATTGAATGTGGATAGAGGCAATTTTGTATCTTCCTTGATAACTCAAGGTTATCCTTTGGGAAGAGAAGGCGGAATCCGAGTAAATATCTTCAAACTCTGGGCATGCTTGCCTGGCATGCAAGGAGTGTGTTGGATTTACTCCTTAAGAAGCATTTTAAAGAAAATATTCTGCAAGCTCCACGTGAGGGCATTTTAACAGTTTGCGCAAGGGGGTTCCCCAAAGGGTCTGCAAGGAGAACAAGTATCAATATTTGCATCTCCAGTACCCAGGGCCTAAGTGGATTTTTCCTGAGCTGTTTTTCCATCAGAAATCTTGGTGCCAGGAGAGGTCGCTACAACGTTTGTACTTTTCCTTGTTGGCAAGGCTGTGGTATGAACATGGAGGCAATAAAGAATGCATAAGTGTGCCTTCGGCTCAGACGAAAGCCTCCTTTCCCTGCAGTGCTTTGTGTATGCTTGTGTTTTTCAGTCCAACATGGAAAGCCCCACTTGACTGTGAGAAAGACAGGCTTTATTCTCCCTAACAATTAACACACGCACACAAGACTTCCCAATATATGGCAAAGCTGGGGAGGCAAGATTCCTCTCACCCCCCCCCCCCCACCAACATCTCTACCATCCCAATGCCCCGCACAGGTCTTTAGGGACCATCCGTTTCTGCCTGGGGCAAACATTACAAGGGAAGATGGAGGCCTCGGTCATCCCACGTTCTGGTCTCTTCCTTTTGTTGGCTCATTTTAGGAAGACAAATGCGGCTGGTCTGCTTCACTTCTCTGACTCAGAGAGGTCCAGGGGCCGTGGGTGGGCCTGTGGATAAAGCCTTTTCAGTGAGGGGCTTCCATCTGTCTCCACTGGCACGCCATGTGACATTTCTTCCCAATTCTCCTCTGTTAATGTGCAAATGAAGTTAGGACTATGTGTACATGTCGTCACGATGGTCAAACGGTTTATATTTGCTAAGTGCTTGGAAGAATAAGCACAGCAGACTCTCTGGGTTCAGGCTCCCTAGAAGCAGTGCTCAAGGAGGGGTAGTTCTCATGCAAGTGATGGATGCGGGTAGGGGAGGCAGGCTAGAGAGGAAAGGAGCTAGCAAAGCCATGGTAGCCCAGGTGGGGGCCCTGGAGGGTGAGGTGCACTACACTTTGTCCCTCCAAGGCCAGGGGCCTGGTCTGTCATACTGCAGGAGCAGTCCTGGGGCGGGGGTGTGGAGTATCACCTCTCAGACATCTGTCAGCCAAGGGTAATCCTCTGAGAAGGGTGTGCGCCCCAGCCAGGGAGATCTGGCTGAGGCGCCGTATCTGCTAGTAAATCAGCAAGTATTTGAGGACTGCGGCTACACGTGCCAAGGGGCAAGGGCTCAGGACTCGAGAATCTAAGGACCGGAGCCTCAGCTTCCTCATCCAAGCCATCTTCCTTTCGGTCTCACAAGGCCTCCCCTGAGTTCCCAGTCTGAACTGGCACCCTGGCTTGGTCTGTAGACAGGCCACAGTCCTAAATGCCTATTCTTAGTTTAGTCCCCGACTTGCGGGCTGGGGGTGCACAGACTCTTTCCTGTTCTCTGCAGCATCGCAACGCCCAGCACAGTTTCTGCATATGGTGGGTCTGCAGCCAGTCTGAGGAGTCCAGAAGATCTCAGCCTCAGGGAAAGGCCCATCAGCACTTGCCTCTTAGCTCCTCATGGGGTGTAGCTTCCCCCACCCCTTATTCTTTATCTGATACTTTTTCATCTTGCCTTTCCTTCTGTGAGTCCTTTGATGTGTGTGGCTGTTCTCTCTCTCTGTTGAGGTTGGCGTCACTCCAATGCACTCCAGCCCCATTCAGGATAATTTTTAGTGATAGCGCCCAGATTTGCGAAATTTTGAAAGGACACGATGCCTGGCAGGGAGGGCGGGATTGCAGCTTCAGCCCAGCCATGTTGGGTGGTAAGGTGACTGCAGCGTGGGCAGGGAGGGAGGGACAAGGCAGTGGCAGCCTCCTTGGTAGTAAAGCATGCCGATCAGAAGGGAAGATGTCACGGTAGGGACACTCAGCACATGGGCATTCTCTGGAACGTGCAAGATCACAAAGTATTTGCTTTTTTGATACGCTCCATCCCTTTCCCTGGACATTTAATAACTGTGCACGTGTGACTAAAAGGACTCCAGTGGTGGAATTTCCGGCATATGATGTTCGGGTGGGGCTAGATTCTTGGGGAGCAAGGAAGTTTCTGCGTTGTGGCGGGAGAAGAGGAGGAAAGGCCTCCCTCGGATATGTCCCAATTACAGTCTCCATGCCTTCACATTCTTTTTTAAAACAACTTTTCCCCTTATAAAAGTAATATAACCCTTTTACAAATAATTTAGACAGTAAATACGATAATTAAAAAAAAATCATCCCACTGAAGGAATGCAAAGGGCTGTGAGCATTTGGGGAGGTTTACCTCTAGTCTCTTCCCCTACGTAGCTAGATATGGATTGCTGTCAGGGTTTTTATCAGATCTTTTTGTATCACTGTAATAGTGTTTTAAAACCTCCCTGATACTTTCCTGCACTTCCCGGCATTACATCTTGTGGCCAGGGATCTGGAACACGAAGTAGTAGCTGGGAGATTTGGAGGAAGAGAGAGCCCCATGTTTGGACTTCAGTTTCTCCAGCTATGAGATGTGAGTGGAACATAATTACCAACTACTATAGAGGTTTCATGTTTTAGGAGCTGACCTGGCTTCCGCCCGAGCAGTGGCCTATTTGGGTCTCCACTCACACTATTGGATCTTCCAAACTGGAAGATGCAAGAGCTCAGGGCAGGGCAGAGGGCCCAGAGTGGGGACTTCGGATCAGCCCTGCTGGGGCTCTCCTGGCAGGCATGAGAAGTGCCCACCTGCCCAGCTCCCCACTTCCACGTGTGTCCTCCAGGTCCCACCCAAGAGGACCGGCCTCGGGTTCCTCCTCCAGCTACAGAGCCTCCTCGGCCTCCCTTTTGGGGACTTACCCACCCTCGCGGGACCATCCTGGGTATTCGGGAGACCCAGGGCGCAGCTCCCCTCCCCCACCAAGTGGGCAGAGAGGAGGACCCCAGACACGCAAGGCCTGAGAATGGGTGCAGTGAGGTGACTGCCCTCTCCCCCAGGAGTTGTTTGGGCCTCAAGAGTCAGCCCCCGGCAGGCCGCGCCTGCAGCTCGGGTGGGGCGCCGTCCTCCCGGCCCTCCTTCCTCTCCAATGTGGCCCGGGGGCGGACGGACGCGGAGGCGCCCATCCTGGCTCCCATGCGGTTTCCCGGCGAGGCCCAAGGAGGTCGTGGAGCGGGAGAGAAGAGGGAGGAGCGCGCGGAGCAGGAGCGGAAGACGGAAGAACACTGAGCGGGGTTGGCGGGGTGTGAGGGGCCGCCGGTAGCGACTGCGGCAACTCTGGGGCTGTGACTCCACGAGCGGCGGCGACTCGAGTGAGCCAGGCGGCAGACGGGCGGCAGGCGCGCGCCGGTGCGCGGGTGCTGGCGGAGGAGGCGGCGCGCATGGGGCGGCCGGGCGGCGGCGGGGCCCGCGCCGTCATGCGGTGGCTGAGCGGCGGCCGGCGGCAGCGGCGGCGGCGGCGGCGGCGGCGGGGACAGCCGCGCGAGGCCCGGCGGGGGCCGCCTCAGCCCGCGCAGCCCCCCCGGGAGCCGCCTCAGCTCGCGCCCCAGTCGCGGCCCCCGCGACCCCGGCGCCCTCCGCGCCGCCACCCCCATGGGCCCGGGAGAGCGCCGAGCTGCTGCTGCCCACCGGCAGGTAGGAGGCGCGCGACTACGACGGCCGCGTCTTCTACATCGACCACAACACGCGCCAGACGTCGTGGATCGACCCCCGCGACCGGTAAGGGGGGCGCGGACCCCGACCAGGATTAGGGCGCCCCATACCTTGGGCCCAGGGAGAGGATCGAGGATCCGGGAGGCCTCCGGGTGTGGGCGAAGATCGTGAGTCCTCCGCGTGTGGGCGAAGATCGTGAGTCCTCCGCGCCCGGCGACGATCCGGGCGCTCCCATCCCCGGACCCCTGGCCGAGGGTCGAGGCTCCCCCTCTCCCGGCCTCGAGCCCCAGAAGTGCGGAATCCCCGGCCTCCACCGCGGGGCGGACACTCTGACTTGGTTCCCTCACGTCACCCGCTCACCGAAGCCTGGGAGCTGGGCCCCTGGAATTTCCTCTCCAGCCGCTGACGGATGGCCCTCTCTTCCTTTTTCCTCCGCGGTCTCGCCCATCCCTGTCGGGCCTCCGCGGCCCACTGTGCCCAGGCTGTGGCCCTACAGGCGCCCCCGACCTCGCGGTGGCCAGATGAGCTGTCATCTGGGAGCACAAACGTGCGCCTCAGCCTCGTGGTGTGGGCTCCTTGTCTGGCGGGCTGAACCTAGTTTCCATTCGAAGACTGTGCCAGATGGGACACTTCAGGGATTCCCGATTCTTTGGAGTAACCATCAAACTTGTGACGGTTACTCTTTAGCGCCTTAAAAATTGAGTTAAAATTCTGATTGAAAAAGCCTGTGTACTGCGGTCAGAATGGGCTATGATTAGACCCATATGCTTTTGGAATAACGGGAACACAAGAGTTGAATTTTAGGTTTCCTTTTTGTGCAAGATCCGAGTAGAGCATTAAATTGTCTTATTATTCACGTAAATAAATCCTACGGAGTGAAAAACGGATGCTTCTAAAAGCACCACCAGATTACGATTAATTAAGTTCATGTATTGACTTCTTCGTTAACTTTTTGTTCGATTGTCTGTTGGTTTCAGTGGTTCAGCTGCTTTTGGGGAGAGGCATTTTTTTGTGGAGCTGGAATTCTGTTGAAACCAAGGGATTACAGTGATTATCTGATATCTTGTCCTATCTGGAGCAACTTCTTTCCACAGTGGGCCTGAGTGCCAGAAAGGAAATACTGCAAGCTTCCCAGTGATTTTGAGAGTTGAAAAGGCCCAGCGTGGTGAGAGGCTCCTGCTTCCTCCTACCTGCACTGGAAAGGCAGCGCTGCATGGGTTCAGACAGGGAAAAACAAAGAAAGGCAAAAGGATCATGGTTCCCTATCTCTTTGAACATGGCAAGCTTCTGGACTCAGAAACTTAGAGAGATTATAGCACAGTTTATTGGCTTAAAAGATGCATAGTTATTTTGAAAATCAGGTGAGATCATATTATAATTTTAACCAAAGGCTAGAGCCACAGCTGGCTGATCAAGCCTTGGATGGTTCTGGAGTTGGTAGAACTGCTTGGAATGTGGTGCCCTTTTATGCTGTGTGTCTGTTAAAAATCCAAACAACTGGAAAATGAACCAATTAAAAAATACTGTTTTGCTTAGAAAAGGCAAAGACTCATTTTATGAGGGTAATATAAAACAGTTGTGGTTACATTGGAGTGTGGATTCATGATGAAAAGTATAAATGTAAGAGTTTCCATTTTAATGGTACAACCCAGGCCATAAGTGGGCAGACCCCACAGAAGACAGCTTGTAGAATTCCTTTCCATGTATTTCATACACATTTCCTGTGTTCCTCTTTCCAGAAATCTGTGTTACTGAATGACATTTTATACATCACTTATGTTACAGGTTTTTAAAAAGCCCTGTTTCTAATGCTAAAATTGTCGGTGGAGTGAACAAAAGTGAACATTTTACATTTTTTTGTAAAGTAGAAATGTGTACACTTTTATGAGACACTGCTTTAATAGTGAGTGAAAATTCAGCAGGGGACAGCTTGCACTTCAGCTCCCATAATACCTTGCCCGAAATATGTATGGAATGCTCAGCGAGCCACAGACATTTAAGTGGAGTCTATGGAAGGGTGTAAATGCTGTAATAGTCATTCTTCTTCTTTCACAACAGAACCCTGCCCATTTTTATAGGTGACCGGTTATCCTTTAAAGTTGTAATTGATTTTTATGATTTTTATGATATGGAAAAAACCGTGTGTCAGAGCACAGCATTTTCTCTATGTGCATCTGACAGTTAAAACCCTTTTTGAGTTGCATTCGATTCACACGACTGGAAAACGGTATTCATAAAATGAGGACTTTCGGGCTTCCCTGGTGGCACAGTGGTTGAGAGTCCGCCTGCCGATGCAGGGGATGTGGGTTCGTGCCCAGGTCCGGGAGGATCCCACATGCCGTGGAGCGGCTGGGCCCGTGAGCCATGGCTGCTGAGCCTGTGCTCTGTAGTGGGAGAGGCCACAACAGTGAGAGGCCCGCGTACCACAAAAGAAAAAAAAAAAAAAAAGATGAGGACTTTCCCCAAACAGCTTCCGAGGAACATTTGACAACACCTGGAGATGTTTGCTATGGGCATCCAATGAGTAGAAGCCAGGGCTGCTGCTCAACATCCTACAGGGCCCAGGACAACCCCACAACAGAGAATTATCCAGCCCAAATGTCAGTGCTGATGTAGAGAAGCCCTGTAATACACGTGTAATTGATGGTAACATTTGTTCTACCTAGGCTTTTAGTGGGGAAATCAAGGCCCAGACAATGTAAGTAACTAGGCCAATGTGATCTGGCCACTGCTAAAAAGCATCAGCCCTGAGATCAAAGCTCAGCTATCCCATCTGACCTCTGTATTAGGGTTCTCCAGAGAAACAGAACCAATAGGATACATATACCGAGATTCATTATAAGGAATTTGCTTGCGTGATTATGGAGGTTGAGTAAGGAAAAGTTGAGTTAGCAAACTGGAAACCCAGGAGAGCCAATGATATGGTTTCAGCCCAAGGCCAGCAGGCTGGAGACCCCAGAAGAACTGATGTTTCACTTCAGGTCCAAAGGCAGGAAAAAGCGGATGACCCAGCGCAATCAGTCAGGCAGGAGGAGTTCCCCCTTACTTACTGACTCACAGGAGAGTCAATCTTTTTGTTTTACTCCGGCGTTTGACGGATTGGATAAGACCCACCCACATCTGCTTTCCTCAGTCTCCTGATTCAAGTTTTCCTCTCCTCCAGAAGCACCCACCCCAACACACCCAGAATGTTTGACCCAATATCTGGGCACCCTGTGGTCCAGTCAGGTGGACACGTAAACTCCCCATTACACCTCCTGACTTGATATCCAGTTGCTCTGTGTTTCTACAACCCTTCATGTCCACAGAGTGATGCATGGACGGCAGCATCAGCAGCGTGGGCGATCTCATCCAAAGGGCCAGCCCGGACCCATTGGTTTGTGAAGCGCTATGTTACACACATGGAAGGGGGTGGCGCGGGGGTGTGGGCATCTAAAAAAAACGATTTTACTATATTGATTCACAGAGCCATCTGGTTAGTGTTTCCGTTACTCAACTTCATAATCGTTAGGGCTTTATTTATCATTTAAGAGGTGCCAAGAGCTACTCAGCTTTGCATGAGAAGCATATTTAACAGTCTGGATTTGTGTGTCATTCAACCGTAGGCCAAGCCTCCGCAAACTTCAGCCTGGCTAACCTGGCACAGAAGTAGAAATGGGCAAAAAGCCAGCCCCGAGCCAACCATGCTGTCAGCAATGTTTGATTTTTGCCTGTTTCCCTACCTCTCCCCTGCCTGGTATCCCCACCCAGGACTGGCTACACAGTTTGCTGTCTACATTTTGCAGTGCCAAGTGAAAAGGCAGGACCCTTTTCAGACTGCTTCCACAAAACACCCTAAACAGAGCGGCTTATAAACAACAGACATTCCTTTCTCACAGGTCTGGAGGCCGGGAAGTCCATGATCAGGGTGCCAGCGTGATCCGGTGCGTCTTCATATGGTGGACGGGTTTAGGGAGCTCTGTGAGGTCTCTCTGCAAAGAACATTGACACATTCGTGAAGCTCCACCATCATGACCTAAGCACCTCCCAAAGGCCCCACCTCCAATACCATCACATGGGGACTAGGATTTCAATACATGAACTTGGGGGGCACACCAACATTCAGACCACGGCAGACCCCTTGTTTAAAAAAATACTAATAATTTCAAGAGGGTAGACAATTAAAACAAGCACAAGCCCTTCAGAGCACAGGGCCCTGTCCATACCTTTGACTTCTAGTCATTGTGCCCTTTGAACATTCCAAAGGGACAGCAATTTTCAGCGATAGCACAGAAGATCATTTTGGGGAAAGAGGCCCTGTCCCAGCAAATCAAACCACTTGTTCCCCAGGACTTCTCTGCCAGCCCAGCTACCTCCCCAAGGTCAGCATGCTACTGCTGGCAGGAAGAATGTCCTCTGCTCCTACGCCCTGGGCTCCCTGGTGTTGAGGGTTGAATTATGTCCCCTCACAAATATGTTCAAATATGTTCACAAATATGTTCAAATATGTCCCCTCACAAATATGTCCCCTCACAAATATGTTCAAATATGTACCTATCCCTAGTACCTGTGAATGTGACCTTATTTGGAAATAGGGTCATTGCAGATATAATTAGCTAAATTACAATGAAGTCATACTGACATAGGGTGGACCATTAACCCAATATGACTAGTGTCCTTCGAAGAAGAGAGAAGACAGACACACAGGCAGAAGGCCATGTTATGGAGGCAGACACTGAAGTGATATATCTACAAGCCAACGAATGGCAGAGATTGGCAGCAACACCTGGTGTTTATGTGTATATATATATATATAAAAAATGTTTTAATAAATTTATTTATTTATTTATTTTTGGCCGTGTTGAGTCTTCGCTGCTGCGCGCGGGCTTTCTCTAGTTGTAGCGAGTGGGGGCTACTCTTTGTTGTGGTGCACGGGTTCTAGACACATGTTCTTCAGTAGTTGTGGCGCATGGGCTCAGTAGTTGTGGCTCACGGGCTCTAGAGCGCAGCCTCAGTAGTTGTGGCGCACGGGCTTAGTTGCTCCATGGCATGTGGGATCTTCCAGAACCAGGGCTCGAACCCATGTCCCCTGCACTACCAGGCGGATTCTTAACCACTGCACCACCAGGGAAGCCCAAGCTCTCCTTAAATTACCCAGTTTGTGCATGCCACGTGCTTTCTCTAGACACCCAGTCTGAATCAGACATAGATACACAATTTGTACAAATGGATAAGAAAAAGGTAAAGAACCCAAGCAGGTAATAAGCAAAGGCAATGGATTCACAAAAGACAAAACCTTGTTGCCAGTGACCACGAAGAGATGCTTAACCTCCGAGGTGCTTAAAGCCATGCCTCCTACCACAAAGAGGAAGTGAGGAAATGGGACTAATTCACGACCCACTGAATTGAAAATTGGTAATTCAGGAGTGTGATTCAGCAGTAGCCAGTAGAGCTGAAGGGGATGACCGTTTCGAACCCGCCATTCCTCTGCTGGAATCCCAAACTTAATTCTTCTCTAGGTATAACAGCTAGAGAAGCTGTGTGCACCTGCCCCATCAAAAGGGCAGTGATACTCAATGATTAGAAACCACCTAAATGCTTATCAATAGGGAATGTGTTAATAAATTCTATTTATAAATTATAATACCTTAAAGCAGTTAAAATTAACTAGGTCTAAATCAACAGGGGGTAAATCATAATGTTAAGCAAATATTGGACATGCCTTGGTGATTACATTTATATGTAGAATTTAAAAGCTCAGGACAATACTATATTGTTTACAGAAAATACTTTTGTAATTAAAGCCTGAGATGAAGGATAGGAAAAATAAGCACAGCTTCAGATCAGAGGTGACTTTGGGGATGGAAGGAGAGAAATGAATTGGACATGGGGACCTCCAACCCTACCTGTAAACTTTCCTTTCTTCAAAATATCTGAAGTAAAAATGGCAACAATTAACATCTATCAAATTCGAGTAATGATTAATTGGGTGGTATCGTTTTCTATGTATATTTTATACATGGGAAATCTTTTATACTTTAAAGACAGTTAAAACACCTAAATGACCAATTTAAACCAGGGAAGCAAGGTACAATGAGACCACAGGCTGGAACACCAGGCGGCCTTTAGAAACCACCATGTCAGAGAACTTAGGGAAGCAGGGAAATGCTCAAGAGACATTTGATGTGAAGCGTAGATTAGAAAATTATTGTATGGGGGACTTTTTGTCAGCAGACTTAAAAAAAAATATGACCCTTCCTCTTTTCATCACACATAGAAATGTGAAGATAAATGCCAGATGGTCCCTTATTATAGGTGACTTGTCTTTTCTCCAATATATCAGTGTTTACAGTGAATATATAGTCAGTTATCAGAAAAATAAACAATCTAATGATTAATTTGTACCAGCAGCCTGTCAAAATAAACAACTGAAGAGCAGCATTCAATTTCAGACCAAACACCTTGAAATTATTTTTGCTATTTACTGTCTTATGCTGCCCTCCGATGGAGAAATAGAAGAATGCTTATGAACGTAGAGCAATTTATAAAATGCAGATGTGTTCTTCACATGTTGATAAAGATACTATATAACTTTATTAAAAATTAATACATGTGCAGTATAAAAAACTTTCTATAGTTGTGCCGAGCGGGGGTGGGGGGCTATTCTTCGTTGAGGTGCGCAGACCTCTCATTGCAGTGGCTTCTCTTGTTGCGGAGCACAGGCTATAGGCACGCTGGCTTCAGTAGTTTTGGCTCTCAGGCTCAGTAGTTGTGGCTCGCGGGCTCAGTAGTTGTGGCTCGCGGGCTCTAGAGCGCAGGCTCAGTAGGTGTGGCACACAGGCTTAGTTGCTCTGTGGCACATGGGATCTTCCTGGACCAGGGCTCGAACCCGTGTCCCCTGCATTGGCAGGCGGATTCTTAACTACTTTGCCACCAGCGAAGTCCCTAGAATTTGGTTTTGATACTCGATTTTTGCTTTGTTTACCCACCTTCAACTACCTAGTAGTTTGACCCTTGTTCAGAGACTGCTTCAAGTTCATTCTTTCTTTTTCTGTCTGTCCTTTCTTCCTTCCTTTCTTTCTTTCATACTTTTATTAAAAAAAGGTTGCAATGAACATCATATATCTAGTCTTGGTGAAATTATAAATATTTCTACAATATAAATTCCAAACAGGGTCTTGCTCAGTGGCTCCATGCATTTATAAATTTACTAGATATGGTCAAATTGTCCTTCAGAAAGTTGCATCACTTTGTGCTTTCACAACAATGCATGAGCATTCATTTCCAATCGCCCATCCTCAAACTGGAGGATATCCAAGTTTTTCATTGACCTTTCGGCAATTTGCAAGGTTAAGAAATTATATTCCATTATTGTTTGGGCTTTCATTTCTTTCATTACCAGTGAGGTTCAACACTTCCCCCTGTTTTTTGGTGATTGGTGTTTCTTTGTACCCTTTGCTTACTTCATCTTTGTCTTCTGTTGGGTTTTTCATCTTCTTTTTTTAACTTTTGATTTTGAGCTCTGCATAAACTAGGTGAATCAGCCCTTTGTCCTGTATCTTCCAAGTATTTCTCTATTGTCATTTTATAATTCCTTGTTTGTTTATTATCTATATTTACCATGCAGGGATTTTACATTATTACATAGAAAATTTTATAAAGTTTCCCTTTTTAGCTTCTGGACAAAGATGACTTAAAATAAGAAATTCAGATAACCGACAAGACGCTAGGAAGCTAGAGGGTGTGGCTGGAAGATGTTGGTAGGGATTTAACGCCTGTGATGGGCAAAGATGAAGACAGGGTAGGTGGGGCTGCACCTGGGAACCAAAGCAGATAAGTCAGGCGTAGGCTTGGTCATCCGTGTGAAGCCAACGAGGACACATCTCTACAGCTGTGATTAGAGCACTCTGGGGGCCCCATCAGGTGCTCAAAGCCGCCGTCACAGGAGGGGAGCACAAGTGGGGAGCTGTTGCTGCCCAGTGGGCCTTTCTCCCTTGGGCAAGAGGGCAGGTGATACTGCTTTTATTATGGAGAGCATAGCATGTGGATTTTGGAAAAAGAGAACTTGGTTAATTAGTGCATGAAATATGAAAAAGTGAATAAAAACCATGTTTAATTCCACCACAGTTAATATTTTAGCCCACTTTCTCTCCATCTTTTTTCAGCTCATTTTTTAAAACATCTTTATTGGAGTATAATTGCTTTACAATGGTGTGTTAGTTTCTGCTTTATAACAAAGTGAATCAGTTATGCATATACATATATCCCCATATCCCCTCCCTCTTGCATCTCCCTCCCTCCCACCCTCCCTATCCCACGCCTCTAGGTGGTCACAAAGCACCGAGCTGACCTCCCTGTGCCATGTGGCTGCTTCCCACTAGCTGTCTATATTTTATATTTGGTAGTGTATATATGTCCATGCGACTCTCTCACTTTGTCCCAGCTGACCCTTCCCCCTACCTGTGTCCTCAAGTCCATTCTCTCCATCTGTGTCTTTATTCCTGTCCTGCCCCTAGGTTCATCAGAACCATTTTTTTTTAGATTCCATATATATGTGTTAGCCTACGGTATTTGTTTTTCTCTTTCGGACTTACTTCACTCTGTATGACAGACTCTAGGTCCATCCACCTCACTACAAATAACTCAATTTCGTTTTTTTTTTAATGGCTGAGTAATATTCCATTGTATATATGTGCCACATCTTCTTTATCCATTCATCTGTTGATGGACACTTAGGTTGCTTCAATGTCCTGGCTATTGTAAATACTTCAGCTCATATTTTTAAAGTTGGAATTATGCTTCATATGCATTTTGGTTTCCATTATTCTTTTTTTAAATTTTATTTATTTTATTTTTGGCTGTGTTGGCCCTTTGTTGCTGAGCGTGGGCCTTCTCTAGTTGCAGTGAGCGGGGGCTACTCTTCGCTGTGGTGTGTGGGCTTCTTATTGCAGTGGCTTCTCTTGTTGCGGAGCATGGGCTCTAGGCACGCGGGCTTCAGTAGTTGTGGTGCGCTGCCTCAGTGGTTGTGCTGCACGGGCTTTGTTGCTCTGCGGCATGTGGGATCTTCCCAGACCAGGCCTCGAACCCGTGTCTTCTGCATTGGCAGGTGGATTCTTAACGACTGCGCCACCAGGAAAGCCCCAATCCATCTTATCCCTTGATGCATTTTGTGGTAAATTGCAGACATTAGTACATGTCTCCTTAAGTATTTCAGCAAGCATGACATTAACTAGTGAGCCGTATTTGTTTACAGTGCTTGTCTTTGAATGTAAACTTTACACAGAGTAAAATACACCAATCATTTTTTTTTCTCTCGGTCATTTTATTATTATTTTTTATTGAAGTGTAGTTGATTTACAATGTTGTGTTAATTTCTGCTGTACAGCAAAGGGATTCAGTTATACATATATATATATTCTCTTTTTATATTTTTTTCCCTTATGGTTTATCATAGGATAGTGAATGTAGTTCCCTGTGCTATACAGTAGGGCCTTGTTTATCTATTCCATGTATAATAGTTTACATCTGTTAACCCCAACTTCCCATTCCATCCCTCCCCCAACCTCCTCCCCCTTGGCAACCACAAGTCTATTCTCTATGTCCATGAGTCTGTTGCTGTTTCATAGATATGTTCATTTGTGTCATATTTTAGATTCCACATATAAGTGATATCATATGGTATTTGACTTTCTCTTTCTGACTTATTTCACATAGTATGATAATCTCTAGTTGCATCCGTGTTGCTGCAAATGGCATTATTTTGTTCTTTTTTATGGCCGAGTACTAGTCCATTGTATACATGTACCACATCTTCTTTATCCATTCATCTGTCAGTGGACACTTAGGTTGTTTCCATGTCTTGGCTATTGTGAATAGTGCCTCTATGAACATAGGGGTGCATGTATCTCTTTGGATTAGAGTTTTGTCTGGGTATATGCCCAGGAGTGGGGTTGCTGGATCATATGGTAATTCAATTTTTAGTTTTTTTGTTTGTTTGTTTTTTCTGTACGCGGGTCTCTCACTGTTGTGGCCTCGGTGTGCAACCGATTTCTGTATGTTAATCTTGTATCCTGCTACGTTTCTGAATTCACTGATCAGTTCTAGTATTTGTGTGGAGTCTTTAGGGTTTTCTATATAGAGAGTCATGTCATCTGCATATAATGACGATTTTACCTCTTCCAATTTGGATAACTTTTATTTCTTTTTCTTGTCTGATTGCTGTGGCTAGGACTTCCAATACTATGTTGAATAGAAGAGTTGGAAGTGGGTATCCTTGTCTTATTCCAGATGTTAGCGGGAAGGCTTTCAACTTTTCACCATTGAGTATTATATTGGCTCTGGGTTTGTCATAAATAGCTTTTATTATGTTGAGATATATTCCCTCTATACTCACTTTGGTAAGAGTGTTTATCATGAATGGATGTTGAATTTTGTCAAATTTTTTTTCTGCATCTATTGAGATGATCAAGTGGTTTTTGACTTTTGTTTATGTGGTGTATCACATTGATTAATTTGCATATGTTGAACCATCCTTATGAGCTTGGGATGAATCCCACTTGGTTGTGGTGTATGATTTTTTTATGTGTTGTTGGATCCAGTTTGCTATATTTTGTTGAGAATTTTTGCATCTATATTCATCAAAGATATTGGCCTGTAATTTTCTTTTTTGGTGGTGTCTTTGTCTGGTTTTGGTATCAGGGTGATGGTGGCTTCATAGAATGTCTTTGGGAGTGTTCCCTTCTCTTCAGGTTTTTGGAAGAGTTTGAGAAGGATCAGTATAAGTTCTTCTTTGTATGTTGGGTAGAATTTGCCTGTGAAGCCATCTGGTCCTGGACTTTTGTTTGCAGGGGAGTTTTTCTTTAATAAATTTATTTATTATATTTATTTTATTTTTGGCTGCACTGGGTCTTGTTGCCGTGCACGGGCTTTCTTTAGCTGTGGTGAGCAGGGGCTACTCTTCATTGTGGAGCTCGGGTTCTAGACACACAGGCTTCAGTAGTTGTGGCACATGGGCTCAGTAGTTGTGGCTCGTGGGCTCTAGAGCACAGGCTCAGTAGTTGTGGCACACGATCTTAGTTGCTCTGCAGCATGTGGGATCTTCCCGGATCAGGGATCGAACCCATGTCCCCTGCATTGGCAGGTGGATCCTTAACCACTGCACCACCAGGGAAGCCCTGTGGGGGAGTTTGTAAACTACGGATTCTATTTCATCTCTAGTGATTGGTCTGTTCAAATTATCTATTTCTTTTTGAGTCAGTTTTGGTGGCCTGTATATTTCTAGAAAGTTGTCCATTTCTTCTAAGTTGTCGAATTTATTGGCATATAATTTTTCATAGTATTCCCTTATGGTTTTTGTGTTTGTATGGTGTCAGTTGATATGTCTCCTTTTTCATTTCTTATTTTGTTTATTTGGGTCTTCGCTCTCTTCTTCTTGGTGAGCCTGGCCAAAGGTTTGTCGATTTTGTTTACCCTGTATCACTATGAACTCTCATCTAAGAACTGCTTTTGCTGCATCCTGTAGATTTTGTATGATTGTGTTTTCATTGTCATTTGTCTCAAGTTGTTTTCAAATTTCGTCTTTTATTTAATTGTTGACCCATTCGTTTCTTTTTAGTAGCATATTGTTTAGTCTCTGTGTAATCATTTTTTTCTCGTTTCTGTTTCACTGGTTGATTTTCCATTTCATGCCGTTGTGGTCAGAAAAGATGCTTGAGATCATTTCTATCCTCTTAAATTTGTTGAGGCTTGTTTTATGCCCTAGTATGTGGTCAGTCCTAGAGAATGTTCCATGTGCACTTGAAGAGAATGTGTATGCCAGGGTTTTTTGCATATAATGTCCTGAACATATCAATTAAGCCTAACTGTCCTATTGTATTATTTAGGACCTCTGTTGCCTTATTGATATTTTGTTTAGAAGATCTGTCCATTGATGTGAGTGGGGTGTTAAAGTCTCCTACTATTATTTTATTCCTGTCAATTTCTCCCTTTATGTCTGTATTTATTTAATGTATTTGGGTGCTCCTATATTAGGTGATATATGTTGACAAGTGTAAAATCCACTTCTTGATGGATCCTTTTATCATTATATAGTGTTGTTCTTTATCTTTCTTTATGGCCTTTGTTTTAAAGTCTATTTTGTCTGATATGAGTATTGCGACCCCTGGTTTCTTGTCATTTCCATGAAATATCTTTTTCCATCCCCTCACTTTCAATCTATGTGTGTCCTGTGCCCTAAAGTGGGTGTCTTCTAGGCAGCATACTGGATTAGAAAACAAGAACCTACAATCTGCCACTCTGTGTCTTTTGATTGGAGCATTTAGTCCATTGATGTTTAAGGTAATTATTGAGAGATATGTATTTATTGCCATTTTAACCTTGTTTTCCCATTGATTTTATATTTCTTTTCTGTCCCTTTATTTTTCTTTTTCCTTTTTCGGTTTGATGATTTTCTTTCGTATTATATTCTCTTTTTGTTTTTTGTGATTCTATTGTATGTTTTTGATTTGTGGTACCCTGTTTTTCAAGTATGTTAATCTCATCCTATATCTGCTTGCCTTAGACTGGAAGTCATATAGGCTCAAACACATTGGAGGAAATGAAAAAAAATCTATTTTTCTTACTCTCCTACCCCACATTTTACGATTTTGATGTCCTCTTTTACATCTCCACGTTCATCCTTTTGCTGTTCATGGTGGTTATCATCACTTTCACAGAAATTTTAAAAAATCTGGGTACTGGCTTATTTAGGTGATTTGCTTTCCAACTGTGATTTTCTCTTTCCTATATACTTTGACTTCTTTTGTATTTAGAGAAGACCTTTCAGTACTTCCCTTAGCATTTAGTATTGCTGTATTTTTTTAGTTTTTGCTCGGCTGAGAAATTCTTTATCTCTCCTTCTATTCCAAATGATAATCTTGCTGGATAGAGCATCCTAGGTTGCAGATTTTTCCCTTTCAGGACTTCGAATATATCTTGCCACTCCCTTCTGGCCTGCAATGTTTCTGTAGAGAAATCAGCTGATAGCCTTATGGGAGTTCCTTTGTGATTGACTCTTTGTTTTTCTCCTATTGCCTTTAGAGTCCTCACTTTAACTTCTGCCATTTTTATTATAATAGGTCTTGGTGTAGCTCTGTGTGGGTTTACCCTGTTTGGGACCCATTGTGCTTCCTGTACCTGGATATCTGTTTCTTTCTTTAAGTTTGGGAAGTTTTCAGCCATCATTTCTTCAAACACATTTCTCTTTCTTCCCCTTCTGGAATCCCTATTAGGTGTAGATTGGCATGCTTTATGTTATCCCACAGGTCTCTTATATTGCTTTCATTTTTTTTCATTTGGCTTTCTGTCTGCTCTCCTGATTGGGTGCTTTCCATTATTCTATCTTCCAGGTCACTTATTCATTCTTCTGCACTATTTACTCTGCTATTCATTGCCTTTAGTTCAGTATTTGTTTTGGCAAATGAGTTTTCTAATTTTTCTTGGTTGCTCTTTATAGTTTCTAGTCCCTTTTTACAATAGTCTGCATTTCTGTCAATAGTCTTTCTTAATTCCTTCAGTATTTTCATTATCTCCTTTGAGATATTGGTGTCTATTAGACCAAAGAGGTGTGTTTCATTGTTTGTTTCTTTCAGGGGAATTCTCTTGGGCTTTTAATTGGGAGTGGTTCCTCTGCTTCTTCATTTTACTTATATTTCTCTTATTCTGTGAGTTTAGGAGAAACACTTTTATCTCCTGTGGTGTGGAGGGATATTTGTATGTGGCAGTGTCCCTATGTAGCTTGTGTGGGTTTAGTATTTTTGGTGCAAGGGCCGTTTTTAGTATGGATGCCTGTTGCCTCTTTCCTCAGTGTGTGCTGGCTTGATAGGGCGTATGCATATGCGGTGGCTGGTGCGTGGTCATGGGGTTCTTGCTGGCGGTGGTGGCTCATGCACGCCCCCAGAGCACACGATGGGAGCAGAGGTGGCTCATGACGGCTCCTGGAGCTCGTCTAGGTGATGTCCTGCCTCCTGAGAGCTTATGCAGGGAAAAAAGCTGTAATGGCAGGTCCCACCCGTCCCATTGTGCGTCGCCTACACAGTGGCACCTGGCCTCTAAGGTGGCCCAGGCTTCTTCCGTGTACACCCTCAGATGCCATTGCATCAGGCTTCAGCACAGCCCACCCCAGTCTTCTCCATGAGTCTATTTCTGCACAGCCCACCCCAGTCTTCTCCATGGGTCCGATATCCACAGCCCAAGCTTCCACACCTAGATCGTACCGGCACTGGCGGATGCATATCTCAGGCTGAGGAGTGCAGAGCAGTGACACTGACTGTCTGTGCAGGTTTCTCTCCATTCTGGCTGCTGCAAACCAGTTGCTGCATTCTCCTCCAAGGCTCCTTAGCTCTCCCCTGTCCTGGCTGATCTCTCCGCTGGTGAGGGGACTTCCACGATGCAGGAACCTTTCCTCTTTCACAGCTCCCTCCCAGCGGTGCAGGTCCTTTCCTCATTCCATTCTCACTTTCTTTTTTTTTTTCTTTTGTCCTACCCAGTTGATGTGGAGATTTTCTTGCCCTTTTAGAGGTCTGAGATCTCCTGCCAGCGTTCAGTAGATATTCTGTAAGAATTGATCCACGTGTAGATGTATTTTTGATGTATTCGTGGGAGGAGGTGAGCTTCATGTCCTACTACTCTGTCATCTTGATCACTCCCTCTGCACCAATCTTGGTATGTGTGGGTTTCTTACCCATTCTTTTCTTTACCATTTTATCATAAGCATTTTGCTTAGAACCATATTGAGCCGACACACACACATCAATGTGACTCAATGCACAGCCTATAATAGCACACACAGCCAGACACACACAAACACCTCACTCTGACTCAATGCACAGTTTATACCAGCACACAAACACACACACACACCTCACTGTGACTCAATGCAAAGCCCATAACAGCAAAGACACACACACAAAAACACCTTACTGTGACTCAATGCACAGTCTATACCATCACATACACACTCAAACACACACACACACGGCTTACTGTGACTCAATGCACAGCCTATACCAGCGCGCACACACACACACACATATACACACACTGTTCACTGTGCCTCAATGCACAGACTGCAGTACCTCACACACACACAGCACACACACCTCAGTGATTTAATACAAAAGCCATACCAGCAAACACACACACACACACACACAGAGCTTACTGTGAGTCAATGCACAGTGTATACCACACACACACACACACAGACGCATGACTTACTGTGTGTGACTCAATGCACAGCCTATACCAACCCCTACACACAAACACACACACCCACACAGCTCACTGTGACTCAATGCACAGCCTGCACCAGCACTAACACAAGGCTCACTGTGACTCAATGAACAGCCTATACCAACACACACACACACACACACACACACGGCTGAGTGTGACTCAATGCACAGCCTATAGCATCACAAACACACACATACACACACATGACTCACTGTGACTCAATGAACAGTGTGTAGTACCACACACACACACAGACACACACACACCCCTTAGTGACTTAATGCAACGTCCATACTAGCAAAAACACACACACACACACGGCTCACTGTCACTCAATGCACAGCCTACACCAGCACACACACACAAACACATACACACACACAGGCGCACACAGCTCATTGTGACTCAATGGTCAGCCTATACCAGTGCACACAAGTCACACTCGCACAGCTTTCTTTGGCTAAAAGCACAGTCCTTACCAGCACACACACACACCCACACCACACAACTCACTGTGACTCAATGCTCAGAGTGTACCAGCAGACACACACACACACACGGCTCAATGTGACTTAATGCACAGATCATACCAGCACACACACACACACACACACACACACACACACATGCATGGCTCAATGTGACTTAATGCACAGATCATACCAGCACACACACACACAAACACAAACGACTCACTGTGACTCAGTGCACACTCTATACCAGCACACACGGTCACAAACACATAAGGCTCACTGTGACTCAGTGCACAGTCTGTAGCACCACACACACACACGCACCTCAGTGACTCAATGCAAAGCCCATAGCAGCACACACACACACATACACACACCTAACTGATTTAATGCTCCGCATATACCAGTGCACATACACACAGGCATGCACAGCTCATTGTGACTCAATGTGCAGTCCATAGCAGCACATACACAGACAGACAACACACCTCACCTTAAATCAATGCTCAGACTATAGCAGCCCCTAAACACACACACATACACACGGTGCACTGTGTCTCAATGCTCAGCCTATACCAGCACACACACAAACACACACACACACCCCCCACTGACTCAATGCAAAGCCCATACCAGCACGCACACAGATACATGCAGCTAAGTGTGACTCTATGCTCAGCCTATACCAACACACACACAGACACACACACACACACACACGGCTCTCTGCGACTCATTGCACAGCCTGTACCAGCACAAACACATGGCTCACTATGATTCAGTGATTAGTCTGTAGCAGCACACACACACACACACACACACACACACACACACACACACGGCTCACTGTTAGTCAATGCACAGCCTATATCACCACACTCAGACACACACAGAAGGCTCACTGAGAGTCAATGCCAAGTCTGTAGCACCACACACACACCCCTCAGTTACTCAATGCAAAGCCCATACCAGCACACACAAACACACACACGGCTCACTGTGACTCAATGTATAGCCTATACAGTGCACACACACACACACACACACATGCCTGTCTCAATCTGACTTAATGCACAGAGCATACCAGCACACACACACACACATATACACACACACACACACACACACACACGGCTCACTGTGACTCAAGGCACAGCATATACCATTACAGACACACAAACACACACAACTCATTGTGACTCAATGCACAGCCTATAGCAGCACACACACAGAAACACAAACATACACAGCTCACTGTGACTCAATGCACAGTCTGTATCAGCACTCACACACACAATTCATTGTGAGTCAATGCACAGCATGTAGCAGGACACACACAGAATCACACACATACACCTCAGTGACTCAATGCAAAGCCCATACCAACACTCACAGACACATACACACACCTAATTGTGATTCAGTGCTCAGCCTATACCAGCACACACACACACACACACACACACACACACCATACTGTGACTCAATGCACACTCTACATCACCACAGACACACACACACACACACACAGCTCATTGTGACTCAGTGTACACTCCATACCAGCACAGACACGGATACACAACACACTTCACTCTAACTCAATGCTCAGACTATACCAGCCCACATGCCCATACGCACAGAGGCAGACACATGGCTCAGTGTGACTCAGTGCACAGCCTACACCACACACACACAAACAGCACACACCCACACAGCTCACTGTGACTCAATGCTCAGTCTATACCAGCAGACACAAGCACACACATGCACAGCTCACTCTGACACAATGCACAGCCTATACCAGCAGACACAATCATACACATCTCACTCTGACACAATGCACAGCCTATACCAGCGCACACACACACATGCATGGCTCAATGTGACTTAATGCACAGACCATACCAGCATGCACGCACACACACACACACACACACACACACACACACACACACACACGGCTCACTGTGATTCAAGGCACAGTCTATACCATCACACACACAGACACACAACTCATTGTGACTTAATGCACAGCCTATAGCAGCACACACACACACGGCTCACTGTGACTCAATGCACAGTCTATACCAGCACACGCACACACACACAACTCATAGTGATTCATTTCACAGTCTGTAGCACCACACACACAGACATACACACATACACCTCAGTGACTCAATGCAAAGAGGAAATAAAAAAATACCTAGGAACAAATGACAATGGGGACACTACGACCCAAAATCTATGGGATACAGCAAAAGCAGTTCTAAGAGGGAAGTTTATAGCAATACAATCCTACCTTAAGAAACAGGAAACATCTCGAATAAACAACCTAACCTTGCACCTAAAGCAATTAGAGAAAGAAGAACAAAAAGACCCCAAAGTTAGCAGAAGGAAAGAAATCATAAAAATCAGATCAGAAATAAATGAAAAAGAAATGAATGAAACGATAGCAAAGATCAATAAAACTAAAAGCTTGTTCTTTGAGAAGATACACAAAACTGATAAACCATTAACCAGACTCATCAAGAAAAAAAGGGAGAAGACTCAAATCAAAAGAATTAGAAATGAAAAAGGAGAAGTAACAACTGACACTGCAGAAATACAAAGGATCATGAGAAATTACTATAAGCAACTATATGGCAATAAAATGGACAAACTGGAAGAAATGGACAAATTCTTAGAAAAGCACAACCTTCTGAGACTGAACCAGGAAGAAATAGAAAATATAAACAGACCACTCACAAGCACTGAAATTGAGAGTGTGATTAAAAATCTTCCAACAAACAAAAGTCCAGACCAGATGGCTTCAGATGGCTTCACAGGACCAGATGGCTTCACAGGAGAATTCTACCAAACATTTAGAGAAGAACTAACAGCTATCCTTCTCAAACTCTTCCAAAATACAGCAGAGGGAGGAACACTCCCAAACTCATTCTACGAGGCTACCCATTCTGATAGCAAAACCAAACAAAGATGTCACAAAGAAAGAAAACTACATGCCAATATCACTGATGAACAAAGATGAAAAACTCCTCCACAAAATATTAGCAATCAGCATCCAACAGCACATTAAAGGGGGCATACAAGGGCATTTTTCACAGAACAAGCATAAAAAATTGCTCGGTTTATATGGAAACACCAAAGACGCCAAATAGCCAAAGCAATCTTGAGAAAGAAAAATTGAGCTGGAGGAATCATCAGGCTCCCTGACTTCAGACTGTACTACAAAGCTACAGTAATCAAGACAGTATGGTTCTGGCACAAAAACACAAATACAGATAATGGAACAATGTAGCCCAGAGATAAACCCATGCACATATGGTCACCTTATTTTTGATAAAGGAGGCAAGAATATACCCTGATCTATAAGGGTCAAGCCCTGTGTCTGGGATGTAATAGTTGCTCAACACAGTTCTATTCTAATTCTAATAACTGCTCAAAGGAATTGAGGGCATGTTATGTATGAGGCGCTGAGCTGGGTACACTGCATGTTTTTCATTCAAATCTTCACCCCACCTCTGCAACGTGAGGATGATCTGTGGCCCCATTCTACATTTGGAGAATCTGAAGCTCAAGAGTGGTTAAATAACTTTCACAAAAACACACTGCAGAGATCTGTCCAGCTCTGGGGGCCACTAAAGGAGGCATTGGCTAAAAGCCTCTCTTTTCCCAGATATAAATACAAAGCTCTCTTCTTTCTTTCTCACAGTCCTGTAGCTGTGTGGTACAGGACATAGTTCCACTTATGTCTTGGTAGCCTTAACATTGTAAATGTCATATTTCAGCAGACCTTCCAAATGTCTCTAAATCATGTATCTATATCTCCTTCTGTTGTGTGCAATTCCATCATTTGAGTTGCTTTCTGTTTGTGCTTGTCAACGTCCTGCACTCCATCAGCAAAGCCCCTTGTAATGTCAGAAGGCTCTGAACTGAATTTTACAAATCTTCGAGGGATCAATATAGATGTTATACTGAAATGTTTTTCTTCACTTTTTGGCCTAAAGTTAAGAAAATGCTATTTGTCATGAACGTGTAATTCATGAATGGGGTTATTAATATCAATATAGGCTCAAGGATAACTTGAGTGGATAAAATAAATATGTTTCAGTTCTTTCTATTTGGCTTGACAATCTTTGCCCCAGGGTTAAGCAAATACATAAAAAATCTCTGGAAAGTATGAATGGAAGCCTGCATTTTACCTTTTTGGGGGTTGTGATCAATGTGGATTTTGCTCCTTTTTAAGAATTTTTCCATTCCTGAGTGTCTACCTATGGCCAATGAGTAAATCCACACAGTAGTGTTAGGAAGGAGATGCTCCTGGGAGATTGTGGCAGGTACGCCGGTAAAGAGTAAAGATGCAATGGGCTCTGAAAACTACATCCTACATCCTCTTTGGAATGGATAACAAACAGTGGAAGAGGGAAAAGCAGAAACTCTGTGACGTCCGGCAGGACGGAGAAGAGGCCTGTTTAACTGTATTTGTTCAATATCTCTCATTATATTTTTAATGACCTATGTGTTAACATCAGCCAAACAGAGATCTCTTTGGCAACTGTTGGACTAATTATTATAGCCAGCTATTAGAATATTTTATTTACATACTTTGGTTAAAGTGCAACTTAAATATATAAACATTATACTGTCATGTATTTCATACATGATATATTATCATATATATCATATATCATACATCATATATTATCAGATGTATCATATAGCATCTGTAATATATGTATTATATATTATCATACATCATATGTATCATATGCCATGTATAATATATTAATTATCATATATATCATGAATATATTATATCATATATATAAATTGTGGAAACCCCTCCAGGTTCTCTATTTTTGCTCTGGTTAGAGACTCACAGCAATAGTTGTGTACTGTGTTGGGACCAACACTCTAATCACTTTATTGAAAACCAATTTGGATATTTCAAGGAGTAGGTGACATTCTGATAATTCTTTACTGCTGCCTTAGATGCCATAGAGAACACAGATTGTTTATTTTAAGCAAATAAGGGATGAATAAATAAAACTGTGGGCACGAGAACAATCCTTCCATCGGATGTCATTTACTCTGTCATCGAACAGAATGTACTGAGTGTCTAATATATACAAGCACTGGTCTAGGGCGTATATTTTTCTCCTATAAAATGATGGAGGAAGGGCTTCCGTGGTGGCACAGAGGTTAAGAATCCGCCTGCCAATGCAGGGGACACGGGTTCGAACGCTGGTCCGGGAAGATTCCACATGCTGTGGAGCATCTAAGTCCATGCACCACAACGACTGAGCCTGCGCTCTAGAGCTCACGAACAACAACTACTGAAGGCCGTGTGCCACAACTACTGAACCTGTGCTCTAGAGCCTGCGAGCCACAACTACTGAAGGCTGTGCGCCTAGAGCCCATGCTCCGCAACAAGAGAAGCTACCACAGTGAGAAGCCCGCACACCGCAACAAAGAGTAGACCCTGCTCGCCACAACTAGAGAAAGACCACATGCAGCAATGAAGACCCAATGCAGCCAAAAATAAAAAATAAAATAAATAAAATTATATTTTAAAAAATGATGGAGAAAAAACTACATGCCTGTTGCCTGCTCAGCCTTTTTGATCACTTTTTGTTATAGTGTCTGTTGGTTTAGTGTACTGTTTGGTAATACCACTCCCACGATTTTCTGCTCTGTGTTGCAAATTGAGACCTCTGGTGGCCAGTTTTTATTCATTTATCCAAATGCACTGCATCAAAGGTTTTAGTTGCATTTACTCAGTTGTCAGTTCAGGATGTTTGGTGATAACTCATGGCACGCTTTTTGCTTACAAGTTGTCACGTTTACCAATGAGATGACTTCATTATGCGGTGTGCTCCGCCCTGGTTCCTGTTGGCTCTGCTTACGGACGCCTACCAGAATGCCTGTGCCGAAGCCGCCGGGGCCCTGGGGTCACTCGGAAGGACTGCCCCATGACTCCTTCTGGTCAAGTCCAAGAGCCAGGTCCACTCCCTGCTTCCCTCACTGTATGGGGCCTTGTACTTGCTGGATGCTGTATCATTGCTGTGTCCTTCCTTGTTTTCTGATGATTTTTTTTTTCACAGGCTCCACTGGAGAACTTTTAAAGCATGAGAGCTCTAGCACCCATTTAGAAGGTTCTGCTGGCCCCGAAAGAACCAGAACAAAGAGGCAGCCCTGTCCCCCTATCATGAGGGACAGAAGTTCTTCTGCATTTACTCACTCATCCGCAGATTCTCTTACCCTAGGATGCCCTGGGGAATACAAGATGATGACAGATGTACAGTCTTTTTCTTTTTCATAGAAGTATAATTGATTTACAATGTTATATTAGTGTTACTTGTACAGCATAGTGATTCAGTATTTTTGAAGATTATACTCCATTATAAGTTATTACAAGATAATGGCTGTAATTCCCTGTGCTATAGAAAATATCCTTGTTGTTATTTATTTTATACATAGTAGATTGTATCTGTTAATCCCATACCCCTAATTTGTCCCTCCCTGCTTCCTTCTCCCCTTTGGTAACTATAAGTCTGTTTTCTGTAAGTTTGTCTGTGAGTCTGTTTTTGTTTTGCATATACATTCATTTGCATTATTTTTAGATTCCACATACAAGTGATATTACACATATCTTTCACTGTCTGACTTATTTCACTAAGCATAATTTTTCTGGGTCCGTTCATGTTTCTGCAAGTAGCAGAATTTAATTCTTTTTTATGGTTGAGTAGTAGTCCATTGCTGGCTCATATGGCAACTCTAGTTTTAGCTTTTGAGGACCCTCCATACTGTTCTCCATAGTGGCTGCACCATCAACAGTGTAGGAGGGTTCTCTTTTCTCTACACCCTCGCCAACATTTGTTATTTGTAGACATTTTCATGATGGCCGTGCTGACTCGAGTGACGTCATACCTCATTGTTGTTTGGATTTGCAATTCTCTAACAACTGACAATGCTGAAAATCTTCTCAGGTGCCTGTTAGACATCTGTATGTCTTTCTTTTTGGAAAAATGTCTCTTTAGGTTTTCTGTCCATTTTTTTATTGCATTGTTTGCTTTCTTGGTATTGAGCTGTATGAGCTGTTTATATATTTTAGATATTAACCCCATGTTAGTCTCATCATTTGCAAATATTCTCTCCCATTCCTTACAGTCTTATATTTAGATGAAACGTGTGATTTTTTACTCATTATAGAATGGGCGTTGTCATGGTGACATGTACTTCAATGAGTTCTTATTAATACAGAAACTATCTAATAATATGGCAAATACTTAAAAGTACTGCTGTTAATTATTCATGAACATTAATGTATCCCATCCAAAAAGCACAGCAACTCCTTCAACTGCTGAATTGTTTAAATTTTTTTTTAATTGTGTATTGTACCAAAGATCAGTAAATTTGTAGATTTCGGTGTTTTTGAGGAAGTAGATTAATTTCCTACTTAAAAACCATATCAAGGGCTTCCCTGGTGGCGCAGTGGTTGAGAGTCCGCCTGCCGATGCAGGGGACACGTGTTCGTGCCCCGGTCCGGGAACATCCCACATGCCGCGGAGCGGCTGGGCCCACGAGCTACGGCCGCTGAGCCTGCGCGTCCAGAGCCTGTGCTCTGCAATGGGAGAGGCCACAACAGTGAGAGGCCCACGTACCGCGAAAAAAAAAAAAAAACATATCAAGAAATACAAGTCCATTAAAGGGTTAACATAGATGAAACGTACCCTATATTTTATTTTATAATTCTAGTAACTAATAACTAACTCAAAAGTTTAAATAAATGTATATATTTTCATTTTTTTTATAAAGCACTCACTACTGCCAATTAATATTTTGATAAATCCTTTGCTCTGATTCTTTGTAATATACCCCGTGTTTTCCTTGTTCACATGAGAAACAGATTTGAAAAATATATATGTTTACTTTCATGAACCCAACAGCAAAATGCTTAGGTTGGGGTGATCTTTGTTTGTGAGTCTGTCTGTTTGTTTTCTCTGAATGCTAGTGACAGGGGGTGATGGATCCCAAAGAAGTGGGAGTCACCATGAGGTGACCAAAGAAGAAAGTGCCGACCAGGATCAGTGCTTGCTTCCCGTCAAACCAACCACCATGGGTGGTCAGGACAGGGAAATGGCAATCGATATTTTACATCTTGAAAAATATTGAGATAAAACTAAGCTATTTATTGGGAATTCCTTGGCAGTCCAGTGATTAGGACTCCACGCTTTCACTGTTGAGGGCTCGGATTCATTCCTTGGTTGGGGAACTAAGATCCTGCAAGCCAAAAAAAAAAAACCCAAAAACAACAACAAAAAAACCCAAAAAACAAAAACCAGTCTAAGCTATTTATGTACTTAAACTGAGTCATCCTGAAGAAACAAATTAAGATAGCAAAACACATATACTCAAATTATTTATTGTACAAATCATAATTTATCTTTAAATGGCCATGAGGTTGGAAAAAGAAGTCTCCCTCCCCCACTTTCTTTTCTTTCAGCTAAGGTAGAAATGCATGTTGGAAATTTCTTCTCCACTGGCGACATCGACCCTGTTCCCCAGATGATTGAGAGAGATGTCAGAATTTTATGCATTAAACAGATAGGCAAGACTTTATAAGTAAATGCTTATGATTAAAGCAATCTCGATACAAATTACTTTCCTCACAACTTAAGCTGGTCACAGTACCTTTAAATTCAAAGGCGAACCCTGACAAGCCCACAGAAGCGTCGCTTCGAAATGCCGGAAAGAGACTATTTCCACTACTCTCAATTCTTTCTGGGGCTTGAGAGCCCTGGAAACTTCCAATGAGAGGGCTGTTGGAATCCTCTCCTTCATAGATATGTAGGAAATCATAGCTGGGCTCCATGTTGATACTAAAAGGAAAGAATATTAATTAGATTATGCACCTAATATATGTGTCTCTTATCTTCCAGACTAGAAAGTCTCTGAGAGCACACAGTGATTTTATTTGCCTTTGTAAAGTAATTTTTAAAAATTAGGACAATCCAAAAGTTAAATATAATAATAATCAAAATGGCAATAAATAACAATTATAATGAATATTATTAGTATTTTATAGCATCACCAACATCTTCAATACAGTATGATTTTGAAGATAATCTGAAAGAAAATGAACCCTTATAACAGAGATATAGTATGTCTTCCCTATAACCATGGTATTTCTAATGAAATGCAGTTTGAAAGAATAGGGTTCAGAAGGGATGCATTCCCACTGGTATTTGATTTTTATGTGAATATTTTTAGTTTTAATAACATATATCCTTGATGTTACTGACAATTCTTAAAGTTAAAAAATACTTTTGTTTGATTTTACTTTGAAAATTGTAATTGCTTCTATTTGCTTAGATAATTTGGCCAATAATAGCAGTCCCTACAATGGTACAAAGTATGGAAGTCAACTGCTTCACATCATTTCACCTTGATTGGATATTCCAATTTTCTCTTCCCCTCTCCCTCCCGCTCCCTCCCACTCTATTTCTCTCTCTGTCTCTCCTTACATTAATACCCTAATAACTTCCAAAGTCTAACAATTAACGCCCAAAGCTCTCAAGTGGGATGCAGCTTTAAATGTCTCTGCCATTTATAAGAAGGATGATGATAGTCTGGGAACTTAAAAAATATACCTCCTCTCAAGTGACAGATTGAACTTGGTTTACATGTCCAAGATCTCAGCGGGATCAGAATAAACAAACACACTAGACAGAGGTATTGATGTAATCCATTCTGACTTGCCCTCCTCTGTCCCTTCATCTCTAAATCAGGGCCTTTGGGGTCTTCAACATGGACCGACCCATGCAGCTTCCACTCTCTTTCCTTTCCCTTGACAGCATATTTGTATACAGGGATGGGGAGAGTCAGGAGGTTTTATAATCATGAACATGTGCTGTTGTTTAAGTGGCTTTAGTTTATCTGGATATTCAAGGGATACAACGTGAACCCAAGGTCTTTCCAGAAGCTGCCCACTGCATTCTGAAGGATGTAGCACGGGGGACCACCAAGGACCTGACGTTAGTATGATATCTGGACCTGCATTGCGCTGTCCCATTTCCTGTCAAGGTGCCCTCGCTCCCATGTGAGGTCCTGAACACATTTATTCAAGGAATTTGTCAGAGCTTTCAGAGTCTGTTTATCTGACAAGTTCCCTGAAGTTGGAAATGAAGAAAAAGTGAAAGACTGGAGTGACTAAAGAGTGAGAAAAGAGGCCAAGAGGAACTGCATCAACCAAACAGAATTTGGTTGGAATAACAATTTTATTTGGAATAGTTTGCAAGGACGTTATTAGACTCTGGTCATGCTGTACCCCCGATAACTGGCATAACTAATTATTATGATAGATTATTTTTGAACATGGAAGTACTATCAGGCACAAACAAACATATTCTAACTACCCTCTCCTTTTGGATGTGCCGTCACACACACATAGAAGTCTGAAGTGATATTTACAATTAATGATGATTCCTTTGGTTAAATCCTGTCTTATTTCTACCTATTCCAGATGCACAGATCTACAAGCCCCAATAATAGGCCAAAGTCTGGCCATGCTTTTAAACCGAATTTAATTTTTGTTCCAATGTGTAAGTCGCATCAGCCCCACAGTCTATAGAAGCCTGTGATAAAACACTCCTCCCCGAAAACCCCCTGAGTACCAGGGTGAGCCTTGAAGCTCATATGTGCTTGACAGGTCATGTCATTCTTTGCCTTCCTTGTTAGTAATGCCGGGCTCCCCTCCCCTCTCCACACCTGACTGCAGTCACACTCTTTAAACAGTGCATCCTGGGAAGCCTGTATCAACACCAGCTTCTTTGACTGGGTCCTTGAGCATCCTTGTTCCCATCTGGTACTTCTGGCTTCCTCCTTCTTTCTACTAAGTAGATCTAGGAGCTGAGGTCCCAGGAAAACCCCCACCTAAGCACACACAAGTTGTCCATTCCTTAGAACATGTCACAGGTACGTGATTTTCTGTGACAACGGGTCAGCTAATGATTCCAAACTCTTAGCGTCGGAAGAAAACTTGAAGATTTTCTAGGTCAACCTTCTTCCAGGGAAGTGCACAAAATTAAATGAGAAAACTTCTTGTGTGAAACTGCCTTATATATTAAAAGATGAATTACACTTTGGGAACCTTGATAATGAGTCACCGTGACCCAAGGGAAGGTAGGAAACTCCTACGAAAAAGCTCTGTGTTCTCTAAAAGGCTTTTAATTGTTAATTTACTTTTAATTTCCTGGTAGCAGAGGTGTCTCCTGGTTTTAAGGAAGGCGCTGCTAGAATTTAGCATTAACAAAACCCATAAAGATAATCAAAAATATAACCAGCAAATGTTCACAGCTTTTGTATAATAGCTGAGTGGCATAAAAAAGTATTCATCATTTGGTAAATTTATAGCAGCTTGAGTAAATTCAGGAAATGATGGCTTATTAAACCACTTAAAATTCAGAATCACAGAGGTTTAAAATTATACTGACTCTCATCTCATCAGGAGGAGAAAGTGAAGGAAGATAAGCAAAACCAGGCCTGAAATATTGATGCAAACATCTCAAGAAAAGAAACTTGTTCAATTGACAGACAAATAAATCTAATCAGACCACTTTGCCTTGGAGAGTTAAGAGACCAATAGGACAGTATATAGAACCACTTCTCTTTTAAAATACCACTTCATTTAGTTCAAAAATCAAAATGTGAATTTGGAAAAGATCATGGGATTTAGAAAAATTCAATTATTTATACCATATATTAATAATGTGAGAGTTCTATGGAATTTATATTTATAATATAATCATATTAACTTATGATTTGAACTTTTACCATTTAGTGTAGCAGAAAGAAGTTAGCTTTTTTTTTAAAGGACTAATATTTATTAAATCAGACTTAACAGTAATGAAATTTGAGGAAGTTTTGTTTTCAGAGTTCTACCAAGTCTTGACTATCTTAATGATAATAACAATACTACCTTTGGGAATGTCAGACAGGATGTACTATGGAAATGAATTAGCACACACACATTAACAGAAATATTAGACATCAGTGAGAAATTATACTAAGTATATCTATATCACTTTATTTTTGCTTTTCTTTGAAAATTCTGTAAATTGAGCCCTCTCGTGTGGAACACACTGTGTGCAAGATAGTATTTAAAAGCAATTCTTGCCACATCATGTGTATCCTAATGCAAGTAGAATGCTGAAAAGCAAAATAATCTATTTCCATTTTGTAATGCAGCCTGATGTAGAACCTGTTAGACGCAAGACCACAAGCTTTGCTAGATGTAAAACTGAAGACCCCTAAAGGGATAAATGAAGTAATCTTTAGGTATGACATTTAAAGTCTTATTAGGTGAGCCATGGCTGCTGGGCCTGCGCGTCCGGAGACTGTGCTCCGCGGAGGGAGAGGCCACGACAGTGAGAGGCCCAGGTACCGCAAAAAAAAAAAAAAAAAAAAAAAGCCCAAGACCAGATGGCTTCACAGGCGAATTCTATCAAATAGAGAAGAGCTAACACCTATTCTTCTCAAACTCTTCCTCATTATACGAGGCCACCATCACCCTGATACCAAAACCAGGCAAGAATGTCACAAAGAAAGAAAACTACAGGCCAATATCACTGATAAACATAGATGCAAAAATCCTCAACAAAATACTAGCAAACAGAATCCAACAGCACATTAAAAGGATCATACACCATGATCAAGTGGGGTTTCTCCCAGGAATGCAAGGATTCTTCAATATACACAAATCAATCAATGTGATACACCATATTAAAAAATTGAAGGAGAAAAACCATATGATAATCTCAATAGATGCAGAAAAAGCTTTCAACAAAACTCAACACCCATTTATGATAAAAACCCTCCAGAAAGTAGGCATAGAGGGAACTTATCTCAACATAATAAAGGCCATATATGACAAACCCACAGCCAACATCCTCTTCAATGGTGAAAAACTGAAACCATTCCCACTAGAATCAGGAACAGGACAAGGTTGCCCACTCTCATCACTATTATTTGACATAGTTATGGAAATTTTAGCCACAGCAATCAGAGAAGAAAAAGAAATAAAAGGAATCCAAATCAGAAAAAAAGAAGTAAAGCTGTCACTGTTTGCAGATGACATGATACTATACACAGAGAATCCTAAAGATGCTACCAGAAAACTACTAGAGCTAATCAATGAACTTGGTAAAGTAGCAGCATACAAAATTAAAGCACAGAAATCTCATGCATTCTTATACAGTAATGATTAAAAATCTGAAAGTGAAATTAAGAAAACACTCCCATTTACCATTGAAACAAAAAGAATAAAATATCTCAGAATAAACCTACTTAAGGAGACAAAAGACCTGTATGTAGAAAATTATAAGACACTGATGAAAGAAGTTAAAGATGATACAAAGAGAAGGAGAGATATACCATATTCTCAGATTGGAAGAATCAACATTGTGAAAATGACTCCACTACCCAAAGCAATCTACCGATTCAGTGCAATCCCTATCAAACTACCACTGGCATTTTTCACAGAACTAGAACTAAACATTTCACAATTTTTATGGAAACACCAAAGACCCCAAATAGCCAAAGCAATCTTGAGAAAGAAAAACGGAGCTGGAGCAATCAGGCTCCCTGACTTCAGACTATACTACAAAGCTACAGTCATCAAGACAGTATGGTACTGGCACAAAAACAGAAATATAGATCAATGGAACAGGGTAGAAAGCACAGAGATAAACCCAGTTACATATGGTCACCTTATCTTTGATAAAGGAGGCAAGGATATACATTGGAGAAAAGACACCCTCTTCAATAAGTAGTGCTGGGAAAACTGGACAGCTACATGTAAAAGAATAGAATTAGAGCACTCCCTAAGACCATACACAAAAATAAACTCAAAATGGATTAAAGACCTAAATGTAAGGCCAGACACTATCAAACTCTTAGAGGAAAACATAAGCAGAACTCTCTATGCCATAAATCACAACAAGATCCTTTTTGACTCACCTCCTACAGAAGTAGAAATAAAACCAAAAATAAACAAATGGGACCTAATGAAATTTCAAAGCTTTTGCACAGCAAAGGAAACCATAAACAAGATGAAAAGACAACCCTCAGAATGGGAGAAAATATTTGCAAATGAAGCAACTGACAAAGGATTAATCTCCAGAGTATACAAGGAGCTCATGCAGCTCAATATCAAAAAAGCAAACAACCCAATCCAAAAATGGGCAGAAGACCTAAATAGACATTTCCCCAAAGAAGATATACAAATCGCCACCAAACACATGAAAGAGGGCTCAACGTTCACTGCAGCTCTTTTTACAATAGTCAGGAAATGGAAAAAACCTAAGTGTCCATCAACAGATGAATGGATAAAGAAGATGTGGCACATATATACAATGGAATATTACTCAGCCATAAAAAGAAATGAAATTGAGTTATTTGTAGTGAGGTGGATGGACCCAGAGTTTGTCATACAGAGTGAAGTATGTCAGAAAGAGAAAAACAAATACCGTATACTAACACATATATATCTAATCTAAAAAACAAACGAAAAGTCACAAAGAACCTACGGGCAGGACGGGAATAAAGATGCAGACCTACTAAAGAATGGACTTGAGGACACGGGGAGGGTGAAGGGTAAGCTGGGACAAAGGGAGAGAGTGGTATGGACTATATACACTACGAAATGTAAAACCAATAGCTAGTGGGAAGCAGCTACGTAGCACGTGGAGATCAGCTCGGTGCTTTGTAACCGCCTAGAGGGGTGGGATAGGAAGGGTGGGAGGGAGGGAGACGCAAGAGGGAGGGGATATGGGGATATATGTATATGTATAGCTGATTCACTTTGTTATAAAGCGGAAACTAACACACAATTGTAAAGCAATTATACTCCAATAAAGATGTTAAAAAAAGAAAGAGTCAAAAAATAGGAGTCAGCATTTGTCTCTCAAGTTATAATGTTTGAGGACAATGGTTACATACAATTTCACCTCTTTACTAAAGGAAGGATTGCATACAAACTCTCTGTGCTCATGATGAAGCAATGACAAAAACACAAAACAACACAGAAGATTCGGGAGCTGGCTACCGTGGGGCCCCTGCAAAGCCAACCTGCATACTCGGACCCAGCACCTCTATCCTCCTCTGGTCGGATGCTCTTGCCACCTTGTCGTCCTGGGATAACGTTGGGGGAATGCATGCCTGACATCCCTCATCCTGGGACCCATCTGAGATGAGCTGGTGAGCAAATTACATGTGGAGGGAACCTGCAGGAGGCGTCGGAAGGACATGGAATGGGAGGAAGACCAAAGACGGAAGGGGAGGGGCGCCCACGTTCTCTCTCTTCCGACAGCTCTCCATCCTTTCTCTGAGCTTAAACGTGTCTGTGTTACGACCTAATGACAAAAGAAAACACGACAAAGGGAAGCACCTGCTGACTTAGTTCACAGGTGTACTTACGGACACAGACTGGGGTGTGTCCGGACCACTTGGGGTCTTGCAAGCATATCCGGACGGAAGTCCCCACGAGCCGGAAACCGGGGTTTGCACTGATAAACCACGTCGCCGCTGATGTGGCCGTTCACGATGGGATTCGGGCAGCCGCAGAGGCCCGCTGAAAAACAAGCAAAACCAACAAAAACACGCTGGAGAGCTTGTCTTCTATAAAAGTACCATATTCGTGGGTAAACAAGAGAGTCCCACGGTATAGCACGGGGAACTCTATTCAACGTCCTGGGATAAACCAGACTGGAAAAGAATATACAAAAGAATACATATGTATATGTATAACCGGGTCACAATGCTGTACAGAAAAAATTAACACACCATTGTAAATCAAGTATACTCCAGTAAAAAAAATCTAAAATAATAAAAGTACTCCATTCAAACTTAGTTTATTGTCAAGTGATTGAGAGCACTGAATGCAAACATTATTGGAATTTTTTCCACTTATATATTTTCTATTTGATAAGAGTTTTCTTCAACTCATTAATTTTTCTTAACAATTGTGGGTAACATAAGTAATACTTCAAATATAAAATTGTTAAAAGGTATTTCCCCAGGTATGGTTCCTCCATTTCTTTCTTTTACTTATTTTTCTTATTGATATTTTATGTTATTTATCTATTTATTCTATTTCCAAATAAAAAGCCAAAAGAAAGGAAGAGACACTTGGAATTAATATAAGTTCTGTAACTGTATAGAAAATGGGTAGCAAAGAAAAGGATGGAAGGATCTCCAGTGAGAGCCCAGATTCCTGAACTATCTGTGCAATTCGAAAGGAAGGACTGCTATCAGAAAATCAGTTCAATTTCAGAAAACGTCCATTTGAATTATGTCTGAACTGATGTCTAGGGGAAACTGTCGCATACTCAGTTAAACACAGAAGTCCAGAGCTCAGGGGAGGGACATCCTGCAGACGGAGCAGATTTAGCAAAAACTAGATTACATATGGAGTCTGAAACCCAACAGGTGGCTGAGCTTGCCCGTGAAGAGTACGTACAGCAAGGAAAGAAAGGGCCCAAAGACAAAACTGGGGTGAACATCAACACTTAAGGGGAGGAAAACAGTAGTGATGTGAGGACTCTGATATGTAAGGTCACTGGCAAACAGGGTGTCAGATAAACTTCAGAACCAGAGGGCTTCCAAGTGGGGAAGGAAGTTAGAGGAATTTTCAGTCCTTCGTGAGTTGAAGGCTGAGGAGTGACAAAGCTTCTTTGCCTGACCAAACTTTAATGCGGGTCCTGACACTTCTCTCAGGCCCACCTGTGCACCTCCTGGTAAAAGCCAACTTTAGCAAGCACCCTGCTAAGTCACCCTACAAGGACCCTCCAGCCTCAACATCTGATCCAGTTTCTCATCCCCACCCGCCACTGGTAGGTGGGTTGAGCCAGAGCCCCTCCAAGCCCTGAGGTTCCCTCTCAGGAATGTCCCACCTGTGCCCCCTCCTTGCCCCTTGGCTGTGACCCCCACTGGCCCACATGGCATCCGGAGTTGAGTCGTATCCTTTGTAAAATCCCATCACCCTGGTCCCTGCACGAATCACTAGGGACCTAAATGAAGTCTGCCTCATTATCTTTAAGGAGCGTCATGAATATTCTTTCTCTGTAACAGTAGGAAGGTGTTGTGTGGCCCGGGGAAAACTAGGAAAGGCGGGATTCCCTTCTTCTCTTTCATTCTCCTTCCACTGTCTCTCCTTCCCCTCCATCCGTCCTCCTCTCTGCCCCTCCCGCCCACCTCTCCCCTCCTCACGTACATGGAAAGAGTATCTTGTTAACAAACTATGGAGCATTAGGAGTAACTGACATGCAAAGGATGTGAGTCACACAGGGGTTTCGGATAGACAAGGAGAGTTCCTGAATTGTCCGCCAAAACTCGCTCCTTAGGCTGGAGCGGCTGCAGAGCGTTTTGGGGTGGATTTCCCCTGGCCGCTACCGCCCCGAATAGAGCACCCAGCTGCTAGTGCTTTACTCAGAGCACAGGAACCCCAAAGCTGAGAGCATGGCCAAATGACACTCAGGGTTAATGCCACCATTCTGGAAGAAATCACAACAATACCCTCTATTTCTGTTTAAGGCAATGCAGCTGCATTGTGTTATCCTTGGTTTGAACTAGATCTGTTATCAGCAGGATGACTTTGCAGAGGAGAGTGGGAGAAAACCGCATCGGTGATAGGTATCCCTCTTTGAGCAGAATCTCTGCCCCAACGTTTGTAAGAGGTCAGGTCAAGTTGTGCTCGATTCGCTTGATCTTTTGTCCCCTCTGTAGCTTTTATACTCAGCCAGATCCAGATCAATAAAGCTGATTCTGACCAGAAGCCAGATCGCCTCCCCCCACACCAGGCATGAAACAAGCAGGGAACTGGGAGGAGGCTGAATGTTCTCCGCGGGTTGAAGGGAGAGCTTCTGAGGCTGTTATCCTGAAACACGGATGCGGGCTCCTTCCCAGAGGCTGGGCTTTGCACGGCGATCTCCGTCAGGTAGAGACATGGAGCCCCACTCACATCCCCGAGACAAGAAAGGAGCCAGAGCCACCACACATGGGCTTACTACTGCAGGGATCCAGCCACTTCCGAGGTGAGAAGGAAAAGATGTAATTTCTAGAAGCACACACCAAAATAACACACTCTAATCCTCAAAGAGAGTGTGGGCCACCTGATTCCTGGCTGTTACTCTAGAGAATGTCAAGCATTTGGGGGGTATCCTGAACCTGATCAGCACTCCAAGAGGAGGGACCCGGGCTCAGGGTAACTGAGATGCTGAAAAGGGTACATTGCGACAGAAAGTCCCCATCCCTCTCCGTGATCTGCACAGCCTCACTGTTGACTTAGACAAACACAACTGGCTAGGCTCACTTTTAAACCTCAATCGTAGTTTTTTCATCTAAGTTTTCAGTAAGAGCACATGATTCAAGGCTGCATCCTCTGTTGAAAGCCTGGCAAATAAGCACTCCTAACGGCAAGGAGATAGCTGTACACTCTAGAAACCAGATGGCAAGGTTGACAGGCTTGTGTGGAAACAAAGGCTTCCAACAGCACCTCTTCTCTGACACGTGGTCACTTCAGTTCTGGGAGGAACTGGCCTTAAAGACCTAAAGAAAATCGGGGATGTCCTTCAAAAACACTCCCTTTCAGCTCAGTGCCTGAAGGAGAGAAGAATTGACAGCATCACTTCAAACTTCACTTCCTATTTTAAGTAAATGTGGACGATGTGACTTCTGGATGAAGCTGGTAGAGAACAATCTGTTTGTCACTTGTGTAACTTTCCAGGCCTCAGGTGAGTTCCTCTGTAAAACATTCAAAGCCTTAGACCAATTACGGGGCTATTCAGAAATATAGAATATTTCACATAGAGTAACCAAAATTTCAAGAGTAATATGTCAAAACGTTGTAGAAGGGAGAAACTGTATGAGGCAGAATTTGAATTCAGTATACTCTGAGCTCTGTTTCAAATTTAAGATTCTGTTATCCTGTGATAATACTGGGATATGTCCTTTATGAGTTTTTTAATGTAGCCCCAGTTTTGTTATAGACACACTATGTAGAAAGCATTTCTCTATCTTTGTAACTATGTTCAGATATCTGCTGACCGTCTAACATGTATTAGTCACTCATTAAACATTTGACGAAGTGAATAGAGATAAAGTAACTTCACATTTTCAAAGCATTTCCAAATCCACTGTCTCCTAGGTGGCTTTCCTTTATTGGAAAAAACTGAATACTGATTAGCTGTGGGCCAGCAACGTCCTTGGGGCTGGGGATTCAATGAAGAATAAGATACAATTGAAAAAGAGACGGGAGGTTGACACGGAAAGCACCCCAGGGCGTTTGCTCCTCCAGGAGATGCAAGAGGGAAGAGATATGGGAACATATGTATATGTATAACTGATTCACTTTGTTATAGAGCAGAAACTACCACACCATTTTAAAGCAATTATACCCCAATAAAGATGTTAAAAAAAAAAAAAAAAGAGGTGAGGAGCAGGGGAACTTCCCTGGTGGTCCAGGGGTTAAGAATCTGCTTTGCAATGCAGGGGACACCAGTTCAATCCCGGGTCAGGACTAAGCCCTCCAGCCACAACTAGAGAGAAGCCCATGCACTGCAATGAAGGGCCCTAAGACCCAACGCAGCCAAAATAAATAAAGATTTTTAAAAAATAAAACATACACTAGGAAACAAAAAGAGGTGAGGAGTGGGGAGGGACTACGTGTAGCCCGGCTGGGCTAAGCACAGTGATGAATATGCATTGTTCTTTAATGAGCACAGGATGGTCCCACAGAGGAACACTCACTGTTGTACTCCAAGTGGTGGTGTGCTTTTCAGAGAGCACTGAATACACTCCAAAGTTTGGGTTTTACTTTTCTCCTAAAATAGCTTTGGAAATACCTTTTGCTGGAAGCATCTCACATTATCTGGGAGCCTGAAAGCTGAGCCCTATGGCAGCTGCCACATTTTTACGGGCATTTTGGACAGTTCTTTGCATAATATTCAAATAGTGACAGGAGATTTGCACCTGGGCTCTACTGTTTCCCGTGGCTCCTGGGGACAGGAGTTTTGCAATAACTCAATCTCAGACCAGAAGACAAGGAGGAACATCCATTTATGGCCTGCAACGATGGAAAAGCAGAGGAGAGAAATACAGAAACAGAGACACACAGAGCCTACCTATGAGAGGCGGTGGTTCCTGCGAAACAGCTATCAGGGTGGAAAAGGAAGGCTGTGCTTTGTTTTTCAGGCTGGCATCCCCCAGGCGAAGAGAATTGTGTCTGGGATTAGGGTTGTCCTCAGACCTCTTATGCCCTGCAGCAGAATTAATAATTTAGCAGGCAAGTCTCCTGCAGTTTTTGGTTCCAGTGCTGTTTTTTTGGTGGGCTTTCCATGGGTTTAGGGGCCTTGCGCCCTGGTGAAGGGGAAGATCTCTGAGTGGGGGTGGGAGTGGATTTCATGGTGGAACTGAAACTCACCCAACCGCCTCCTTCAGCACTCTGGGTTCCCTACAGCCCCTGCCTGCAAGCCGCGCTTGTCCAAATGAACTTCTGACAGCCTCATGTCAGTCTGGTTGCCATGAAGCCCTGGATAGTATGTAGCACTGCACACTCCCTGTCACTTGCATGCAGCACAAATGAAGACAGCTTTGAGGTTCATAAAGTCTGTTCAGCTGATGCACTTCAAAGGAATCTCTTTTAAAATAAAAGCCTGCTTGGAGTTAAATACATTTTGCATAGTAGAGAAAAATGAAGAATAATTGTTCTCTCCCTAAATTTTATTGCTGTTGACTTTAAAACCCACTTTTTTCTCAAAGTTTTCCCATTTGAATATGACAATATTTTGGTCTTCAAAGTTTTCCTTTTTTTGCTACCTGAGAAGTATGTAAACTGTCGCCATAAAGTTTTTAAGTACCTTTAAAATATTAAATGTAGTTAAAACATAAGGATCTTAAGACTGTGGGGCTTATAGAATAAAAAATAAAATGTAAACTCAATATTTGTTTCACAGTTAACATACAATTTGTTAGCCACAAGGAGAGTTTGTTTCTTCCTTTGCAGCAGAAATTCATTTTTTGTCAGTTGTAGGTTATACCATTATGAGTACTGAACACAAATATGTAAGATAACTGTTCTCTAAATTTAGTGTGAGCATCTAAGTGCTATTTATAGGTTCCTTCTGCCATGCCAGACCTGTAAAAAGATTCCTTTTACCTCGAATCTTTACTCTCACTTTAGTGACTGACTTGATAAACAATCCAAAGTTTCCATTTGGTGTTGATCAAATATTCAATACCACTACGACTATGCAGAAGCTTTACATGTCATTTAGCCCAATACTAAAATGCACTGCATATAAATATTAATTATAAATGTATGAATCGATTTGACATCCACTCTCATTACAGCATGTGTGGAAAGGTGAAGGAAGGGGGCACCTCACTGTGATCTCCAGCAGCTGAGTTTACTTAGGGTATCAACGAACAATACTGATGCCCTTATGTCTGAATACAATGCCCTTGAATACAATGCCCTTATGTCTGAATACAATGCCCTTATGTCTGAATCCCTGAAAGAAATTTAGAAAAGAAGACACTTAAAAAACATTTTTAATTTTTACGTTTTTCCCTTATCAGCGTCTCTTCTTTTGAATGTATCTTAAATTTTGCAAATGATGATTTCTGACAAGAAAAGAAAAAGCAACTGGAAAATTTGCTTATTTCCTCGTCCACTGCTGAAAATGACACATTGTGTGACAGGAAGTCTCAATAGGACACTTGGCAACTGATTCCTAAATTCATCTGTATACGTAGCAGACCCCATAAAACGGCAACACTTATATGAGAAAATAAAGAAAATTATCTGTTTCCAGTCACGGTGGGCTAACTTAGACAAAATCCTCCAGTGAGTAAGTAGAAAAAATGGACAAACTATGTTTAAGAAAATCTGCTTGAAGATAACAGGGAAGGTACTGAAGTTCTATGTGGCCAACATCAAGGACAAGATCGAGCCCCAGCAAAGGAAACCTGCAGTGGAGGTCTCCCTAGTTCTGAGGACGCTGAAATTGGAAACGGTGGCCGGTGCACTGAGGTGCCAAGGGCATCTTCCCTCAGACTCGTGGGTCGCGGCCTGAAACGTTGAGGTCAGGGGCCACCAAGGGTTGGACAGAGGGGATGCTGACAAAATTCAAAATGTGCTGCCAATTCAAAACCAACCCAGAGTTGCCCTTGGATTCATGAGGTGAAACGTTTCAGAAGAACATCACTCCTGTACAAACCAACAGAAAATGCTGAATGATCTACAGAAGGCTTAGTTGTACTGGAGCCCACTGGAGAGCTGAGATTTCAAGCAGTTCAAATGCACGGACTCCACGCAGGAACAAGCTCTCCAAAGAGCTGGTATATGGATCCCTCCACCTTCCTAGAGCACGGCGGCAGGGGGCTGCCGTGAAGGAGGGGAAGACTTGGACAATTTTTTAGCAGTCCTAGGTGGCCTACTCGGCTGGTTAAGAATCACTGAGCGCTGAAGACACAAGGGAAGTCGGTGCACCCCTCAAGCCCTTTCCCTTGGGCCTCCTCCAGGTGTTCATGAGAAAGACTCTTGACACGCCTCGCGTTGTCACACGCTTAACTTCTCTCCAGGGTTCCCAGCCCCACTTGGGAACCGCAGAACAAAACCACAAGTATACAATTATGTTTTCTTAACAAAGTAAAAAAGAGCATCTTACACCTTTACTAATATGTACACCAGGTGGTATTGCTAACGTTTGTTTCCCCTTTCGGAATTAAACTCTACATGAAACCTAAACGGTCCAAGCTGATGCGGCTTCTCTTGTGCTGACTGTCCTGGTCACACAGGAAGTGCCACGTGCTGGTCTGAGTGTCTCTGTGTCCCGCTCCATCTGACTTCCCACTCTCCTGCTCTCTCCCATCATTTAATTCACTTTTTACATCTTAATTTTGATTCAACTAGTCTGTGTCTCTAATAGTTTATTATTCACTGAACTACACGGTCAGCAGACAGTATTCCCTCATCCTCCCTCTTCTCACCATGGGGCAGACATAAAAATGCAAACACATTTTTTTTGGTGGGGCGGCTCTTTGAGGGGGACGCTAAGCAAACCATTCTTTCAGATACATTTAATGTACTGAGAACAAGGGCACTTGGAAACTAACATAATCAATTATCAGTTTCTCCAGGGATTCTTCAAAAGAATGTCAAAGGAAATGTGTTAGAAATGAACAAAAATGAGACCTTGGCACTACATATCTGGACACTTGGTGAAGACAGTGTATTTGTTCTTGTTCTCTCCTTTAAATTTAGAAGTGCCTCAAATTTGGTGCCTAAAAGGTTAAAGGAAACACAGTGAAAACATAACTTTAACACTTAAAACAAGGCAATACCAGACCACTATACTTTCTGGATCCCAGCATATATAATTTTGTAAGCCACATATAATGCAAAATATAACCTCATCTTTCTATAACTATACACATTTTTTCCTACAGCATTTATTTCTGCCTTATAGCAGGTGCCACGTAGTCAACAAGGTAAAACACTTTCCACAATTTTCAGCATATACCCCCTATGACATCATTCCTACGGTTGCTGTTAAGCCTTGACTTTTAGGCAGTGAAAATTCACCGGGCATATTCACAAGTCTGGGAGCGTCCTCAGGGCACGTCACCCCTCTCCTCACCCTCCCACCTTCCTCTTGGGAATCTGTGGGCAGTGCTGTTAACGCTACCTGACACATCTTCTGGACCTCAGCAGGCTTGGGTGCCTTTGTGCGTTCTTTCCCAAAACTTTCCATGGAGCTACAGGATCCTGCTCTACCCTTGCCTCACCTCTTCTAAGTGTGGAGTTTCCCAGAACATCCCCTGGAGGAGTCTCTCCTGCTTTGGGGCTCCTTGTGACATCTCCCAGACCAACCACGAGGCCTCGGTGCCTTTAACCTTCTGGGGATCCCCCTCGTCCAGTCTATTTAATTTGAGGACAGCGTAGGCCTTCATTTCAGCTGTTCCCCTTTCCTTGTTCATGTCAAATTTCCAGGGCTGGGCCTTCTGACACTCAAAAGACAGGACACTTGAGGATTAAAAACATGATTCAAGACCACACTGTCTCACCTGAAAGTTTCAAGATCCTGTTTTTCAACTCAAAAGACAAGAAAGTGTTTGCCGTTTTCTGCAGTTCATTTGTAGAGTTAGAAACCAGACTCAGAGGCCTGTGCTGAGCTGTCAGCTTTGGCCGCACCCATTAGGCTAAAACTTAACCCAGGTTTTACTCACATGAGGGAAGAGGGTCGGTGGCAGCTTCAGGCCCAGCCTCAGAGCCCAGCAACTCTGCATCTCCGACAGCTTCAGCGGGGTGAGTCCCAGAAGAAGCCACCGTCTTATCCCCCGGAGATAGAGGTCCTGAACTGATCAGTGACGACGAGGCCTCGGGTTACCTTCCCCATCACTGTGGCTTCATAGGGGCGGGGCTCTCCCTCACAAAGCTTATGGTGCTGTTGAAGGGCCAAGCTCTTTGATTTAAAAACAGGGTGGCAAAAATTGGCAAATTTCAGAACTATAATTTAACGTAAGGTCGTGGGTCATTTCAGTGACCCTCTACAACTGCACAGAACTTTTCCAAGGATCTGAATATATATTACCATCTGCTTCTCAGGACAGTTTTGTAAAAGAGAAAAATGATTATAATCCCTGCTTCATAATGCAGGTGAGTCTCACGTTAAGAAGCTAACACGGGGATACACATCTATATCAGGGCTTTTAATGTCTGTTTCCGTTTTATATGTGCAACAACGTGCTGAACTTCAAACTTTAGCATTTTCCCAAAGCCTGCTACAACTTTTAAAAATTTAATCAAGTTAGCTGAGTAAAATTTGTATATATATTTATAAATTTAACTCAGCTAAGTTGATTACATACTCTCTCTCTGCCTCTCTCTCTCGCGCGCTCTCTCTATATATACATATGTGTGTATATATATATGTGTGTATATATATTATACATATATATAGACATGCATATTATACACACACACACACATATATATATATAATTTTAAGGAACTATGCAAATCAGGCTCAATTTGATAATCATATAAATTTTTCTTGACATTCAGCCTCAAATTAAAATCTAATTTAACATGCTATTGCTTACATTGTTCTCTACTGTCATTTCTCGGAGGATTTATACAATATGTTCCTTTGGGTTCTACTTACATATCTGACATGTAGTAATGTGTTCATGTATTCAGCATCCTATTGACAATTTCACTTTATTCCTACTTGGCTGATCTTAGGGATTGAGAGTCTCCTCTGGCACAGAGTTTAATGTGAAGCACACGCTGAAGCCCGGAACCCTTTCAGCGCTGAGTGCCTTCTGCTAAATCCCCACAGCAGCCTTCATCTGTTTTCACTATACAGCTGGCAGGTGGCTGGTATCTTATTCACGCTGCCCTCTGTTACTGCTCAGACCTCCTGCCCATGGTCAGCACAGCTCAGCACTCGCTGTGGGGTGTTAGGCTGCTTTCAAATAATTGCAGATGCCTTTCAGATACTCTGTTTCCAGAAAGTTTTACTTTTAATCCCACACATTTCTATCTTCAATTATTAATAATTTGCTCAAGACCAAGTCTGGATGATGCCAGAAGCTTGAGCTTACATTCGGCAGGCTATTTTTAAAGAGGTCCTGGAAACTTGATTAGAATATCCAAAGTTTCCCCAGAAATCACATAACATACTGTGACATTTTTCATGTATATATGAATTCCATCATATATTTAAAGAAGAATTAACTCCACAACTATTCCAAAAAATTGAAGAAGGGAACACTTCCAAAGTCATCTTATGAGGCCAGCCTTACCCTGATACCAAAGTCAGACGCCATGAGAAAAGAAAACTACAGGCAATATCCTTGATGAACACAGATGCGCAAGTTCTCAACACAACACTAGCAAACTGAATTCAACAGCACAGTAAAAGGATCCTACACCATGATATAGTGCACTTTACCCCTGAGATGCAAGGATATTTCAACATATGAAAATTGATTAATATGACAAACCACATGGACAGAATGGAAGGTGAAAGTCATATGCTTATCTCAAGAGATGCAGAAAAAGCATTTGGGAGAATTCAATTCCATTTCATGATAAAAACTCTCAAGAAAGTAGGAATAGACAGTAATTACCTCAACATAACAAAGGTCATTACGAAAAGCCTACAGCGGATATCATATTCCACAATGAAACACTGAAAGTTTTTCCAGTAAGATCTGGAAAAAGGCATCCCAGAAAACATTTTCATGCCTATCCAAAATGGAGCAGAGCAAGGAAAAGAGTTTTTAAAGTGCCACTCTTCAGAAATATCCCCGCTTTGTTTTGGCTATCACTACAAATTCATGGCAAGACCTCAAAAGCCCCACCAAGACTCTAGGATATTTTTTAATCCCCCAGAGCAATAAAGTCTTATGGCTCCTGTGGTAAGACGGCTGGTTTGAACAGTGGCATTTTAGAGGTGGCTGGACTTGACACCTGGCATCAGTGTCACTGTACAAATTTTATAAGAGAAATGACAGATTGAAAGTCTAAGCCATAAACACACAGCCAGTTTTCAAAATAGGATAAAAGCAAAACGAGAGAAAAATTGTTTAAATTCACTTCCCTGGCTACCAAAAAAGAAATCCCAAAGCTGTGAAAAGTAAGTATAGAATGGAAGCAATGCTGTGAACAATAACCATGTATTCTTATTTGAAAGGTTAATGCCAAGGTCCCAAGGAGATAATTCCATTTTAGAACTGACACAAAACTTCACTCACCTACTGGCATTATTTTACTATTTTCTGAGAGAGAACCTTATTCAGAGACCTTGATCTCTTGTGTTTATTAGCATCTGATTCCGAGTCTCCTATTCTTCTCAAACTTCAACTCCAAAGGCGTGCTTTTCAAACCACCCGCCCGCCTCACCCCCACCCCCACCCACGCCCCGCACACACACATTTTGTAGCAGAATCTTCTTAGCACGTCCCCCTCAAGATTCTGGTATCTAGATCCTCTTTACCTCATGCTTGCCAGCATTGCTCATCTTCCTTATTCTTGAGGAAACATCACTCATAAACACTCCATCCACCTGACGCTTCCATAAACTTCCTTAGTCCCAAATCACTCCTGCTCTCAGCAACTGCCGAGGTCTCTGAGGGGTCCCTAGGAGTTGGACTGTTCTTCATGAACCCGTTACAGAGCAAGCTGTAAAATAAAACATGCAGATACAGAAGTGCACAAATCAACATCATCATTAAATGTGGCTTAGTTACTTCTGTTAGAAAGACATCCGTGCTCATACTGAATTCAAAGTTTGCAGGCTTATCACTACTTCCAGTGTGCTGGACCAGGGCGAGCTTCCTCCAAAAGCTGTGGACTTCTCTACAATGTGCAGCTTGGGGTTGCAGACGAGAGCACGATCTTTCTGTGGACAGTACGGTTCCCGAGGGAGGAAGGATGAAGCCAAGCTGTACCTGCTCAGTGATTCTTACCAAACGCATCCATCAGCTAACCCACTCCACCTTCCAGAGGATGGAGTTACTGAAGGGCAGAGAGAGGCCAGCGTATGCTTTAAGGACACGTACACACATACACACACATTTCTTTTACGCTGATGTGCAAATGGCTAACCCCAGATTACATCAGCACACTATCTGTTTCTACACTCATGCTGTGGTTGCTGTTAAGCGTTAGTGGAAAGAGGGGAGAAACTTCTAAACTAATTCAGAACTAGGGACCTATGGAAAGCTAATATTCAACCACTATTGCCCCTTGATCCATATTTCAAATCCACATCTATGTTTATAAAGATAATTTCGTTTCTTGAAATGTCTCTTTTCACATTTCAATACAGATTAGGCAAAGGTCTTAAACTGACTTTAGAAGTGTCCCCCCCGCCCTTTCTAAGTTTTGGAAGAATTTGTTAGGATTGGTGCCATTATTATTTTTCCATTCCTAAGTGTTAGGTAGAATACAATAGTGTAACCCTCTGTGCCTGGTATCATTTTTGTGGAAAATTTTTTAAACTTCGAAATCTATGTCTCCAATAGGCAGAGTCAGTCAGGTCATCTCCTTTTCCCTTGACTGACTGGGTAATTTTTCAGGATTATTTTTACCTTACCTATGTTATCTAATTCACTGGCATAACACTTTTATTGTGTCCTCCTAGCATCTGTAGAATCGTTAGTGGTATAGTATCTTTCTTGCTTGCTATTGGTAATTCATGTCTTCTCTCTTTTATTCCTGACCATTCTGATTAGAAGTTTATCATTTTTATTGATCTTTCCAGGAAACCAGATTTTGGCATACTGATTTCCTCTGGTGGTTTTCTGTTTTCATTTTCATTGATTTCTTATAATATCTTTTTCACTTACTTTCTTCTGCCAGGTTTTGATTTCATCTGTTATTCCTTCCCTAGTTTCTCCTGGAGGAAGCTTAGCTCACTAATGTGAGACCTTCTTTTCTCATTAAAAAAAGCAAAATGAAAGCTGTACACTTCCTTCTGTTCTGCTTTTATTGCATCCCACAAATTTTCATACATTGTTGCTCATTTCTGTTAAATTCAAAACATATTCTAATTTGTCTTGTGATTTCTTTTGACCCAGGTACTGCTGAGGAGTTTATTGTCTAACTTCAAATTCTGGCATACTTTACAAATTACTGGATATCTGATTTAATTCTGCTGTAACCAGAAAACATAATTTGAATGACTTAAATCCTTTAAAGTTATTGACATTTTTTGTGTGGCCCCAAATATGACCTACCTCAGTGAATTTTCCAGATGCCCTTGAAAATTAAGTGTCTCTGTTGCTTGGAGTGTTTCATTTCCCACATTTCTCTTCACAAAACAAAATCTACATGGCAAAGGGACATGTCAGAGACTTGGCAATAATAATAATGATAATAATAACAATAATAAACTATAGAGAAAGAGACTGTATTTGGGATAGCACATCAGGAATACAAGCTTTCAGCACCAAAAAGAAGGGCCAGATGTAAGGTGGATATGATCTTTGCAAGCAGTGTTGTTTGTGGCAGATGTAGGGTAGCCCAGGGACGCTGTAGGGTTACTTGCCAAGAGCAGAAGTAGACAGTGGTTATTCCCAAAGCTTTGTAAAGAGTCAAAGTAAAAACTGAAGTTCTGTTCTCATATTTTATTAAGTTATGAAATGAGAAATAGTAGCTTCTTTCTGTATCTCTCCTCCCTCCACTGACTTTTCGATTTGGAACCTCTAAGATAAATCCGTTACATGGAATACCAAGTGTGAACCAAGCATGTTGGTATGAAAAATAAAAAAAAAAAGAAACTCTTTAGTTTCCCAGTTTGTGGAAGCATAGAAACTCAACAGTATTTTGACCTGTCAGCAAAGCAGATATGGATCTGAGCACACACTGGCCTGTGAAATCCGTCTGCTTGTTGTAATTGCTGTTGTTTAGTCTGTAAGAGTCCTAGGAATTTACGTCAGTGATGTGACAGTGCTAATGTACTCCAGTGGACGAATGTCGATGAGTGTTATGTCACCCTTGGTCCTTCAGTCAATACCATGTGTTAAGGAGAGCCTGGCACCTACAGAAATAAGGATGGGAGCTTGTGCAAATCCGATTTTTTAAACACAGAGTAGGTCAGAGCAGCCTGACTAAATACCAATATTCATGGATGGAAAAGTGAGAGATAAGATCAGAAGGAGGAGAATCACCAGACCAGCCAGAGGGCTGTGGACACTGTCCCAGAGGTAACTTGGATAGAAATAAAAATATACTAATTTATTCTTCCTTTAATTCCTATTGTTTTCTAACATTGTTACATTTCTCCTGATTAGAGTGTATAAAAACCATCCAAATTCAAGCATTACAAAATCCACTCACGTATTAAAAGAGTGGAAGTCTCCCAAATTGGTGCGGTACCTAATAAATTACTACTGCCTAACATTCTGAATATTTCTTTGATTTTTCCTTCTGAATATACAAGTGTGTATAAAATTTTTATAAAAAGTAAATTATGCCTTGTACAAAAATTGACGTTTTATTTTAGCTATTCTAAAATTTTTGTCTCACGTATGGCAAAATGTCGCTTTCTTTTGGATATTCTGCTTGCACAATATTCCATGTTAAGAAATACAACTATCCCATCATTCTTTTTAAGCACGGTATAGTAGTTTCTTATAAAAATATGCAGGAATTTATTATATTTGATGAGTTATTCCTAATATGTCACTAATATACACAGTGCTAACTTCCTGTATATTTTTTTTAGACTTGAGGAAATATTTCTAGAGTATAAATTGCTAAAATCAGAAATGCCAGGGCTTCCCTGGTGGCGCAGTGGTTGAGAGTCCGCCTGCCGATGCAGGGGACACGGGTTCGTGCCCCGGTCCGGGAAGATCCCACATTCCGCGGAGCAGCTAGGCCCATGAACCATGGCTGCTGAGCCTGCGCTCCGCAACGGGAGAGGCCACAACAGTGAGAGGCCCGCCTACCGCAAAAAAACAAAACAAAACAAAACAAAAGAAATGCCAGGTTATGAAGCACATAATATTTACAATTTTACTAGACATTACCAAAATGCTTTCTAAAATGTAGTATCAATTTACACTTCCACTAAGATTGTAGAAGAGAGACCATCTCACTGCAACTTCCCAGTAAGGATATTACCTTTCCATATTTAAAAAACTGAATACTCCAGAGGTGACATTTTATTGTTAAGTTATCGATTCTGTAAATTTTAGTAAGGTTGAAGATACCTCAATATGTTAATTAGGCCACATTCTTTTTCACTGAATTGCCCACTTGAACAATTTAGTACAACATTCCTGCCAAAGTTCTACATGCAATTTGTTAAGAGGACTCCATAGGCAGCAGAATGAACCTTCTATGTGTTTCCAAAATACATACATACAACATTTGACTGCAAAAATTATACTCAATAATGATTGGCAGCTTGGATATAAATATATATTTTTCTAATGTTCCCTCTCGTTTCCCTTGCATTTACTATATTCTTTAAAAGCATAAACTATGGGACTTTTCCCACTGTTTATTCCCAGAAGAAACTGTTTTGTGCTGTCAAAGCTCTTACAGATCTATAATCCTCCCAATGCAGACCACTAGCGTTCTCAGCCACACGTGCACTTATAAACGTTAGTCACTGGCTTCACCTACACGCTTGTCTGAAGTTTACACCACATGGACATCTTCCTAGTAATCTTCCAATTACTGCAAAGATGAGTCAGAGTTAAGTATTACCTAGCACAGCTTTCACTCCCATGCCAAGAAAAATACGTCCTACAGCGTAACATCTAGAGCAGTTCCAGTCCCTGGTCATACATCCTCCTGGGCCATACTTGTACTACAGATACAGAACAAGCCTGTTCCTTATGTTTCTTTGCCTGCCTAATATATTTTTATTATTCTCAAGATGTCGTTTGACAGAGAAATACATATATTTTTAACAAACCGATTCTCTTAGGTTATGTACAAAAGTATAGCTACTGAACTGACTACTTGTCAACAGAGCCTCCATGTGCCACCACACATGCTGTCACTGTACACAGTTCTCACTTCCAAAGGCTCAGAGTCTCCCAATTCAAAGATTGGGCTACACTCTGGGGACAATGCAAGATGCAAACATGACTGGCAGTGGAACCCAGCCTGGTCGGGAACTGATTTCATTTACATCATATAAGACTCCTCAAAGCATACAAATTTTCAGGATTTCTTTTTAATTCCCACAACATATTATTTACAGAGTTTAAGAAACTTTATATTGGCCTTCTAAACCCTGAAACAATGTTAAATCTCTCTAGAAATCAGTATGTCTATTGCTTACAAGTATATTTAGGAGCTGTATTTCCTCTGTTTCTAGGGCTTCACTTTTGTGTAGAAATTATGGTGGGGGTCATGGACCACTATATGTGTACCAGTTGGTCCCTTCCTGTTGTCCGAATTCTGTGGTGAACATCACACATTCTGAGGAGATCAGCAACAGCAAAGCCCATACACTTAGAGAACAGTAGAGCTGAACTGAGCCTTGCAAGAATTTGTATTGTTAAAACATAATGCACAAAAGTGAAGAAAAGTTAACTCCAAAAAGTAAGATAGCAGTTTTCAAATATTTGAAGGATAGATATATCAAGTAGGGATTTCATGTATTCCTAACCATTCAGTCAGAACCAGAACAAGTGTGAGTTACTGAGGGACGATCCATTAGGAAGAATTTGACAGCAGGGATCCCAAAGGTGGACCCGCTTGCTTTAAGAGGTTCTGTATCTCCTGTCTGCAGATTTCAAGCTGAATGGCCAGTAGGAAGCTTTGTGGTTGGGGAAGTCTGAGTGTCAGATAAGGTGGGTTCAAGAATGGCTTTAGATACAAGTTAGGCTTTGTAAGGGAAAGGCAGGCAGTGAAAATGGATGGAGGAACACATCTGTGATCTGATTAGTTTGCACGTCAACTTGACTGGTCAAGGGTGACCTTATCAAACATGACTTGTAGGTACGTCCAAGAGTCTTTCTGGATGAGCTTGGTCCCATTTTGGTGGAAGGCTAAGTGCTGCAGCACAATTACCAGGTCCCCTGTCCAACAACGCCCTAACCACCACCACATCTTCTTCCCGAGAGGACACATCTTTGGTTCTCCGTCAAATCAAAACATACTGAATGGACTACCTTCAGTCTCTGTTTTCCTAACTCATATTCTCCCACACAATTCTGGCTTTACTTCTCACCATCCCAGCTGCACTAAACCTCTCAAGCTCCCGGGCAGCACCCCTGCTAGTCCTCAAATCCAACGATTACTGCTTTGCTCTTGCAGACGTGACATGTCAGGACCGATGGCTGAGCAGCATTCCACGGGGGTAAACACTCTCTGCTTTTCGAATCTTTTTTTTTGGTTGGCTTTCCTTTCTCCTTCTCCGTCTCCTTTAAGAGCCCCTGCCTGGTGGCTCAATAATTAAATGTTATAGAACTCCTAGGGATCTCTTTGGGGTCCTTTTCCCTTCTACCTTACAAATGTCTGCCGTGGAACTGCACAGTTTAATACTGTTAAATACCATGTATATGGGAACAAATCCCTTAAGTTCAGATGCGACATCTCCTCCTACTTGTGTAATGGGAATCTCAACATCAGGATCTCAAAACAAACTCTGAATTCCAACCCATCCTCAATCCTATACCATTTCCTTTCTTCTCCAGATCTATAAAGGTCACTATTTAGCAATTCAATTGCTGAAGCTCCAAATTCTTTCTACCATTAGCTCTGATTTTTGTTTCCTCATTTTCAATCCACCATTTTCAATTCCCGTCCATTCGATGTACAAAATGCATCCAGATGTGTCTTACTTTCTTGAACTCCACACTGCTCCAAATCCTTATAATCCTTGAGTGTAACAGTCCCCTAAATCCTCTTTTTACATCCTCTTTAAAATGCTTTCTCCACACAAGGAGCCAGAGTGATCTTCTAAAAAGCATTTAAAGGTGAAGGTGACAGTGTCACTACTCTGTTTAAAATACACCAAACGCTTAAGATAAAAAGCAAATTTCCTGGCCTGGATTAAAAGTGAAAACAATAAAAGTTAAGTAAATAAAATCTACCTTATCTTTAAATCCTCTCCTCTTTTACTCACTACACTCCCAGACAAGTAAGCTAGTTTTTACTCTGAACAGAAGTCTGTTTTCACATCACACATTTACTTGTGCTCCTCCCTCTGCCTGGAATGCTTGTTTCCCTGGGGTCTAGCTCATTCTTCCCATCACCCAGGCACTTCTGGACAATGTCCTCTGACTATTCAACATGCAGAAACTCTCAGTCATTCTTTATTATGTCACCTCTCCCATCTAGTTTAATCCTGCTATCACCCCAGTTAGGTGATAATTGAAACACTCTCTTCAGATGGGTCTCTCCTCTAAACTACACACCGCAGTGGATAACTCAAGAAGGTAGCAGCTTTGTATTCACAGAAATAATTTAGCCTACCTGAGGAAGAAAGGATTAATACAGTTTCTCTCCTCTGCATGCCTCAGGGATATCTCTATCAAAGATCAAATATTCCATTCATTTTTCAGGTGAAAGACTTCATTCATTCAAATGTTTTAAAAATAAACTTTGATTGAATTTACTGTGTACCATGCACTGTTTAAGTAAACAAAACAGACATGGGTTGTGGCCTCACGGATCTTAATTCTATTCAGAGAACAGACAATAAACAGGTTAAAAAAAACAGTTCCATATTTATATGATAAAGAATACCCAGAAAGGGACTTCCTTGGTGGCGCAGTGGTTAAGAATCCGCCTGCCAATGCAGGGCACACAGGTTCGAGCCCTGGTCCGGGAAGATCCTGCATGCCGCAGAGCAACTAAGCCCGTGCGCTACAACTACTGAGCCTGTGCTCTAGAGCCCACGATCCACAACTACTGAAGCCCGCCTGCGCTCCCCAACAAAAGAAGCCACCACAATAAGCCCGTGAACCACAACAAAAAGTTGCCCCCGCTCGCCCCAACTAGAGTAAAGCCCACGCGGCAATGAAGATCCAACGCAGCCAAAAATAAATAAATAAATACATACATCAATTAATTAAGTTTTAAAAATACCCAGAAAGGTCTCTCATTCTCTGATACACACTATCTTTGTAATTGACACGCTGGCTGCACGATGTTTAATGTAGTTGGATAAGATAAAACCATTATTCTCAGTATGAAACTAAGACGATTCACTTTCTTTATTATCATGGTATGAATCAGTGGCCTAATTAAATATCTAACTCCTGGAAGCCGACCTCTCACCACCGGTGAATTCAACAACGAGGACAAGGATCTGTTTTGTGTCCAATTCCTTCCACCTCTGGAACACTATTTTTGGAATGCTTTAACAAGGCCGTCTGTTACTGTTTTGAAACAACTGCATTCTCTCAGGCACTGGATTGATAAACTGCTTTTAGTCTAACAATCCAAAGTTGAATTTGGTCATGGTTTTCTTGAAGAAATTAAAAGGCTTAGGTACTTCAAGGAATTTCACTTAAAGCAAAACATGGGTTGGATCCCACCGACATTGGTTTTCGGACCTGACACGGCAGGATGTGAGGAAACTTGTGTATCTTGTCTCTCGATCACTTCAATCGTGCCAGCACCGTGATTTTATAAGCAGGACTGCATGCAACTTTTTCAACAACACTGTACGGCAGGTGGTAATGTCTCAATTTATCAGATGAATTTTAAAAAAACAGAGATTCCATGACTTTCTCAAGATTGCATAGCTAGGAAGTGGCGAGGCTTGGGTTCACCCGAGACTAAAATGCGTGATCCTAAACATCCATTCCTCTACTCATCAAGTATTTGTCAGGTACGAATCTAATACTAGACTCTCCTTGGCACCACTAACACGGAGATGGGCGCACCACAACAGTTTTACACACACACACACACACACAGAGTCACAGACATCTAAAGCAAGAAAACTCGGATTTTAAATATCTGCCACAACAATAAATGTAAGTTTATAGAAGAAAAAAGGCTTTTCGTTTGTGTCATCAACAAAATTCCACTCAATGTTCCCTGCACTTAAACAAAGTGATTTAAAAAAGGATATAGGTGAAAAGATAGACAAAGGCAAACAAAAACCAATGCGAGGAATATGCTTTTGATACAAGCCAAGGCAGATCCAGACCAGAGAGAGACATTTAAAAATCTAAAGTATGCAAAGCACATACAAAAGGTTAATGCTCCCTGTGCCACAAATGAAAGACACAACTTCCTTGAAGCAAAAACTAGAGAAAACACAAAGTTTTGAGGTGGTCAAAACAACAGAAGGAGACACAATATCTACCAGTCCCAGACGAATCAACTGAATTGAGACAGTCGCACATAAAAGAGCTACACAACATAATCAAAGAGGCTGAATGATTGTTAGATCACTTTCTTATGCTGAAGGGGCTCTGAAAAGTGACAAACAAGATCATCAGATAGTGGGGAAACTAAAGGTCCCATTAGGTCAAAGGAAGAAAAGAAGAAAAAAGTAAACATTGATTCTCATAATTTTCTAGGCATTATGGAGTATGCACTATTTTCTTAATTAAATAGATGGTAAACATTGTGTTTATTATGTAATGACACTATACTTGGGCTAAAATAATACAATATACACCAACATTACCAGATTATACATTCAACCCACTCCTTCCACCTCACAGAAAAGCAGCATTCAGAAAAATTACTAAATGTATAAAGCAGTCTAACATCAGGACAGAATTCCTTCACAAATACAAAATAATAATAAATTAAGGCTGCAATAAAGTAATTTTCTGAGTGATTCTCTTTCCAGTCAAGCAGGGAAAGCAGGGTCCCCATGATGAATTATCAATAATTACATTTGACTGCAGCAGTTGAAGCAATGTGTGTAAAGTGGCCTTTTTAAAGACTATTAGTCTTTTGGTGAGAACAGTTGTTTGATGAGTTAATGACATTGGAAGTATTATCATTAGTCAATAAATACCAAGACAAATAATTTCAAGTGACCTTTCTTGGCCCTTTATGAGTCAATGGATGTTACCAATAATACCTTGTTGTTTATTCCAGGAGTCAATGCCAAGGTTGAAATGACTGAAAAAGTAGCATCTATGGAGAATCTATTATATAACTACAGTCGACATTATTTTCAAAGAAGTTGAGGAAACAATGATTCAGTACAATGCAAAGTTGGATCTGTGTATTACAAAGGATGGTGGTGAAAATTTATGTAGAACATAAAAAGTCTTACAAAAATGTATAAAATGTCTTTGAAAACGTAAGGTGTTGGAACACCTGTGACTACTGATTCATCACCAGTTATTCTGCAAAAAAAAAAAAATGGAATATATTATGTGTTACTGAATCAGTGGTGTCAAGGATACCTGTGAATTTCTGTCAGAAGTTGAACGCTGACTTGTCCTACACACAGCAAGAAATGAGATGATTAGGTGCAAACCGGACCAGTTAAGGAACTAGTCAAGGACTAAACATATTTAAATTGAAAATATAACTAAAGAAAAGTGCAATGAGGATAGGAAAAAAGTATAATAATCTTAAGTGTTCTTACAATTTAGAAATAACACAACTGTAAATGAAAAGAATTATCAAGAGAAAGACAGGAAACAGGGTGTCTTTGGGGTGGGGGGGACTATAATAGGTGGGAGTCAAAAAATTAAAGTTAATAAATAAATGAGTAGAAAACTAAGAAAGGAAAAATGAGAATAAGGACATTATAAACATATAAAGGTCCACATGAAAAGAAAATACAAATATTCCTGAAATTTGGGGTAATATATTGCTGCGTAAGAATCCACCCCCAGTCACTGTGGTTTAAAACTCAGCCACGTTGCTAGGGGAAGGAACACAAGCTCTACTGGTGGAAGGAGTGGTCTTTGTACAAGGAGAGGGGCAGAACTGTGTGGAGGCTGTGTTTGGAGACCTCCTAACACTCAAGACAGTGAAATAAATTCAAATAAGGGAGCAAAGAAATGGACCACATAGACATACAAACAAACAAACAAAACCCCATATAAAACATAATAGACACAGTAAATAAACACAAGACATGGTTGGCCTGTATCTAATGATGTAGAAACAATCAATTAGACAAACCACCTCTGACACAGTCCAAAAGGTAACTGGCATGCTTATTGCTTCCTAAGTATTATTACCTACAAATGAAATGAAAAGCTACCAAAAGAACAAGGGAATCTTAGTTCAAATTCTAGCTATGAGTCTCTGCTATCAGCCCTAGTGGAGTAACTGGAATGAAACTTTTATGGCTGTTAGTATTTGCCTTATGTATTGAGGTGCTCCTATGTTGGGTGCGTAAATATTTACAACTGTTACATCTTCCTCTTGGATTGATCACTAGGTAGTGTTCTTCTTTGTCTCTGGTAATCGTCTTTATTTTACATTTGGTAGTGTATATATTAATATAATAAAGGTACATGTAACTTTACTGAAAGAAAAATAGTCTTTATTTTAAAGTCTATTTTGTGTGACATGAGAATTCCTACTCCAGCTTTCTTTTGCTTTCCATTTGCATGGAATATCTTTTTCCATCCCCTCACTTTCAGTCTGTCTGTGTCCCTAGGTCTGAAGCGGGTCTCTTGTAAAGACAGCATATATACGGGTCTTGTTAACGTATCCATTCAGCCAGTCTGTGTCTTTTGATTAGAGCATTTAATCCATTTACATTTAAGGTACTTATCGATGTGTGTGTTCCTGTTACCATTTTCTTAATTGTTTTGGGTTTGTTATTGTAGGTCTTTTCCTTCTCTTGTGTTTCCTGCCTAGAGAAGTTCCTTTATCATTCGTTGTAAAGCTGGTTTGGTGGTGCTGAATTCTCTTAGCTTTTGCTTGTCTGTCAAGGTTTTAATTTCTCCGTCAAATCTGAATGAGATCCTTGCTGGGTAGAGTAATCTCGATTGTAGTTTTTCCCTTTCATCACTTTAAATATGTCCTGCCACTCCCTTCTGCCTTGCAGAGTTTCTGCTGAAAGGTCAGCTGTTAACCTGACAGGGATTCCCTTGTATGTTATTTGCTGCTTTTCCCTTGCTGTTTTAATATGTTTTTCTTTGTATTTCTTTTTTGATAGTTTGATTAATATGTGTCTTGGCGTTTTTTCTCCTTGGATTTATCCTATCTGGGACTCTCTGCTCCCTGGACTTGACTATTTCCTTTCCCATATTAGGGACGTTTTCAACTATAATCTCTTCAAATATTTTCTCCGTCCCTTTCTTTTTCTCTTCTTCTTCTGGGACCCGTATAATTCGAATGTTGGTGCGTTTAATGTTGTCCCAGAGGTCTCTGAGACTGTCCTCAATTCTTTTCATTCTTTTTTCTTTATTCTGCTCTGTGGCAGTTATCTCCACTATTTTATCTTCCAGGTCACTTCTCCGTTCTTCTGCCTCAGTTATTCTGCTATCGATCCCATCTAGAGAATTTTCAGTTTCATTTATTGTGTTGTTCATCATTGTTTGCTTGCACTTTAGTTCTCCTAGGTCCTTGTTAAAGGTTTCTTGTATTTTCTCCATTCTATTTCCAAGATCTCGGATCGTCTTTACTGTCATTCCTCTGAGTTCTTTGTCAGGTTGACTGCCTATTCCCTCTTCATTTGTTTGGTCTGGTGGGGTTTTACTTTGCTCCTTCATCTGCTGTGTATGTCTCTGTCTTCTCATTTTGCTTATCTTACTGTGTTTGGGGTCTCCTTTTCTCAGGCTGCAGGTTCATAGTTCCCATTGCTTCTGGTGTCTGCCCCCAGTGGGTAAGGTTGGTTCAGTGGGTTGTGTAGGCTTCGTGGTGGAGGGGACTGGTGCCTGTGTTCTGGTGGATGAGGCTGGATCTTGTCTTTCTGGTGGGCGGGGCCGCATCTGGTGGTGTGTTTTGAGGTGTCTGTGAACTTATTATGATTTTAGGCAGCCTCTCTGCTAATGGGTGGGGTTGTGGTCCTATCTTGCTAGTTGTTTGGCATGGGGCGTCCAGCCCTGGAGCTTGCTGCTCGTTGAGTGGAGCTGGGTCTTAGCAGGGAGTCAGAGGTCTCTGGGAGAGCTCTCACTGATTGATATTACGTGGGGCCGGGTGGTCGCTGGAGGTCCAATGTTTTGAACTCGGCCCTCCCACCTCAGAGGCTCAGGCCTGACACCCGGCTGCGGCACCAAGACCCTGCCAGCCACACGGCTCAAAAGAAGAAAAGGGACAAAAAGAAGAAAGAAAATATAAATAAAATATATTAGAGTTATTAAAATAAAAAATTAAAAATATTATTAAAATTAAAAAATTAAAAATAATAAAAACGTAATACACGGAAAAAAAGAAGAGAGCAACCAAACCAATAAACAAATCCACCAATGATACCAAGGGCTAAAACTGTGCTAGGATACACGTAAAAATCATAAACTAGTAGTCGCATACAGCACACCCCAAGTCTACAGTTGCTCCCAAAGTCCACCGCCTCAATTTTGGGATGATTCATTGTCTATTCAGGTATTCCACAGATGCAGGTACATCAGGTTGACTGTGGAGCTTTAATCCTCTGCTCCTGAGGCTTCGGGGAGAGACTTCCCTTTCTCTTCTTTCTTTGCACAGCTCCTGGGGTTCAGCTTTGGCCCTGCATCTGCATGTAGGTCGCCCTCTGGGAAACGGTCAGTAAGGGGAAATGATTGAAAACCACAACAAAAATACTCTGGCCCCCTGCCTTCCCCCAAAGTGCGAACTAAATCCATGTGACGGTATCCTCCCTATGGCAGGAGGCTAGAAAGCATCCTTGTCACCACAGTTAGGAAATTCAAGGCTAAGAAAGCTGGATAAACGAACGCTGACACTTCTTCATTAGGCTGCTTGCCCAAGCACAAGCCTCTTTGTTTTGTCGAATGTACAAAAATGTTTCTTTGTCCAAAACTAGATACATTCAGCGGGCTTTGGTCACTTCAGGCGGTCCCATTTCTGAGACCTCTGTGTACATGAATTAAATTGGTTTGTTTTTCCTGTTAATCTGTCTTGTGTCCACATAATTATTAGGAGAGCCAAAAGGACCTCAACAGGGGTAAAGGAGAAATTTGCCCGTCCCCGTGTTGCTAGACAAGGTCACACACGTTCACTGGCTCAGAAAAGATTTGAGGAGACCCTAAGTTTTCACCTCTGGCTGATCTTTAGTCTCCAGGTGTACTGGGTGGGAAAACTTGGGAAAATGAAAACGGTGTATACGGTGATGAAGCTGTGCACCCAGCCCCAAGGTAATCTGCAGAGACCAGGAGAGTGGTTTTTGAAATTTGTGTTTCCTTGCTACCTCCCCAAACCCCCTGACCCAGCACCCCGGCGGTTTAAAAAAATAATAATCGGTTGTGTCCACCCACGTAGTGGAACAGAAACACCAGTGACTACACAGCACACGGCAAAGAAAGCCGTCTAACCAAAAATAGTTCGGCATAGTAACGGAAAGGATCAACTACAACCAGCAGCCACACATGAATACGAGGGAGAAGAACCTTCTCCCCATTTACTGCATTCCAAACTTCAAAATCTCCAGTTTTCAACACCACTTACAAGGCATGCAATGAAACAAGTGTGTATTTGCCCCATCACAGGTCAGATAGCAAATTAATAGAAACTGTGCATGAGGAAACCAAGTACTTTAACTCTGTAGGCAGACATTCAATCAAGAGTCATACCTACGCTCACCTGACAAAGGAAACGATGGAGCAAGAACTAAAAGAAACCAGGAGACCCAGGTCTAGCGAAATAGAGACTCTCAACAAAGAGACATTTAAAGCAGAAACAAATAGGAATTATGGGCTGAAAAACCACAGCATGTGAATCAAAACCTTCAGTAGAGACTTCGAAGGAAGGTTTGAGCAGGCAGAAGAATCACAAAACCCAAAGTCAGGTTAATTGAAATCATCCTGGCTGAGGAGCAGAAGGAGAACAAAAATAATGCAGAAAATGTAACAGCCTAGATTATTTGCCAGACTCCACTGAGCAATCCGAGGCTTACGTATTTGCAGTCCCAGGTGGAGACAGGAGAGAAAGGGGCAGGACAAGTATTTCAAGAAATCATGCCCCTCACACTCTCCAGGTATGGCAAAACTCATGAATCTACACGTCACATTTCCTTTACTCATACCTCTCTCTTCCTGAAGCCCTCACCTTCCTTCAGCACCACCTGATCCTCTGGGTGAGGTGCTTGGGCCACGAGTTTCTATTCGGTTTGCCCGTATTTTGTTCATGCACCCCCTCTCACTGGGTCATAGGAGGTCACCGAGGGCAAGGACTCTCTAACAACTTTTCTCTTCACAGGAAGACTAGCCCCAATTCCTATCGTTCGGGTGATGCTTTATTAAAACTCATGAAGAAATTGTGCCCACATAATGTCGGTTTAATGACCAACGCAAGAATAAAATGGGGAGGAATAAGAGTCATCTTCCTTCACTCCCGCACTAGTGTTTACAAAACACTAACAAGTCAACCCCAAACGTTCTCCTCCTGGAAGCTTCCCTGGCAAATGCATTCCCTCAATGTCCTCATCACCCTCTGGGGGCCGTAATTGATATTCTCACCTCCACCAAGATATTCTTGTCTGTCGGTGATTTGCCACAAGTGCATGCCTATTCCTCTGTTTCCAAATGTGTGTCACTGCTAACTCCACCTGCAATAAAGCATTTCTTGTTGCTCACAAAGACAACGGAACTCACAAAAAAGTCCCAGTTCAAGGTGTGGAAGCATTTGATGCAGGAATGGAGGAAAGGGTGGAACGCAGGCACAGACCAACTCAGAGACACAAACCTTAACAAGTAAGTGAGTAACAGCAACCCAGAGCACGTGTATCGAAACAGGGACATGAACAGACTGAGACAGCTATGGCACTAGAGGCGTGCATATGGGCACAGGCATGGGTGGAAGATCAGAGAGACGAAGGCATGGGCAAAGCCAGAGGAAGGAACACCAACTCACGCTCAGAGTGAGAGATCATGGGCAAACACAACACAGACACACCATCTTCATTTCAAACAGAGGAAAACATGAACATGCCCAGAGACCAGGAAACGCAAACGTGGCTCAGAGTGATTGAGCCAGAATGCTCATAGATTGATCAGTAATCTGCTGGGCCTCACATGCCCTGAAGTTCAACGGAAGAAAACCTCAGGCAACGTGTGCAAGTGTGCATTCAATCTACTCGCACCTAGATATTAGGCCCCACGTGAAAAAGCTCTTAAGAGACCGGGTCACACCTACGTCTAAGCTCTGTAGCCCAGGAGGAAACTCAGTAAGCTATAGCCTCTGGGGCACACATCATGCCAAGTCTCCAGAGAATGACAATCAAGTCAACCGTCCACAGTTTACAGTTCCGCTACCTGATCCATGAACGTCTGCCCAGCTTCACTCCAGGACAGGTCAGGCCTAAGCATAGCCTTGGTACCTAAGCACTGGCAGGAGATGTTAGGAGTTGGGGGAGCCTGTCCCAACCTTTGCTTTGGTGTTTAAGTGCTTTGCAAGACCTTACTAAATGTTCTGGATGTGGATAAACATCCTGGAGTCCTTAGAACAAGCCCCGTCTGAGGTTCCCTAAGACCACGCACCAGTATGCTGTCCCACTCCCACTGCAGGGTTATCAGAGCATAGTTTATTTTTACCAGCACCAGGAAAGACAGGGACCAGCATGTGGAAGCCCCAAGGGTTCCTTGAGGTGTACAGTGCGAGAAGCTGAGAATACCTGTTTCCACAGTGTCTGTGGGGTGGTTGTGGGGACAGCAGTGGGCAAAGGCCAAGCCTTGCCTTCTAGACCTTCGGATGTCTCCACTGTAGAAGGGGCATAGCTGGGATGTAGATGTTCAAATACAAACCCTGACACCGAGCAGGCGATCTAACTCAGTGCACTTTGAAGGGGACATCCGTGACTCCATGAACTTTGACTGTCAAACCCTCGTCCTGGAACGAGCTGGGGCTTCTGGGAGAAGGCTCTTCTACCAAAAGTCGTTGAGCGAGAGCTCAACATGTGGGACGGAAATGGTACTGTCAATATGCCACCCTCAGGGATGCCTGTGTTGGAGCTGCTGTATCTGGGAAGAGAGAACACTGGGGGGACAAACATTGAACATTCCCTGCTCCGTTTGTGGCAGAGTCTGTCCTTTGCCTGGTCCAGAGACAGACGTGCTTCTGGGAAGCAGCCAGCCACTTGGCAAGGAGCACCCGAAGTGCTCACCACTTCCTGGGTGAGCTCGGTATGCTCTAGGTCTTCCCATTGGCCTCAGGGGCACAGACTGCTGGCAAGGCCCCAGAAGAAGGACAGTGCCTTTGTGGTTGAAACACGGTGTGCCCAGCCATTCAGCGAGGATGGGACACCTCTACCAGACTGTTCATGAGAAAAATGTTTACTTTCTGGGGACCTGGCCTGAAGCAGGCCTTGCGCAAAGGGCTTAAGCCTGTCTGAAAATAGTGATATTAACCACTGTGCCGTCACGGGACAGAGAGCACACAGCTGGGTGGCCTGGCACTTGCCTGTTTAACATCCCCAACTCCCCACTCCCCTCACCTCTCCCCTCTCCCCGTGTGCCCTTTTGTACCCAAACTGAGTCCCCCGGAAAAAAGAACAGAGTTCAGGTGAGCTCACTCAGATGTGAGGGACTCTGTTTTTGTTTGCTTAGCCGTTTCCCAGCAGACTTACCTTTTCCCCTGGTCACCTTTGCCAGAGCAAACTAACATCCTCACTGCCTTCCCACCCGTGTCTCCCTCACCTCCCCAGATGTCCTCCATATACCTTATACCCCCATGTGCTGAGATGTTGTCTGGAACCCTAGCCCTGAGAGGCTAATTGTCTCAGCAAAAGACCCTGTGTTCATATGCACTAGAAGGGCATCCGGTCCAACAGTGAATTAAATGCTAAGGCTTCCCCCCGTTGTATCCCAGTGAAGAGTCTGATGATATGCAACAGGGAGGATACATGGAGGACCACTATCCAACAAAATTAACTTCCAGCATTTCAATCTCAGGCCCTTGCTCACCAGGCCCTTTCCTTGAACTTCCGCATTTCCCTTGGAAAAATGGCAGGCCCCAGTTAACCAGTCCTTCTCTTATTTCTCCTTCCTCCCCAACCCCCATCCCACAGGCAGAACTGCATCCTCTGATGCAATCCCAAAGTATGATTTCCCCCCACCTCTACAACTCTCCATGGCCTGGTAATTCCCAGGCAGCAAACTGAGAAGCCTGCCTGGGGCTGATGTGTCTACCCTGAGCCCCTGCACAAACACCACACAAACACATACAACTGACGCTGCTTATTTATCTTCCGGTTTTATTCCAGGTTTACTGGTGTCTCCCTCTCTGTACGTCTCACCACCAGACCTCTCTTCGTTTCTTCGTGTGCACGACAACCACGTTGACCGTTCGCCTTCACCCAAAGCAGCTTCTTAGGTCAAGGGTGATGCTCCATCACACGCATCTCAAGATCGGGAGTGCCTTTGAAAACACACACAGGCACACACATAATAACCCAACCTCTCTGAACGATGCTAAAGACCGCTTTAACTTTTTAAGGCCTTGCCCAGGAGACAGAGTCACATCCCCTGTGATCTCTTACATTTCCTCCAACCGCATATTAGAAACTTTTCTTCATAATCGACGCAAAATGGCCACTGTTCTCACAATAGCCATGGCAGGTGAAGGAGATGCATAAGAAAAGTAAAAGATGACGGTGATGATCAAAACAGAAAAAAATGATGGGACAGCGGGGTAAGGCTTTGCACAAAGGGGACTCACACACCTTTGTGGAAACGGGGTGGTGGGGGGAACCTGAGGCAAGCCCAAATTTAAGGGGGTGGTACAGGAGGCCTGAGCGTGGGGCTGATGGCCATGGAATGACAGTTCAGAGACGTGCACCTTTGAATCTCAGTGACTTTGACTCTCATGCTGCTTCACTCGCCTAAAGCTTCCCTAGTCAGAACCAGTCCTGCACTGCAGTTTTCCAGACGTGCTGTCGCACCCTGACGCCCTCACGCCCTGGTGTCACTGTATGCCTCTGAGTCTCAACTCCTCCATGAGTGAAATAAACGACCCAGCTTACTCGTTTCAGCACCCAGCCCCTGGGCTCCTTACCCACCTGTCCTCCTCTCGGTGACCTGTCCCGGTGGGGCCTTTCTCCCTCGGGTAGTAGCGCAGGGGATTGGGCCACAGGTCCTCGCCGATGATCTGGTAGGGGAAAGGGGCCCGGTCGGGACAGGCCAGGCCAGGCCAGGCCCACACCCCTCCCCCCGACCAGCCGAACAACATCGCCATTGCTGAGGAGGCCCAGAGGCACCCCACCTCAGCAATCCTGCTAGATCCTACACAGCTGTGGTCAGAGAACCAGTTGAAGAAGTTAAGGCCGCTGTTGTTGTGCCTGCGGCTATACACCTCCTCTTCAAAACGACGGTGCCACTGAATTGGAGCGAGACGAAATGCCCTATATCCTGTGGGAAAAGGAGCGTGGGACAAGGGCCTAAATCACGTTTCAAGTTCACCTCACCCCATCTGCCCTCCCCCACGATCCAGGGAGCTGTCTCTTACTAGTGGCCTCAATGAGATACTCCTTAACAACCACCTCATTCTGGAAATAGGGGTTCTTCCGGAAAAACAACATGATCTTGCGGTAATCACTGGGATCTGCGAACTCCTCCAGCTGCCGGGACAAAGTGGAGGCGGAAGGTGAAATCTCTCTCCAGCAGACCTGCTCTTTCCTGCTTTCCGGGATAAATCATTTCCCCTCTCCTCCCCTGCCTGACCTTCAAGTTGGTCATGTAGCTAAGCATGTCTTTATCTTGGGTGCTAATCATGGCTGACATCCGGGGGTGGTTCACAAACTGCTTTACGTCAAGGAGCCTCTAGATGGCGGAGGTGAAAGGGCTGGGAGAACAGAGCGAGCCTGGAGAGCGGCCTGGGAGTGTCTGATTTCAAGGCCCCACTAGCATCTAGTCCTATTCCTTCAATACAGACTGCATGAAGGAACAATGAGCCCCTCGGGGTGTGCATATCTGTGCACTAAAACAGGGAGCCTCCGATTCTGAGAGGGAGGCCCTGATCTCCATCTGGACAGAACAAGCTTACTTCCGCACAGCAAACACTCCTGGCTCTAACTAGGATGCGCATTCATAACTCCCCACTCTCACCTCCGTTTTCCCTGATGGTTATTCCAAGAAGAACCTGTGCACAAGACAACTCTTGTGTCTCAAGAGGCCCTGGTACTAATGACAATACCTTTTTGGACCTCTGCAACTAAAGCCCTAGTTTTATTTCCTGCTATGCAGAAAATCAGCATGCCCCCACAATTTCAGGATCATATTTCCCTGAGTGTGCCCACAATGCACAATCCAACGGATACATTTTGGTACCCAAACGGCCCGCTATTTTAGGTACCCCTTGCAGTAGCCGGCCACAACGTGGTCTCTCAAATACAAAATTAAGGATACAACTTTGACCCAGAAGCCAGGGATGCTCTGGATGATGGTACTTCTGTGTTCCAGATAAGGCTTCCGCCTCCGAAGTGTTGTGACCTTGAGACGAAAGAGTTGTCGGCTGCACTCCGCATTCACAGGCTCCAGCTGTAACTGCAAGACCTTCAACGCCTCCAGCGCCTCCAGCGAGGCGCTCTTCGGGGACGGCCCTGGCTCTTCCTGCCCCTGCTCCTGAGGCTTCTCCTCCTGCTCTTCCGCCACCACCTGCTGCTGCTGCTGCTTCTCCGCCACCACCTCCACCTCTTCCATCATGTCCTCCACAGGCTGCCAAAACACCTCCATGATCCGCGCCACCTCTCCCTCCAACAGGGCCGCGCATTGCCGCACCACCTCCCCGCTAAAGATGGCGGCCTCCTCGCCCCACCCATCAGCTAGGGCCAGCACCCTACCCACCTCCCGCACCACACCCGGCGACCCGCGGGCCCCTGCTTCCTGAGGACCCCCTCCCACACCTAGGACGACCCCGGGTCCCGCCTACTGCCCATGCGGACCTGGCTCGGAGCTGGGGCAGCTGCGAAGGTGCGGCAGTTGGAAGCTCAGCACGTGGGCCGAGCACCACGCAGGCCCAGCGACTACAATCGCGCTTCGCTGCGGGCTGAACCGTTCCCAGGAGCCTCTGCGGTGAAGAGAGCTGAAACGCATGCGCAGGAGCATTGGACACCAGGCATGCGTGTCCAGGTGGCAGGAAGCAGCTCCAAGCCACGCGCAGGCCGCTCGGCCCCCATCACGACCAATCAGGGCGAGGACAGTGGGCGTCACCCTCGGTTTGCCTCGCCCCTCGCCCGGTGGAAACAGGCCGATCTCCGGGATTCGCGGCTCCGCCAAAACACCCCTTCCGTCCCCCGGACTTAGCAGCCCAGGTTCCACAAGGAGCTCGCCTCCAGGGAGGCCTCCGGCCTTGCGTCTGGGGTGCCTGGGGGCCCTGTGATACCTATGTGGCCTGTGCCAGTTGGAGCCTGGTGTTCCCGCTCCAAAATCAGAAAATCAGAATCCGGTTTGCCTCGGGACCTTTAAGCACTGGGAGCTCTCAGAAAATGTACAAGGAAATGCGTGGTGGCCGAAGTTGCTGGATACTTTTCTTCCAGGGGACAGAGAGCCCGAAGCTCTGTGGCATGAGAGGGGAGTGTCCGGCAAACCCAGCTCTTTGCTAGATTTGAATTCCTTTGCTCAAGAGCAGAAAAGCCATGCAGTGAAGAGCTCCGTCTGAGTGTCTGTCTCCCCTCTGACCGTAAAAGCATCATGTTGTATCCAAGTTTCCACCTTATCGGGTTGGTTCCAGGGCTTGACTATTTTCCTTTGTGGACTGTATCCAGTGGTGGGATGTTTTGATTACTGCCTCTGTCCACAGTGTGACTGTCTCCATTTGAGTCTGGAACCAGTGTTTGACATTTTCAGCTTCAAACTGAGTCCAGGATCTGGCTAGATCACCTTCAGATTGGGCCCAGGAGTGGGCTGTTTCAAATTCTGTCTCGATCCAAGGTTTGCACGTATCCATCCATTTGAGTATTCAACCAAGGTCTGACTCTATCAGATTCAGGCTCAGACCAAGAAATGATTGTCGGAGATTCAGGTTGGCTCCAGGTTCTGATTTTATCAGTTTGTGTTTGCAACCAAAGTCTGACAGCATCAGCTTCACGCCTAGTCCATGCTGTGACTGTATTAACTTTAGACTGTGTCATGAGTCTGAATGTAGATGATTCAGGATTTGTCCATTGTTTGATACTACCAGCTTCAGACTGAATCCATGGTCTAACCACGTCAACTTCAGGCTGAGTCCAAGAGTGGATGTTTTAAAGTCTGCCTGGGTCCTCTCTCCCATTTGATCAGGTTTTGTCCAGAACCAAGATCTGGCTGTACCAGCTTCAGGATGGTTCCAGGGTCTGATTGTTTCAGTTTCAGTGTGGGTCCAATATTTGATTGCATCTGCTTCTGGCTGAATCCAATGTCTATCTTTACCTTCTTCAGTCTGAGTTCTGGGTCTGGCAATTTGGAATTTAGTCTGAATCCAGGGTCTGCTTCCTTTAGTCTGTAACCATGGTTTGGTTGTATCAGCTTTTAATTGAGTCAAAGGTCTTGCTGATTGCGTTCCTGACTGGGTCCAAGTTTGGACAATGTCGGCTTCAGGCTGAGGCCACGGTCTCATTGTACCAACTTTAGAGTGGATTAAAGGATCATTTACCTTAGTAACTGTATGAACCAAAAGCCATGTTGTATCTTTAGGGTGCATCTGGGGTTTGACTATACAGTGTCATGTTTATTCAATGGACTCCTTCTACCCACTTGACTTAAGGATCTGATCGTCCTTGTCTTATACTGGGCCAAAGATGTAATTATATTGACTGCAGATGGAGCTCAAGTAAAGTTCCTGTTAAGAGTTGATGCAGTCCAAAATTGAGTTGACTTAGATTCAGGGAGAAGCCTGTATTCTTCTGTCTTTTGTATAGGTCCTTGGGATCTAACTATATTTAAGACAGGCTGAAACCAGGGTTCCAAGGTATCGGTTACCATAGGATATTGGGATCTCTCTTCATATAGTATGGAATGAGCCCAGAATCCAATTTTATGAACAATTAAAGGGACCCATGGTTGCAAGTTATAAGTTACTGGTTTAACAACAGCATCAACTCTATCAGCTACATGATGTATTTGGGTTCTAACACTCTCCTCACTAGATTGAATTTGCATAACTATTCCTGTTTTATCAGGCACAAAATGGGTCCAAGGTCCAACACCAGGTAATTTCTAGCCAGGGTCTAGTTAGAAGTTGACCATGGAAAGGAGCCTTACTAGAATGAACTTGAGGCTGAACAGTATTAATCTCAGAATGAACTTTTGACCCATCTATGTCACTTGAAAACAGAACATGTGATCCACCAGCATTACCTAACGGTGGTGTATGAAGCCCAGTTATACCACCTAAAGGTTTAACCCAGGATCTTAGTGAATCTGTCATAGTTTGATACTTATATTTCATTGCGTCTCTGTGAGGAAGGTTCCAGGGTGTAGGTATATCAGGTGTTGGAGTGTTCTGAGGTCCAGACAGAACAGAAGGATCAGAAATATCAGCCACTGGGGTACTCCAGGGCATAGCTGTATGAGAAGGATCCCATGATGTGGCAAGAGGAGAGGTCCAAGATTGTACCATTGGGAATGTGCTAGCAGAGGAGAGCTGACTGCTTTGAAGGCGTAACTGTGTACTGCCAGGAAAAGAGTCTCCATTATTTGACCCAAAAAATAGTGGAGGAGGATTTCAGCGCTGTCTGTTCGGTGGGAAAGTCTCCTCCATAACTGTTCAGAGAATTCATGGGAGGTCAAAATGGTAGAGGCCCTGTTCAGGCTAAGCCTGTCTTGTATACCACGTTCTACCCCAGGAGAAAAACTGCAGGGTAGAGAAAAAATAGGATCCAGTGGCTTCTGGGGTGCCTTGATTAGCCATCTCATCCAAGATAGGCAGGGGGCTGTCTTGGTCACAAGAACTGGGTCATAACAGGCCACTGAGGACTCACTGACCAGGCCTACCAGTTCCCAGTGGTTGCCAAAGTGACAGAGAACAGGACTACCCTGCTGTATCTGAATAAGGCAACAAAGATAACCCATATATATATGAGATAGATAGGCATATATTAAATATATAAGTAACATATCCACATTACATATAGGTATATAATATAAGTGAATTATAAGATACATATTTATACATTATGTATATGCTTAACATTGTTTATAAGGACATTAAAATATATAAGGTTTATCTTTATTTCTACCACATATAAATTCCAAATGACATGAAAAACATGTGCCTACTTCAAGGAGGTCCATTAAACCACTTAGGTACAAATAACCATAACGCTGATTAAAAGAGGAAAATAGTAGGGGGAATTTAGAGAACATTATAAAAAGTAAACTACATATTCAGCAACTTTATTTGGATGTCACTTATTATCCCCTTAGCTGGGTATTTCTAGGCAGACTACCTCTACTGCTTTTAGTCTGGTTCAAGCCATCATTCCTGCTTCCTTCTCACCCATCGTTATCCCACCATTTGTTCTCATCCAAGCAGGCAGAATGACACTCAGAGTAATCGCGAAGGGCTTTATGTTGTTACCCCCGATCTCAACGCTTAACATTTTTCCTTTGTTCATTTTGCTACAATCCAAGAATCGTAACCTCCTGTTCTTTCCATAGTTTCAAAGATTATTTTTAGTAAGTTCTCTACTTCTCAATGAAAATATTCCAGCTTTATTTTATTTTCTTTTTCTTTTTTTAAAAACATCTTTATTGGAGTATAATTGCTTTATAATGGTGTGTTAGTTTCTGCTGTTTAACAAAGTGAATCAGCTATACATATACATATATCTCCATATCCCCTCCCTCTTATGTATCCCTCCCACCCTCCCTATCCGACCCCTCTAGGTGGTCACTAAGTACCATCCAGCTTTCTTTTTGATCTGAAGAATAAATGTCTCTATGCATCTTCTTTTACATAGTGATGATATATGTTTACATATATCTATATGATTATGTAACCCTCATAAAGATTACATCTGTGAATTGCAGTGGAAAAAACTTTCTTTTTTTTAAATTAAATTTAATTTATTTTTTATACAGCAGGTTCTTATTAGTTATCTATTTTACATTAAACTTTTATGTATCGTTTAACATGACATCTACCCTCTTAAATTTTTAACTGTATCATATAAGATTTGTCAATCTGTATACAGTATGTTGTACAGCATATATGCAGAATTTATTCATCTTGCATAAATGAAAGTGTACATATATTTCATAGAATTTTACACACATTTTTATATGTCCCCCCAAAGGTAACTGCCCTTATAGAGTAAGTACCCAGCAGTCTTCTGGATGACTCCAGATGCAAAACTTGTTACTTTCAGTCGGGTGGGTATGTTGATGGTGGGAGAATGAGAGGTCCACCAGCTTAACTGACAGCTTCTTGGTACTGTTCCCAGAGTTACCATGGTCTGAAGGAACAGATATAGGAAGGATTGTGAGATATGGGTTATTATGTCTCTTACGTATTTTATACCATAGCTTCCTAAGATTTTTACAGTATATCTTTCAATTTTTTTAATTACATAAAATTCCTGAAATACCCTCACTTCTTTGCTTCCATCTCATCTCATATACACTTATGTTATACACTCTTGGAATTTGTAGCTGTTCCCAAATCCTTGCTAAACAGAATAATAGAACACAGAATAATTGTAACCATTGATAGTTACTTTACTTCCTTAAGGACTCAGTTGTTTCTCCCTGTAAAGTGGAGTAATATGGATTTAATTATTAATAGTTTTTAAACTTTCCATTTTATTTTCTGCTTCATTTGCTTTTTTATATTAATTTCTAAACTACATTTATGATACAACAGACCATAACTTTTGTGGCTTACTCTGATATTGGTATACCCTGCACTGTCTGTATGAGCAGTTACAACAGCTCTTCCAGAAGATGTTATAAGTGTGAGAAAGCAGTATTTCTTCCCTCCTGATAGGGTATCGCAGGATGACCACCCCTGTGTCTCCTTTGACTTGATCTTTTCCAGTCTATAGCCATGTAAGATACCTTCTTGGTCCGTGACTCCTGAAATGTCAGAGTTTAAATGTTTCCTAAGGGAAAAGAAAAATAAAGAACATAATAAAATTAGAGTGAGAAAAACATTTCATTAAACTTCCATTTAAGCCAAAATGTCTACTTACTTAGCAATATAATCCAACAAATTTCTACTTTATATCCCTGTAAACTGAAGTTCTGCATTACACACTGAATGCAATTTGAGTTTTAGAACTTCAAGCTTCCTTTTTAATATATTTTCCAAAGAAGATAAAAGTCCTTTTAATGCATCAAAATCCAAAGCCAATATAGTTAATTGTAATGAAGCAAATATAAAAATTAAACACAACTGTGATTCCCTTATGGCTCCCGGTATACTTAAAGTTTAGTCAGACAGCTGGCTATGGAGAGGATCCACCACCGACTCATGAATAATAATGCCCTGGCGGGTTTCAGCCATGGATACTAGCCATGGGGTGTCACGGGATGCTGACGGTGGGGCAGTCATTGGGGTCGATGAGCTTAACCACTGCTTTTGAGAATTAGGTACTAAAAGGGTAAGATAGGGAGGGGAAGAGGTAAACATAACATGAAAAACAACATCTTGTTGAATGACTAATGAGATTTGTCATCCTACATTTTTTATTTGATGAAGAGGGAAAAGAGGAGAATAGAGAGAAGAGTGAGAAGGGATAAAGGTTGCAAAAATGGAAGATTAAGTGAAAGAGAATAATGAATAAGAAATAGGAAATGAGATTAAAAAAATAATGAGAAAAACAGAAGATATTTTAAGAGGTTAAAGAAAAACAAAAGTATCTTCCCCAGTACTAAGACAAAAAAGAGGAGAAAAATCCCAGGTATCTATCACTCACTACCACATCAGTGAAAAAACAATCCCCAAAACTGGTAGAAGCAAAGCGGAGCTTTCATGTTGGCTCACGTGTATGTGAATGCAAGAGAGGATTCTAGTAGAATAGCTCTCAAGGTTGAGACTGAGATTACAGAGTACAGAATGTCTGACATCACAATAACTACTAGTGAGATAGCTACCTTCCTTCTATCACAAGTAATCAACTAGAAATGTTATACGTAAGAAATTTAATGAAGTTAAATATTTTTAAATTAAAATTTTTATCTATCTCAATATTAACTTTCATTTTTGGAATGGGCCAAGCAATATCCCAGTTCCACACCATGAAAAAATTATGATCTATTTGGGCATTACCACGTGGCTTTCTTTACCTACTACGTACTACTTATTAAGTAAAGGAATTAGGTAGGCCTATATGACCTGACATAGAAGTTAATGAAATACTGATTGATTATAGTTTAAAATAATTTACAGATATGAATACACAAATGATACCATATTTTACTTATACACTTATTCACATGCCCATACCTACTTACTCATCACTCTCAACTCAGGAACACTTATCGTACAAATTTGTAGAAAATTATCTCAAGAGCTAAATTCACTTTGCTATGATGGCAGTCTGGGGCAAAGAGAAACTATTCAATCATTGTTTGCCAAAGTCCTCACATAGAATGTGCTATATACGGAACACATAAACATGAGGAAAGAAGCTTTTACCCTAATTGAGTTTTCAATTTAGGGGAAGAGTATGTTATTTAAGGTGAATTTCTGCTGGCCAATCCAGTATAAAATCCATTATATAAGAATAAATTTATATTTCATATCATATGAGTCATGAGGTAGCAGCTAAGTCAGCTTTATGATTTATCAGAAATCTGAGTTCCTTGTATCTACTTGGAAAATTTTGTACTTGACATTCATCCTCGAGATGACTGAAAGATGCTTTCTCTATTCCAAAGAAGAAATGAAATAGGGCAAAATCTCATACCTTCCAGCTGAGTCAGACATTTAAGTCTCAATAAGTAGCCTTTTCTGACACTTCCAGTGCTCCCCATTGTATTTCTCCCTTTATTTCGTACCCTGTGCAAGGAACTACTCTTATCAATTCAGCCTTACAATAACACTCAAACATTTTAAAGTAATAAATTTGTAAAAATGACCACTCACACACAAGAGGAGCACAATGCTATAATAATGAACTATGGAAAAACTATGGGTATTAAACTTACGCTTGAATCAAAATCTGAAGGATGAGTAAAAATCAAGCAAACAAAATTTGAGAAGGGAGTTACTACTCTTTAAATAACTCGTTGAGAGGAAAGAAAGCATGTGGTATCCAAGGCATTTAAAGAGAGCCAGTTAAAAGAAAGTAAAAAAAGAGAGGGGGAAGCATCATAAGGGCAGAGAAGGAGATGCTTACTCAATATAACCCTGTGAGAAATTCTCAGCGCACCCTCTTCCCCCAGCAGTGGTCATGAAGTTTTATACTGGGTTTTTAATTATTTTTAAAGGTAACAGAAAAATATTCAAGGACTGAGGTGATATCAAGATGGCAAACTAGGAAGCTCCAGGATCCCGTCCCGCATTCCAACACCAACTCAACAGTAATATATTAATTCAAGCACCTTTGTGGGAGCTCTGGAAACCAGTCAGGACCTGAAGAAAGCAACCAAGCAAGTGCACAATCAGAAAAATCCACACTCAGGATCTTAAGAAATTCCATAGCGCTCTTGTCCCAACTCCTCCCAGTCTCAAAACCCTGCAGTTGGAAAGAAACAACCTATCCCTGGTTCCTCCTACAGGATGGAAGAAAAAAAAAAAAAAGAACCAAATGTTTGCCGTTTTATGGACTGATGGTAGCCAACGGGTTGGTTTCTGTCCTTACTGACTGAAAGCTTAGAAAGGTTTGGAAGCATAGTTTGGACATAGGTTGGAGGCCACTGAACAATGGCAGGTGCCACAGCATGTGAAAACTGCTGGAATAGTAAAGACCTGCAAATGGCTGAGTACGAGAGATTACGGGAACAGGAATATAATGGAACACCTCAGGCCCTAGGAGAAACAAGACTGGGTCTCTTAGAAAAATAAGACATGTAAAAGTAGATGTATATAGGACACAACTGACAAAAAACTACACGTGGAAGCCTACAGAGGCACATACCCAGAAAAGGCCTGAGAAGACCCAAATCTTCTCTCCATAATAGTTAGTAAATGTCTTCTCCTGCACCAACCCAGACTGCAATGTTTATTACAAATGCCAGATTTTCAAAACAGAGATAAAAAGCCAAGACAAAAATCAAACAAACAAACAAAAACAATACAACAGGAAAGCATGGCCTATTCAAAGGAACAAAATAAATCCCCCAAAAACCAACCATTCAGATATTAAATCTTTGGACTTACTTGACAAACAGTTTATATCTTCTGCATTATTGAGATTGTTTGGCATATAACAATAAATAAAGTTAAAGTGTACAATGTGTTCATTTAATACATATATGCTAGAGATGATTCCCAACAAAGAGTTAGCTAACTCCTCCATCATGTCACATAGTTAACCATTTCTTTCTGTGGTAAGAACAGTTATGACCTACTCTCTTAGCAAGTTTCAAATGCACAGTACAGTATTAATTACAGTAACCATGCTGTATCTTGATCCTGCCACAGCTAATTCATGTTATACCTGGAAGTCTGTACCCTTTGACCAACATTTGCCCATTTTCCCCACTCCCTAAGCCCCTGGTAACTACAACCCTATCTGTTTCTATGAGTTCCGTTTTTCTAGTTTCCCTGTATAAGCAGTTACGGTATTTTGCTTTCTCTGCCTGACTTAATTAGGATAATACCCTTGTGGTTCATCCATGTTGCCTTGCCAAATGGCAGAATTTCTTTCTCCCTCATGACTGAATAATACTACACTGTATAGATAGATAGATAACATGATGAATGGGTAAAGATGCAGCGTTTTCTTCATCCATTCATCCCATGAATGGGCATAGATTGTTTCCACCTCTCTCTCTCTCTCTTTTTTGTTTTTTGGTTGCATCGTGCAGCATGCAAGATACTAGTTCCCCAATCAGGGACTGAATGCTCTTGAAGCGCGGAGTCCTAATCACTGGACCACCAGGGAATTCCCTGTTTCTGTATCTCGACTATTGTTTCTATATCTTGACTGTTGGAGATATTGCTTTGTATTTTCTTTCTATATATCCATAGAAGCTCAGTTGCTGGATCATATGGTAGCTCTATTCCTAATTTTTTGAGGAACCTTCATACTGTTGTCCATAGTGGTTACACCAACTTACATTCCCACCAACAGTGTAGGAGGTCTCCCTTCCTCCACACCCTCTCCATTACTTGCTATCTCTTGTCTTTTTGATGATATTATAGCCATCCTAACAAGTATGCAATAATCGCTCATTGTAGTTCTGTTTTGCATTTTGATGATGATTACCAGTGTTGAACATCTTTACATGCTTTTGTTGGCCATCTTATGTCTTCTTGGGAAAAATTCCTATTTAGTTCCTCTGCCCAGTTTTTAATCACATTGTTTATTTACTTGTTTTTGGCATTGAGTTATATGAGTTCTTCACATACCTTGTATGTTAACCCCTTATTAGTTGTATGACTTCTCTCATTCCATACATGGCCGTTTCATTTGTTGTTTCTTTTGCTGTGCAGAAGCTTTTTAGTTTAATGTGATCCAATTTGTTAAGTTCTGCTTTTGTTGACTGTGCTTTTGGTGTCATATACAAAATGATTATTGCCAACACCAATATCAAGGAGGTGTTTCCCCTATATTTCCATCTAAGAGTTTTATCGTCCCAGTTCTTAAAGACTTACTTAAATCTGTAATTCATTTCAAGTTAATTTCTGTGAATAGTGTAAGACAGGAGTAAAATTTCATTTTTCTCCTTGTGGTTATCAGTTTTCCCAACACCATTTATTGAAAAGACCATTCTTTCCCCATTCAGCATTTTGGTTCCCCTGTCAAATATTAGTTGGGAGATTTATTTCTGAGTTCTTGATTCTGTTCCACTGATCTAGGTGTCTGCTTTTATGCCAGTATTATACTCTTTTGATTACTCTAGCTCTGTGATACTTTGGAATCAGGAAGTGTGATGCCTCCAGAAGATGCCTCTTCTTTCTCAGGATTGCTTTGGCTACTCAGGGTTTTTGTTCTGTAAAAATTTTAGAATGGCTTTTTCTATTTCTATAATAAAAGACATCAGAGGAACCTCCCTGGCGGTCCAGTGGTTAAGACTCCGTACTTCCACTGCAGGGGGGCACAGGTTGAATCCCTGGTTGGGGAAATAAGTTCCCGCACACCACATGGCGTAGCAAAAAAAAAATTTAAAGCCATTGGAAATTTGATAGAGATTTCATTCAGTCTATAAATGGCTTTGGATAGTATGGGAAGTTCAATTAATTATTCTGATCTAAGAATATGGGATATTTTTCCATGTTTTTCCTAACTTCATCAAAGCCTTTTTGTTTTAATGTACAGATCTTTCACCTCCTGCATGAAATTTATTTCTAAGTGTTTTATTATTTTGATGCTTTTTGTAATTGGACTATGTTATTTTTTTCAGATGTTTTGTTGTTAGTGTACAAATATGCAATTATATGTAAATTTTGTACCTTGCAACTTTAATGACCTTGTTGACTAGTTTTAGCAATTGGTGGTGGACTCCACAGGGTTTTCTACATATAATATCAAATCACCTGCAAACAAAGATAATTTTACTTCTTCCTTTTAAATTGGGTGCCTTTAATTTCTTTTTCTTGCCCACCTGTCCTAGCTAGGACTTGATGTACAATGTGGAATAGGAGTGGTGAGATTTTACCCTTTCTGCTTAGAGTATGATGTTATCTCTGCGTTTGTATATGGTCTTTATTGTGTTGAAGTATATACCTTCTGTACCCGGTTTATTAGGTATGTTTATCATGAAAAGACATTATATTTTGTCAAGTGCCTTTTCTCCATCTATTGAGATGATTACATTACTTTTATCTTTCATTAATAATGCGGTGTGTCATACTTCCTGATTTGTATGTTTTGAAGCATCCTTGCATCCCAGGGATAATTTCCACCTGATCGTGGTGAATGATCCTTTTAATGAGCTATTGAATTCCATTTGTTAATATTTTGAGAAATTTTGCGTCTATCTCCATCAGGTATATGGGTCTATGGTATTCTTTTGTTTGTAGTGTCCTTATCTGGCTTTGGTATCAGAGTAGTAGCCTCATGAGATGAGTTTAGGAGTACTTCTTGTTCTTCAATTTCTGGAATGAGTTGGAAAAGGACTGGCATTAATTCTTTAAATATCTAGTAGAATTTATCAGTGAAACCATGTGGCCCTGGGCTTTTTTGCGTTAGGAGGCTTTTGATTACTGATTCAATCTCCTTGCCTGTTATTCGTCTGTTCAGATATTCTATTTCTTCATTATTCAGCCTTGGTAGGCTGTATGTTCTCAGAATGTATCAATTTGTTGTCATAAAATTGTTCACAATAGTCTTTTAGGATCTTTGTATTTCTGTGGTATCAATTGTGATGTTTTCTCTTTTCCGATTTTATTTATTTGAGTCTTTTCTGTTTTATTCTTAGTTAGCCCAGCTAAAGGCCTCTCAATTTTGTTTATCGTTTTGAAAATCTAGCTGTTAGGTTCTTTGATCTTTTCTTTTTTTTTCTGGTCTCTATTTCATTTATTTCTACTCTTTGTTATATCCTTCCTTTTTAAGAAATTTTGGTCTTAATTTGTACTTATTTCCTTGAGGTGTTTGTTTATTTGAGATCTTTCTTTTTTCATAATGTTGGCATTTATTGCAATAAACTTGCCTCTTAGAACTGCTTTTTCAGTACCCCATTGGTTTTGATATATGTTTCCATTTTCATTTGTTTCAAGATATTTAAATTTCTTCTATGACTCACTGTTTGTTCAGAAACGTGTCGCTTCATTTCCACATGTTTGTGAATTTTCGAACTTTTCTTCTGTTATTCATTTCTAGTTTCATACCATTATGGTCAGAAGAGATTCTTGGTATGATGTTAATCTTCTTACATTTGTTAAAACTTGTTTTGTGGCCCATCACATGGTCTGTCCTGGAGGATGTTCTGTGTGTGCTGGAGAAGAATGTGTATTCTGCTGTTGTTGGATGGAATGTTCTGAAAAATGTCTGTTAGGTCCATTTGTTTGAGGTATAGCTCAAATCCAATGTTTCACTGTTGAAGTTCTGCCTGGATGATCTATTACTGTTGAAAATGAGGTACTGGAGTCCCCTACTATCACTGTAATATGTGTTTTTCTCCCTTCAGATCTGTTAGTACTTACTTGATATATTCAGGTGGTCTAAGGCAGGGGTCCCCAACCCCTGGGCCACGGACCAGTACTGTTAGGAACTGGGCTGCGCAGCAGGAGGCGAGCGGCAGGGGAGGGAATTAAGCTTCGTCTGCCGCTCCCCGTTGTTCCCCATCGCTCGCATTACAGCCCGAACCATCCCCTCCAACCCGCCCCCACCCCCACCCCCCGCAATTTTTCCCAGTCCGTGGAAGAATTGTCTTCCATGAAACCAGTCCCTGCTGCCAAAAAGTTTGGGGACCGCCGGGCTAAATTATGATCATCTTTGTTTCATTAATGTTTTGGTTAAAGTTGATGTTGTTTGATATAACTATAGCTACCCTATTTTCATTTGGTTTCCATTGAATGTCTTTTTCTATACTTTTACTTTGAGCCTATGTGTGTCCTTACAGGTAAAGTGAGTCTCCTGTAGGCAGCATGTAGTTGGTTGTTTTATTATCCAACCAGCCACTCTATGTCTTTTCACTGGATGATCCAATCCATTTACACTTAGATTAATTACTGATAGGTAAAGACTTACCAATGCTGTCCTATTATTTTCTGGCTGTTTTGTACTTTCACTGTTCCTTTCTTCCTCTCTTGCTGCTTTCCTTTGTAAATTGATGATTTTCTGTATTAGTGTGCTCTGATTCCATTCTTTATCTTTTGTGTATCTACTGTAGATGTTTGCTTTATGGTTATCATAAGGTTTATATAAAAATATATGTTTCACAGATAATTACATAATTTTATATATAATTATACACATATATATTTTATTATTTATACTATATATATTTATGTTATGACACGTAGGGGAACTTCAAACCCACTTCAAGGTACACTGGCCCAGTTCTGCAGACATCGGACCCAGCTAGGAGACACCAAATCTATTTCAAGTGACCCATAATCAAGTGGCTCTAAATCCACAAGAAGTACCTCAGGATCCAGATCTACTTCAGAGCAAAGAAGACTAACTTCAGGAATCCAGACTCAGTTTAGGCATTCCTCAGCAACAGACCTGGAAATCAGAAACATACTGCAAGTTCACAGGGTAAAAGATATGGGGCTCGCAACCTACTTAAAGGAATCAAGCCATCCTCAGGATACTAAAACTCGGTTTGGAGGACATAGATTCAACTCAAGGAAACCAGAGGTTTCTCAAGTGTCCTAACACACCTCTAGAGACCCCAGATTACATCAAGGGACCAAGATTCAATTCACACACTCCCAGATATCAATCTATGAGGTCCCCAGACCCACCCTAGGAGCACTAAGACATATATGGCTAAACACAGACTCACCTCAAACAGACCCAAATTCAACCCAGGCTCTGTCCACAGGACCCAGACTCTGATTACAAAAGCTGACATCAGTTCATGGGCACCAAACTTAGTACATGCATCCCCAGAAAATACTCCAGATGACCCCAGACACACCTCAGGGACCCCAAACTGATATTGGCCAGTCCTAATCCATCTCAATGATACAGACTTCCACAGACAACATATTAAAAGCCTAGAAACACCTCAGTTGATCCAAAGTCAACTCAGAACATTCAGGCTCACCTTTGGAAATCCCAGGCCCAAGCTAGAGAGGCAGATTCAGTTTGAATAGTCCCTAAATCCACCTCAGAATTGCCAGAACCACCTCAGCAGACTGCAGATCAATTTCAAAGGAACTTGGCTCAACTCTGGAGACCCAGACACACTTCAGACAAACCAAATGCATCAGGGGGTATCACAGAATAATCTCAGGTGACCCATATTCATTGCCATACATACACCTTAGGGATCCTAAACCTAATTCATAGGAACGAGTTAGGTTAAGCTCAGCCATCTCCAGACAACAGCAGTGTCCTCAGATACTCAAAAGAACACTCAGATCCACCTACAGGTCCAAGACGTGTTTCAGAGTATGTTTGTTTCATACAAACATACCACTCAGGCAGGCCTACACACAGTCCTGGGAACCCCCAACAGGTAGCCTAGAATCACCTCAGATACGCAAACCTCTTTAAGCGCAATAACATCCACTTCATGAATTCAGACTCACCTCAAGCACCCCAGGCAACATACTTGGGAACTCAAAATACACAATAGGGGTCTAAGCCCCAACTCAGGGTAAAATACAGGGGGCCCACAACCTACCTAATGGGACTGAACCATCCTCAAGGAACCTCACTCAGGTCAGGGGAAACAGACTCGGCTCAGGGACCACAGAATCACGTCAAGCACCCAAACTCTCCTCTGGGGTTCCCATATTCAACTCACACATGCCCAGACATCCACTCAAGAGACCCAGACCGCCCCCCCCAGCGATCCAAGACCTACATACTGGAATCCAGATCCTCTAGCATGACCCCAAATATCCACCAACATTACCCCGAAGTACGTAGACTCAGGTCCCATAGGACCCAGACTCAAATCAGGAGGTCACCTCATGGACACCAGACACAGTATATATAGACACATCCCCAAGTAACATTCCAAGAGACCCCAAACATACCATAGGTACCCCTGACACTATCAGAAAACTCTAACCAACTTCACACTTATGGTGGGCTTCTGCAGACAACATAATTGTCCTCAAAACCCCACAAGTGGCATATAATAGGCTCAAGACATGCAGATGCACCTCTGCACACCTAGACCCAATACTCAGTTCAAACTGAGCAGACTCATTTGAATACTGCAGACCCACCATGGAGATGTCAGATCCACCTCAGTGAAACCAGATCAACTTCAGAGCACCCCAGCTCAGTTGTAGAGACACTAGGCCCACATTAGAGAAATAAAATGCACCCGGCAGGTACACAGGTACACATTTGTCAGGGGACAAGGATTCAGTTTTAGGCCCCAGGCCTAGCACTGTATAGAACCAGTATTGTATAGGACCAATACTCAGCTCAGGTACTTCATAAATCTCCAGAGGATTCAGATACAAGCAGACCCATCTCTACTAAAAGACACAAAACAGTTCAAGATCTGTCAGGTGTACCCACACAACAGTTGAGACAGCCCGTGACTCTAGGTAATTCAGATCTCTAGAGGCAACTCAGACTAATCTCAGGAGACACCTGACCCCCCTACATCTGCAACCATCACAGTGGACTTAGCTTTCCCAGGGCATCCCTGGGTATCCAGAGGGGCAATAACCCAAACATCAGGAGACTCAAACCTCTTCAGGGATGTTTGGGAACTCAGGGAACCCAGATTCAGCTCAGAGGACCAAAGACAATGTCAGACTCAAACTGCAACTCCAGTCTAAGAGGAAGGACATACCACCCACCACAGGGAACCCACACCCACCTAAGGATATACAGTCTCAGTTCAGGAGACCTAAATTCAGATGACGGGACATTAAGTTCAGAGAAATCTGAAAAATATGAGGTTCAAGGCAGAAATGAGGATATGTCAGATCCAAATAAAGGGTCCTAAAAAGCAATACAAGGATTTCAGACCAACCCAAGGGGACAAAGTCTCAATTCAGGTACGTGAAAACAACACTCCAGTAATGCCACACTCAGTACAGGGGTGCACAGGTTTGCCTCAAGGGACCACAGATCCACCTAAGGTAATCCGGATGCTACCCCCAACCATAACGGTATCCAAATCCATCTCAGAGGAGGGCACACCAACCAGGAAGAAAGACAGATTCCCACCAGAAAGTCCAGATTCATTTCCCAAGTTCCACACAGGAAAACTCAGACCAAATTCAGGTACACAAACTCAGATACAGCATTCACTGACATCACTTGGGGTGTATAACTATACCAGAAAAGGGCCCAAACATACTTCAGTAAGGCTGAAACATGCCTCCGGGGACCTGGACATACATCATGGACCATACAACCAACAGGAGAGTGCTGATAATTGTCATAACACCCAGACTCGGCTAAGGTACCCAAGACAACATTACCAGGGTTTTACACTCTCGTAGAAAGAACCAGGCCAGCCACAGTGGAACCACTCCCATATCAGGACACCCAACTCTGTTCAGTCATCCCCAGCTAAAACCCAAGGAGCCATGGACACTATAGGAAACTCAGACCTTCTCAGGAACTCAGACTCAGCTAAGGGATTTCAGACAACATGCCAGGTGGATACAGATCAAACTCAGAGTTTCAGACCAAGCTGAAAGGACCAATACCACTAAAGGGATCCCATACACAATTAATGGGACACAGACCCAGTACAGGGGATGTCAACTCTTCAGAGGCATCCCCAAACAACACCCCAATACCCACACTCAAAACATATGTCAGACCCACCTTAAGGGACTTTAGACTCACAAGGGACCTAAATTTATCTTAGATTAGACTCAGCTGAGACGAGGAAGAATCACCAGGGGACCCCAGACAACGTGTCAGGTAGTCCCAGACTATACTGGGTCCAGACTCAAAGGAAGGAGCCATAACCACAAACAGTGGATGCCAGATCAACCTATGGATATATTGACTCAACTCAGGCATCTGCAAAGAATACACCAATGGCTCCACTCAACATAGGATCCTCAGACCCACATGTGGGATCCAGTCTCACTCTGGAGTCCTAGATTCAGTTGAGGGGACTCAGATTCTACCTTCGGAGATCTCCAACCCAAACCAGAGGGGCGCAGAGTCACCTCAAAAGAGTGCAGTCCCATATCATAGAACACAATCATTTCCAAAGACCCAGGTACACTTCAGGAAATACAGGCCAAATTCAGCGTATGCAGAGTCATATCACCATAGAGTCCACTTTCACATCTAAGTGTCCCAAAGCTATATCAGTAAGGCACAGAAATCCTCAAAAAAACACCAGAGAGACTCAGATACTCACAAAATCCCCAGACCCACACCAGGGGGTTGCATACTCAGTTCAGGGATCACATACCCTCCTCAGGGGACTACAGACAGCTTCAGATACCCCAGGTAAGCTCAAGAGATCCCAAGCCACAATCAGAGAACACAAATGCACCTGTAGTTACTGCAGATGCAAGTCAGGTGACCCAGAGTCAGTTTGGGGGCCAGTGATCTATGTTAACAGATCCCACACCCACCTTATGAGACCCCAATTCAGTTAAGGCATGCCCAGGCCACATCACAGGGGTTTAGACCCTTATATGAAGACCCAGTCCCACCACAGTATACCCATATCCACAACAGGGAACCAAAACCTATTGGGCCCATTAAAAACCGCAGGTAAACCAGATATTCTCAGGATACCCACACTTAGATCGAGGACCTCAAATTTCATGGTAGGTGGCTCCAAGCTCAAATTATGGATCTTCCATCCACATAAAGATGCACGAAAAACTAACACAGAAGATGACAAATCCACATAAGACATTTAGACTCAGCACAGGGACCCAATCAGCTCAGCTCAGTTATCTCCAAACAATACCTGAACGTGTTCACACTCAACACAAGGAAACCTAGATCCACCCTAGGTGACACAGAGCCTCCTCAGAGGTCCAGACTCAGCTCAGGAGATCTACACATTCCTGAGGGTAAGCAGACTCAGTTCAAGGAACAAGGGACAATACCATAGAAGACTAAGCTCAGGAGATGCAAGACCTACTACAGTAAACCTCACACCACTTAGGGCACTCAACCCTGTTCAGGCATCTCCAGATAAAGTCCACTCACTGCAGGGACTCAGTACTCCTCAAGAGATGCGGACTCTGTTCAGGGTGCAACAGACAATATGCCAGGTAGCCTCAAAACCAAGTCAGGGAGTCTCAGACCTAAATGAAGGAGCTAAGGACCCCACCACATGGGATCCCAGATGCACCCAAAGTGATACATACTAAGTATAGCGGACTCAGCCTAACTCACGTATTCCCAAAAGACACCTCACCAAGTCAGCCTTCCACACAAAGGAACTCAGACCACCCAAAGGGTCCCCAGATGCAGGTGAGGGAACCCTAGGCATGTCTCACATGTCCCATACTCATTTCTGGAGGCCCTGAGAAACAGCAGGCGACTCCAGAGAAACTCCCTGAGTTCAGGACCCAAAGAAAGGGCCAAGTCCTCCCACAGAAACTCACAAATTGAGAGGACTAAGACTCACTTCAGGCAACCACCACCAATACCCTGAAAAATCCACACTAGGAGTAAGGGGTCTTAGACCTACCTCAGAGAGTCTAGAATCTAGCATATGGGATACCAGAACCAATTCGGGAGACCACAGACCAGACCCTCTAAGCCCTGCTCAGCAGAAACATACTCAACAGACCCCGTGTACCGCAGAAAAAAAAAAAAAAGTAAAAGGCAATTTGGGGGAATAATGGGAATTTCCATATAATCAATAGGGAGAGTTCAGGGATTTTCTGATAGAATCAGCACAGGGTCCAATACTCAGCTAAGGATATTGCAGATCCAACACAGGGGGATCCACAACAAACTCAAAAAAACACAGAAACACATTAGAGGATCCAGATTCACTTCTGGAGGCACAGACCCCCAACCCCATAGGAGAAACCAGACACCTTCCAAGTGAGGAAATAACAGGTAAGCCATACACAAATAACACAGAGGTGCAAATATTCCCCTCAGAGGACCCCAGATCCACCTCAGTGAATCTAAGACACAACTCAGGGAGAGCCAGGTACCCCTGGGAACTCCAGTTCCAACTCAGGAATCTCTGACATACCTAAGGACACCCAGAGTCAGTTCAGGTATCAATATACAAGATATATAGGACACAGAACAAACCACAGAGGGCTCAGACCCATGACGAGATCCACCCAGACTTCATTCCGGTGAGAAACACCCAACTCTAGCGATACCTAATAGACTACCAGGAACTGTGACTTATCTCCATGAGACCCAGACTCACCTCAGAGAATATAAACAAATCTCTGGGTGCCCCAGACCCAACTCAGATGACCCAGACTCAGTTTCTGGGCCTGAATGCTACCTTAGAGGGTCCATACTCAGCTCAAGTATTCCTAACCAATACCCTACTGGTCTCAGAACCTCACAAGAATGCCACTCAGGCATTTCCTACACTTGAAACATACTTCAGGGAACCTAGACACTCCTAAAGAACTCCAGTCTAAGCTAACCAGACTGAGACCTTGGAGAGCCAACCCTACAACCACTTGAGCCTCTCAAATTTGTTCAGCCATCCCCACCAGGACCCACCTCAGAGGGTCCAGCGATCCTCAGAGAGGACACTGTTTCAACTCACAGAATTCTAGACATCATGCCGAATGGACCCAGACGAATTCTACACAGCCCCAGACCCAGATGTAGAAGCTCAAGGCCCACAATGGATCCCAGTCCCACCTAAGGAGACACACAGACTCAGCACAGAACCCAGACTCAGGTCAGGCCCCCCCAAACAATATACCAGTGGGCCCATATTCAACACAGGAAAAAACTCAGGCACTCCTCAGAAGATTCGTATTCAGTTCAAGGGATCACAGTCAACAATACAGGTAATCTCAGGCCAAATTCAGTGAGTCACAGCCCTAAACAAGGGGCCAATTCCCCTCACAGCAGAACCACCTGATGGACTAGGACTCGACTCATACCTGAATAAGCCACACCTTACCAGGCCCACATTTAGCATATGGGATACCAGAACCAATTCGGGAGACCACAGACCAGACCTTCTAAGCCCTGCTCAGGAGAGATAGACTCAACAGACTCCACGTACCGCAAAAAAAAAAAAAAAAAGTAAAAGGCAATTTGGGAGAATAATGGGAATTTCCATATAATCAGTAGAGAGAGTTCAGGGATTTTTTGATAGATGAGAAATGGGGAGGACCAGATCATGAAGCACTTTGCTTGCTATGCAAATATGCCACTTACTTTATTTTTTAGTGGAACTGTTCAAATAATTTTAAACAGAAACATGAATGTCTACAAGATAAAATGCATATGGTACTTTAATATGATACAAAGGAAGGCAGACAAAAAGTAATCTAAGCTTCAAAATTTAGCAGGGGCTACTCTTCATCGCGGTGTGCGGGGCTCTCACTATCGCGGCCCCTCTTGTTGCAGAGCACAGGCTCCAGACGCGCAGGCTCCGTAGTTGTGGCTCACGGGCCCAGCTGCCCCACGGCATGTGGGATCCTCCCAGACCAGTGCTCGAACCCGTGTTCCCTGCTTTAGCAGGCAGAATCTCAACCACTGCGCCACCAGGGAAGCCCTATACTATTGCTTTAAAAGGATAAAGGCACATAGAATGTCAGTAATAATGCAAACATTGTTTTTCAGCCTTTTTGGAGACTTCTCAAACCTTTTATATGTTTAAGGTTTCAAAAAGGAACATGTAATTTGCTTAGCCTAACTGGAAAACAGTCACAGCTTGCGATGGAGAAATAACACATTGCTTAATTTTGAATACATTCATGTTCAAAGACACAAAGGAAAAGTTTAGGCAAACAGCACAATTCATCCTCCAAACAAAAGTTTTATGCTTGTTTAACTCAGCAGTATAATTAACAAGAAATATTTCATGAAATTGTTTTACTCTGAAAATTCTGAGCATTACATTTTAAACACAACTTCTACTTTTCAACTAACATTAACAACTATGAAAGTACTTTGAATAATTCCATGTTGTCATTTTCTCTGAAAAGTCATAAAGGGAAAGTTAATATATGCCTGTTCCCCCCAAACCAACATTTTTCTTTTAGTAGTATTCAAGCATCAATTAAAGAAACCAACTTAAACTTTTCCTTTGTAAAGAACATTTGGTACATAACTGAGTGTTATTTTTAATATCTGCTTTGGCCCTCTCATTCATATTGGCTTCCCGCATAACCTCCCCTGGAAGCCCCACAACCTGAGCTACTGTATGAGTCACGAGGAGCAAGGTAGCCCCCATTCACAGAGGGTGGAAACCCTGGTTGTTCTTGTCTTCCACGCTCACGACCACTTGAATAAGTATTACTTTGGCTGCTTGAGTAACCTTCCGGACCTCCTCCATATCCATCTGTTGTATTGCTATCATAGCGACTGCTTCCACCGTAAGTCACAGGGGCCCTTTGTGCTGCTGGTGCACCACGGGAGTCACCTGTGAAGTTAATGATTCATAAACTAAATTTAAACATTACAAATTTTTCTGGTATCATATAACATGACTTAAAGTGCTAAATATTTGAAAAGATAAGCTTTATCTGTCTCTGCTATGAAAATATAAACTATGTAGCAACAGTGAAGGGCTTTCACATTTATTTAAAAGAGCGAGCAATATTTTTCAGCCTAAGTAGTTTATTTTAAAGTAAATGTTATTTTCTGAAAATGGACTGAAATTCTCACCTTCATAATGTTCCTATGCTTCATACTTTTAATAGCACTCTACTGATTATTTGAAAATGTTAAAATAGGGGCTTCCCTGGTGGTGCAGTGGTTGAGAGTCCGCCTGCCGATGCAGGGGACGCGGGTTCGTGCCCCGGCCTGGGAGGATCCCACATGCCGCGGAGCGGCTGGGACCGTGGGCCACGGCCACTGGGCCTGCACGTCCGGAGCCTGTGCTCCGCAGCGGGAGAGGCCACAACGGTGAGAGAGAGGCCCGTGTACCGCAAAAAAAAAAAGAAAAATGTTAAAATAGTTTTTCTGTAATGAGAAATAAAGATGAGACTGTCAATTTACCCTTCATTGCATTTTAAGTGAGCTATTAAGAAAATAATTCAAAGGTCTTTAATTTATCAAAAAGGCCATGCTAAACATAGTTTTACCTTTGAGGAACTGAAGTAAAATTAGAGTAAACAACGATCTGGTTAAGTCTAATTCTATGATTTACAGGTTGTAACTGGACTCTTACCGTAACTCCCACATGAATCCCTGTAAGACCTTCCACTTCGATATTCAGAATAATCTCTATCACGACTTCCACCACAGCCATCACGATCACTAAATTTAAAAGAATGTCATAGATTTAAATTACGTGTCACGATCACATAATTTAAAAGAATGTTTTTATTTGATAAAAACACAAAACTTTATATTACCTATGTTCCCCAGAGGGATGATCATTCCAAGAACTTGAATGTCCATAATAACGGTATGCATTGACTCTACGTGGTGGAGTATAATCCTTGCTGTCTCGGGAGCTTGGATAAGCTCTGCTTGAATAAGTTAAATAAAGCAGATAAAATTTTAAATGCAACTTATAATATCCAGAATATATAAAGAATTCAGACAACAGAAAGACAAAAAATTTTAAACGGGCAAAGGACTTGAATATACTTTTGTTCAAGGAAGATACACAATAACCAACAAGGACATGAAAAGCTGCTCAACGTATTTATTATGGAAATGCAATTCAAAACCAAAATGAAATATCTACTTTGCACCTATCAGACTGGCTATAATTTAAAAAAAACAAACAGAATATATCAAGTGCTGGTGCAGATGCAGAGAAACAAATCATGTATGTGCGTGGCAGAAATGTAAAATAGTACAGGCTCTGTGGAAAAGATTAGCAGTTCCTTAAAAAATTAAAGAATTACTATATGTCCCAGGAATTCCACTCCTAAGTATATATACACTCAAAAAGAATTGAATACAGGTACCCAAATGCTTGTACAGGAGTATTCATGACAGCACTATGATGGGAATAACCCACACAGATGGATAAACAAACCATGTTAACCACACATAAAATGGAATATTTAGTCAGCCAAAAAAAAAAAAAGATCAGAAGTAGTGATTCATGCTACAGCATGAATGATCCTTGAAAACATTTATGCTAAGGGAAAGCTGGGTAATAAAGGTCACATAGTGTTTGATTCCATTAGTGTGATATATTCAGGATTAGATAAATTCATAGATAAGGACACAGATGGGCACCTACCAGGGACAAGGCGGGAGAAAATGGGAGTGACTGCTTATTAATTTTATTTTGGGGTAATGAAATGTTTTGGAACTGAACAGAGCTGGTGGTTGCATAACACTGTTAAGTGTACTAAATGTTACTGAATTGTTCACTTTTAAATGTTCAATTTTGTGTTAGGTAAATTTCAGCAAGAACAACAAAATTAACCATGGCTTAATTCATATACTGTGTTTTTTCTTACCTATCTTTAGTAGCATAACCACCATCTCTTCGTGACATATAGCCAACTCTCCGAAAAGAGACTGGCTCTCTGTGAGGAGAAGCTCCATAATGTCTTCCACGTGATACTGAGCCTTTAATTTAAAAATGCTTGTGTTTAAGTATCTCAAAATTGACAGTAATGTTTCCAGGAAAAATTCAAAAGTCTGATATCCTTCCTCTCTCCAAAATCATTTTAAAAAACTACTCCTTCTAAAATTCCATTTATGCACATTTTTGTTTCCCTTTAAATGATACCACTGAACATTTTATTTTCGGTACACCTCCCGTTCCCTATACATTTCACATACCCTTTAAATTACCAGCAGTAGGGAAAACTTCTCAAAATTTGAGCAAATAATTAATTTTTGGTAACTACTGTCACATATTCAATCACCAAGTGGTTGGCTCTCTCCTTTATGTGTACAACCTTAATTATTGACCTTTTATGATGATAGCAATAGTGACTTCTATTGTTTATTAGCAATAAAGGGCTCATTTGAAAAACACTGTACCACTTCCAAAATATGAAACTATCTCCCATAAATAATGTTCTCTTCATGTGTTAATTCTTATTCCTAATTCCTAGAGGTCACTAGGACGTTGTTTGTTCTCTTCTCTTGTTTGTTCACTAGGCTAACCATCTAATAATGGAAAGGGTAGGCTTCTTAGCTTCTGTTGTATTTTGAAGTCAATACCGTGCTACATTTGGCTTCATTAATATTCTACACATAAAATGGCAATTTGAAAATGACTGTTTCAAGTCCGTACCATATTAAGGATCAGAAAACAGTGCTAAAAAAGTTAAGAGCACAAACTACAGTTCATATGGCAAGTTTCAGTTATTGTTTATAATAATTAAATTAAAAACCAGGTGGCCAATATACATAGCTAAACTACTCTACAGACCAGAACATTCTCTCACAGGACATAGTTTTCATGAAAATTCTGATATTGAAACTATGTGATAAAGAAGCCTACTAACCAAAAAGTGTTAGCAACAACTTAAATTAAGAGGAATTCTATAGCAAACATGGACATACAAGCAATGTTTTCCCCACTGCACTGCTAATCACCTACTACATGTATAATTAGAAACTAAAAGATTATTTCCCAACCACAAATCAATCAATAAATTAGTGATTGGTAAACATGTTCATATACTTCTCACTTTCCATTTTGCTTAAACATTCTGTTTAAAATAGCTCACTTTCATTAATAAGAATCAACTGCCTCTGCATTACATAGCATTTACCTTGTCTTCCCATCCCACTACTGCTTGGTCTTTGAGCAGATCTTTTAGGAGGAGGACCTCCACTTCTCGAAGATGGTCCTCTTTTAACTGGAAAGGGTCCCCTGGAAGAACTCGCATTGAGACTAGGAGTATATCCACCACAACCTGTGTTTAAATGAAATCTTTTTAGTTAACTAGAATCAACATTTTTTCATTGGTCAAGTTTCACTTATTGTTATAAATTTTCACTAAACAATTACCCCAGTCTTCAGCTTTCATATTTGTCTAAACCAGTAAGATTGTTTGCTCATATGACACATAAGTTAGTACAGTTCAAAGACTTACTGTAAAAGTCAGTTTGGAAAATCTAGGAAGAAATTCAAGAACCACTGGTATGAAAGCAGTTTGGGGAAAAGAAAGAGAGTACAGAAAAACCTGGATAAATTAAATGTAAACCTGAACTTTGATCAGTTTAGGAGGAAGATGATAAGTTATTAGTTATATAATTCTGGTGTCAAGGAAGCTTTTTTTTTTTTTTTGCGGTACGTGGGCCTCTCACGGTTGTGGCCTTTCCCGTTGCAGAGCACAGGCTTTGGACGCGCAGGCTCAGCGGCCATGGCCCATGGGCCCAGCCGCTCCATCCTAGGTATAGATCAAAACATTAAAAATAAAAAAGATGAATAAAAAATGCATTACCTAACAGTTAAGTATATACATACAAACAACCCCCTTTGCAGGAGAATATCTGCTTATAACTTTACAGTTGGCCCAGTATCCCTAGTTCTGCATCCATGGATTCAACCAACCTTGGATCACGTAGTGATGTAATATGTATTTATTGAAAAAAAAATCTGCTTGTAAGTTGACCCACAGTTCAAGCCTGTGTTATTCACAGATCAACTCTTAATGTTGATTTTTCAGTGAAAAGGGCTATGTTGCGTTCAATTTTAATAGTATTTAAGAAATGCACATTAAATACTGAAAATTTATGTTTTACCTTTCTAACCAGAAAGATGTTTAGATATATTCCAATTCCCCTGTAGTGCCACAGGCAAGAAAAAATGAGTATTCTTACACATGGCAGAATACGAACTAGTAAACTTTTCTCAAGATCAAGTTAGGGGGAAAAGAACAAAACTATGTTATCTTAAAATGGGCACACCCTTTAACTGAACTTTCAAAAAACATTTCCTAAAATTCACACATCTAATTAACACAAAAAGAAACCAAATGTTTTATTTCTGAAGACTGGTTATGGTTAATAGGTGAAGCAAAGGTTGTTAAATATATGGAAGTTTTTGAAATACAAAGTGCTTTTCCTCCTTTTCTTACTAAGTAGAAAACTTCTCTGAAAAAATTCAAAAAATATATTTTCAACGACTTTCTCCTCTAATACACACAGAAAGAAAACATACATGTTTCTGAAGCAGAGGTTTTTACTCTTTTCCTGAATCAAAGACACCTTTTAGAATCTAAAGCCCTATTTATTTCCCTAAGGTATTTTCCCCCAAATGCAAACAACAGACCCAGGGAGGAAAGCCTCATATCAAAATGACAACGGAGATTTGCTTAGATTTCTGAACACATACACTTAAGACAAATACTGCAAGGTGAAACCTAAAATATGAAGTGTTTATCCCTGAATTGTGGATATTCTGAGTGACTTTTATTTTCCGTGGTGTAGTTTTCAAGATTCTCTAGTATTTTTATGATGCAATAAGTCTACTCTCAGAATAAAATTAATCAATGTATTTCTAATAGATTATTAATGAATCACTGACTTAAACTCATATAAAGTTATTGGCCCTAAAATGAAAAATTCTAATGTATGATCGATAGTAGTACACTCTGTAGAAAACTTCTTGAAGAAAAGAGGCAATTAGTAATAATGGTAAAAGAGACTGAATTTAGTTTAAAATTTATGCTATTTCCCTGTAAGGTGATTAACTTTTTGCATATTATCTAGTTAAGTCATTTTATAACTACAATAAGTCCTTACAACTTAGAAATACTTCTGACTATCAATGTAATTCATCATCTAATAATTCTTACAGACTACTTTGCTCATAAAGGATGGAATAAAAACTGAGATGTTTCTATACAGTTAAACTTATGATTTTTCGGTCCTATGGCTGCAGCCTTGTATTTTAAAACATTACCCAAGTGTCCTCCACGTGAGGGATGCTCTCTTGCTCTTCCATTTCCTCCTCTTCCATTTCCTCCTCTTCCATTTCCTCTTCTTCCATTTCGTCTTCTTCCATTTCGTCTTCTTCCATTTCCTCCTCTTCCATTTCCTCCTCTTCCATTTCCTCCTCTTCCATGTCTCGGATTTCTCAGATGGCCCCTGTTTCTTGCAGGAGGTTGCGGTCTCTGTTTACCACCGCTGTCAAAAGATGGTTTGTTGGCTCGCTCTACTTTAATTGCTTTTCCATCCAAAGACTAAAAAGATTAAGTATAACATTAGTAACATTACATCAAATTTATTTACTACTGCACTAGTTCAAGATCAGTATTTTTTCCACAAAGCAAACATTTTCTTCTGAAATGATTGTGTCCTTCACTGTGCCAAATAAATGAGATTTAATTAGTAACAGTCTTTCAGTAAGTCATCCAACACAAAGTGTATGTATTGGCAGTTACAGCTCCCTGAAATGTCCTCTGGTATTAAAAGAAGATTAATACCTCTCACTTATCATGAGAGAATATACCCTTTTATTTTCTATAATGGATAACTAAACTCACTTCATTTCTGTACTTCTACCATTCAAAGTTTTCAGTGTCCCAAGGGTATATAAAAGTATACGTGTCATTTAAAAAATAAAATTTTTCATTGGAATAACAGAATTATCCATTATTCAAAATGGTTATTCCTACTCTAATTATTTTTAGCATTTATTAAATATTAAGAGAAAGAAAATTTTCCAACATGATTGCTGTTCTGTATTTACTTCTAATAATTTCCCTGGTTTTTTTTTTAAATAGAGCACTTATCTGGTCCTTAACATCTCTTGCCTTATTCAATTGTTTAAACATGTCCCCAAAGAGTAACTTATTATAATACTACTTCATATTCTTATGTTTCAGAAATGCTTACATTTCTTAATCTTCCATCAGCTTCCTAAATTAACCTTCTATAGATGCCAAAGTAATTTTTGAAAACATAATGCAAATCATCATATAATTGCTCTACATAAAACACTCTAGCTGTTTCATGTTATTTTTGGAAAACAATTTTAAATGCTGAATTCCTACTAAGACTTCTGGTGGATATGGATGGGCCCTGGCCCAATACAAACAGCCTCAACAGCCATGTGTTCCCACCTTAGGGCCTCCTTTTCTGTTTCTGGGTCCAAAATATTTCCCATAGACTTATGAATGGCTGCCTCCCTCCCAACATTCAGGATATAACATTGTGAGATCTATATGTATAGAAATAGTGTCCACCACTCCCCTTAAGCTCTAATGAAATTACTTAATTTCCCTTAATATTTTTCCATATGAAATTGCATTTATTTTTACTTGTATGCTTCTCATCTTTCACCCTAGAACACAAGTGTCCAAGAAAATAGGTATTTTGTCTTACCCACAACCATTAATCAATTGCTAAATCAATGCCTGCCAATAAAATATCTGTTGAATAAAGAAGTGAAGACTAATGTCTACACAGACTACGCGTTCTTGTGCTTGAAAACAAAGAAAATGGGGGTGGCGGATCACCATCAACTGTTCTTCATAACGCAACTTTATCTCTGCACCCAAAATAAAATCATGAGTCAAAGTCAACTTTTAGGTACTACCATACCTTAAAATATGAAAGTAAAGTAAAAGGGTCAACATGTGCCAAGTGCCTGCAGCATACCAGAAACCAAGCTATAGAAAAAGGGAATTAATGTATGTGTTCCACACTATGAGAACTGAGAAGCACTGGAGGTAATTTTAACAATTAACAATTCACAGTATGATGAATATAAAAAGATATTACCTGCAATATAAAATGGGAAAAATATTACCTACAATATAAAAAAAATCTTGGAGCAAATATGCAATTAAAAGTACAGTTTTGGGCTTCCCTGGGGGCGCAGTGGTTGACAGTCCGCCTGCCGATGCAGGGTACACGGGTTCGTGCCCTGGTCCAGGAAGATCCCACATGCCACGGAGCGGCTGGGCCAGTGAGCCACGGCCGCTGAGCCTGTACGTCCGGAGCCGGTGCTCCACAACGGGAGAGGCCACAACAGTGAGAGGCGCGCGTACCCGCTCCCCCACCAAAAAAAAACGCCGAGACTTAAAAATAACAGTATGGGGGTTTTCCTTGGTGGCGCAGTGGTTGAGAGTCCGCCTGCCGATGCAGGGAACACGGGTTCGTGCCCCGGTCCGGGAGGATCCCACATGCCGCGGAGCGGCTGGGCCCGTGAGCCACGGATGCTGAGCCTGCACGTCCGGAGCCTGTGCTATGTAACGGGAGAGGCCACAACAGTGAGAGGCCCGCGTACAGCAAAAAAAAAAACAGAAACAGTATGGGATATTGGGGAGAGCTCTACAGGCTAAAACTTATTTACTTTTATGTTTGAATGCTAAAACGGGTTTAAAATATATTGTTAAAGCTAATGTTAATTTCAATCTCTTTCCAACCAGACAATCCAGTACTTATGTGACAAAAAGGAGAGTGAAGGCTTATATGGCATTATGTTAGTTTAAAAAATTAGAAAAAAGAGAAACAATCTAGAAATAGTATTAAATGGAGAACACAAAATATTATTAAAAGACTCTTACCTTTCCATTCATATCTTTGGCAGCATTCTTTGCATCTGCAGAATTCTCAAAAGTAATAAAAGCAAAGCCTCTAGACTTGTTTGTTACCCGATCCTTCATCAAAATAACTGTAATACACATAAATCTTTTTAATTTAAAATTTCACATAAAATTGAACTTTTCATATTTTCAAAATAATCAATCCTTTGACAATTTCTCATAAGGCCTCCTTAACTCAATTTGATGTTATGGACACAGTACAGTAACAACCTCCTGAAAGTTACTTAACACTGAAACAAAAAACAAAAACACATAAACCAAAAAAACCCTTTCCATTTTATATCATTTCCAGTATTTTAAAAATAGAGTCAATAATTTCAACCATTCTACAATTAGCATATCTCTTCCCATTTCATGTCCTATGACCACAGTATATTTAAAAAGCCCTGGGACTTCCCTGGTGGTCCAGTGGATAAGACTCCACTTTCCCAATGCAGGGGACGCGGGTCTGACCCCTCTTCAGGCAACTAAGATCCACATGCCGCATGCTACTCGGTGTGGGCTTGATCCCTGGTCAGGTAACTAAGACCCTGCATGCTGCAAAGCACGGGTCGGGGGAAGAAAATAACGCTGCTTTTTTCCCTTCTCAGTAGTAGGAGCCCCTAAGGTGTACACTTTCCCTCATTGCCCAGTGCTTTCCTAATAAAAAGTAGAAACTTAAATAAAAAGTGCTCATGTGTTAAAAACAGAAAAAGCATTATAACTTAGCTGTCCAGTGGTGTATGTTTAACACACATTTGCTTTGAATAGATATATATATTGGTTCTAAAAATTACCTTCCATAATGTGACCATATTTCCCAAATACCACTTCAAGAGAATTTTCATTGGTGTCAGCATGGAGGCCTCCTATGAACAGTTTCCCAGGCTGATCTGCTTCCACCATTTTTCTGTAAGTAATTAAAAATATATCTTTATACTCATAGCAAAAAATAAATTATAAGCCAAAAGTATCAAACTATTACACCTGTTTAAAACTCAAGTAAAGTACCCAATATCAGTGAAATTATTTGCCATTTCTTACTTAAAAGAGAGGAAACTTGAAACACAAAGCAAAATAAGCACTGGCATAACAAATGCTCCATTTTTTATAGATCTCTTACAAAAACCTGTGTGTAAAAATCAGATTAGAAGGCAACTGTAAATTCTTTTGAGCTGCAGGGTTCAACGCTTCATTTCCAAAAAACAACAAAAAAATAAGCAATAAAAAATGCTCCTGGATTCTACACATCTAACAGTTAATAAGTTTTATGAACTGTGCAGAAAATACCTTAAACATTATTTTCAAAATTTTCCCATCTACTCACATTTTTCTTGATTATGCATCAAATACTGTTTAAACTTCAAAAATGGTAAGTCATAAAAGCAAAGGAGGGAGTTACATCCTTTACTGAGGGAAATTTAAACTGTTTTACTTATACTGAGAGACTTTAAGAAACACTGGTCCAAAGAGAGTAACATACTTTATGTGCAAAATTAAAATCTGACGGTTTTTGTCAAGTGAATCAACATTTTGACATCTGATAACTAAAGTTACAGGTTTTAAATCATTTAAGTTAAAATAGTTAGGTATCTTGCCTCTATTGTTCAGTACCTCTGCTTTCACAAAGAAAACCCGTAAGGAAAAAAAAAGTGCACGCGGAACAAAATGGCGCCCTGGCGTACGCTCCACTACCCGCAAGTGAGAGAAAAAAAAAAACTTAAACAGCAAAGAGGGTACGCGTTAATCAAAGGTAAATTTCTCAGTCCGCCCCCAGGGGTAAACAAGTTAAACAGCAAAGAGGGTATGCCGCTAATCAAAGGTAAATTATCTACTCAGTATTCCCTCCCACAGCATTTCAAACCTATCTCCACCCCTCTCCCCACCCTCTCAATTCACGGACAAAATCCAGGAACTTCACTGGCTTTCCACTGCTGCCTTGGGAACTGATTATCTGGAAGAACAAAACTTAAACGTACTGTTCAAGAACAACTGATAGACTTCTGGAGACAGTGTATATTCAGACATATGTCTACAAACACAACTTACTCGGCTCTTAAATCTTACAGAGAAAGCCTGAGAGAAAAATCAAAATCTGAATTACCATGCTTTCTCTGGGAACAGGAGAAGATACAGGTATCAACTCTTTCTCCTGAGGTATAAATTATTCTCTCCACCCTAAAATGCCGAATTCCTTACCTTACTTTGTCCTCTTCTTCAGAAGTCTTCCTCCCGCGTCTCTTCAGATGACCGCTAAAGAAACTAACGGTCAAGAGCAAGCGCTCTACTTATAGAAGGAGGATAAGGAACAGGACGTAGCGCTGGGTGGACGAACGGATGAGCCGCACTGGAGTTAGGGAAGATGAAAGATGTAGAGCTGGGGGAGGGGTGAAGAGAGACACTCGCGAGAGCAACTGGCGAGAGCAACTCGCGGGAGAAACTCTGAAGAAAACTGCAACGACACAATGTGTTCTCTACTTTTTTACTGCATACATTTCCCAGTTGCTTTAATTTAATCAATATAAAGGAGAAGGGCTTTCCTGGTGGCGCAGTGTTTGAGAGTCCGCCTGCTGAGACAGGGCACATGGGTACGTGCTCCGGTCCGGGAAGTTCCCACATGCTGCAGAGCGGCTGGGCCCGTGAGCCATGGCCGCTGAACCTGCGCGTCCGGAGCCTGTGCTCCGCAACAGGGGAGGCCACAAGGGTGAGAGGACTGCGTATCGCAAAAAAAAAAAAAAAAAAAGTAAAAGGCAATTTGGGGGAATAATGTGAATTTCCATATAATCAGTAGGGAGAGTTAGGGATTTTTTGATAGATGAGAAATGGGGAGGACCAGATCATGAAGCATTTTGCTTGCTATGCAAATATGCTACCTACTTTATTTTTTAGTGGAACTGTTCAAATAATTTTAAACAGAAACGTGAATGTCTACAAGATAAAATGCATATGGTACTTTAATATGATACAAAGGAAGGCAGACAAAAAGTAATCTAAGCTTCAAAATTTAGTAGTTATATGAAACTGGGAAAACTACCTAAACTCTTAAATTTACCCAGTCTACAGAAACAAGATGATGAAGAATGATCAGATAGGGTTATTGTGAGGTTAAATGATGTACTGAGCACACTGAGCACAACGTCTAAAAACATAATTCAGGGTTCAAAACAAAAGTGTGGAAATACTGTAATTGTTTTATATTAAGTGGGAGCCTGAGATTAACTTGTAATCCTGCCTTTCTTAGAGACTGGTCAAAATCATGATACAGTTTTTGGTTTTTTTTTTTTTTTTTTTTTTGCTATACGCCGGCCTCTGACGTTTGCGGTCCCTCCCATTGCAAAGCAGAGGCTCCGGACGCGCAGGCTCAACTGCCATGGCTCACGGGCCCAGCTGCTCCGCGGCATGTGGGATCCTCCCGGACTGGGACACGACCCCTTGTCCCCTGCATCGACAGACGGACTCTCAACCACTGCGCCACCAGGCAAGCCCCGAAACTGTTTGTTTTCAATTACGTTCCTTTGCATATTTTGTATAAAGTAAATAATCATTGTATACTTGCACTAATAATAAGCCTAAAAGAGCATAGGAAGACATGACAGAACACACACACGATTGGAGTGAAGAATAATTATTAACAAAAAGATATGAAAAATAATTAGTAGAAATCTTTGGTGGATAACAAATGATTTAACAGAAGACAGTTTACCAATAATTATTCAAGAAGAAGTAGAACCCCCAGACGTAATTTATAGTCAATTCTAGGAGATAGCTGAAATTTTGCTTAAAAAGCTAGTATACTGATGATAAATATAAATAAATGCTATTACTCAGATGACAAAGGTTGTGTGTCAATACTGTTTACAGATATAACCTCTAAAGATAGCATGCACAAAATGTATGACAATACAAATGGTAATGAATTAGAAACAGGGCCACTTCCTTTCTGGGAATAACTACTGCAGACTAACTGGTCAAATAAAAATATCTAATAAATATTTTGGGCTGGCTACTATAGGAAGTGCTTCATTTACTTATGAATTTAACTATCTCATTTGATTACTGCCACAGTCCTATTGACTGCTCATTATGCAGATTAAAAACGTTTTTTCTCAGGTATGTGCAACACTTTTTGAAGAAGAAAACAGTAAAATTCTTTGAAATACTTGAATGACTTGAAATGACTTGAGCAACTGGAGATGGATGTTCTAATATGACTTCCATATGACCTTAAATAATATGTAAATAATATAAATAATGTGAATGAAAATTATAAGGTTATCATATATATATATGTATATATGTATTAAGGTATTTATATTTATATATGTATATATCTGTGTATATTACATATTTACTTATATATAATCTGTATATACATATTACACATATTGCATTCTCAATTAGATTTTTAGAGTTTATTTACAAGAATTACCATTCAGAAATTTAGAGCATATTCTAACAGAGGGCCTCCTTTCTGGATATTAAAGAGGATTATAAAGCCATGGTAAATGGAATGATTTAGTGAACACACAAAAAAGTAATAATCAGAAAGCATGTCCATAATAATAAAGGAACAACTGGTAATTTTAAAGTGTTCTTGATAAAACAGAAGGCAAAGCGTAATCAATACATTTTGCTATCGAATTTTTAGATAATATTGTGGGTAGAGGAACATGTTGGATATGTTGCCTCTGCATGGATAGATTCAAGAAGCAAAATTCAGACTATAGGAGACTATATGGGATAATCAATATGGATTTATAATAAATTGAAAAAAAATAAAGAATTGAAGGGGAAAACTGTTTTAGAAAACAATTAAAAACATTTGAACCAATTGCAAAGTTCAACTCTTATTTGCATTTTATTTCAGTGAAACTGAAAACATTTTTAGTTTGCCATTTATGAGAAAAATGGAAATTTGAACATACTTCATATTTTATGATTTTTAAGAAATTATTAATATCCTTGTGGGTTTTTTCTAGTAATGTGATGGCCTACAATTGTCCATTACATATCTACTGACTTGGCTTGACCAAACTGTAATCAGCTTTCGCTCCTCCTCACAGTGTGCTAAACTTTGACCTGCCCCTCAACTTCGGGGAATCACTAATATACTAAGGTCAGAACATATTCTGTAACAGCTTATTCTGAGAATCAGCTGGCAGGGGAAACATTTTCTAATAAAATACCCCTATTTTACCTCCTGCTCACCCCTCTGCTTCTGTCCCACTAGGTTTCTGCTGGCCTTGCTCATCCTTTCCTCTTAAAAAATACTTTTTCTACTTGATTTTGAAATACTTGAAGATTCTGAAATCAAAGTGTTCTTCTATTCAATCGTCTTTGTGAATAAACTCTTTCCTTACCTAGGTCTTAGTTTGGTTTTCAGTTTTCTGGTGCTATGACGCAGATAAAGTGTTGAGAGCCTTTTGATCTTTATCCTCCTGACCAACAGTGCTGCCCAAACCGGAGGGGTTCCAGCCCAGGATTTGTGTCTCAAATGAAAAAGTGTAAATGTTACCCTTGAGTAGAACTCCACCCTAACTGAGGCCTTAAACGGAGGTGTTCTCTCTCTATTGCCCAGGAGTGGATAGCACCATGAGACAGATAGTTCTTGACAGATAGTTCTTGTTCCCCAAGAACATGGCACCAAGCAGGTGACATCAGGAGTTAGTCAGCTTCTACCCAAGACACTGGAACAAGGTCCCCAGCTTCCAGGAATTCCTTATCTTTCTACCCTCACCGTTTTAACTGTCTTTCTTTGCTGATCTTTCATCTCTGTCCACTCCACCATCACTTTTGCTATGCGTATAACTGATCCTATTACAACTGTAGCTCTCCATAATAAGCCTCACGTTGTATTACCTAGTTTTAAATTAATTTTTCATAGGAGTAGAGTTGATTTACAATGTTGTGTTAGTTTCTACTGCACAGCAAAGTGAATCACTTATATGTACATACGTCTCCCCTCTTTTTTAGATTCTTTTCCCACATAGGTCATTACAGAGCACTGAGTAGAGTTCCCTGTGCTATACAGTATGTCCTTAGTCTCTGTTTTCTATATAGTAGTGTGTATATGTCAATCCCAATCTCCCAATTTATCCCTCTCCCTCCCTTCCCCCCTTGGTGTATTACCCCTCTTTATCTTCTTCCTTACATGAGCTGTTTCCCCCATAAGAATTACTCTGTCCCTCCAAGGAGCCCCAGATGTGTAGTATTCCTTCACAGGATTCAGAGCTAAACCTCACAGTCCTACTTGTGATTGATTTTATCTACCCACTTTCCTTTGGAAACCTGCAGTTTTCCCCAAATTGCTATACTGTCTCAGGTTTAAGGGCATCCTTTGTGTTGACACTTAGTGGGGGGAACTTTAGATTTTCTCTGTAGACTTCAATACGTTTTAGAAAAAGCAATGCATATTTCCACTGTAACATAACCAACAGCTGTTTCAAAGATCTAGGTATTTTAAATTATACTACTTTGCCACCAATACAAATATTTACACTATTATTACGGGAGGTCAAAGTACATATTCCTTACCTTGTTCTTTTAATACAGTATACTTGAGAAGGTCCTAAATACAATTTAACCTTTACTTGGAACTGTGTCCTGCCATCAAAAACTTGGGAACTTTCCTCTTCCAAAATGGATGGGACAGTACTTTCATCAAAAGGGTCATATGAACTCTGAAGTATAAACCCATCTGACAACCATTTTCATGAACTCTAGGTAACTCCTAATGAGACATATTTATGACTACTTTGCATATTAGTATCTTTCTGCCAGATGAGCTGGTATCTGTTATCTAGCTAATTAGTCCCTATCAAATCTTTAACTAGATTATCTTCTTTTCTCACGTTAACTACATTTTTACCTCTGATTTAAGTTTTCTAGGAACCTGATGAATCTACAAAGACATGTGACAACTACAACTTAGGTGCAGAATTCCACCTAACCATGCATGTGACCTTTCTTGGTCACGAGGTTCTCAAGAAGCCTTAAAAAAAGAGTAAGAGATTGAGAGTTCAATTAAAAAATTGACTATTGCAGCAGAAGACAAACAAGCAACCTTTATTCTTGGAGCTTGTGCTGTGTAGGCCATTCAGAAAGGTCACCAAAACTCCTGCATCTTCCATGTTCTCCTTTAGTAAATAACTATGACTGTGGGCAATCTTATCGAAACTACCAACATCATCACCAGAGAACTCCAAAACTCCACTGAGTATTCCTTCATAATTGACTGGCATTGAACATGATTCTGGCTTCCTGCCTGTGGCCATTCTGTTGTAGCTGGAAGTACCTTCTCTGCATGTTTGCTGAAACCTCTCTGTTGTCTATGCCATCACCAAAACATTCAGACATCTCCTGAGCTTAGTCTTCTATGGTATTGTCCCTTGTTCCTTGAACTGAGTCTGCTTACCCTCAGGAATGTGTAGATCTCCTGAGCTGAGTCTGGACCTCTGAGGAGGCTCTGTGTCACCTAGGGTGGACCTAGGTTTCCTTGTGTTGAGTGTGAACACGTTCAGGTATTGTTTGGAGATAACTGAGCTGAGCTGATTGGGTCCCTGTGCTGAGTCTAAATGTCTTATGTGGATTTGTCATCTTTTGTGTTAGTTTTTCGTGCATCTTTATGTGGATGGAAGATCCATAATTTGAGCTGGGAGCCACCTACCATGAAATTTGAGGTCCTCGATCTAAGTGTGGGTATCCTGAGAATATCTGGTTTACCTGCGGTTTTTAATGGGCCCAATAGGTTTTGGTTCCCTGTTGTGGGTATGGGTATACTGTGGTGGGACTGGGTCTTCATATAAGGGTCTAAGACCCCTGTGATGTGGCCTGGGCATGCCTTAACTGAATTGGGGTCTCAAAAGGTGGGTGTGGGATCTGTTAACATAGATCACTGGCCCCCAAACTGACTCTGGGTCACCTGACTTGCATCTGCAGTAACTACAGGTGCATTTGTGTTCTCTGATTGTGGCTTGGGATCTCTTGAGCTTACCTGGGGTATCTGAAGCTGTCTGTAGTCCCCTGAGGAGGGTATGTGATCCCTGAACTGAGTATGCACCCCCTGGTGTGGGTCTGGGGATTTTGTGAGTATCTGAGTCTCTGTGGTGTTTTTTTTGAGGATGTCTGATAGACTTCTGGAGACAGTGTATATTCAGACATATGTCTACAAACACAACTTACTCGGCTCTTAAATCTTACAGAGAAAGCCTGAGAGAAAAATCAAAATCTGAATTACCATGCTTTCTCTGGGAACAGGAGAAGATACAGGTATCAACTCTTTCTCCTGAGGTATAAATTATTCTCTCCTCCCTAAAATGCCGAATTCCTTACCTTACTTTGTCCTCTTCTTCAGAAGTCTTCCTCCCGCGTCTCTTCAGACGACCGCTAAAGAAACTAACGGTCAAGAGCAAGTGCTCTACCTATAGAAGGAGGATAAGGAACAGGACGTAGCGCTGGGTGGACGAACGGATGAGCCGCACTGGAGTTAGGGAAGATGAAAGACGTAGAGGTGGGGGAGAGGCGAAGAGAGAAACTCGCGAGAGCAACTGGCGAGAGATTCTCGCGAGAGCAACTGGCGAGAGCAACTCGCGGGAGAAACTGAAGAAAACTGCGACGACGGAATGTGTTCTCTACTTTTTTACTGCATACTTTTCCCAGTTGCTTTAATCAATATAAAGGAGAAGGGCTTTCTTGTTGGCGCAGTGGTTGAGAGTCTGCCTGCTGATGCAGGGCGCATGGGTTCGTGACCGGATCCGGGAAGATCCCACATGCTGCAGAGTGGCTGGGCCCGTGAGCCATGGCCGCTGAGCCTGCGCATCCAGAGCCAGTGCTGCGCAACGGGAGAGGCCACAACGCTGAGAGGCCCGCGTACCGCAAAAAAAAAAAAAGAAAAAAAGGTAAAGGCAATTTGGGGGTATAATGTGAATTTCCATATAATCTAGGGAGAGTTCAGAGATTTTTTGATACATGAGAAATGGGGAGGACCAGATCATGAAGCATTTTGCTTGTTATGCAAATATGCTACTTACTTTATTTTTAGTGGAACTGCTCAAATAATTTTAAACAGAAACATGAATGTCTACAAGATAAAATGCATATGGTACTTCAATATGATACAAAGGAAGGCAGACAAAAAGTAATCTAAGCTTCAAAATTTAGTAGTTATATGAAACTGGGGAAACTACCTAAACTCTTAAATTTACCCAGTCTACAGAAACAAGATGATAAAGAATGATCAGATAGGGTTATTGTGAGGTTAAATGATGTGCTGAGCACATTGAGCACAACGTCTAAAAACATAATTCAGGGTTCAAAGCAAAAGTGTGGAACTATTGTAATTACTTTTATATTAAGTGAGAGCCTGAGCTTAATTTGTAATCCTGCCTATTTTCGAGACTGGTCAAACTCATGATACTGCTTTTTTTTGGGGGTTTTTTGCTGTACGCCGGCCTGTCACCTTTGCGGCCCCTCCCATTGCGGAGCACAGGCTCCGGACGCGCAGGCTCAGCGGCCATGGCTCACGGGCCCAGCCGCTCCGCGGCATGTGGGATCCTCCCAGACCGGGGCACGACCCCGTGTCCCCTGCATCGACAGACGGACTCTCAACAACTGCGCCACCAGGCAAGCCCCGAAACTGTTTGTTTTCAATTATGTTCCTTTGCATATTTTGTATAAAGTAAATAATCATTGTATATTTTCACTAATAATAAGCCTAAAAGAGCATAGGAAGACATGACAGAACACACACACGATTGGAGTGAAGAATAATTATTAACAAAAAGATATGAAAAATAATTAGTAGAAATCTTTGGTGGATAACAAATGATTCAACAGAAGACAGTTTACCAATAATTATTCAAGAAGTTGAAACCCCATACGTAATTTATAGTCAATTCTAGGGGATAGCTGAAATTTTGCTAAAAAAGCTAGTATACTGATGATAAATATAAATAAATGCTATTACTCAGATGACAAAGGTTGTGTGTCAATACTGTTTACAGATATAACCTCTAAAGATAGCATGCACAAAATGTATGACAATACAAATGGTAATGAATTAGAAACAGGGCCACTTCCTTTCTGGGAATAACTACTGCAGACTAACTGGTCAAATAAAAATATCTAATAAATATTTTGGGCTGGCTACTATAGAAAGTGCTTCATTTACTTATGAATTTAACTATCTCATTTGATTATTGCCACAGTCCTATTGACTGCTATTCTTATCCTCATTATACAGATTAAAAACTTTTTTTCTCAGGTATGTGCAAGACTTTTTTGAAGAAGAAAACAGTAAAATTCTTTGAAATACTGGAAGAATGACTTGAGCAATTGGAGATGGATGTTCTAATATGACTTCCATATGACCTTAAATAATATGTAAATAATATAAATAATGTGAATGAAAATTATAAGGTTATCTCATATATATATGTATATATGTATTAAGGTATTTATGTTTATATATGTATATATCTGTGTATGTATATTACATATTTACTTACATATCACATGTATATACATATTACACCTATTGCATTCTCAATTAGATTTTTAGAGTTTATTTAGAAGAATTAACATTCAGAAATCATTTAGAGAATATTCTAACAAAGGGCCTCCTCTCTGGATATTAAAGAGAATTATAAAGCCATGATAAATGGAATGATTTAGTGAACACACAGAAAAGTAATAATCAGAAAGCATGTCCAAAATAATAAAGGAACAACTGGTCATTTTAAAGTGTTCTCGATAAAACAGAAGCCAAAGCATAATCAATACATTTTGCTATTGAGTTTTTAGGAAATATTGTGGGTAGAGGAACATGTTGAATGAGACTGCATGGATAGATTCAGAAGCAAAATTCAAACTATAGGAGACTATATGGGATAATCAATCTGGTTTTACAATAAATTGTAAAAAAAATAAAGAATTGAAGGGGGAAACTGTTTTAGAAAACAATTAAAAACATTTGAACCAATTGCAAAGTTCAAACCTTATTTGCATTTTATTTCAGTGAAACTGAAAACATTTTTAGTTTGCCATTTATGAGAAAAATGGAAATTTGAACATACTTGATATTTAATGATTTTTTAGAAATTATTAATATCCTTGTGGGTCTTTTTCTAGTAATGTGATGGCCTACAATTGTCCATTACATATCTACTGACTTGGCTTGACCAAACTGTAATCAGCCTTCTCTCCTCCTCACAGTGTGCTAAACTTTGACCTGCCCCTCAACTTCGGGGAATCACTAATATACTAAGGTCAGAACATATTCCATAACAGCTTATTCTGAGAATCAGCTGGCAGGGGAAACATTTTCTATTAAAATACCCCTACTTTACTTCCTGCTCACCCCTCTGCTTCTGTCCCACTAGGTTTCTGCTGGCCTTGCTCATCCTTTCCTCTTAAAAAGTACTTTTTCTACTTGATTTTGAAATACTTGAAGATTCTGAAATCAAAGTGTTCTTCTATTCAATCGTCTTTGTGAATAAACTCTTTCCTTACCTAGGTCTTAATTTGGTTTTCAGTTTTCTGGTGCTATGACGCAGATAAAGTGTTGAGAGCCTTTTGATCTTTATCGTCCTGACTAACAGTGCTGCCCAAACCAGAGGGGTTCCAGCCCAGGATTTGTGTCTCAAATGAAAAAGTGTAAATGTTACCCTTGAGTAGAACTCCACCCTAACTGAGGCCTTAAACGGAGGTGTTCTGTCTTTGTTGCCCAGGAGTGGATAGCATCATGAGACAGATAGTTCTTGACAGATAGTTCTTGTTCCCCAAGAACATGGCACCAAGCAGGTGACATCAGGAGTTAGTCAGCTTCTACCCAAGACACTGGAACAAGGTCCCCAGCTTCCAGGAATTCCTTATCTTTCTACCCTCACCGTTTTAACTGTCTTTCTTTGCTGATCTTTCATCTCTGTCCACTCCACCATCACTTTTGCTATGCGTATAACTGATCCTATTACAACTGTAGCTCTCCATAATAAGCCTCACGTTGTATTACCTAGTTTTAAATTAATTTTTCATAGGAGTAGAGTTGATTTACAATGTTGTGTTAGTTTCTACTGCACAGCAAAGTGAATCAGTTATATATACATATGTCTCCCCTCTTTTTTAGATTCTTTTCCCACATAGGTCATTACAGAGCACTGAGTAGAGTTCCCTGTGCTATACAGTATGTCCTTAGTCTCTGTTTTCTATATAGTAGTGTGTATATGTCAATCCCAATCTCCCAATTTATCCCTCTCCCTCCCTTCCCCCCTTGGTGTATTACCCCTCTTTATCTTCTTCCTTACATGAGCTGTTTCCCCCGTAAGAATTACTCTGTCCCTTCAAGGAGCCCCAGATGTATAGTATTCCTTCCCATGATTCAGAGCTAAACCTCACAGTCCTAGTTCTGATTGATTTTATCTACCCACTTTCCTTTGGAAACCTGCAGTTTTCCCCAAATTGCTGTACTGTCTCAGGTTTAAGGGCATCCTTTGTGTTCACACTTAGTGGGGGCTCTGTGCATGTTTAGCAGTAAACATTAGGGCAGACGGGAAGGGCGCCCACTTCCTCTTTTCAGCCTCTCCTTCAGAGACTAATTTCTTCACCCAAGTGCTGCATCCACCTTCAGGACATTGTAGCACACACGTAGCCACGACCTGGTTCCCCGTGGCCTCCCACAGCTGCCTGAGGGGGAAAGAGAAACCAGCTGAGGGCAAACACCTACAGAGCAAAGGGAGCCCTGGAGCACCTCTCTAAGCAGGCGACCCGGGGACACGCGAACCAACCTGACAGCTGAGGGAAGAGGAAAGCGTGTCCCAAGTCGGCTGGGCCCCCAGCACCTTGTCTTCCTGTATGGTGCCACAGACAGGGGCACGGGGAATGGAATCGAGCCTGCGTGCTCCCCACGGTCACCCTGTCGAAGGCAACCGGGAGGAAACAGAACACAGGTGCACGTGACTCAGCTCCCACTGCGCCCACTTTCAACCACACCGTCCCATAGGCAGGCAATCGTTCCAAGAACAACCCGTGGAGCTAAATGTGCACGTGGGCTAGATCCACAGAGGGGAGGCGGGGACAGAAAAAAACTGGGACAGTAAACAAGGGGCGCTGACCAAAATCCTTTCTCGTGGAAACACGTACGTGTAGAGTTCTGCTCAGGTACCTGCCCGTGTGTGGTGTGTGTGGGGGGGGCCTGGGGGGGCACGTATTGCACGTGCGTGCTCAGGAATAGGCACGACTACTGTCATGCATGCGTGGACGTTGGGATGGACGCGGGGACGTGGAAAAGCTTAAAGAGCTCATAGAACGTACGTAAACTGTGGGCCAGTTGAAGCCCCCAGGCCAGGGAATCCAGCCCAGAGATACCACCCGTGGAGCAAAGTGTAAGTGGCATCACACGCCAGCACCCTCGACCAGGGGCTGAGACTAGAGGGAGGAAGAAAGCACCTGTGGAAGGACAGGGAAGATGCAAAGTAAATGAGAATCATAAAGGGCCCGATGCCCAGGCCCAAAGAGGAAAGACCCACCCTCCACCCCTCCAGCCCCACTCCCATCTCAGCTACAGCCACCTTTATCTCCTTCTCCAGTGCACGAGCAACCTTTCCCCCACCCCTGTGTAGGCCCTTGAGAAACACCTGGCCTTTGTTTCATAAGGTTTGGCACACCGACCCACACCGAGGCATAACCGACTGCCTCACACTGATTTTGCTGCTTTAAGACATCACTCTAATGTTCTGACAAGCCTTGTGGCTCAGGAGTATGGCCGTGATGGCTTAGCTGGATTCTACCCCTGCTCCCCTGTCCCACAAGACTGGGGCGAAGGGCTGGGCTGGGATGTGATCTCATTTGGAAGGTGGACGAGAGCAGAACCACTTTCACAGGGCATCCTTAGGGTCGGCAAAATTCACATCCTCGGGTTGGCAGTGGAAGGCATGCATGCGTGCGTGGTGGCCCTTGACTGGGTGCAGTCCTCAGCACCTCAGTGTGTGCGCACGTGTCCAAATAAAGTTTCTGGCGTTCTCCAGTGCCACCAAAGCGTGTCGTCCCTCTCTCGGTCTCTCAAAAGACAGGATGGCCGAGTCAACTTCGTCTCGTGCCATGTGTCAATGTCCGTTCCCGGAGGGACGCTTGTCACCTTATATTGGCTAGCAGAAAGGCAATTACTGCCTGCCACTCAAGCGTTTGAAAGGCACTATGCAAACGTGTGGTCACACAAAGTCCGAGAACCCGTGGGTGCCAATGACAGACGAGGAGAGCTCTTTTGGTGCCAGGCAAGGTAGAATTTCTCGGAGAGTTTAAGTATCCAGAGGGGATCCCAGGAGAGTGGGCCACAGAGGGAGGGAGCAGATACATACAGAAACAAGAACGCGCACGCACACACCACACACACACACACACACACACACACACACACAAAGACAGAGGGGAGACAGACAGACACTCAGACGGAGCTCTTCACTGCATGGCTTTTCTGCTCTTGAGCAAAGGATTTCAAGTCTAGCAAAGAGCTGGGTTTGCCGGACACTCCCCTCTCATGCCACAGAGCTTCGGGCTCTCTGTCCCCTGGAAGAAAAGTATCCAGCAACTTCGGCCACCATGCATTTCCTTGTACATTTTCTGAGAGTTCCCAGTGGTTAAAGGTCCCGAGGGAAACCAGATTCCGATTTTCTGAGTTTGGAGCAGGAACTCCTGGCTCCAACTGGCATAGGCCACATAGGTATCACAGGGCACCCGGGCACCCCAGACGCAAGGCCGGAGGCCTCCCTGGAGGCCAGCTCCTTGTGGAACCTGGGCTGCTAAGCCGGGCAGAGGGAAGTGGTGTTTGGGGGGACCCGGCAATCCCAGAGGCCGGCCTGTTTCCACAGGGCGAGGGGCGAGGCAGCCGAGGGTGACGCCCACTGTCCTCGCCCTGATTGGTCGTGATGGGGCCGAGCGGCCTGGGCGTGGCTTGGAACTCCTTCCTGCCACCTGGACACGCATGCCTGGTGGCCAATGCTCCTGCGCATGCGTTTCAGCTCTCTTCACCGCAGAGGCTCCAGGGAACGGTTCGGTCCGCAGCGAAGCGTGATTCTAGTCGCTAGGCCTGCGTGCTGTGCGGCCCACGTACTGAGCTTCCAGCTGCCGCACCTTCGCCGCTGCCCCAGCTCAGAGCCAGGTCCGCATGGGCAGTGAGGCGGGACCCGGGGTCATTCGAGGTGTGGGAGGGGGTCCTCAGGAAGCAGGGGCCCGCGGGTCCCCAGGTGTGGTGCTGGCACTAGTTGATGGTGGGGGCGAGGAGGCCGCCATCTTTAGCGGGGAGGTGGTGCAGCAATGCCCGGCCCTGTTGGAGGGAGAGGTGGCGCGGATCGGGGAGGTGTTTTGGCTGCCTGTGGAGGACATGATGGATGAGGTTGAGGTGGTGGCGGAGGAGCAGCAGCAGGAAGAGCAGGAAGAGCGGAAGCAGGTGGTGGCGGAAGAGCCGGAGGAGGAGCCCCAGGAGCAGGGGCAGGACGAGCCAGGGCCTCGACCCACGATCACCGGGTCCCCGCTGGAGGTGCTGCAGGCGCTGCAGGCCCTGCAGTTAGAGCTAAGCACTCTGAATACCCAAGCCAGCAGGACCTACACTCGGCTCAAGCGCAGGATTTGTCAGCGGCGGGAGTCTCACTTGGATGGCAGAAGCGCCATCATTCAGGGCATCCCTGGCTTCTGGACCAGAGCCGTATCCTTACAGAGGCCCCTTGGGGTTGGCTGTGGTGAAGGAGGAGCAGGAGTAGGAGCGGCGGGGGTGAGGGTGGGGTGGGGGAGGGGGAGCGGTGGGTGCAGGTGCAGGCCAAGAGCACTGAGGAATGTGGGTACAGGAGGGCATGAGTGGCTCCAAAGAGGCAGCAGGAACAGAGGGAGGCCACAGCTGTAGGTGTCTGAGTGACAACTTTGGGTGAATGGTCTTGGCCTGCAGCGTGCACAGCAGTACTTCCCCAGGGTGGAGGGAAGAGCCCGTGGCAAGGTCACAATTGGGAATAGCCCCGAGCACCCCTCACACAGAGCAGTTACTGGAAGTGTGCATTATCCCGGGGAACTGGCAGGAGACAAGCGGAAGTCCCAATACCCGTCCTGGTCAGTCAGAGCCCGTGTAGTTGTTCCAGCTGCCTCAGTGCGAAAGCACAAGGTCCTGCCTGCACACGGGGTGAAGTTGTAAGGGGCAGCTGTCCTTGGCCGGACACCAGGACCCCGGACACGCTCTTGGGCCGGCAAGAATCCTTACCTCCACAGGCCTTTTACCAGCACACTCGAGTCTGTGGAAGACACACAGGCGCAGGCACGCCCCTGACCTCCCCGTGGACCCTGTGAGTCCTGCAGAGCTCCAGACACACCCACGCAGGCCCTTCTGAAGACAGGAAACAGGGCAAAGGCCCAAGGCTTCGTCTTTGAACACACACACACGCGCACGTACTCACACACACACACACAGGCACTCACACAAACACCCACAAGCCCATGCACACACGGCGTAAGAGAAGGCATGAGGCAGCGACAGCACATCTAGACTGCTTAAGGAGTGACATGCCGGCACCCAGCACACACAGGTCAGGTAGAGATCAGGTTCGTTCAGGAAACAGGCCCTCCCCGGGTGGGTGCACTGGACCCCAAGGCAGCCACAGGCAAGAGCACGTCTGATGGCAGGGCAGGGGCCGAGGATGTCTTTGAGGGCCGGATGGGCGTTAGCGCTCACGGATCTGGCAGATCTGCTGCTGCAGTCTCTTCCTCTGGCGGGTCTGGGGACTGGCTCTGCGGCTTGTAGCTCTTCCTTCCCTGAGGTGTGGCATGTGAAGCCTCCTTGACCTAAAGCAGATTATGAACCACCCCCAGATTTCGGCCGTGATCAGTGACCAAGATGAAGACCTGCTTAGCTACATGATCAATTTGGAGGTCCGTCTGGAGAGACTGGGGCGTCGTGGGTGGAGGCAGGTGGCCGGTAGGGAGGGGGCGGGGTTGTCCTTAAAGGTTGGGTGTAAGCAGCAGGAGAGGGAAGGGGAAATGGTTCGTGGCTGCCAAGCAGGCAAGCTCAGGACCCCTAGAAGAGCTCCTGCCCTTCTCCTCCTCTTGGGCGTGGCAGGTGAAGGAACTGGGCCATCCGAGGCACCACTGCAAGTTGAAGTTTTTCTTTCGACCCAACCCCTACTTCTGGAATGACGTGATCCTTAAGGAGTATCACCTTAGCATCGCTGGTAGGAGGGGCTCCCGCGGGGCTGCGGGGTGAGGGCAGGCTGGGGAAGGGCGTGGATGCTGGGCCACCGTGACTGTGATCCTTTCCTGTCTCCCCTGTCTTCCTCCAGGGTACAGGGCGTCTCGTTCCACTAGCATCTATTGGTTCTGGGATTATGAACGGGGAGCTCCCAGCCACAGGCAGGACCCCACCGGCCTTCACTTCCTCAACTGGTTGTCTGACCACAACTGCCCAGGGTCTAACAAGATTGCTGAGGTGGGGTGCCTCTGGTCCCCCTCAGCGGTGGTGACGCTGGAGTCCCCCGGCTGCTTGGGGGGAGGGACGTGGGCCTGGCCTGCCCTGTCCCGACCTGGCCCCTTTCCCCTACCAGATCATCGGCGAGGACCTGTGGCCCAATCCTCTGCGCTACTACCCGAGGGAGGAAGGCCCCACGGGGACAGGTAACTGAGACGAGGACAGGTGGTTAAGGAGCCCAGGGGCTGGGCGCTGAAATGAGTGTGGTCCGGGTACACTGGGGCTCTCCCTTTTCCCAAATGGGAAAGCTCAGGCTGAGAGCACACTGTGGGCGGAGCTGGGTTTCAGGTCATCCCGGCCTTGGCGGCGGGTGAGAGGGTGAGAATGGAGCCGGGAGGACTGTAGGGCACACGGGGTAGCAGGACTCTAACCAGCTAAACTTTCAGGGTGAGTGCCCCAGGTGTCTATGAAAGAGGCAAGCACCTCCTTAAGCAGGCACCTGTGTGTGAATCAGCAGTCCCTGGCTTCAGCCTGCCCTCAGCTGGGGATCACCTGGGCCCCTCCCTCTGGCCCCTCCCTCCTGGCAAAGGCCTACAGATGCCGAGGAGCTTCATTCCGAGTCTCCTCCCGCCTCTTTGCTGACTTTCCGAGTCTTCTTTGAATTTTCACGTCCATCCCTGAGCCTCCCAGCACCACCACACAGACAGTCCCGGAAACGGCACAAGGCTAGCTGGGGGCAATATTGAGGACCTGGGGCAGGAAATGGCAAGGGACCACAAAAGGGCCGGGCCTACCGCCCACCAACGCCATGTCTCATATTGCTGGACACAGCCAGTGTCCCCTGCTGAGACGCCTTGTGCCCCGTTTGTGTTCCCGTCCCTGTGCTCCTGTGTGTGTGTACGTGTCTGTGTGTCGGGCGCACTCCAGACCCAGAGATGAAGGCGCCGGGGGAGCCTCAGAGGTTGGCCAAAGAGCACCAGAGTCAGGAGGCGTCTACAGATGTGGGAGACGGGTGGAGGTGTCTACCTACGCGGTTCGGGTGCCCACGGGAGAAACGAGGAAAGGATGGCCAATGAAGGTTCCAGAGAGCGGGGCCCCACGTGCCGGGAATGACGCCCAGAGAGACATAAACACGCTCACAAGTGCTCCTGTCTTGGTGTGTGTGTATAGGTACGGGGGTTCGTGGAGTATTCACGAGTGAATCAAGTGGTGTGGGGCTTCTTAGCCCGTGCCTGCGGACCTCCCTGTCTGTGGGCGAGATGGCGGGCCTGGGGAAGTGGAGGACGTGGGGAGGGCAGGACGATGTGGGATTCCGGAGAGGCCCAGGGCCTTCCTCACAGGGCAGGGACTGGAAGGAGGAGGAGGCAAAGAAAGAGAGCCTGCTGAACTGGAGACTTGCTCCGCAGGCAGGGCAAGGAGACAGGGAAGGGCCCTGGCCTGCAGGGGCCTAATGGCCTGGTGCCGCCTAGGGCCCGTGCCTGAGCCAGCAGCCTCTGTCCAGGACGTCTGGCGCACACTGGCACGACGCGAGGCAGGTGACTCCTTAAGCTCAGGCTGACCGTTGAGCACACAGGGTGGGAGCGTGGGATCCTTGCGGGCACTAGCAGCCCGCCCCGCGGGGCAGCGTTCCAAGGACGCGTGAGGCAGACGCCGGTGTGACATGTCGCTGTGTGCCCCGGTGGCGGCGTGGGTGAGTGTGTGCGTGCGGGCGAGTGAGCGAGCAGACAAGGAAGGCGGCCGGGCTGTTTGCATGCAGGGACCCTGGGACGGTGACAGAGAGCAATGCCTGCGGGCGCAGCAGACGGCTTGCTGGCTTCCCGGCTCTGCTGACTGGGGAAGAGAGGAACTGCCAGAGAGAAGCCCCGTTCCCTCGTGAGCGAAAGGCCGCCCGTGAATCCCTTCCTTTTCCTGGGCTCTCATCCCTGCATGCAACAGGCAGAGGGGCAAAGGTGAGGGCTGAGGGCTGAGGGGAAGCGGCTGAAGGGCACCCACCTGCCTTCCCAAACCACAGGTGTGCCACCTGCCTTGCTTCCCGCCCTGGCGATCCGAGGGGCAGCACGTAACTGTTACTCAGTCTGCTACGCAGAGGCTAAAATCCTCTATCCGAGCCTGCCCTAGGGAGCGGAGGGGGCGGGACGCTTAGCGGAACTAATGCCCAAGAGGAGCACGCTTCTCCTCAAGAAACTGTCCGGTGAGCAGTTCTCGTCCTCTGGGAGCCTCCATCCGCACATCCCTTCGGCAGGCCTGGACCCCGCTACGTGGCAGGCTCCTCTCAGCTTACTGTGCGCCAGGCCTCGTGAAAGAGAAAGCCCTGGAGCAGACAGACCTCGGGCCGGGAGGCCCAGGGATCCGTTTTGGGGTGGGGCATGGGGGGTGGCCCGGGGCAGGTGAGGGGAAGGGATGGCGGGCACCGGGAGTGCTCCTTCCTGAGCGGACAGCTGCTTTCCAGGCACACCTCTGGCCCAATGCACGAGGTCCGGGACCGACTCTGCGGCAGCTGGGCTTGGGAGAGTGGAGCGCGGTCCCCCGCGCTCCCTCCCCGTTGCCTGCACTTTGGTTCCAAGGGGAGCACCTCTGTCCCTGTGGTACCGGCCACGCTGACCTTCCTTTGCTTGTTTGGACTCCTGAGACCATGTGGGTGCCCACTGCCCCCGCAGCTGTTTCAAGACCAAGGAGGGTTGCAGCACCAGGGCAGCTTCAGGAATCCTCGTCCTCGCCTCCCAGCTGCACTGGCTGCGCCCTGCCGTGCATCAGCCTTGGGGATCTGAAGCCCTGAGGGCCGTGGTGTACACTTCTAGGGTGGCACACAGCCGTGGCCTAGAGAGGAAGGCCTGCCCCGCTCCGGCTGCTGTCCCCGCAGGCAGAGAGACAGACACACAGACAGACAGGGACTCTGTCCCTCCTCAGCTCCGTGATCCTTAAGCTGGAAGGGAGCCTCCCTCGTGGCTCCCACACTCCGGTGCCTAGGGTTCCCTACCGTGGAGGCAAAGGGAAACTACGTGCAGTGGCCCTGCGGCTACACGTGGGACACAGGGCAGCGGGGGACCTCCGACCCTCAGCCGGGCCCAAGTCCCTGGAGCCCTCTTGCCCTGGTCAGCGCTGCTGGGAGGGGCCTGGCAAGGATGAAAGGCTAGAGGGAAGGTTGGACAGCGTCCTCCCACAGCTTGACCTGGGCCACCCACGCGTAAGGCGCCATGGCTGGGTTCAGGTGCGGCCCGCCTGCCCAGGCACGATGTGGCAGAAATGGTCAGGCCACCCCCCGGTGGGGAAGGAAGGCTTACACTGCCCGCTGTGGCCCCGGGTGCCCACCGCCGGGGCCTCGTGGTCCAACCCAGTGGATGCGCCTCACTGAGATTCACCCTGGGGAACAAAGCTTCGACTTTGAGGGTGGAAACCTGTCAGCCCCGCTGGGGCACGGCACGCGGGGCTTCCCCTGTAGCTGTTGTTCAAGGTGGAGGGCCCACATCCTCCATGCTGTCCCTCACCGCGTCGTCCCTTGGCATATCGGGTTATCGGGGCCCTGAGACGTATGACTTCTTGTCCAGCGGGGATCTCCCTCATCCACTCAGGAGGGAGCACGCAGGCTCCATCTCTGTGAAGACGGTTTCTGTGTTGAAGTCGGCCAGGGTCTTGGTGTCCTTGTCCCTTGCGAGGCAGCGTCTAAGCTCGGCCCTGCCCGTGTTGGGGGCCCTGCCATTTCCGCGCATGAGCTCGTGTCTCTTTCTCTGACTGCGGCCAGGAGCCCCTCTGTCAGATATCCCGCCTCGCTGCCTGTCTAAAGCGATCACATCCTCCGGTCCCTATGCCCTTCTCTCCTGGCACGTCTCTGCCCGGTGCCGCTGGGGGCACATTCTCTCTGTGTATCACACAGAACCTGAAGGAGGTCTGCCCCAGGTGACACTGGCAGGGCCCCTGGTTCCTAGGTCAGGCTCTTCGGTGTCACCTGGCCAACCCGTTACCAGGGGGTCAGCGGACCTACAGCCGAGCGGTAGGCTCGGCCAACACAGAGCTACCGAGAGGAATGGAAAGGTAGCCTTGTCCTTGACCAAGTCAGTGAGACCCCGAGTGGGCAGAGGGCCTCCCGGCGAATGAAGAGGGTGCTGCTTTCTGCACCAGGGACGGGTTGACGCTGGCCCCCGGGGCAGGCAAGATTCCCAGGGTGGCCATCAGGGTGGGGGCCCTGTGCGTGTTTAGCAGTAAACAGCAGGGCAGACGGGAAGGGAGCCCACCTCCTCTTTTCAGCCTCACCTTCAGAGACTAATTTCTTCACCCAAGTGCTGCATCCACCTTCAGGACATTGTAGCACACACGTAGCCACGACCTGGTTCCCCGTGGCCTCCCACAGCTGCCTGAGGGGGAAAGAGAAACCAGCTGAGGGCAAACACCTACAGAGCAAAGGGAGCCCTGGAGCACCTCTCTAAGCAGGCGACCCGGGGACACGCGAACCAACCTGACAGCTGAGGGAAGAGGAAAGCGTGTCCCAAGTCGGCTGGGCCCCCAGCACCTTGTCTTCCTGTATGGTGCCACAGACAGGGGCACGGGGAATGGAATCGAGCCTGCGTGCGCCCCACGGTCACCCTGTCGAAGGCAACCGGGAGGAAACAGAACACAGGTGCACGTGACTCAGCCTCCCACTGCACTCACTTTGAACCACACTGTCCCACAGGCAGGGCAATCGTTCCAAGAACAACCCGTGGAGCTCAATGTGCACATGGGCTAGATCCACAGAGGGGAGGCGGGGGACAGAAAACAACTGGAACAGTAAACAAGGGGGCGCTGACCAAAATCCTTTCTCGTGGAAACAGGTACGTGTAGAGTTCTGCATAGGTACCTGCCCGTGTGTAGTGTGTGTGTGGGGGGAGTGGGGGGGCACGTGATGCACGTGCGTGCTCAGGAACAGGCACGACTACTGTCATGCATGCGTGGACGTTGGGATGGACGCGGGGATGTGGAAAAGCTTAAAGAGCTTATAGAACGTACGTAAACTGTGGGCCAGTTGAAGCCCCCAAGCCAGGGACTCCAGCCCAGAGGTACCACCCGTGGAGCTAAGTGTAAGTGGCATCACACGCCAGCACCCTCGACCAGGGGCTGAGACTAGAGGGAGGAAGAAAGCACCTGTGGAAGGACAGGGAGGATGTAAAGTACATGAGAATCATAAAGGGCCCGATGCCCAGGCCCAAAGAGGAAAGACCCACCCTCCACCCCTCCAGCCCCACTCCCATCTCAGCTACAGCCACCATTATCTCCTTCTCCAGTGCATGAGCAACCTTTCCCCCACCCCTGTGTAGGCCCTTGAGAAACACCTGGCCTTTGTTTCATAAGGTTTGGCACACCGACCCACACCGAGGCATAACCGACTGCCTCACACTGATTTTGCTGCTTTAAGACATCACTCTAATGTTCTGACAAGCCTTGTGGCTCAGGAGTATGGCCGTGATGGCTTAGCTGGATTCTACCCCTGCTCCCCTGTCCCACAAGACTGGGGCGAAGGGCTGGGCTGGGATGTGATCTCATTTGGAAGGTGGACGAGAGCAGAACCACTTTCACAGGGCATCCTTAGGGTCGGCAAAATTCACATCCTCGGGTTGGCAGTGGTGAAGGCATGCATGCGTGCGTGGTGGCCCTTGACTGGGTGCAGTCCTCAGCACCTCAGTGTGTGCGCACGTGTCCAAATAAAGTTTCTGGCGTTCCCCAGTGCCACCAAAGAGTGTCTCCCTCTCTCGGTCTCTCAAAAGACAGGATGGCCAAGTCAACTTCGTCTTGTGCCATGTGTCAATGTCCGTTCCCGGAGGGACGCTTGTCACCTTGTGTTGGCTAGCAGAAAGGCAATTTCTGCCTGCCACTCAAGCGTTTGAAAGGCACTATGCAAACGTGTGGTCACACAAAGTCCGAGAACCCGTGGGTGCCAATCACAGACGAGGAGAGGTCTTTTGGTGCCAGGCAAGGTAGAATTTCTCGGAGAGTTTAAGTATCCAGAGGGGATCCCAGGAGAGTGGGCCACAGAGGGAGGGAGCAGATACGTACAGAAACAAGAACGCACGCACACACCACACACACACACACACACACACACACACACACACACAAAGACAGAAGGGAGACAGACAGACACTCAGACGGAGCTCTTCACTGCATGGCTTTTCTGCTCTTGAGCAAAGGAATTCCAAGTCGAGCAAAGAGCTGGGTTTGCTGGACACTCCCTTCTCATGCCACAGAGCTTCGGGCTCTCTGTCCCCTGGAAGAAAAGTATCCAGCAACTTCGGCCACCATGCATTTCCTTGTACATTTTCTGAGAGCTCCCAGTGGTTAAAGGTCCCGAGGCAAACCGGATTCTGATTTTCTGATTTTGGAGCAGGAACTCCTGGCTCCAATGGCACAGGCACGCCAAAATAAAGTTAAAAACAGTAGTACTTAAAACGTTTCCCAATGTTTTACAGTCCAGGGGTACTAACTTTCACTAAGATATATACTCAGAAAAGTTAACTGGTTCCATTTACATTTAGTGGAAAATTGGTTTTATTATCATTATTCCCACGTTGGTCATCTGCCACTTGAATATGGATCAGAAAATAGATACTTAACCTCAAGATTTCTTAAACTCATTACATTCACATGTGTAAATTTTCCTTTCATTTATACTATTGCTTTTTTTTTTTAAAGGAGATGTTGGGGGTAGGAGTTTATTAATTAATTAATTTATTTTTGCTGTGCTGGGTCTTCGTTTCTGTGCGAGGGCTTTCTCTAGCTGTGACAAGCAGGGGCTACTCTTCATCGCGGTGTGCGGGGCTCTCACTATCGCGGCCTCTTTTGGTTGCGGAGCACAGGCTCCAGACGCGCAGGCTCCGTAGTTGTGGCTCACGGGCCCAGCTGCCCCGCGGCACGTGGGATCCTCCCAGACCAGGGCTCGAACCCGTGTTCCCTGCTTTAGCAGGCAGAATCTCAACCACTGCGCCACCAGGGAAGCCCTATACTATTGCTTTAAAAGGATAAAGGCACATAGAATGTCAGTAATAATGCAAACATTGTTTTTCAGCCTTTTTGGAGACTTCTCAAACCTTTTGTATGTTTAAGCTTTCAAAAAGGAACATGTAATTTGCTTAGCCTAACTGGAAAACAGTCACAGCTTGTGATGGAGAAATAACACATTGCTTAATTTTGAATACATTCATGTTCAAAGACACAAAGGAAAAGTTTAGGCAAACAGCACAATTCATCCTCCAAACAAAAGTTTTATGCTTGTTTAACTCAGCAGTATAATTAACAAGAAATATTTCATGAAATTGTTTTACTCTGAAAATTCTGAGCATTACATTTTAAACACAACTTCTACTTTTCAACTAACATTAACAACTATGAAAGTACTTTGAATAATTCCATGTTGTCATTTTCTCTGAAAATTCATAAAGGGAAAGTTAATATATGCCTGTTCCCCCCAAACCAACATTTTTCTTTTAGTAGTATTCAAGCATCAATTAAAGAAACCAACTTAAACTTTTCCTTTGTAAAGAACATTTGGTACATAACTGAGTGTTATTTTTAATATCTGCTTTGGCCCTCTCATTCATATTGGCTTCCCGCATAACCTCCCCTGGAAGCCCCACAACCTGAGCTACTGTATGAGTCACGAGGAGCAAGGTAGCCCCCATTCACAGAGGGTGGAAACCCTGGTTGTTCTTGTCTTCCACGCTCACGACCACTTGAATAAGTATTACTTTGGCTGCTTGAGTAACCTTCCGGACCTCCTCCATATCCATCTGTTGTATTGCTATCATAGCGACTGCTTCCACCGTAAGTCACAGGGGCCCTTTGTGCTGCTGGTGCACCACGGGAGTCACCTGTGAAGTTAATGATTCATAAACTAAATTTAAACATTACAAATTTTTCTGGTATCATATAACATGACTTAAAGTGCTAAATATTTGAAAAGATAAGCTTTATCTGTCTCTGCTATGAAAATATAAACTATGTAGCAACAGTGAAGGGCTTTCACATTTATTTAAAAGAGCGAGCAATATTTTTCAGCCTAAGTAGTTTATTTTAAAGTAAATGTTATTTTCTGAAAATGGACTGAAATTCTCACCTTCATAATGTTCCTATGCTTCATACTTTTAATAGCACTCTACTGATTATTTGAAAATGTTAAAATAGGGGCTTCCCTGGTGGTGCAGTGGTTGAGAGTCCGCCTGCCGATGCAGGGGACGCGGGTTCGTGCCCCGGCCTGGGAGGATCCCACATGCCGCGGAGCGGCTGGGACCGTGGGCCACGGCCACTGGGCCTGCACGTCCGGAGCCTGTGCTCCGCAGCGGGAGAGGCCACAACGGTGAGAGAGAGGCCCGTGTACCGCAAAAAAAAAAAGAAAAATGTTAAAATAGTTTTTCTGTAATGAGAAATAAAGATGAGACTGTCAATTTACCCTTCATTGCATTTTAAGTGAGCTATTAAGAAAATAATTCAAAGGTCTTTAATTTATCAAAAAGGCCATGCTAAACATAGTTTTACCTTTGAGGAACTGAAGTAAAATTAGAGTAAACAACGATCTGGTTAAGTCTAATTCTATGATTTACAGGTTGTAACTGGACTCTTACCGTAACTCCCACATGAATCCCTGTAAGACCTTCCACTTCGATATTCAGAATAATCTCTATCACGACTTCCACCACAGCCATCACGATCACTAAATTTAAAAGAATGTCATAGATTTAAATTACGTGTCACGATCACATAATTTAAAAGAATGTTTTTATTTGATAAAAACACAAAACTTTATATTACCTATGTTCCCCAGAGGGATGATCATTCCAAGAACTTGAATGTCCATAATAACGGTATGCATTGACTCTACGTGGTGGAGTATAATCCTTGCTGTCTCGGGAGCTTGGATAAGCTCTGCTTGAATAAGTTAAATAAAGCAGATAAAATTTTAAATGCAACTTATAATATCCAGAATATATAAAGAATTCAGACAACAGAAAGACAAAAAATTTTAAACGGGCAAAGGACTTGAATATACTTTTGTTCAAGGAAGATACACAATAACCAACAAGGACATGAAAAGCTGCTCAACGTATTTATTATGGAAATGCAATTCAAAACCAAAATGAAATATCTACTTTGCACCTATCAGACTGGCTATAATTTAAAAAAAACAAACAGAATATATCAAGTGCTGGTGCAGATGCAGAGAAACAAATCATGTATGTGCGTGGCAGAAATGTAAAATAGTACAGGCTCTGTGGAAAAGATTAGCAGTTCCTTAAAAAATTAAAGAATTACTATATGTCCCAGGAATTCCACTCCTAAGTATATATACACTCAAAAAGAATTGAATACAGGTACCCAAATGCTTGTACAGGAGTATTCATGACAGCACTATGATGGGAATAACCCACACAGATGGATAAACAAACCATGTTAACCACACATAAAATGGAATATTTAGTCAGCCAAAAAAAAAAAAAGATCAGAAGTAGTGATTCATGCTACAGCATGAATGATCCTTGAAAACATTTATGCTAAGGGAAAGCTGGGTAATAAAGGTCACATAGTGTTTGATTCCATTAGTATGATATATTCAGGATTAGATAAATTCATAGATAAGGACACAGATGGGCACCTACCAGGGACAAGGCGGGAGAAAATGGGAGTGACTGCTTATTAATTTTATTTTGGGGTAATGAAATGTTTTGGAACTGAACAGAGCTGGTGGTTGCATAACACTGTTAAGTGTACTAAATGTTACTGAATTGTTCACTTTTAAATGTTCAATTTTGTGTTAGGTAAATTTCAGCAAGAACAACAAAATTAACCATGGCTTAATTCATATACTGTGTTTTTTCTTACCTATCTTTAGTAGCATAACCACCATCTCTTCGTGACATATAGCCAACTCTCCGAAAAGAGACTGGCTCTCTGTGAGGAGAAGCTCCATAATGTCTTCCACGTGATACTGAGCCTTTAATTTAAAAATGCTTGTGTTTAAGTATCTCAAAATTGACAGTAATGTTTCCAGGAAAAATTCAAAAGTCTGATATCCTTCCTCTCTCCAAAATCATTTTAAAAAACTACTCCTTCTAAAATTCCATTTATGCACATTTTTGTTTCCCTTTAAATGATACCACTGAACATTTTATTTTCGGTACACCTCCCGTTCCCTATACATTTCACATACCCTTTAAATTACCAGCAGTAGGGAAAACTTCTCAAAATTTGAGCAAATAATTAATTTTTGGTAACTACTGTCACATATTCAATCACCAAGTGGTTGGCTCTCTCCTTTATGTGTACAACCTTAATTATTGACCTTTTATGATGATAGCAATAGTGACTTCTATTGTTTATTAGCAATAAAGGGCTCATTTGAAAAACACTGTACCACTTCCAAAATATGAAACTATCTCCCATAAATAATGTTCTCTTCATGTGTTAATTCTTATTCCTAATTCCTAGAGGTCACTAGGACGTTGTTTGTTCTCTTCTCTTGTTTGTTCACTAGGCTAACCATCTAATAATGGAAAGGGTAGGCTTCTTAGCTTCTGTTGTATTTTGAAGTCAATACCGTGCTACATTTGGCTTCATTAATATTCTACACATAAAATGGCAATTTGAAAATGACTGTTTCAAGTCCGTACCATATTAAGGATCAGAAAACAGTGCTAAAAAAGTTAAGAGCACAAACTACAGTTCATATGGCAAGTTTCAGTTATTGTTTATAATAATTAAATTAAAAACCAGGTGGCCAATATACATAGCTAAACTACTCTACAGACCAGAACATTCTCTCACAGGACATAGTTTTCATGAAAATTCTGATATTGAAACTATGTGATAAAGAAGCCTACTAACCAAAAAGTGTTAGCAACAACTTAAATTAAGAGGAATTCTATAGCAAACATGGACATACAAGCAATGTTTTCCCCACTGCACTGCTAATCACCTACTACATGTATAATTAGAAACTAAAAGATTATTTCCCAACCACAAATCAATCAATAAATTAGTGATTGGTAAACATGTTCATATACTTCTCACTTTCCATTTTGCTTAAACATTCTGTTTAAAATAGCTCACTTTCATTAATAAGAATCAACTGCCTCTGCATTACATAGCATTTACCTTGTCTTCCCATCCCACTACTGCTTGGTCTTTGAGCAGATCTTTTAGGAGGAGGACCTCCACTTCTCGAAGATGGTCCTCTTTTAACTGGAAAGGGTCCCCTGGAAGAACTCGCATTGAGACTAGGAGTATATCCACCACAACCTGTGTTTAAATGAAATCTTTTTAGTTAACTAGAATCAACATTTTTTCATTGGTCAAGTTTCACTTATTGTTATAAATTTTCACTAAACAATTACCCCAGTCTTCAGCTTTCATATTTGTCTAAACCAGTAAGATTGTTTGCTCATATGACACATAAGTTAGTACAGTTCAAAGACTTACTGTAAAAGTCAGTTTGGAAAATCTAGGAAGAAATTCAAGAACCACTGGTATGAAAGCAGTTTGGGGAAAAGAAAGAGAGTACAGAAAAACCTGGATAAATTAAATGTAAACCTGAACTTTGATCAGTTTAGGAGGAAGATGATAAGTTATTAGTTATATAATTCTGGTGTCAAGGAAGCTTTTTTTTTTTTTTTGCGGTACGTGGGCCTCTCACGGTTGTGGCCTTTCCCGTTGCAGAGCACAGGCTTTGGACGCGCAGGCTCAGCGGCCATGGCCCATGGGCCCAGCCGCTCCATCCTAGGTATAGATCAAAACATTAAAAATAAAAAAGATGAATAAAAAATGCATTACCTAACAGTTAAGTATATACATACAAACAACCCCCTTTGCAGGAGAATATCTGCTTATAACTTTACAGTTGGCCCAGTATCCCTAGTTCTGCATCCATGGATTCAACCAACCTTGGATCACGTAGTGATGTAATATGTATTTATTGAAAAAAAAATCTGCTTGTAAGTTGACCCACAGTTCAAGCCTGTGTTATTCACAGATCAACTCTTAATGTTGATTTTTCAGTGAAAAGGGCTATGTTGCGTTCAATTTTAATAGTATTTAAGAAATGCACATTAAATACTGAAAATTTATGTTTTACCTTTCTAACCAGAAAGATGTTTAGATATATTCCAATTCCCCTGTAGTGCCACAGGCAAGAAAAAATGAGTATTCTTACACATGGCAGAATACGAACTAGTAAACTTTTCTCAAGATCAAGTTAGGGGGAAAAGAACAAAACTATGTTATCTTAAAATGGGCACACCCTTTAACTGAACTTTCAAAAAACATTTCCTAAAATTCACACATCTAATTAACACAAAAAGAAACCAAATGTTTTATTTCTGAAGACTGGTTATGGTTAATAGGTGAAGCAAAGGTTGTTAAATATATGGAAGTTTTTGAAATACAAAGTGCTTTTCCTCCTTTTCTTACTAAGTAGAAAACTTCTCTGAAAAAATTCAAAAAATATATTTTCAACGACTTTCTCCTCTAATACACACAGAAAGAAAACATACATGTTTCTGAAGCAGAGGTTTTTACTCTTTTCCTGAATCAAAGACACCTTTTAGAATCTAAAGCCCTATTTATTTCCCTAAGGTATTTTCCCCCAAATGCAAACAACAGACCCAGGGAGGAAAGCCTCATATCAAAATGACAACGGAGATTTGCTTAGATTTCTGAACACATACACTTAAGACAAATACTGCAAGGTGAAACCTAAAATATGAAGTGTTTATCCCTGAATTGTGGATATTCTGAGTGACTTTTATTTTCCGTGGTGTAGTTTTCAAGATTCTCTAGTATTTTTATGATGCAATAAGTCTACTCTCAGAATAAAATTAATCAATGTATTTCTAATAGATTATTAATGAATCACTGACTTAAACTCATATAAAGTTATTGGCCCTAAAATGAAAAATTCTAATGTATGATCGATAGTAGTACACTCTGTAGAAAACTTCTTGAAGAAAAGAGGCAATTAGTAATAATGGTAAAAGAGACTGAATTTAGTTTAAAATTTATGCTATTTCCCTGTAAGGTGATTAACTTTTTGCATATTATCTAGTTAAGTCATTTTATAACTACAATAAGTCCTTACAACTTAGAAATACTTCTGACTATCAATGTAATTCATCATCTAATAATTCTTACAGACTACTTTGCTCATAAAGGATGGAATAAAAACTGAGATGTTTCTATACAGTTAAACTTATGATTTTTCGGTCCTATGGCTGCAGCCTTGTATTTTAAAACATTACCCAAGTGTCCTCCACGTGAGGGATGCTCTCTTGCTCTTCCATTTCCTCCTCTTCCATTTCCTCCTCTTCCATTTCCTCTTCTTCCATTTCGTCTTCTTCCATTTCGTCTTCTTCCATTTCCTCCTCTTCCATTTCCTCCTCTTCCATTTCCTCCTCTTCCATGTCTCGGATTTCTCAGATGGCCCCTGTTTCTTGCAGGAGGTTGCGGTCTCTGTTTACCACCGCTGTCAAAAGATGGTTTGTTGGCTCGCTCTACTTTAATTGCTTTTCCATCCAAAGACTAAAAAGATTAAGTATAACATTAGTAACATTACATCAAATTTATTTACTACTGCACTAGTTCAAGATCAGTATTTTTTCCACAAAGCAAACATTTTCTTCTGAAATGATTGTGTCCTTCACTGTGCCAAATAAATGAGATTTAATTAGTAACAGTCTTTCAGTAAGTCATCCAACACAAAGTGTATGTATTGGCAGTTACAGCTCCCTGAAATGTCCTCTGGTATTAAAAGAAGATTAATACCTCTCACTTATCATGAGAGAATATACCCTTTTATTTTCTATAATGGATAACTAAACTCACTTCATTTCTGTACTTCTACCATTCAAAGTTTTCAGTGTCCCAAGGGTATATAAAAGTATACGTGTCATTTAAAAAATAAAATTTTTCATTGGAATAACAGAATTATCCATTATTCAAAATGGTTATTCCTACTCTAATTATTTTTAGCATTTATTAAATATTAAGAGAAAGAAAATTTTCCAACATGATTGCTGTTCTGTATTTACTTCTAATAATTTCCCTGGTTTTTTTTTTAAATAGAGCACTTATCTGGTCCTTAACATCTCTTGCCTTATTCAATTGTTTAAACATGTCCCCAAAGAGTAACTTATTATAATACTACTTCATATTCTTATGTTTCAGAAATGCTTACATTTCTTAATCTTCCATCAGCTTCCTAAATTAACCTTCTATAGATGCCAAAGTAATTTTTGAAAACATAATGCAAATCATCATATAATTGCTCTACATAAAACACTCTAGCTGTTTCATGTTATTTTTGGAAAACAATTTTAAATGCTGAATTCCTACTAAGACTTCTGGTGGATATGGATGGGCCCTGGCCCAATACAAACAGCCTCAACAGCCATGTGTTCCCACCTTAGGGCCTCCTTTTCTGTTTCTGGGTCCAAAATATTTCCCATAGACTTATGAATGGCTGCCTCCCTCCCAACATTCAGGATATAACATTGTGAGATCTATATGTATAGAAATAGTGTCCACCACTCCCCTTAAGCTCTAATGAAATTACTTAATTTCCCTTAATATTTTTCCACATGAAATTGCATTTATTTTTACTTGTATGCTTCTCATCTTTCACCCTAGAACACAAGTGTCCAAGAAAATAGGTATTTTGTCTTACCCACAACCATTAATCAATTGCTAAATCAATGCCTGCCAATAAAATATCTGTTGAATAAAGAAGTGAAGACTAATGTCTACACAGACTACGCGTTCTTGTGCTTGAAAACAAAGAAAATGGGGGTGGCGGATCACCATCAACTGTTCTTCATAACGCAACTTTATCTCTGCACCCAAAATAAAATCATGAGTCAAAGTCAACTTTTAGGTACTACCATACCTTAAAATATGAAAGTAAAGTAAAAGGGTCAACATGTGCCAAGTGCCTGCAGCATACCAGAAACCAAGCTATAGAAAAAGGGAATTAATGTATGTGTTCCACACTATGAGAACTGAGAAGCACTGGAGGTAATTTTAACAATTAACAATTCACAGTATGATGAATATAAAAAGATATTACCTGCAATATAAAATGGGAAAAATATTACCTACAATATAAAAAAAATCTTGGAGCAAATATGCAATTAAAAGTACAGTTTTGGGCTTCCCTGGGGGCGCAGTGGTTGACAGTCCGCCTGCCGATGCAGGGTACACGGGTTCGTGCCCTGGTCCAGGAAGATCCCACATGCCACGGAGCGGCTGGGCCAGTGAGCCACGGCCGCTGAGCCTGTACGTCCGGAGCCGGTGCTCCACAACGGGAGAGGCCACAACAGTGAGAGGCGCGCGTACCCGCTCCCCCACCAAAAAAAAACGCCGAGACTTAAAAATAACAGTATGGGGGTTTTCCTTGGTGGCGCAGTGGTTGAGAGTCCGCCTGCCGATGCAGGGAACACGGGTTCGTGCCCCGGTCCGGGAGGATCCCACATGCCGCGGAGCGGCTGGGCCCGTGAGCCACGGATGCTGAGCCTGCACGTCCGGAGCCTGTGCTATGTAACGGGAGAGGCCACAACAGTGAGAGGCCCGCGTACAGCAAAAAAAAAAACAGAAACAGTATGGGATATTGGGGAGAGCTCTACAGGCTAAAACTTATTTACTTTTATGTTTGAATGCTAAAACGGGTTTAAAATATATTGTTAAAGCTAATGTTAATTTCAATCTCTTTCCAACCAGACAATCCAGTACTTATGTGACAAAAAGGAGAGTGAAGGCTTATATGGCATTATGTTAGTTTAAAAAATTAGAAAAAAGAGAAACAATCTAGAAATAGTATTAAATGGAGAACACAAAATATTATTAAAAGACTCTTACCTTTCCATTCATATCTTTGGCAGCATTCTTTGCATCTGCAGAATTCTCAAAAGTAATAAAAGCAAAGCCTCTAGACTTGTTTGTTACCCGATCCTTCATCAAAATAACTGTAATACACATAAATCTTTTTAATTTAAAATTTCACATAAAATTGAACTTTTCATATTTTCAAAATAATCAATCCTTTGACAATTTCTCATAAGGCCTCCTTAACTCAATTTGATGTTATGGACACAGTACAGTAACAACCTCCTGAAAGTTACTTAACACTGAAACAAAAAACAAAAACACATAAACCAAAAAAACCCTTTCCATTTTATATCATTTCCAGTATTTTAAAAATAGAGTCAATAATTTCAACCATTCTACAATTAGCATATCTCTTCCCATTTCATGTCCTATGACCACAGTATATTTAAAAAGCCCTGGGACTTCCCTGGTGGTCCAGTGGATAAGACTCCACTTTCCCAATGCAGGGGACGCGGGTCTGACCCCTCTTCAGGCAACTAAGATCCACATGCCGCATGCTACTCGGTGTGGGCTTGATCCCTGGTCAGGTAACTAAGACCCTGCATGCTGCAAAGCACGGGTCGGGGGAAGAAAATAACGCTGCTTTTTTCCCTTCTCAGTAGTAGGAGCCCCTAAGGTGTACACTTTCCCTCATTGCCCAGTGCTTTCCTAATAAAAAGTAGAAACTTAAATAAAAAGTGCTCATGTGTTAAAAACAGAAAAAGCATTATAACTTAGCTGTCCAGTGGTGTATGTTTAACACACATTTGCTTTGAATAGATATATATATTGGTTCTAAAAATTACCTTCCATAATGTGACCATATTTCCCAAATACCACTTCAAGAGAATTTTCATTGGTGTCAGCATGGAGGCCTCCTATGAACAGTTTCCCAGGCTGATCTGCTTCCACCATTTTTCTGTAAGTAATTAAAAATATATCTTTATACTCATAGCAAAAAATAAATTATAAGCCAAAAGTATCAAACTATTACACCTGTTTAAAACTCAAGTAAAGTACCCAATATCAGTGAAATTATTTGCCATTTCTTACTTAAAAGAGAGGAAACTTGAAACACAAAGCAAAATAAGCACTGGCATAACAAATGCTCCATTTTTTATAGATCTCTTACAAAAACCTGTGTGTAAAAATCAGATTAGAAGGCAACTGTAAATTCTTTTGAGCTGCAGGGTTCAACGCTTCATTTCCAAAAAACAACAAAAAAATAAGCAATAAAAAATGCTCCTGGATTCTACACATCTAACAGTTAATAAGTTTTATGAACTGTGCAGAAAATACCTTAAACATTATTTTCAAAATTTTCCCATCTACTCACATTTTTCTTGATTATGCATCAAATACTGTTTAAACTTCAAAAATGGTAAGTCATAAAAGCAAAGGAGGGAGTTACATCCTTTACTGAGGGAAATTTAAACTGTTTTACTTATACTGAGAGACTTTAAGAAACACTGGTCCAAAGAGAGTAACATACTTTATGTGCAAAATTAAAATCTGACGGTTTTTGTCAAGTGAATCAACATTTTGACATCTGATAACTAAAGTTACAGGTTTTAAATCATTTAAGTTAAAATAGTTAGGTATCTTGCCTCTATTGTTCAGTACCTCTGCTTTCACAAAGAAAACCCGTAAGGAAAAAAAAAGTGCACGCGGAACAAAATGGCGCCCTGGCGTACGCTCCACTACCCGCAAGTGAGAGAAAAAAAAAAACTTAAACAGCAAAGAGGGTACGCGTTAATCAAAGGTAAATTTCTCAGTCCGCCCCCAGGGGTAAACAAGTTAAACAGCAAAGAGGGTATGCCGCTAATCAAAGGTAAATTATCTACTCAGTATTCCCTCCCACAGCATTTCAAACCTATCTCCACCCCTCTCCCCACCCTCTCAATTCACGGACAAAATCCAGGAACTTCACTGGCTTTCCACTGCTGCCTTGGGAACTGATTATCTGGAAGAACAAAACTTAAACGTACTGTTCAAGAACAACTGATAGACTTCTGGAGACAGTGTATATTCAGACATATGTCTACAAACACAACTTACTCGGCTCTTAAATCTTACAGAGAAAGCCTGAGAGAAAAATCAAAATCTGAATTACCATGCTTTCTCTGGGAACAGGAGAAGATACAGGTATCAACTCTTTCTCTTGAGGTATAAATTATTCTCTCCACCCTAAAACGCCGAATTCCTTACCTTACTTTGTCCTCTTCTTCAGAAGTCTTCCTCCCGCGTCTCTTCAGACGACCGCTAAAGAAACTAACGGTCAAGAGCAAGCGCTCTACTTATAGAAAGATGATAAGGAACCGGATGTAGCGCTGGGTGGAAGAAGGGATGAGCTGCACTAGAGTTAGGGAAGATGAAAGATGTAGAGGTGGGGGAGGGGTGAAGAGAGACACTCGCGAGAGCAACTGGCGAGAGCAACTCGCGGGAGAAACTCTGAAGAAAACTGCAACGACACAATGTGTTCTCTACTTTTTTACTGCATACATTTCCCAGTTGCTTTAATTTAATCAATATAAAGGAGAAGGGCTTTCCTGGTGGCGCAGTGTTTGAGAGTCCGCCTGCTGAGACAGGGCACATGGGTACGTGCTCCGGTCCGGGAAGTTCCCACATGCTGCAGAGCGGCTGGGCCCGTGAGCCATGGCCGCTGAACCTGCGCGTCCGGAGCCTGTGCTCCGCAACAGGGGAGGCCACAAGGGTGAGAGGACTGCGTATCGCAAAAAAAAAAAAAAAAAAAAGTAAAAGGCAATTTGGGGGAATAATGTGAATTTCCATATAATCAGTAGGGAGAGTTAGGGATTTTTTGATAGATGAGAAATGGGGAGGACTAGATCATGAAGCATTTTGCTTGCTATGCAAATATGCTACCTACTTTATTTTTTAGTGGAACTGTTCAAATAATTTTAAACAGAAACGTGAATGTCTACAAGATAAAATGCATATGGTACTTTAATATGATACAAAGGAAGGCAGACAAAAAGTAATCTAAGCTTCAAAATTTAGTAGTTATATGAAACTGGGAAAACTACCTAAACTCTTAAATTTACCCAGTCTACAGAAACAAGATGATAAAGAATGATCAGATAGGGTTATTGTGAGGTTAAATGATGTACTGAGCACAACGTCTAAAAACATAATTCAGGGTTCAAAACAAAAGTGTGGAAATACTGTAATTGTTTTATATTAAGTGGGAGCCTGAGATTAACTTGTAATCCTGCCTTTCTTAGAGACTGGTCAAAATCATGATACAGTTTTTGGTTTTTTTTTTTTTTTTTTTTGGCTATACGCCGGCCTCTGACGTTTGCGGTCCCTCCCATTGCAAAGCAGAGGCTCCGGACGCGCAGGCTCAACTGCCATGGCTCACGGGCCCAGCTGCTCCGCGGCATGTGGGATCCTCCCGGACTGGGACACGACCCCTTGTCCCCTGCATCGACAGACGGACTCTCAACCACTGCGCCACCAGGCAAGCCCCGAAACTGTTTGTTTTCAATTACGTTCCTTTGCATATTTTGTATAAAGTAAATAATCATTGTATACTTGCACTAATAATAAGCCTAAAAGAGCATAGGAAGACATGACAGAACACACACACGATTGGAGTGAAGAATAATTATTAACAAAAAGATATGAAAAATAATTAGTAGAAATCTTTGGTGGATAACAAATGATTTAACAGAAGACAGTTTACCAATAATTATTCAAGAAGAAGTAGAACCCCCAGACGTAATTTATAGTCAATTCTAGGAGATAGCTGAAATTTTGCTTAAAAAGCTAGTATACTGATGATAAATATAAATAAATGCTATTACTCAGATGACAAAGGTTGTGTGTCAATACTGTTTACAGATATAACCTCTAAAGATAGCATGCACAAAATGTATGACAATACAAATGGTAATGAATTAGAAACAGGGCCACTTCCTTTCTGGGAATAACTACTGCAGACTAACTGGTCAAATAAAAATATCTAATAAATATTTTGGGCTGGCTACTATAGGAAGTGCTTCATTTACTTATGAATTTAACTATCTCATTTGATTACTGCCACAGTCCTATTGACTGCTCATTATGCAGATTAAAAACGTTTTTTCTCAGGTATGTGCAACACTTTTTGAAGAAGAAAACAGTAAAATTCTTTGAAATACTTGAATGACTTGAAATGACTTGAGCAACTGGAGATGGATGTTCTAATATGACTTCCATATGACCTTAAATAATATGTAAATAATATAAATAATGTGAATGAAAATTATAAGGTTATCATATATATATATGTATATATGTATTAAGGTATTTATATTTATATATGTATATATCTGTGTATATTACATATTTACTTATATATAATCTGTATATACATATTACACATATTGCATTCTCAATTAGATTTTTAGAGTTTATTTACAAGAATTACCATTCAGAAATTTAGAGCATATTCTAACAGAGGGCCTCCTTTCTGGATATTAAAGAGGATTATAAAGCCATGGTAAATGGAATGATTTAGTGAACACACAAAAAAGTAATAATCAGAAAGCATGTCCATAATAATAAAGGAACAACTGGTAATTTTAAAGTGTTCTTGATAAAACAGAAGGCAAAGCGTAATCAATACATTTTGCTATCGAATTTTTAGATAATATTGTGGGTAGAGGAACATGTTGGATATGTTGCCTCTGCATGGATAGATTCAAGAAGCAAAATTCAGACTATAGGAGACTATATGGGATAATCAATATGGATTTATAATAAATTGAAAAAAAATAAAGAATTGAAGGGGAAAACTGTTTTAGAAAACAATTAAAAACATTTGAACCAATTGCAAAGTTCAACTCTTATTTGCATTTTATTTCAGTGAAACTGAAAACATTTTTAGTTTGCCATTTATGAGAAAAATGGAAATTTGAACATACTTCATATTTTATGATTTTTAAGAAATTATTAATATCCTTGTGGGTTTTTTCTAGTAATGTGATGGCCTACAATTGTCCATTACATATCTACTGACTTGGCTTGACCAAACTGTAATCAGCTTTCGCTCCTCCTCACAGTGTGCTAAACTTTGACCTGCCCCTCAACTTCGGGGAATCACTAATATACTAAGGTCAGAACATATTCTGTAACAGCTTATTCTGAGAATCAGCTGGCAGGGGAAACATTTTCTAATAAAATACCCCTATTTTACCTCCTGCTCACCCCTCTGCTTCTGTCCCACTAGGTTTCTGCTGGCCTTGCTCATCCTTTCCTCTTAAAAAATACTTTTTCTACTTGATGTTGAAATACTTGAAGATTCTGAAATCAAAGTGTTCTTCTATTCAATCGTCTTTGTGAATAAACTCTTTCCTTACCTAGGTCTTAGTTTGGTTTTCAGTTTTCTGGTGCTATGACGCAGATAAAGTGTTGAGAGCCTTTTGATCTTTATCCTCCTGACCAACAGTGCTGCCCAAACCGGAGGGGTTCCAGCCCAGGATTTGTGTCTCAAATGAAAAAGTGTAAATGTTACCCTTGAGTAGAACTCCACCCTAACTGAGGCCTTAAACGGAGGTGTTCTCTCTCTATTGCCCAGGAGTGGATAGCACCATGAGACAGATAGTTCTTGACAGATAGTTCTTGTTCCCCAAGAACATGGCACCAAGCAGGTGACATCAGGAGTTAGTCAGCTTCTACCCAAGACACTGGAACAAGGTCCCCAGCTTCCAGGAATTCCTTATCTTTCTACCCTCACCGTTTTAACTGTCTTTCTTTGCTGATCTTTCATCTCTGTCCACTCCACCATCACTTTTGCTATGCGTATAACTGATCCTATTACAACTGTAGCTCTCCATAATAAGCCTCACGTTGTATTACCTAGTTTTAAATTAATTTTTCATAGGAGTAGAGTTGATTTACAATGTTGTGTTAGTTTCTACTGCACAGCAAAGTGAATCACTTATATGTACATACGTCTCCCCTCTTTTTTAGATTCTTTTCCCACATAGGTCATTACAGAGCACTGAGTAGAGTTCCCTGTGCTATACAGTATGTCCTTAGTCTCTGTTTTCTATATAGTAGTGTGTATATGTCAATCCCAATCTCCCAATTTATCCCTCTCCCTCCCTTCCCCCCTTGGTGTATTACCCCTCTTTATCTTCTTCCTTACATGAGCTGTTTCCCCCATAAGAATTACTCTGTCCCTCCAAGGAGCCCCAGATGTGTAGTATTCCTTCACAGGATTCAGAGCTAAACCTCACAGTCCTACTTGTGATTGATTTTATCTACCCACTTTCCTTTGGAAACCTGCAGTTTTCCCCAAATTGCTATACTGTCTCAGGTTTAAGGGCATCCTTTGTGTTGACACTTAGTGGGGGGAACTTTAGATTTTCTCTGTAGACTTCAATACGTTTTAGAAAAAGCAATGCATATTTCCACTGTAACATAACCAACAGCTGTTTCAAAGATCTAGGTATTTTAAATTATACTACTTTGCCACCAATACAAATATTTACACTATTATTACGGGAGGTCAAAGTACATATTCCTTACCTTGTTCTTTTAATACAGTATACTTGAGAAGGTCCTAAATACAATTTAACCTTTACTTGGAACTGTGTCCTGCCATCAAAAACTTGGGAACTTTCCTCTTCCAAAATGGATGGGACAGTACTTTCATCAAAAGGGTCATATGAACTCTGAAGTATAAACCCATCTGACAACCATTTTCATGAACTCTAGGTAACTCCTAATGAGACATATTTATGACTACTTTGCATATTAGTATCTTTCTGCCAGATGAGCTGGTATCTGTTATCTAGCTAATTAGTCCCTATCAAATCTTTAACTAGATTATCTTCTTTTCTCACGTTAACTACATTTTTACCTCTGATTTAAGTTTTCTAGGAACCTGATGAATCTACAAAGACATGTGACAACTACAACTTAGGTGCAGAATTCCACCTAACCATGCATGTGACCTTTCTTGGTCACGAGGTTCTCAAGAAGCCTTAAAAAAAGAGTAAGAGATTGAGAGTTCAATTAAAAAATTGACTATTGCAGCAGAAGACAAACAAGCAACCTTTATTCTTGGAGCTTGTGCTGTGTAGGCCATTCAGAAAGGTCACCAAAACTCCTGCATCTTCCATGTTCTCCTTTAGTAAATAACTATGACTGTGGGCAATCTTATCGAAACTACCAACATCATCACCAGAGAACTCCAAAACTCCACTGAGTATTCCTTCATAATTGACTGGCATTGAACATGATTCTGGCTTCCTGCCTGTGGCCATTCTGTTGTAGCTGGAAGTACCTTCTCTGCATGTTTGCTGAAACCTCTCTGTTGTCTATGCCATCACCAAAACATTCAGACATCTCCTGAGCTTAGTCTTCTATGGTATTGTCCCTTGTTCCTTGAACTGAGTCTGCTTACCCTCAGGAATGTGTAGATCTCCTGAGCTGAGTCTGGACCTCTGAGGAGGCTCTGTGTCACCTAGGGTGGACCTAGGTTTCCTTGTGTTGAGTGTGAACACGTTCAGGTATTGTTTGGAGATAACTGAGCTGAGCTGATTGGGTCCCTGTGCTGAGTCTAAATGTCTTATGTGGATTTGTCATCTTCTGTGTTAGTTTTTCGTGCATCTTTATGTGGATGGAAGATCCATAATTTGAGCTGGGAGCCACCTACCATGAAATTTGAGGTCCTCGATCTAAGTGTGGGTATCCTGAGAATATCTGGTTTACCTGCGGTTTTTAATGGGCCCAATAGGTTTTGGTTCCCTGTTGTGGGTATGGGTATACTGTGGTGGGACTGGGTCTTCATAGAAGGGTCTAAGACCCCTGTGATGTGGCCTGGGCATGCCTTAACTGAATTGGGGTCTCAAAAGGTGGGTGTGGGATCTGTTAACATAGATCACTGGCCCCCAAACTGACTCTGGGTCACCTGACTTGCATCTGCAGTAACTACAGGTGCATTTGTGTTCTCTGATTGTGGCTTGGGATCTCTTGAGCTTACCTGGGGTATCTGAAGCTGTCTGTAGTCCCCTGAGGAGGGTATGTGATCCCTGAACTGAGTATGCACCCCCTGGTGTGGGTCTGGGGATTTTGTGAGTATCTGAGTCTCTGTGGTGTTTTTTTTGAGGATGTCTGATAGACTTCTGGAGACAGTGTATATTCAGACATATGTCTACAAACACAACTTACTCGGCTCTTAAATCTTACAGAGAAAGCCTGAGAGAAAAATCAAAATCTGAATTACCATGCTTTCTCTGGGAACAGGAGAAGATACAGGTATCAACTCTTTCTCCTGAGGTATAAATTATTCTCTCCTCCCTAAAATGCCGAATTCCTTACCTTACTTTGTCCTCTTCTTCAGAAGTCTTCCTCCCGCGTCTCTTCAGACGACCGCTAAAGAAACTAACGGTCAAGAGCAAGTGCTCTACCTATAGAAGGAGGATAAGGAACAGGACGTAGCGCTGGGTGGACGAACGGATGAGCCGCACTGGAGTTAGGGAAGATGAAAGACGTAGAGGTGGGGGAGAGGCGAAGAGAGAAACTCGCGAGAGCAACTGGCGAGAGATTCTCGCGAGAGCAACTGGCGAGAGCAACTCGCGGGAGAAACTGAAGAAAACTGCGACGACGGAATGTGTTCTCTACTTTTTTACTGCATACTTTTCCCAGTTGCTTTAATCAATATAAAGGAGAAGGGCTTTCTTGTTGGCGCAGTGGTTGAGAGTCTGCCTGCTGATGCAGGGCGCATGGGTTCGTGACCGGATCCGGGAAGATCCCACATGCTGCAGAGTGGCTGGGCCCGTGAGCCATGGCCGCTGAGCCTGCGCATCCAGAGCCAGTGCTGCGCAACGGGAGAGGCCACAACGCTGAGAGGCCCGCGTACCGCAAAAAAAAAAAAAGAAAAAAAGGTAAAGGCAATTTGGGGGTATAATGTGAATTTCCATATAATCTAGGGAGAGTTCAGAGATTTTTTGATACATGAGAAATGGGGAGGACCAGATCATGAAGCATTTTGCTTGTTATGCAAATATGCTACTTACTTTATTTTTAGTGGAACTGCTCAAATAATTTTAAACAGAAACATGAATGTCTACAAGATAAAATGCATATGGTACTTCAATATGATACAAAGGAAGGCAGACAAAAAGTAATCTAAGCTTCAAAATTTAGTAGTTATATGAAACTGGGGAAACTACCTAAACTCTTAAATTTACCCAGTCTACAGAAACAAGATGATAAAGAATGATCAGATAGGGTTATTGTGAGGTTAAATGATGTGCTGAGCACATTGAGCACAACGTCTAAAAACATAATTCAGGGTTCAAAGCAAAAGTGTGGAACTATTGTAATTACTTTTATATTAAGTGAGAGCCTGAGCTTAATTTGTAATCCTGCCTATTTTCGAGACTGGTCAAACTCATGATACTGCTTTTTTTTGGGGGTTTTTTGCTGTACGCCGGCCTGTCACCTTTGCGGCCCCTCCCATTGCGGAGCACAGGCTCCGGACGCGCAGGCTCAGCGGCCATGGCTCACGGGCCCAGCCGCTCCGCGGCATGTGGGATCCTCCCAGACCGGGGCACGACCCCGTGTCCCCTGCATCGACAGACGGACTCTCAACAACTGCGCCACCAGGCAAGCCCCGAAACTGTTTGTTTTCAATTATGTTCCTTTGCATATTTTGTATAAAGTAAATAATCATTGTATATTTTCACTAATAATAAGCCTAAAAGAGCATAGGAAGACATGACAGAACACACACACGATTGGAGTGAAGAATAATTATTAACAAAAAGATATGAAAAATAATTAGTAGAAATCTTTGGTGGATAACAAATGATTCAACAGAAGACAGTTTACCAATAATTATTCAAGAAGTTGAAACCCCATACGTAATTTATAGTCAATTCTAGGGGATAGCTGAAATTTTGCTAAAAAAGCTAGTATACTGATGATAAATATAAATAAATGCTATTACTCAGATGACAAAGGTTGTGTGTCAATACTGTTTACAGATATAACCTCTAAAGATAGCATGCACAAAATGTATGACAATACAAATGGTAATGAATTAGAAACAGGGCCACTTCCTTTCTGGGAATAACTACTGCAGACTAACTGGTCAAATAAAAATATCTAATAAATATTTTGGGCTGGCTACTATAGAAAGTGCTTCATTTACTTATGAATTTAACTATCTCATTTGATTATTGCCACAGTCCTATTGACTGCTATTCTTATCCTCATTATACAGATTAAAAACTTTTTTTCTCAGGTATGTGCAAGACTTTTTTGAAGAAGAAAACAGTAAAATTCTTTGAAATACTGGAAGAATGACTTGAGCAATTGGAGATGGATGTTCTAATATGACTTCCATATGACCTTAAATAATATGTAAATAATATAAATAATGTGAATGAAAATTATAAGGTTATCTCATATATATATGTATATATGTATTAAGGTATTTATGTTTATATATGTATATATCTGTGTATGTATATTACATATTTACTTACATATCACATGTATATACATATTACACCTATTGCATTCTCAATTAGATTTTTAGAGTTTATTTAGAAGAATTAACATTCAGAAATCATTTAGAGAATATTCTAACAAAGGGCCTCCTCTCTGGATATTAAAGAGAATTATAAAGCCATGATAAATGGAATGATTTAGTGAACACACAGAAAAGTAATAATCAGAAAGCATGTCCAAAATAATAAAGGAACAACTGGTCATTTTAAAGTGTTCTCGATAAAACAGAAGCCAAAGCATAATCAATACATTTTGCTATTGAGTTTTTAGGAAATATTGTGGGTAGAGGAACATGTTGAATGAGACTGCATGGATAGATTCAGAAGCAAAATTCAAACTATAGGAGACTATATGGGATAATCAATCTGGTTTTACAATAAATTGTAAAAAAAATAAAGAATTGAAGGGGGAAACTGTTTTAGAAAACAATTAAAAACATTTGAACCAATTGCAAAGTTCAAACCTTATTTGCATTTTATTTCAGTGAAACTGAAAACATTTTTAGTTTGCCATTTATGAGAAAAATGGAAATTTGAACATACTTGATATTTAATGATTTTTTAGAAATTATTAATATCCTTGTGGGTCTTTTTCTAGTAATGTGATGGCCTACAATTGTCCATTACATATCTACTGACTTGGCTTGACCAAACTGTAATCAGCCTTCTCTCCTCCTCACAGTGTGCTAAACTTTGACCTGCCCCTCAACTTCGGGGAATCACTAATATACTAAGGTCAGAACATATTCCATAACAGCTTATTCTGAGAATCAGCTGGCAGGGGAAACATTTTCTAATAAAATACCCCTACTTTACCTCCTGCTCACCCCTCTGCTTCTGTCCCACTAGGTTTCTGCTGGCCTTGCTCATCCTTTCCTCTTAAAAAGTACTTTTTCTACTTGATTTTGAAATACTTGAAGATTCTGAAATCAAAGTGTTCTTCTATTCAATCGTCTTTGTGAATAAACTCTTTCCTTACCTAGGTCTTAATTTGGTTTTCAGTTTTCTGGTGCTATGACGCAGATAAAGTGTTGAGAGCCTTTTGATCTTTATCGTCCTGACTAACAGTGCTGCCCAAACCAGAGGGGTTCCAGCCCAGGATTTGTGTCTCAAATGAAAAAGTGTAAATGTTACCCTTGAGTAGAACTCCACCCTAACTGAGGCCTTAAACGGAGGTGTTCTGTCTTTGTTGCCCAGGAGTGGATAGCATCATGAGACAGATAGTTCTTGACAGATAGTTCTTGTTCCCCAAGAACATGGCACCAAGCAGGTGACATCAGGAGTTAGTCAGCTTCTACCCAAGACACTGGAACAAGGTCCCCAGCTTCCAGGAATTCCTTATCTTTCTACCCTCACCGTTTTAACTGTCTTTCTTTGCTGATCTTTCATCTCTGTCCACTCCACCATCACTTTTGCTATGCGTATAACTGATCCTATTACAACTGTAGCTCTCCATAATAAGCCTCACGTTGTATTACCTAGTTTTAAATTAATTTTTCATAGGAGTAGAGTTGATTTACAATGTTGTGTTAGTTTCTACTGCACAGCAAAGTGAATCAGTTATATATACATATGTCTCCCCTCTTTTTTAGATTCTTTTCCCACATAGGTCATTACAGAGCACTGAGTAGAGTTCCCTGTGCTATACAGTATGTCCTTAGTCTCTGTTTTCTATATAGTAGTGTGTATATGTCAATCCCAATCTCCCAATTTATCCCTCTCCCTCCCTTCCCCCCTTGGTGTATTACCCCTCTTTATCTTCTTCCTTACATGAGCTGTTTCCCCCGTAAGAATTACTCTGTCCCTTCAAGGAGCCCCAGATGTATAGTATTCCTTCCCATGATTCAGAGCTAAACCTCACAGTCCTAGTTCTGATTGATTTTATCTACCCACTTTCCTTTGGAAACCTGCAGTTTTCCCCAAATTGCTGTACTGTCTCAGGTTTAAGGGCATCCTTTGTGTTCACACTTAGTGGGGGCTCTGTGCATGTTTAGCAGTAAACATTAGGGCAGACGGGAAGGGCGCCCACTTCCTCTTTTCAGCCTCTCCTTCAGAGACTAATTTCTTCACCCAAGTGCTGCATCCACCTTCAGGACATTGTAGCACACACGTAGCCACGACCTGGTTCCCCGTGGCCTCCCACAGCTGCCTGAGGGGGAAAGAGAAACCAGCTGAGGGCAAACACCTACAGAGCAAAGGGAGCCCTGGAGCACCTCTCTAAGCAGGCGACCCGGGGACACGCGAACCAACCTGACAGCTGAGGGAAGAGGAAAGCGTGTCCCAAGTCGGCTGGGCCCCCAGCACCTTGTCTTCCTGTATGGTGCCACAGACAGGGGCACGGGGAATGGAATCGAGCCTGCGTGCTCCCCACGGTCACCCTGTCGAAGGCAACCGGGAGGAAACAGAACACAGGTGCACGTGACTCAGCTCCCACTGCGCCCACTTTCAACCACACCGTCCCATAGGCAGGCAATCGTTCCAAGAACAACCCGTGGAGCTAAATGTGCACGTGGGCTAGATCCACAGAGGGGAGGCGGGGACAGAAAAAAACTGGGACAGTAAACAAGGGGCGCTGACCAAAATCCTTTCTCGTGGAAACACGTACGTGTAGAGTTCTGCTCAGGTACCTGCCCGTGTGTGGTGTGTGTGGGGGGGGCCTGGGGGGGCACGTATTGCACGTGCGTGCTCAGGAATAGGCACGACTACTGTCATGCATGCGTGGACGTTGGGATGGACGCGGGGACGTGGAAAAGCTTAAAGAGCTCATAGAACGTACGTAAACTGTGGGCCAGTTGAAGCCCCCAGGCCAGGGAATCCAGCCCAGAGATACCACCCGTGGAGCAAAGTGTAAGTGGCATCACACGCCAGCACCCTCGACCAGGGGCTGAGACTAGAGGGAGGAAGAAAGCACCTGTGGAAGGACAGGGAAGATGCAAAGTAAATGAGAATCATAAAGGGCCCGATGCCCAGGCCCAAAGAGGAAAGACCCACCCTCCACCCCTCCAGCCCCACTCCCATCTCAGCTACAGCCACCTTTATCTCCTTCTCCAGTGCACGAGCAACCTTTCCCCCACCCCTGTGTAGGCCCTTGAGAAACACCTGGCCTTTGTTTCATAAGGTTTGGCACACCGACCCACACCGAGGCATAACCGACTGCCTCACACTGATTTTGCTGCTTTAAGACATCACTCTAATGTTCTGACAAGCCTTGTGGCTCAGGAGTATGGCCGTGATGGCTTAGCTGGATTCTACCCCTGCTCCCCTGTCCCACAAGACTGGGGCGAAGGGCTGGGCTGGGATGTGATCTCATTTGGAAGGTGGACGAGAGCAGAACCACTTTCACAGGGCATCCTTAGGGTCGGCAAAATTCACATCCTCGGGTTGGCAGTGGAAGGCATGCATGCGTGCGTGGTGGCCCTTGACTGGGTGCAGTCCTCAGCACCTCAGTGTGTGCGCACGTGTCCAAATAAAGTTTCTGGCGTTCTCCAGTGCCACCAAAGCGTGTCGTCCCTCTCTCGGTCTCTCAAAAGACAGGATGGCCGAGTCAACTTCGTCTCGTGCCATGTGTCAATGTCCGTTCCCGGAGGGACGCTTGTCACCTTATATTGGCTAGCAGAAAGGCAATTACTGCCTGCCACTCAAGCGTTTGAAAGGCACTATGCAAACGTGTGGTCACACAAAGTCCGAGAACCCGTGGGTGCCAATGACAGACGAGGAGAGCTCTTTTGGTGCCAGGCAAGGTAGAATTTCTCGGAGAGTTTAAGTATCCAGAGGGGATCCCAGGAGAGTGGGCCACAGAGGGAGGGAGCAGATACATACAGAAACAAGAACGCGCACGCACACACCACACACACACACACACACACACACACACACACAAAGACAGAGGGGAGACAGACAGACACTCAGACGGAGCTCTTCACTGCATGGCTTTTCTGCTCTTGAGCAAAGGATTTCAAGTCTAGCAAAGAGCTGGGTTTGCCGGACACTCCCCTCTCATGCCACAGAGCTTCGGGCTCTCTGTCCCCTGGAAGAAAAGTATCCAGCAACTTCGGCCACCATGCATTTCCTTGTACATTTTCTGAGAGTTCCCAGTGGTTAAAGGTCCCGAGGGAAACCAGATTCCGATTTTCTGAGTTTGGAGCAGGAACTCCTGGCTCCAACTGGCATAGGCCACATAGGTATCACAGGGCACCCGGGCACCCCAGACGCAAGGCCGGAGGCCTCCCTGGAGGCCAGCTCCTTGTGGAACCTGGGCTGCTAAGCCGGGCAGAGGGAAGTGGTGTTTGGGGGGACCCGGCAATCCCAGAGGCCGGCCTGTTTCCACAGGGCGAGGGGCGAGGCAGCCGAGGGTGACGCCCACTGTCCTCGCCCTGATTGGTCGTGATGGGGCCGAGCGGCCTGGGCGTGGCTTGGAACTCCTTCCTGCCACCTGGACACGCATGCCTGGTGGCCAATGCTCCTGCGCATGCGTTTCAGCTCTCTTCACCGCAGAGGCTCCAGGGAACGGTTCGGTCCGCAGCGAAGCGTGATTCTAGTCGCTAGGCCTGCGTGCTGTGCGGCCCACGTACTGAGCTTCCAGCTGCCGCACCTTCGCCGCTGCCCCAGCTCAGAGCCAGGTCCGCATGGGCAGTGAGGCGGGACCCGGGGTCATTCGAGGTGTGGGAGGGGGTCCTCAGGAAGCAGGGGCCCGCGGGTCCCCAGGTGTGGTGCTGGCACTAGTTGATGGTGGGGGCGAGGAGGCCGCCATCTTTAGCGGGGAGGTGGTGCAGCAATGCCCGGCCCTGTTGGAGGGAGAGGTGGCGCGGATCGGGGAGGTGTTTTGGCTGCCTGTGGAGGACATGATGGATGAGGTTGAGGTGGTGGCGGAGGAGCAGCAGCAGGAAGAGCAGGAAGAGCGGAAGCAGGTGGTGGCGGAAGAGCCGGAGGAGGAGCCCCAGGAGCAGGGGCAGGACGAGCCAGGGCCTCGACCCACGATCACCGGGTCCCCGCTGGAGGTGCTGCAGGCGCTGCAGGCCCTGCAGTTAGAGCTAAGCACTCTGAATACCCAAGCCAGCAGGACCTACACTCGGCTCAAGCGCAGGATTTGTCAGCGGCGGGAGTCTCACTTGGATGGCAGAAGCGCCATCATTCAGGGCATCCCTGGCTTCTGGACCAGAGCCGTATCCTTACAGAGGCCCCTTGGGGTTGGCTGTGGTGAAGGAGGAGCAGGAGTAGGAGCGGCGGGGGTGAGGGTGGGGTGGGGGAGGGGGAGCGGTGGGTGCAGGTGCAGGCCAAGAGCACTGAGGAATGTGGGTACAGGAGGGCATGAGTGGCTCCAAAGAGGCAGCAGGAACAGAGGGAGGCCACAGCTGTAGGTGTCTGAGTGACAACTTTGGGTGAATGGTCTTGGCCTGCAGCGTGCACAGCAGTACTTCCCCAGGGTGGAGGGAAGAGCCCGTGGCAAGGTCACAATTGGGAATAGCCCCGAGCACCCCTCACACAGAGCAGTTACTGGAAGTGTGCATTATCCCGGGGAACTGGCAGGAGACAAGCGGAAGTCCCAATACCCGTCCTGGTCAGTCAGAGCCCGTGTAGTTGTTCCAGCTGCCTCAGTGCGAAAGCACAAGGTCCTGCCTGCACACGGGGTGAAGTTGTAAGGGGCAGCTGTCCTTGGCCGGACACCAGGACCCCGGACACGCTCTTGGGCCGGCAAGAATCCTTACCTCCACAGGCCTTTTACCAGCACACTCGAGTCTGTGGAAGACACACAGGCGCAGGCACGCCCCTGACCTCCCCGTGGACCCTGTGAGTCCTGCAGAGCTCCAGACACACCCACGCAGGCCCTTCTGAAGACAGGAAACAGGGCAAAGGCCCAAGGCTTCGTCTTTGAACACACACACACGCGCACGTACTCACACACACACACACAGGCACTCACACAAACACCCACAAGCCCATGCACACACGGCGTAAGAGAAGGCATGAGGCAGCGACAGCACATCTAGACTGCTTAAGGAGTGACATGCCGGCACCCAGCACACACAGGTCAGGTAGAGATCAGGTTCGTTCAGGAAACAGGCCCTCCCCGGGTGGGTGCACTGGACCCCAAGGCAGCCACAGGCAAGAGCACGTCTGATGGCAGGGCAGGGGCCGAGGATGTCTTTGAGGGCCGGATGGGCGTTAGCGCTCACGGATCTGGCAGATCTGCTGCTGCAGTCTCTTCCTCTGGCGGGTCTGGGGACTGGCTCTGCGGCTTGTAGCTCTTCCTTCCCTGAGGTGTGGCATGTGAAGCCTCCTTGACCTAAAGCAGATTATGAACCACCCCCAGATTTCGGCCGTGATCAGTGACCAAGATGAAGACCTGCTTAGCTACATGATCAATTTGGAGGTCCGTCTGGAGAGACTGGGGCGTCGTGGGTGGAGGCAGGTGGCCGGTAGGGAGGGGGCGGGGTTGTCCTTAAAGGTTGGGTGTAAGCAGCAGGAGAGGGAAGGGGAAATGGTTCGTGGCTGCCAAGCAGGCAAGCTCAGGACCCCTAGAAGAGCTCCTGCCCTTCTCCTCCTCTTGGGCGTGGCAGGTGAAGGAACTGGGCCATCCGAGGCACCACTGCAAGTTGAAGTTTTTCTTTCGACCCAACCCCTACTTCTGGAATGACGTGATCCTTAAGGAGTATCACCTTAGCATCGCTGGTAGGAGGGGCTCCCGCGGGGCTGCGGGGTGAGGGCAGGCTGGGGAAGGGCGTGGATGCTGGGCCACCGTGACTGTGATCCTTTCCTGTCTCCCCTGTCTTCCTCCAGGGTACAGGGCGTCTCGTTCCACTAGCATCTATTGGTTCTGGGATTATGAACGGGGAGCTCCCAGCCACAGGCAGGACCCCACCGGCCTTCACTTCCTCAACTGGTTGTCTGACCACAACTGCCCAGGGTCTAACAAGATTGCTGAGGTGGGGTGCCTCTGGTCCCCCTCAGCGGTGGTGACGCTGGAGTCCCCCGGCTGCTTGGGGGGAGGGACGTGGGCCTGGCCTGCCCTGTCCCGACCTGGCCCCTTTCCCCTACCAGATCATCGGCGAGGACCTGTGGCCCAATCCTCTGCGCTACTACCCGAGGGAGGAAGGCCCCACGGGGACAGGTAACTGAGACGAGGACAGGTGGTTAAGGAGCCCAGGGGCTGGGCGCTGAAATGAGTGTGGTCCGGGTACACTGGGGCTCTCCCTTTTCCCAAATGGGAAAGCTCAGGCTGAGAGCACACTGTGGGCGGAGCTGGGTTTCAGGTCATCCCGGCCTTGGCGGCGGGTGAGAGGGTGAGAATGGAGCCGGGAGGACTGTAGGGCACACGGGGTAGCAGGACTCTAACCAGCTAAACTTTCAGGGTGAGTGCCCCAGGTGTCTATGAAAGAGGCAAGCACCTCCTTAAGCAGGCACCTGTGTGTGAATCAGCAGTCCCTGGCTTCAGCCTGCCCTCAGCTGGGGATCACCTGGGCCCCTCCCTCTGGCCCCTCCCTCCTGGCAAAGGCCTACAGATGCCGAGGAGCTTCATTCCGAGTCTCCTCCCGCCTCTTTGCTGACTTTCCGAGTCTTCTTTGAATTTTCACGTCCATCCCTGAGCCTCCCAGCACCACCACACAGACAGTCCCGGAAACGGCACAAGGCTAGCTGGGGGCAATATTGAGGACCTGGGGCAGGAAATGGCAAGGGACCACAAAAGGGCCGGGCCTACCGCCCACCAACGCCATGTCTCATATTGCTGGACACAGCCAGTGTCCCCTGCTGAGACGCCTTGTGCCCCGTTTGTGTTCCCGTCCCTGTGCTCCTGTGTGTGTGTACGTGTCTGTGTGTCGGGCGCACTCCAGACCCAGAGATGAAGGCGCCGGGGGAGCCTCAGAGGTTGGCCAAAGAGCACCAGAGTCAGGAGGCGTCTACAGATGTGGGAGACGGGTGGAGGTGTCTACCTACGCGGTTCGGGTGCCCACGGGAGAAACGAGGAAAGGATGGCCAATGAAGGTTCCAGAGAGCGGGGCCCCACGTGCCGGGAATGACGCCCAGAGAGACATAAACACGCTCACAAGTGCTCCTGTCTTGGTGTGTGTGTATAGGTACGGGGGTTCGTGGAGTATTCACGAGTGAATCAAGTGGTGTGGGGCTTCTTAGCCCGTGCCTGCGGACCTCCCTGTCTGTGGGCGAGATGGCGGGCCTGGGGAAGTGGAGGACGTGGGGAGGGCAGGACGATGTGGGATTCCGGAGAGGCCCAGGGCCTTCCTCACAGGGCAGGGACTGGAAGGAGGAGGAGGCAAAGAAAGAGAGCCTGCTGAACTGGAGACTTGCTCCGCAGGCAGGGCAAGGAGACAGGGAAGGGCCCTGGCCTGCAGGGGCCTAATGGCCTGGTGCCGCCTAGGGCCCGTGCCTGAGCCAGCAGCCTCTGTCCAGGACGTCTGGCGCACACTGGCACGACGCGAGGCAGGTGACTCCTTAAGCTCAGGCTGACCGTTGAGCACACAGGGTGGGAGCGTGGGATCCTTGCGGGCACTAGCAGCCCGCCCCGCGGGGCAGCGTTCCAAGGACGCGTGAGGCAGACGCCGGTGTGACATGTCGCTGTGTGCCCCGGTGGCGGCGTGGGTGAGTGTGTGCGTGCGGGCGAGTGAGCGAGCAGACAAGGAAGGCGGCCGGGCTGTTTGCATGCAGGGACCCTGGGACGGTGACAGAGAGCAATGCCTGCGGGCGCAGCAGACGGCTTGCTGGCTTCCCGGCTCTGCTGACTGGGGAAGAGAGGAACTGCCAGAGAGAAGCCCCGTTCCCTCGTGAGCGAAAGGCCGCCCGTGAATCCCTTCCTTTTCCTGGGCTCTCATCCCTGCATGCAACAGGCAGAGGGGCAAAGGTGAGGGCTGAGGGCTGAGGGGAAGCGGCTGAAGGGCACCCACCTGCCTTCCCAAACCACAGGTGTGCCACCTGCCTTGCTTCCCGCCCTGGCGATCCGAGGGGCAGCACGTAACTGTTACTCAGTCTGCTACGCAGAGGCTAAAATCCTCTATCCGAGCCTGCCCTAGGGAGCGGAGGGGGCGGGACGCTTAGCGGAACTAATGCCCAAGAGGAGCACGCTTCTCCTCAAGAAACTGTCCGGTGAGCAGTTCTCGTCCTCTGGGAGCCTCCATCCGCACATCCCTTCGGCAGGCCTGGACCCCGCTACGTGGCAGGCTCCTCTCAGCTTACTGTGCGCCAGGCCTCGTGAAAGAGAAAGCCCTGGAGCAGACAGACCTCGGGCCGGGAGGCCCAGGGATCCGTTTTGGGGTGGGGCATGGGGGGTGGCCCGGGGCAGGTGAGGGGAAGGGATGGCGGGCACCGGGAGTGCTCCTTCCTGAGCGGACAGCTGCTTTCCAGGCACACCTCTGGCCCAATGCACGAGGTCCGGGACCGACTCTGCGGCAGCTGGGCTTGGGAGAGTGGAGCGCGGTCCCCCGCGCTCCCTCCCCGTTGCCTGCACTTTGGTTCCAAGGGGAGCACCTCTGTCCCTGTGGTACCGGCCACGCTGACCTTCCTTTGCTTGTTTGGACTCCTGAGACCACGTGGGTGCCCACTGCCCCCGCAGCTGTTTCAAGACCAAGGAGGGTTGCAGCACCAGGGCAGCTTCAGGAATCCTCGTCCTCGCCTCCCAGCTGCACTGGCTGCGCCCTGCCGTGCATCAGCCTTGGGGATCTGAAGCCCTGAGGGCCGTGGTGTACACTTCTAGGGTGGCACACAGCCGTGGCCTAGAGAGGAAGGCCTGCCCCGCTCCGGCTGCTGTCCCCGCAGGCAGAGAGACAGACACACAGACAGACAGGGACTCTGTCCCTCCTCAGCTCCGTGATCCTTAAGCTGGAAGGGAGCCTCCCTCGTGGCTCCCACACTCCGGTGCCTAGGGTTCCCTACCGTGGAGGCAAAGGGAAACTACGTGCAGTGGCCCTGCGGCTACACGTGGGACACAGGGCAGCGGGGGACCTCCGACCCTCAGCCGGGCCCAAGTCCCTGGAGCCCTCTTGCCCTGGTCAGCGCTGCTGGGAGGGGCCTGGCAAGGATGAAAGGCTAGAGGGAAGGTTGGACAGCGTCCTCCCACAGCTTGACCTGGGCCACCCACGCGTAAGGCGCCATGGCTGGGTTCAGGTGCGGCCCGCCTGCCCAGGCACGATGTGGCAGAAATGGTCAGGCCACCCCCCGGTGGGGAAGGAAGGCTTACACTGCCCGCTGTGGCCCCGGGTGCCCACCGCCGGGGCCTCGTGGTCCAACCCAGTGGATGCGCCTCACTGAGATTCACCCTGGGGAACAAAGCTTCGACTTTGAGGGTGGAAACCTGTCAGCCCCGCTGGGGCACGGCACGCGGGGCTTCCCCTGTAGCTGTTGTTCAAGGTGGAGGGCCCACATCCTCCATGCTGTCCCTCACCGCGTCGTCCCTTGGCATATCGGGTTATCGGGGCCCTGAGACGTATGACTTCTTGTCCAGCGGGGATCTCCCTCATCCACTCAGGAGGGAGCACGCAGGCTCCATCTCTGTGAAGACGGTTTCTGTGTTGAAGTCGGCCAGGGTCTTGGTGTCCTTGTCCCTTGCGAGGCAGCGTCTAAGCTCGGCCCTGCCCGTGTTGGGGGCCCTGCCATTTCCGCGCATGAGCTCGTGTCTCTTTCTCTGACTGCGGCCAGGAGCCCCTCTGTCAGATATCCCGCCTCGCTGCCTGTCTAAAGCGATCACATCCTCCGGTCCCTATGCCCTTCTCTCCTGGCACGTCTCTGCCCGGTGCCGCTGGGGGCACATTCTCTCTGTGTATCACACAGAACCTGAAGGAGGTCTGCCCCAGGTGACACTGGCAGGGCCCCTGGTTCCTAGGTCAGGCTCTTCGGTGTCACCTGGCCAACCCGTTACCAGGGGGTCAGCGGACCTACAGCCGAGCGGTAGGCTCGGCCAACACAGAGCTACCGAGAGGAATGGAAAGGTAGCCTTGTCCTTGACCAAGTCAGTGAGACCCCGAGTGGGCAGAGGGCCTCCCGGCGAATGAAGAGGGTGCTGCTTTCTGCACCAGGGACGGGTTGACGCTGGCCCCCGGGGCAGGCAAGATTCCCAGGGTGGCCATCAGGGTGGGGGCCCTGTGCGTGTTTAGCAGTAAACAGCAGGGCAGACGGGAAGGGAGCCCACCTCCTCTTTTCAGCCTCACCTTCAGAGACTAATTTCTTCACCCAAGTGCTGCATCCACCTTCAGGACATTGTAGCACACACGTAGCCACGACCTGGTTCCCCGTGGCCTCCCACAGCTGCCTGAGGGGGAAAGAGAAACCAGCTGAGGGCAAACACCTACAGAGCAAAGGGAGCCCTGGAGCACCTCTCTAAGCAGGCGACCCGGGGACACGCGAACCAACCTGACAGCTGAGGGAAGAGGAAAGCGTGTCCCAAGTCGGCTGGGCCCCCAGCACCTTGTCTTCCTGTATGGTGCCACAGACAGGGGCACGGGGAATGGAATCGAGCCTGCGTGCGCCCCACGGTCACCCTGTCGAAGGCAACCGGGAGGAAACAGAACACAGGTGCACGTGACTCAGCCTCCCACTGCACTCACTTTGAACCACACTGTCCCACAGGCAGGGCAATCGTTCCAAGAACAACCCGTGGAGCTCAATGTGCACATGGGCTAGATCCACAGAGGGGAGGCGGGGGACAGAAAACAACTGGAACAGTAAACAAGGGGGCGCTGACCAAAATCCTTTCTCGTGGAAACAGGTACGTGTAGAGTTCTGCATAGGTACCTGCCCGTGTGTAGTGTGTGTGTGGGGGGAGTGGGGGGGCACGTGATGCACGTGCGTGCTCAGGAACAGGCACGACTACTGTCATGCATGCGTGGACGTTGGGATGGACGCGGGGATGTGGAAAAGCTTAAAGAGCTTATAGAACGTACGTAAACTGTGGGCCAGTTGAAGCCCCCAAGCCAGGGACTCCAGCCCAGAGGTACCACCCGTGGAGCTAAGTGTAAGTGGCATCACACGCCAGCACCCTCGACCAGGGGCTGAGACTAGAGGGAGGAAGAAAGCACCTGTGGAAGGACAGGGAGGATGTAAAGTACATGAGAATCATAAAGGGCCCGATGCCCAGGCCCAAAGAGGAAAGACCCACCCTCCACCCCTCCAGCCCCACTCCCATCTCAGCTACAGCCACCATTATCTCCTTCTCCAGTGCATGAGCAACCTTTCCCCCACCCCTGTGTAGGCCCTTGAGAAACACCTGGCCTTTGTTTCATAAGGTTTGGCACACCGACCCACACCGAGGCATAACCGACTGCCTCACACTGATTTTGCTGCTTTAAGACATCACTCTAATGTTCTGACAAGCCTTGTGGCTCAGGAGTATGGCCGTGATGGCTTAGCTGGATTCTACCCCTGCTCCCCTGTCCCACAAGACTGGGGCGAAGGGCTGGGCTGGGATGTGATCTCATTTGGAAGGTGGACGAGAGCAGAACCACTTTCACAGGGCATCCTTAGGGTCGGCAAAATTCACATCCTCGGGTTGGCAGTGGTGAAGGCATGCATGCGTGCGTGGTGGCCCTTGACTGGGTGCAGTCCTCAGCACCTCAGTGTGTGCGCACGTGTCCAAATAAAGTTTCTGGCGTTCCCCAGTGCCACCAAAGAGTGTCTCCCTCTCTCGGTCTCTCAAAAGACAGGATGGCCAAGTCAACTTCGTCTTGTGCCATGTGTCAATGTCCGTTCCCGGAGGGACGCTTGTCACCTTGTGTTGGCTAGCAGAAAGGCAATTTCTGCCTGCCACTCAAGCGTTTGAAAGGCACTATGCAAACGTGTGGTCACACAAAGTCCGAGAACCCGTGGGTGCCAATCACAGACGAGGAGAGGTCTTTTGGTGCCAGGCAAGGTAGAATTTCTCGGAGAGTTTAAGTATCCAGAGGGGATCCCAGGAGAGTGGGCCACAGAGGGAGGGAGCAGATACGTACAGAAACAAGAACGCACGCACACACCACACACACACACACACACACACACACACACACACACAAAGACAGAAGGGAGACAGACAGACACTCAGACGGAGCTCTTCACTGCATGGCTTTTCTGCTCTTGAGCAAAGGAATTCCAAGTCGAGCAAAGAGCTGGGTTTGCTGGACACTCCCTTCTCATGCCACAGAGCTTCGGGCTCTCTGTCCCCTGGAAGAAAAGTATCCAGCAACTTCGGCCACCATGCATTTCCTTGTACATTTTCTGAGAGCTCCCAGTGGTTAAAGGTCCCGAGGCAAACCGGATTCTGATTTTCTGATTTTGGAGCAGGAACTCCTGGCTCCAATGGCACAGGCACGCCAAAATAAAGTTAAAAACAGTAGTACTTAAAACGTTTCCCAATGTTTTACAGTCCAGGGGTACTAACTTTCACTAAGATATATACTCAGAAAAGTTAACTGGTTCCATTTACATTTAGTGGAAAATTGGTTTTATTATCATTATTCCCACGTTGGTCATCTGCCACTTGAATATGGATCAGAAAATAGATACTTAACCTCAAGATTTCTTAAACTCATTACATTCACATGTGTAAATTTTCCTTTCATTTATACTATTGCTTTTTTTTTTTAAAGGAGATGTTGGGGGTAGGAGTTTATTAATTAATTAATTTATTTTTGCTGTGCTGGGTCTTCGTTTCTGTGCGAGGGCTTTCTCTAGCTGTGACAAGCAGGGGCTACTCTTCATCGCGGTGTGCGGGGCTCTCACTATCGCGGCCTCTTTTGGTTGCGGAGCACAGGCTCCAGACGCGCAGGCTCCGTAGTTGTGGCTCACGGGCCCAGCTGCCCCGCGGCACGTGGGATCCTCCCAGACCAGGGCTCGAACCCGTGTTCCCTGCTTTAGCAGGCAGAATCTCAACCACTGCGCCACCAGGGAAGCCCTATACTATTGCTTTAAAAGGATAAAGGCACATAGAATGTCAGTAATAATGCAAACATTGTTTTTCAGCCTTTTTGGAGACTTCTCAAACCTTTTGTATGTTTAAGCTTTCAAAAAGGAACATGTAATTTGCTTAGCCTAACTGGAAAACAGTCACAGCTTGTGATGGAGAAATAACACATTGCTTAATTTTGAATACATTCATGTTCAAAGACACAAAGGAAAAGTTTAGGCAAACAGCACAATTCATCCTCCAAACAAAAGTTTTATGCTTGTTTAACTCAGCAGTATAATTAACAAGAAATATTTCATGAAATTGTTTTACTCTGAAAATTCTGAGCATTACATTTTAAACACAACTTCTACTTTTCAACTAACATTAACAACTATGAAAGTACTTTGAATAATTCCATGTTGTCATTTTCTCTGAAAAGTCATAAAGGGAAAGTTAATATATGCCTGTTCCCCCCAAACCAACATTTTTCTTTTAGTAGTATTCAAGCATCAATTAAAGAAACCAACTTAAACTTTTCCTTTGTAAAGAACATTTGGTACATAACTGAGTGTTATTTTTAATATCTGCTTTGGCCCTCTCATTCATATTGGCTTCCCGCATAACCTCCCCTGGAAGCCCCACAACCTGAGCTACTGTATGAGTCACGAGGAGCAAGGTAGCCCCCATTCACAGAGGGTGGAAACCCTGGTTGTTCTTGTCTTCCACGCTCACGACCACTTGAATAAGTATTACTTTGGCTGCTTGAGTAACCTTCCGGACCTCCTCCATATCCATCTGTTGTATTGCTATCATAGCGACTGCTTCCACCGTAAGTCACAGGGGCCCTTTGTGCTGCTGGTGCACCACGGGAGTCACCTGTGAAGTTAATGATTCATAAACTAAATTTAAACATTACAAATTTTTCTGGTATCATATAACATGACTTAAAGTGCTAAATATTTGAAAAGATAAGCTTTATCTGTCTCTGCTATGAAAATATAAACTATGTAGCAACAGTGAAGGGCTTTCACATTTATTTAAAAGAGCGAGCAATATTTTTCAGCCTAAGTAGTTTATTTTAAAGTAAATGTTATTTTCTGAAAATGGACTGAAATTCTCACCTTCATAATGTTCCTATGCTTCATACTTTTAATAGCACTCTACTGATTATTTGAAAATGTTAAAATAGGGGCTTCCCTGGTGGTGCAGTGGTTGAGAGTCCGCCTGCCGATGCAGGGGACGCGGGTTCGTGCCCCGGCCTGGGAGGATCCCACATGCCGCGGAGCGGCTGGGACCGTGGGCCACGGCCACTGGGCCTGCACGTCCGGAGCCTGTGCTCCGCAGCGGGAGAGGCCACAACGGTGAGAGAGAGGCCCGTGTACCGCAAAAAAAAAAAGAAAAATGTTAAAATAGTTTTTCTGTAATGAGAAATAAAGATGAGACTGTCAATTTACCCTTCATTGCATTTTAAGTGAGCTATTAAGAAAATAATTCAAAGGTCTTTAATTTATCAAAAAGGCCATGCTAAACATAGTTTTACCTTTGAGGAACTGAAGTAAAATTAGAGTAAACAACGATCTGGTTAAGTCTAATTCTATGATTTACAGGTTGTAACTGGACTCTTACCGTAACTCCCACATGAATCCCTGTAAGACCTTCCACTTCGATATTCAGAATAATCTCTATCACGACTTCCACCACAGCCATCACGATCACTAAATTTAAAAGAATGTCATAGATTTAAATTACGTGTCACGATCACATAATTTAAAAGAATGTTTTTATTTGATAAAAACACAAAACTTTATATTACCTATGTTCCCCAGAGGGATGATCATTCCAAGAACTTGAATGTCCATAATAACGGTATGCATTGACTCTACGTGGTGGAGTATAATCCTTGCTGTCTCGGGAGCTTGGATAAGCTCTGCTTGAATAAGTTAAATAAAGCAGATAAAATTTTAAATGCAACTTATAATATCCAGAATATATAAAGAATTCAGACAACAGAAAGACAAAAAATTTTAAACGGGCAAAGGACTTGAATATACTTTTGTTCAAGGAAGATACACAATAACCAACAAGGACATGAAAAGCTGCTCAACGTATTTATTATGGAAATGCAATTCAAAACCAAAATGAAATATCTACTTTGCACCTATCAGACTGGCTATAATTTAAAAAAAACAAACAGAATATATCAAGTGCTGGTGCAGATGCAGAGAAACAAATCATGTATGTGCGTGGCAGAAATGTAAAATAGTACAGGCTCTGTGGAAAAGATTAGCAGTTCCTTAAAAAATTAAAGAATTACTATATGTCCCAGGAATTCCACTCCTAAGTATATATACACTCAAAAAGAATTGAATACAGGTACCCAAATGCTTGTACAGGAGTATTCATGACAGCACTATGATGGGAATAACCCACACAGATGGATAAACAAACCATGTTAACCACACATAAAATGGAATATTTAGTCAGCCAAAAAAAAAAAAAGATCAGAAGTAGTGATTCATGCTACAGCATGAATGATCCTTGAAAACATTTATGCTAAGGGAAAGCTGGGTAATAAAGGTCACATAGTGTTTGATTCCATTAGTATGATATATTCAGGATTAGATAAATTCATAGATAAGGACACAGATGGGCACCTACCAGGGACAAGGCGGGAGAAAATGGGAGTGACTGCTTATTAATTTTATTTTGGGGTAATGAAATGTTTTGGAACTGAACAGAGCTGGTGGTTGCATAACACTGTTAAGTGTACTAAATGTTACTGAATTGTTCACTTTTAAATGTTCAATTTTGTGTTAGGTAAATTTCAGCAAGAACAACAAAATTAACCATGGCTTAATTCATATACTGTGTTTTTTCTTACCTATCTTTAGTAGCATAACCACCATCTCTTCGTGACATATAGCCAACTCTCCGAAAAGAGACTGGCTCTCTGTGAGGAGAAGCTCCATAATGTCTTCCACGTGATACTGAGCCTTTAATTTAAAAATGCTTGTGTTTAAGTATCTCAAAATTGACAGTAATGTTTCCAGGAAAAATTCAAAAGTCTGATATCCTTCCTCTCTCCAAAATCATTTTAAAAAACTACTCCTTCTAAAATTCCATTTATGCACATTTTTGTTTCCCTTTAAATGATACCACTGAACATTTTATTTTCGGTACACCTCCCGTTCCCTATACATTTCACATACCCTTTAAATTACCAGCAGTAGGGAAAACTTCTCAAAATTTGAGCAAATAATTAATTTTTGGTAACTACTGTCACATATTCAATCACCAAGTGGTTGGCTCTCTCCTTTATGTGTACAACCTTAATTATTGACCTTTTATGATGATAGCAATAGTGACTTCTATTGTTTATTAGCAATAAAGGGCTCATTTGAAAAACACTGTACCACTTCCAAAATATGAAACTATCTCCCATAAATAATGTTCTCTTCATGTGTTAATTCTTATTCCTAATTCCTAGAGGTCACTAGGACGTTGTTTGTTCTCTTCTCTTGTTTGTTCACTAGGCTAACCATCTAATAATGGAAAGGGTAGGCTTCTTAGCTTCTGTTGTATTTTGAAGTCAATACCGTGCTACATTTGGCTTCATTAATATTCTACACATAAAATGGCAATTTGAAAATGACTGTTTCAAGTCCGTACCATATTAAGGATCAGAAAACAGTGCTAAAAAAGTTAAGAGCACAAACTACAGTTCATATGGCAAGTTTCAGTTATTGTTTATAATAATTAAATTAAAAACCAGGTGGCCAATATACATAGCTAAACTACTCTACAGACCAGAACATTCTCTCACAGGACATAGTTTTCATGAAAATTCTGATATTGAAACTATGTGATAAAGAAGCCTACTAACCAAAAAGTGTTAGCAACAACTTAAATTAAGAGGAATTCTATAGCAAACATGGACATACAAGCAATGTTTTCCCCACTGCACTGCTAATCACCTACTACATGTATAATTAGAAACTAAAAGATTATTTCCCAACCACAAATCAATCAATAAATTAGTGATTGGTAAACATGTTCATATACTTCTCACTTTCCATTTTGCTTAAACATTCTGTTTAAAATAGCTCACTTTCATTAATAAGAATCAACTGCCTCTGCATTACATAGCATTTACCTTGTCTTCCCATCCCACTACTGCTTGGTCTTTGAGCAGATCTTTTAGGAGGAGGACCTCCACTTCTCGAAGATGGTCCTCTTTTAACTGGAAAGGGTCCCCTGGAAGAACTCGCATTGAGACTAGGAGTATATCCACCACAACCTGTGTTTAAATGAAATCTTTTTAGTTAACTAGAATCAACATTTTTTCATTGGTCAAGTTTCACTTATTGTTATAAATTTTCACTAAACAATTACCCCAGTCTTCAGCTTTCATATTTGTCTAAACCAGTAAGATTGTTTGCTCATATGACACATAAGTTAGTACAGTTCAAAGACTTACTGTAAAAGTCAGTTTGGAAAATCTAGGAAGAAATTCAAGAACCACTGGTATGAAAGCAGTTTGGGGAAAAGAAAGAGAGTACAGAAAAACCTGGATAAATTAAATGTAAACCTGAACTTTGATCAGTTTAGGAGGAAGATGATAAGTTATTAGTTATATAATTCTGGTGTCAAGGAAGCTTTTTTTTTTTTTTTGCGGTACGTGGGCCTCTCACGGTTGTGGCCTTTCCCGTTGCAGAGCACAGGCTTTGGACGCGCAGGCTCAGCGGCCATGGCCCATGGGCCCAGCCGCTCCATCCTAGGTATAGATCAAAACATTAAAAATAAAAAAGATGAATAAAAAATGCATTACCTAACAGTTAAGTATATACATACAAACAACCCCCTTTGCAGGAGAATATCTGCTTATAACTTTACAGTTGGCCCAGTATCCCTAGTTCTGCATCCATGGATTCAACCAACCTTGGATCACGTAGTGATGTAATATGTATTTATTGAAAAAAAAATCTGCTTGTAAGTTGACCCACAGTTCAAGCCTGTGTTATTCACAGATCAACTCTTAATGTTGATTTTTCAGTGAAAAGGGCTATGTTGCGTTCAATTTTAATAGTATTTAAGAAATGCACATTAAATACTGAAAATTTATGTTTTACCTTTCTAACCAGAAAGATGTTTAGATATATTCCAATTCCCCTGTAGTGCCACAGGCAAGAAAAAATGAGTATTCTTACACATGGCAGAATACGAACTAGTAAACTTTTCTCAAGATCAAGTTAGGGGGAAAAGAACAAAACTATGTTATCTTAAAATGGGCACACCCTTTAACTGAACTTTCAAAAAACATTTCCTAAAATTCACACATCTAATTAACACAAAAAGAAACCAAATGTTTTATTTCTGAAGACTGGTTATGGTTAATAGGTGAAGCAAAGGTTGTTAAATATATGGAAGTTTTTGAAATACAAAGTGCTTTTCCTCCTTTTCTTACTAAGTAGAAAACTTCTCTGAAAAAATTCAAAAAATATATTTTCAACGACTTTCTCCTCTAATACACACAGAAAGAAAACATACATGTTTCTGAAGCAGAGGTTTTTACTCTTTTCCTGAATCAAAGACACCTTTTAGAATCTAAAGCCCTATTTATTTCCCTAAGGTATTTTCCCCCAAATGCAAACAACAGACCCAGGGAGGAAAGCCTCATATCAAAATGACAACGGAGATTTGCTTAGATTTCTGAACACATACACTTAAGACAAATACTGCAAGGTGAAACCTAAAATATGAAGTGTTTATCCCTGAATTGTGGATATTCTGAGTGACTTTTATTTTCCGTGGTGTAGTTTTCAAGATTCTCTAGTATTTTTATGATGCAATAAGTCTACTCTCAGAATAAAATTAATCAATGTATTTCTAATAGATTATTAATGAATCACTGACTTAAACTCATATAAAGTTATTGGCCCTAAAATGAAAAATTCTAATGTATGATCGATAGTAGTACACTCTGTAGAAAACTTCTTGAAGAAAAGAGGCAATTAGTAATAATGGTAAAAGAGACTGAATTTAGTTTAAAATTTATGCTATTTCCCTGTAAGGTGATTAACTTTTTGCATATTATCTAGTTAAGTCATTTTATAACTACAATAAGTCCTTACAACTTAGAAATACTTCTGACTATCAATGTAATTCATCATCTAATAATTCTTACAGACTACTTTGCTCATAAAGGATGGAATAAAAACTGAGATGTTTCTATACAGTTAAACTTATGATTTTTCGGTCCTATGGCTGCAGCCTTGTATTTTAAAACATTACCCAAGTGTCCTCCACGTGAGGGATGCTCTCTTGCTCTTCCATTTCCTCCTCTTCCATTTCCTCCTCTTCCATTTCCTCTTCTTCCATTTCGTCTTCTTCCATTTCGTCTTCTTCCATTTCCTCCTCTTCCATTTCCTCCTCTTCCATTTCCTCCTCTTCCATGTCTCGGATTTCTCAGATGGCCCCTGTTTCTTGCAGGAGGTTGCGGTCTCTGTTTACCACCGCTGTCAAAAGATGGTTTGTTGGCTCGCTCTACTTTAATTGCTTTTCCATCCAAAGACTAAAAAGATTAAGTATAACATTAGTAACATTACATCAAATTTATTTACTACTGCACTAGTTCAAGATCAGTATTTTTTCCACAAAGCAAACATTTTCTTCTGAAATGATTGTGTCCTTCACTGTGCCAAATAAATGAGATTTAATTAGTAACAGTCTTTCAGTAAGTCATCCAACACAAAGTGTATGTATTGGCAGTTACAGCTCCCTGAAATGTCCTCTGGTATTAAAAGAAGATTAATACCTCTCACTTATCATGAGAGAATATACCCTTTTATTTTCTATAATGGATAACTAAACTCACTTCATTTCTGTACTTCTACCATTCAAAGTTTTCAGTGTCCCAAGGGTATATAAAAGTATACGTGTCATTTAAAAAATAAAATTTTTCATTGGAATAACAGAATTATCCATTATTCAAAATGGTTATTCCTACTCTAATTATTTTTAGCATTTATTAAATATTAAGAGAAAGAAAATTTTCCAACATGATTGCTGTTCTGTATTTACTTCTAATAATTTCCCTGGTTTTTTTTTTAAATAGAGCACTTATCTGGTCCTTAACATCTCTTGCCTTATTCAATTGTTTAAACATGTCCCCAAAGAGTAACTTATTATAATACTACTTCATATTCTTATGTTTCAGAAATGCTTACATTTCTTAATCTTCCATCAGCTTCCTAAATTAACCTTCTATAGATGCCAAAGTAATTTTTGAAAACATAATGCAAATCATCATATAATTGCTCTACATAAAACACTCTAGCTGTTTCATGTTATTTTTGGAAAACAATTTTAAATGCTGAATTCCTACTAAGACTTCTGGTGGATATGGATGGGCCCTGGCCCAATACAAACAGCCTCAACAGCCATGTGTTCCCACCTTAGGGCCTCCTTTTCTGTTTCTGGGTCCAAAATATTTCCCATAGACTTATGAATGGCTGCCTCCCTCCCAACATTCAGGATATAACATTGTGAGATCTATATGTATAGAAATAGTGTCCACCACTCCCCTTAAGCTCTAATGAAATTACTTAATTTCCCTTAATATTTTTCCACATGAAATTGCATTTATTTTTACTTGTATGCTTCTCATCTTTCACCCTAGAACACAAGTGTCCAAGAAAATAGGTATTTTGTCTTACCCACAACCATTAATCAATTGCTAAATCAATGCCTGCCAATAAAATATCTGTTGAATAAAGAAGTGAAGACTAATGTCTACACAGACTACGCGTTCTTGTGCTTGAAAACAAAGAAAATGGGGGTGGCGGATCACCATCAACTGTTCTTCATAACGCAACTTTATCTCTGCACCCAAAATAAAATCATGAGTCAAAGTCAACTTTTAGGTACTACCATACCTTAAAATATGAAAGTAAAGTAAAAGGGTCAACATGTGCCAAGTGCCTGCAGCATACCAGAAACCAAGCTATAGAAAAAGGGAATTAATGTATGTGTTCCACACTATGAGAACTGAGAAGCACTGGAGGTAATTTTAACAATTAACAATTCACAGTATGATGAATATAAAAAGATATTACCTGCAATATAAAATGGGAAAAATATTACCTACAATATAAAAAAAATCTTGGAGCAAATATGCAATTAAAAGTACAGTTTTGGGCTTCCCTGGGGGCGCAGTGGTTGACAGTCCGCCTGCCGATGCAGGGTACACGGGTTCGTGCCCTGGTCCAGGAAGATCCCACATGCCACGGAGCGGCTGGGCCAGTGAGCCACGGCCGCTGAGCCTGTACGTCCGGAGCCGGTGCTCCACAACGGGAGAGGCCACAACAGTGAGAGGCGCGCGTACCCGCTCCCCCACCAAAAAAAAACGCCGAGACTTAAAAATAACAGTATGGGGGTTTTCCTTGGTGGCGCAGTGGTTGAGAGTCCGCCTGCCGATGCAGGGAACACGGGTTCGTGCCCCGGTCCGGGAGGATCCCACATGCCGCGGAGCGGCTGGGCCCGTGAGCCACGGATGCTGAGCCTGCACGTCCGGAGCCTGTGCTATGTAACGGGAGAGGCCACAACAGTGAGAGGCCCGCGTACAGCAAAAAAAAAAACAGAAACAGTATGGGATATTGGGGAGAGCTCTACAGGCTAAAACTTATTTACTTTTATGTTTGAATGCTAAAACGGGTTTAAAATATATTGTTAAAGCTAATGTTAATTTCAATCTCTTTCCAACCAGACAATCCAGTACTTATGTGACAAAAAGGAGAGTGAAGGCTTATATGGCATTATGTTAGTTTAAAAAATTAGAAAAAAGAGAAACAATCTAGAAATAGTATTAAATGGAGAACACAAAATATTATTAAAAGACTCTTACCTTTCCATTCATATCTTTGGCAGCATTCTTTGCATCTGCAGAATTCTCAAAAGTAATAAAAGCAAAGCCTCTAGACTTGTTTGTTACCCGATCCTTCATCAAAATAACTGTAATACACATAAATCTTTTTAATTTAAAATTTCACATAAAATTGAACTTTTCATATTTTCAAAATAATCAATCCTTTGACAATTTCTCATAAGGCCTCCTTAACTCAATTTGATGTTATGGACACAGTACAGTAACAACCTCCTGAAAGTTACTTAACACTGAAACAAAAAACAAAAACACATAAACCAAAAAAACCCTTTCCATTTTATATCATTTCCAGTATTTTAAAAATAGAGTCAATAATTTCAACCATTCTACAATTAGCATATCTCTTCCCATTTCATGTCCTATGACCACAGTATATTTAAAAAGCCCTGGGACTTCCCTGGTGGTCCAGTGGATAAGACTCCACTTTCCCAATGCAGGGGACGCGGGTCTGACCCCTCTTCAGGCAACTAAGATCCACATGCCGCATGCTACTCGGTGTGGGCTTGATCCCTGGTCAGGTAACTAAGACCCTGCATGCTGCAAAGCACGGGTCGGGGGAAGAAAATAACGCTGCTTTTTTCCCTTCTCAGTAGTAGGAGCCCCTAAGGTGTACACTTTCCCTCATTGCCCAGTGCTTTCCTAATAAAAAGTAGAAACTTAAATAAAAAGTGCTCATGTGTTAAAAACAGAAAAAGCATTATAACTTAGCTGTCCAGTGGTGTATGTTTAACACACATTTGCTTTGAATAGATATATATATTGGTTCTAAAAATTACCTTCCATAATGTGACCATATTTCCCAAATACCACTTCAAGAGAATTTTCATTGGTGTCAGCATGGAGGCCTCCTATGAACAGTTTCCCAGGCTGATCTGCTTCCACCATTTTTCTGTAAGTAATTAAAAATATATCTTTATACTCATAGCAAAAAATAAATTATAAGCCAAAAGTATCAAACTATTACACCTGTTTAAAACTCAAGTAAAGTACCCAATATCAGTGAAATTATTTGCCATTTCTTACTTAAAAGAGAGGAAACTTGAAACACAAAGCAAAATAAGCACTGGCATAACAAATGCTCCATTTTTTATAGATCTCTTACAAAAACCTGTGTGTAAAAATCAGATTAGAAGGCAACTGTAAATTCTTTTGAGCTGCAGGGTTCAACGCTTCATTTCCAAAAAACAACAAAAAAATAAGCAATAAAAAATGCTCCTGGATTCTACACATCTAACAGTTAATAAGTTTTATGAACTGTGCAGAAAATACCTTAAACATTATTTTCAAAATTTTCCCATCTACTCACATTTTTCTTGATTATGCATCAAATACTGTTTAAACTTCAAAAATGGTAAGTCATAAAAGCAAAGGAGGGAGTTACATCCTTTACTGAGGGAAATTTAAACTGTTTTACTTATACTGAGAGACTTTAAGAAACACTGGTCCAAAGAGAGTAACATACTTTATGTGCAAAATTAAAATCTGACGGTTTTTGTCAAGTGAATCAACATTTTGACATCTGATAACTAAAGTTACAGGTTTTAAATCATTTAAGTTAAAATAGTTAGGTATCTTGCCTCTATTGTTCAGTACCTCTGCTTTCACAAAGAAAACCCGTAAGGAAAAAAAAAGTGCACGCGGAACAAAATGGCGCCCTGGCGTACGCTCCACTACCCGCAAGTGAGAGAAAAAAAAAAACTTAAACAGCAAAGAGGGTACGCGTTAATCAAAGGTAAATTTCTCAGTCCGCCCCCAGGGGTAAACAAGTTAAACAGCAAAGAGGGTATGCCGCTAATCAAAGGTAAATTATCTACTCAGTATTCCCTCCCACAGCATTTCAAACCTATCTCCACCCCTCTCCCCACCCTCTCAATTCACGGACAAAATCCAGGAACTTCACTGGCTTTCCACTGCTGCCTTGGGAACTGATTATCTGGAAGAACAAAACTTAAACGTACTGTTCAAGAACAACTGATAGACTTCTGGAGACAGTGTATATTCAGACATATGTCTACAAACACAACTTACTCGGCTCTTAAATCTTACAGAGAAAGCCTGAGAGAAAAATCAAAATCTGAATTACCATGCTTTCTCTGGGAACAGGAGAAGATACAGGTATCAACTCTTTCTCTTGAGGTATAAATTATTCTCTCCACCCTAAAACGCCGAATTCCTTACCTTACTTTGTCCTCTTCTTCAGAAGTCTTCCTCCCGCGTCTCTTCAGACGACCGCTAAAGAAACTAATGGTCAAGAGCAAGCGCTCTACTTATAGAAAGATGATAAGGAACCGGATGTAGCGCTGGGTGGAAGAAGGGATGAGCTGCACTAGAGTTAGGGAAGATGAAAGATGTAGAGGTGGGGGAGGGGTGAAGAGAGACACTCGCGAGAGCAACTGGCGAGAGCAACTCGCGGGAGAAACTCTGAAGAAAACTGCAACGACACAATGTGTTCTCTACTTTTTTACTGCATACATTTCCCAGTTGCTTTAATTTAATCAATATAAAGGAGAAGGGCTTTCCTGGTGGCGCAGTGTTTGAGAGTCCGCCTGCTGAGACAGGGCACATGGGTACGTGCTCCGGTCCGGGAAGTTCCCACATGCTGCAGAGCGGCTGGGCCCGTGAGCCATGATGGCTGCTGAGCCTGCGCATCCGGAGCCTGTGCTCCGCAACGGGAGAGGCCACAAGGGTGAGAGGACTGCGTATCGCAAAAAAAAAAAAAAAAAAAAAAGTAAAAGGCAATTTGGGGGAATAATGTGAATTTCCATATAATCAGTAGGGAGAGTTAGGGATTTTTTGATAGATGAGAAATGGGGAGGACCAGATCATGAAGCATTTTGCTTGCTATGCAAATATGCTACCTACTTTATTTTTTAGTGGAACTGTTCAAATAATTTTAAACAGAAACGTGAATGTCTACAAGATAAAATGCATATGGTACTTTAATATGATACAAAGGAAGGCAGACAAAAAGTAATCTAAGCTTCAAAATTTAGTAGTTATATGAAACTGGGAAAACTACCTAAACTCTTAAATTTACCCAGTCTACAGAAACAAGATGATGAAGAATGATCAGATAGGGTTATTGTGAGGTTAAATGATGTACTGAGCACACTGAGCACAACGTCTAAAAACATAATTCAGGGTTCAAAACAAAAGTGTGGAAATACTGTAATTGTTTTATATTAAGTGGGAGCCTGAGATTAACTTGTAATCCTGCCTTTCTTAGAGACTGGTCAAAATCATGATACAGTTTTTGGTTTTTTTTTTTTTTTTTTTTTTGCTATACGCCGGCCTCTGACGTTTGCGGTCCCTCCCATTGCAAAGCAGAGGCTCCGGACGCGCAGGCTCAACTGCCATGGCTCACGGGCCCAGCTGCTCCGCGGCATGTGGGATCCTCCCGGACTGGGACACGACCCCTTGTCCCCTGCATCGACAGACGGACTCTCAACCACTGCGCCACCAGGCAAGCCCCGAAACTGTTTGTTTTCAATTACGTTCCTTTGCATATTTTGTATAAAGTAAATAATCATTGTATACTTGCACTAATAATAAGCCTAAAAGAGCATAGGAAGACATGACAGAACACACACACGATTGGAGTGAAGAATAATTATTAACAAAAAGATATGAAAAATAATTAGTAGAAATCTTTGGTGGATAACAAATGATTTAACAGAAGACAGTTTACCAATAATTATTCAAGAAGAAGTAGAACCCCCAGACGTAATTTATAGTCAATTCTAGGAGATAGCTGAAATTTTGCTAAAAAAGCTAGTATACTGATGATAAATATAAATAAATGCTATTACTCAGATGACAAAGGTTGTGTGTCAATACTGTTTACAGACGTAACCTCTAAAGATAGCATGCACAAAATGTATGACAATACAAATGGTAATGAATTAGAAACAGGGCCACTTCCTTTCTGGGAATAACTACTGCAGACTAACTGGTCAAATAAAAATATCTAATAAATATTTTGGGCTGGCTACTATAGGAAGTGCTTCATTTACTTATGAATTTAACTATCTCATTTGATTATTGCCACAGTCCTATTGACTGCTCATTATGCAGATTAAAAACTTTTTTTCTCAGGTATGTGCAACACTTTTTGAAGAAGAAAACAGTAAAATTCTTTGAAATACTTGAATGACTTGAAATGACTTGAGCAACTGGAGATGGATGTTCTAATATGACTTCCATATGACCTTAAATAATATGTAAATAATATAAATAATGTGAATGAAAATTATAAGGTTATCTCATATATATGTATATATGTATTAAGGTATTTATATTTATATATGTATATATCTGTGTATATTACATATTTACTTATATATAATCTGTATATACATATTACACATATTGCATTCTCAATTAGATTTTTAGAGTTTATTTACAAGAATTACCATTCAGAAATTTAGAGCATATTCTAACAGAGGGCCTCCTTTCTGGATATTAAAGAGGATTATAAAGCCATGGTAAATGGAACGATTTAGTGAACACACAAAAAAGTAATAATCAGAAAGCATGTCCATAATAATAAAGGAACAACTGGTAATTTTAAAGTGTTCTTGATAAAACAGAAGGCAAAGCGTAATCAATACATTTTGCTATCGAATTTTTAGATAATATTGTGGGTAGAGGAACATGTTGGATATGTTGCATCTGCATGGATAGATTCAAGAAGCAAAATTCAGACTATAGGAGACTATATGGGATAATCAATATGGATTTATAATAAATTGAAAAAAAATAAAGAATTGAAGGGGAAAACTGTTTTAGAAAACAATTAAAAACATTTGAACCAATTGCAAAGTTCAACTCTTATTTGCATTTTATTTCAGTGAAACTGAAAACATTTTTAGTTTGCCATTTATGAGAAAAATGGAAATTTGAACATACTTCATATTTTATGATTTTTAAGAAATTATTAATATCCTTGTGGGTTTTTTCTAGTAATGTGATGGCCTACAATTGTCCATTACATATCTACTGACTTGGCTTGACCAAACTGTAATCAGCTTTCGCTCCTCCTCACAGTGTGCTAAACTTTGACCTGCCCCTCAACTTCGGGGAATCACTAATATACTAAGGTCAGAACATATTCTGTAACAGCTTATTCTGAGAATCAGCTGGCAGGGGAAACATTTTCTAATAAAATACCCCTATTTTACCTCCTGCTCACCCCTCTGCTTCTGTCCCACTAGGTTTCTGCTGGCCTTGCTCATCCTTTCCTCTTAAAAAATACTTTTTCTACTTGATTTTGAAATACTTGAAGATTCTGAAATCAAAGTGTTCTTCTATTCAATCGTCTTTGTGAATAAACTCTTTCCTTACCTAGGTCTTAGTTTGGTTTTCAGTTTTCTGGTGCTATGACGCAGATAAAGTGTTGAGAGCCTTTTGATCTTTATCCTCCTGACCAACAGTGCTGCCCAAACCGGAGGGGTTCCAGCCCAGGATTTGTGTCTCAAATGAAAAAGTGTAAATGTTACCCTTGAGTAGAACTCCACCCTAACTGAGGCCTTAAACGGAGGTGTTCTCTCTCTATTGCCCAGGAGTGGATAGCACCATGAGACAGATAGTTCTTGACAGATAGTTCTTGTTCCCCAAGAACATGGCACCAAGCAGGTGACATCAGGAGTTAGTCAGCTTCTACCCAAGACACTGGAACAAGGTCCCCAGCTTCCAGGAACTCCTTATCTTTCTACCCTCACCGTTTTAACTGTCTTTCTTTGCTGATCTTTCATCTCTGTCCACTCCACCATCACTTTTGCTATCCATATAACTGATCCTATTACAACTGTAGCTCTCCATAATAAGCCTCACGTTGTATTACCTAGTTTTAAATTAATTTTTCATAGGAGTAGAGTTGATTTACAATGTTGTGTTAGTTTCTACTGCACAGCAAAGTGAATCACTTATATGTACATACGTCTCCCCTCTTTTTTAGATTCTTTTCCCACATAGGTCATTACAGAGCACTGAGTAGAGTTCCCTGTGCTATACAGTATGTCCTTAGTCTCTGTTTTCTATATAGTAGTGTGTATATGTCAATCCCAATCTCCCAATTTATCCCTCTCCCTCCCTTCCCCCCTTGGTGTATTACCCCTCTTTATCTTCTTCCTTACATGAGCTGTTTCCCCCATAAGAATTACTCTGTCCCTCCAAGGAGCCCCAGATGTGTAGTATTCCTTCACAGGATTCAGAGCTAAACCTCACAGTCCTACTTGTGATTGATTTTATCTACCCACTTTCCTTTGGAAACCTGCAGTTTTCCCCAAATTGCTATACTGTCTCAGGTTTAAGGGCATCCTTTGTGTTGACACTTAGTGGGGGGAACTTTAGATTTTCTCTGTAGACTTCAATACGTTTTAGAAAAAGCAATGCATATTTCCACTGTAACATAACCAACAGCTGTTTCAAAGATCTAGGTATTTTAAATTATACTACTTTGCCACCAATACAAATATTTACACTATTATTACGGGAGGTCAAAGTACATATTCCTTACCTTGTTCTTTTAATACAGTATACTTGAGAAGGTCCTAAATACAATTTAACCTTTACTTGGAACTGTGTCCTGCCATCAAAAACTTGGGAACTTTCCTCTTCCAAAATGGATGGGACAGTACTTTCATCAAAAGGGTCATATGAACTCTGAAGTATAAACCCATCTGACAACCATTTTCATGAACTCTAGGTAACTCCTAATGAGACATATTTATGACTACTTTGCATATTAGTATCTTTCTGCCAGATGAGCTGGTATCTGTTATCTAGCTAATTAGTCCCTATCAAATCTTTAACTAGATTATCTTCTTTTCTCACGTTAACTACATTTTTACCTCTGATTTAAGTTTTCTAGGAACCTGATGAATCTACAAAGACATGTGACAACTACAACTTAGGTGCAGAATTCCACCTAACCATGCATGTGACCTTTCTTGGTCACGAGGTTCTCAAGAAGCCTTAAAAAAAGAGTAAGAGATTGAGAGTTCAATTAAAAAATTGACTATTGCAGCAGAAGACAAACAAGCAACCTTTATTCTTGGAGCTTGTGCTGTGTAGGCCATTCAGAAAGGTCACCAAAACTCCTGCATCTTCCATGTTCTCCTTTAGTAAATAACTATGACTGTGGGCAATCTTATCGAAACTACCAACATCATCACCAGAGAACTCCAAAACTCCACTGAGTATTCCTTCATAATTGACTGGCATTGAACATGATTCTGGCTTCCTGCCTGTGGCCATTCTGTTGTAGCTGGAAGTACCTTCTCTGCATGTTTGCTGAAACCTCTCTGTTGTCTATGCCATCACCAAAACATTCAGACATCTCCTGAGCTTAGTCTTCTATGGTATTGTCCCTTGTTCCTTGAACTGAGTCTGCTTACCCTCAGGAATGTGTAGATCTCCTGAGCTGAGTCTGGACCTCTGAGGAGGCTCTGTGTCACCTAGGGTGGACCTAGGTTTCCTTGTGTTGAGTGTGAACACGTTCAGGTATTGTTTGGAGATAACTGAGCTGAGCTGATTGGGTCCCTGTGCTGAGTCTAAATGTCTTATGTGGATTTGTCATCTTCTGTGTTAGTTTTTCGTGCATCTTTATGTGGATGGAAGATCCATAATTTGAGCTGGGAGCCACCTACCATGAAATTTGAGGTCCTCGATCTAAGTGTGGGTATCCTGAGAATATCTGGTTTACCTGCGGTTTTTAATGGGCCCAATAGGTTTTGGTTCCCTGTTGTGGGTATGGGTATACTGTGGTGGGACTGGGTCTTCATAGAAGGGTCTAAGACCCCTGTGATGTGGCCTGGGCATGCCTTAACTGAATTGGGGTCTCAAAAGGTGGGTGTGGGATCTGTTAACATAGATCACTGGCCCCCAAACTGACTCTGGGTCACCTGACTTGCATCTGCAGTAACTACAGGTGCATTTGTGTTCTCTGATTGTGGCTTGGGATCTCTTGAGCTTACCTGGGGTATCTGAAGCTGTCTGTAGTCCCCTGAGGAGGGTATGTGATCCCTGAACTGAGTATGCACCCCCTGGTGTGGGTCTGGGGATTTTGTGAGTATCTGAGTCTCTGTGGTGTTTTTTTTGAGGATGTCTGATAGACTTCTGGAGACAGTGTATATTCAGACATATGTCTACAAACACAACTTACTCGGCTCTTAAATCTTACAGAGAAAGCCTGAGAGAAAAATCAAAATCTGAATTACCATGCTTTCTCTGGGAACAGGAGAAGATACAGGTATCAACTCTTTCTCCTGAGGTATAAATTATTCTCTCCTCCCTAAAACGCCGAATTCCTTACCTTACTTTGTCCTCTTCTTCAGAAGTCTTCCTCCCGCGTCTCTTCAGACGACCGCTAAAGAAACTAACGGTCAAGAGCAAGTGCTCTACCTATAGAAGGAGGATAAGGAACAGGACGTAGCGCTGGGTGGACGAACGGATGAGCCGCACTGGAGTTAGGGAAGATGAAAGACGTAGAGGTGGGGGAGAGGCGAAGAGAGAAACTCGCGAGAGCAACTGGCGAGAGATTCTCGCGAGAGCAACTGGCGAGAGCAACTCGCGGGAGAAACTGAAGAAAACTGCGACGACGGAATGTGTTCTCTACTTTTTTACTGCATACTTTTCCCAGTTGCTTTAATCAATATAAAGGAGAAGGGCTTTCTTGTTGGCGCAGTGGTTGAGAGTCTGCCTGCTGATGCAGGGCGCATGGGTTCGTGACCGGATCCGGGAAGATCCCACATGCTGCAGAGTGGCTGGGCCCGTGAGCCATGGCCGCTGAGCCTGCGCATCCAGAGCCAGTGCTGCGCAACGGGAGAGGCCACAACGCTGAGAGGCCCGCGTACCGCAAAAAAAAAAAAAGAAAAAAAGGTAAAGGCAATTTGGGGGTATAATGTGAATTTCCATATAATCTAGGGAGAGTTCAGAGATTTTTTGATACATGAGAAATGGGGAGGACCAGATCATGAAGCATTTTGCTTGTTATGCAAATATGCTACTTACTTTATTTTTAGTGGAACTGCTCAAATAATTTTAAACAGAAACATGAATGTCTACAAGATAAAATGCATATGGTACTTCAATATGATACAAAGGAAGGCAGACAAAAAGTAATCTAAGCTTCAAAATTTAGTAGTTATATGAAACTGGGGAAACTACCTAAACTCTTAAATTTACCCAGTCTACAGAAACAAGATGATAAAGAATGATCAGATAGGGTTATTGTGAGGTTAAATGATGTGCTGAGCACATTGAGCACAACGTCTAAAAACATAATTCAGGGTTCAAAGCAAAAGTGTGGAACTATTGTAATTACTTTTATATTAAGTGAGAGCCTGAGCTTAATTTGTAATCCTGCCTATTTTCGAGACTGGTCAAACTCATGATACTGCTTTTTTTTGGGGGTTTTTTGCTGTACGCCGGCCTGTCACCTTTGCGGCCCCTCCCATTGCGGAGCACAGGCTCCGGACGCGCAGGCTCAGCGGCCATGGCTCACGGGCCCAGCCGCTCCGCGGCATGTGGGATCCTCCCAGACCGGGGCACGACCCCGTGTCCCCTGCATCGACAGACGGACTCTCAACAACTGCGCCACCAGGCAAGCCCCGAAACTGTTTGTTTTCAATTATGTTCCTTTGCATATTTTGTATAAAGTAAATAATCATTGTATATTTTCACTAATAATAAGCCTAAAAGAGCATAGGAAGACATGACAGAACACACACACGATTGGAGTGAAGAATAATTATTAACAAAAAGATATGAAAAATAATTAGTAGAAATCTTTGGTGGATAACAAATGATTCAACAGAAGACAGTTTACCAATAATTATTCAAGAAGTTGAAACCCCATACGTAATTTATAGTCAATTCTAGGGGATAGCTGAAATTTTGCTAAAAAAGCTAGTATACTGATGATAAATATAAATAAATGCTATTACTCAGATGACAAAGGTTGTGTGTCAATACTGTTTACAGATATAACCTCTAAAGATAGCATGCACAAAATGTATGACAATACAAATGGTAATGAATTAGAAACAGGGCCACTTCCTTTCTGGGAATAACTACTGCAGACTAACTGGTCAAATAAAAATATCTAATAAATATTTTGGGCTGGCTACTATAGAAAGTGCTTCATTTACTTATGAATTTAACTATCTCATTTGATTATTGCCACAGTCCTATTGACTGCTATTCTTATCCTCATTATACAGATTAAAAACTTTTTTTCTCAGGTATGTGCAAGACTTTTTTGAAGAAGAAAACAGTAAAATTCTTTGAAATACTGGAAGAATGACTTGAGCAATTGGAGATGGATGTTCTAATATGACTTCCATATGACCTTAAATAATATGTAAATAATATAAATAATGTGAATGAAAATTATAAGGTTATCTCATATATATATGTATATATGTATTAAGGTATTTATGTTTATATATGTATATATCTGTGTATGTATATTACATATTTACTTACATATCACATGTATATACATATTACACCTATTGCATTCTCAATTAGATTTTTAGAGTTTATTTAGAAGAATTAACATTCAGAAATCATTTAGAGAATATTCTAACAAAGGGCCTCCTCTCTGGATATTAAAGAGAATTATAAAGCCATGATAAATGGAATGATTTAGTGAACACACAGAAAAGTAATAATCAGAAAGCATGTCCAAAATAATAAAGGAACAACTGGTCATTTTAAAGTGTTCTCGATAAAACAGAAGCCAAAGCATAATCAATACATTTTGCTATTGAGTTTTTAGGAAATATTGTGGGTAGAGGAACATGTTGAATGAGACTGCATGGATAGATTCAGAAGCAAAATTCAAACTATAGGAGACTATATGGGATAATCAATCTGGTTTTACAATAAATTGTAAAAAAAATAAAGAATTGAAGGGGGAAACTGTTTTAGAAAACAATTAAAAACATTTGAACCAATTGCAAAGTTCAAACCTTATTTGCATTTTATTTCAGTGAAACTGAAAACATTTTTAGTTTGCCATTTATGAGAAAAATGGAAATTTGAACATACTTGATATTTAATGATTTTTTAGAAATTATTAATATCCTTGTGGGTCTTTTTCTAGTAATGTGATGGCCTACAATTGTCCATTACATATCTACTGACTTGGCTTGACCAAACTGTAATCAGCCTTCTCTCCTCCTCACAGTGTGCTAAACTTTGACCTGCCCCTCAACTTCGGGGAATCACTAATATACTAAGGTCAGAACATATTCCATAACAGCTTATTCTGAGAATCAGCTGGCAGGGGAAACATTTTCTAATAAAATACCCCTACTTTACCTCCTGCTCACCCCTCTGCTTCTGTCCCACTAGGTTTCTGCTGGCCTTGCTCATCCTTTCCTCTTAAAAAGTACTTTTTCTACTTGATTTTGAAATACTTGAAGATTCTGAAATCAAAGTGTTCTTCTATTCAATCGTCTTTGTGAATAAACTCTTTCCTTACCTAGGTCTTAATTTGGTTTTCAGTTTTCTGGTGCTATGACGCAGATAAAGTGTTGAGAGCCTTTTGATCTTTATCGTCCTGACTAACAGTGCTGCCCAAACCAGAGGGGTTCCAGCCCAGGATTTGTGTCTCAAATGAAAAAGTGTAAATGTTACCCTTGAGTAGAACTCCACCCTAACTGAGGCCTTAAACGGAGGTGTTCTGTCTTTGTTGCCCAGGAGTGGATAGCATCATGAGACAGATAGTTCTTGACAGATAGTTCTTGTTCCCCAAGAACATGGCACCAAGCAGGTGACATCAGGAGTTAGTCAGCTTCTACCCAAGACACTGGAACAAGGTCCCCAGCTTCCAGGAATTCCTTATCTTTCTACCCTCACCGTTTTAACTGTCTTTCTTTGCTGATCTTTCATCTCTGTCCACTCCACCATCACTTTTGCTATGCGTATAACTGATCCTATTACAACTGTAGCTCTCCATAATAAGCCTCACGTTGTATTACCTAGTTTTAAATTAATTTTTCATAGGAGTAGAGTTGATTTACAATGTTGTGTTAGTTTCTACTGCACAGCAAAGTGAATCAGTTATATATACATATGTCTCCCCTCTTTTTTAGATTCTTTTCCCACATAGGTCATTACAGAGCACTGAGTAGAGTTCCCTGTGCTATACAGTATGTCCTTAGTCTCTGTTTTCTATATAGTAGTGTGTATATGTCAATCCCAATCTCCCAATTTATCCCTCTCCCTCCCTTCCCCCCTTGGTGTATTACCCCTCTTTATCTTCTTCCTTACATGAGCTGTTTCCCCCGTAAGAATTACTCTGTCCCTTCAAGGAGCCCCAGATGTATAGTATTCCTTCCCATGATTCAGAGCTAAACCTCACAGTCCTAGTTCTGATTGATTTTATCTACCCACTTTCCTTTGGAAACCTGCAGTTTTCCCCAAATTGCTGTACTGTCTCAGGTTTAAGGGCATCCTTTGTGTTCACACTTAGTGGGGGCTCTGTGCATGTTTAGCAGTAAACATTAGGGCAGACGGGAAGGGCGCCCACTTCCTCTTTTCAGCCTCTCCTTCAGAGACTAATTTCTTCACCCAAGTGCTGCATCCACCTTCAGGACATTGTAGCACACACGTAGCCACGACCTGGTTCCCCGTGGCCTCCCACAGCTGCCTGAGGGGGAAAGAGAAACCAGCTGAGGGCAAACACCTACAGAGCAAAGGGAGCCCTGGAGCACCTCTCTAAGCAGGCGACCCGGGGACACGCGAACCAACCTGACAGCTGAGGGAAGAGGAAAGCGTGTCCCAAGTCGGCTGGGCCCCCAGCACCTTGTCTTCCTGTATGGTGCCACAGACAGGGGCACGGGGAATGGAATCGAGCCTGCGTGCTCCCCACGGTCACCCTGTCGAAGGCAACCGGGAGGAAACAGAACACAGGTGCACGTGACTCAGCTCCCACTGCGCCCACTTTCAACCACACCGTCCCATAGGCAGGCAATCGTTCCAAGAACAACCCGTGGAGCTAAATGTGCACGTGGGCTAGATCCACAGAGGGGAGGCGGGGACAGAAAAAAACTGGGACAGTAAACAAGGGGCGCTGACCAAAATCCTTTCTCGTGGAAACACGTACGTGTAGAGTTCTGCTCAGGTACCTGCCCGTGTGTGGTGTGTGTGGGGGGGGCCTGGGGGGGCACGTATTGCACGTGCGTGCTCAGGAATAGGCACGACTACTGTCATGCATGCGTGGACGTTGGGATGGACGCGGGGACGTGGAAAAGCTTAAAGAGCTCATAGAACGTACGTAAACTGTGGGCCAGTTGAAGCCCCCAGGCCAGGGAATCCAGCCCAGAGATACCACCCGTGGAGCAAAGTGTAAGTGGCATCACACGCCAGCACCCTCGACCAGGGGCTGAGACTAGAGGGAGGAAGAAAGCACCTGTGGAAGGACAGGGAAGATGCAAAGTAAATGAGAATCATAAAGGGCCCGATGCCCAGGCCCAAAGAGGAAAGACCCACCCTCCACCCCTCCAGCCCCACTCCCATCTCAGCTACAGCCACCTTTATCTCCTTCTCCAGTGCACGAGCAACCTTTCCCCCACCCCTGTGTAGGCCCTTGAGAAACACCTGGCCTTTGTTTCATAAGGTTTGGCACACCGACCCACACCGAGGCATAACCGACTGCCTCACACTGATTTTGCTGCTTTAAGACATCACTCTAATGTTCTGACAAGCCTTGTGGCTCAGGAGTATGGCCGTGATGGCTTAGCTGGATTCTACCCCTGCTCCCCTGTCCCACAAGACTGGGGCGAAGGGCTGGGCTGGGATGTGATCTCATTTGGAAGGTGGACGAGAGCAGAACCACTTTCACAGGGCATCCTTAGGGTCGGCAAAATTCACATCCTCGGGTTGGCAGTGGAAGGCATGCATGCGTGCGTGGTGGCCCTTGACTGGGTGCAGTCCTCAGCACCTCAGTGTGTGCGCACGTGTCCAAATAAAGTTTCTGGCGTTCTCCAGTGCCACCAAAGCGTGTCGTCCCTCTCTCGGTCTCTCAAAAGACAGGATGGCCGAGTCAACTTCGTCTCGTGCCATGTGTCAATGTCCGTTCCCGGAGGGACGCTTGTCACCTTATATTGGCTAGCAGAAAGGCAATTACTGCCTGCCACTCAAGCGTTTGAAAGGCACTATGCAAACGTGTGGTCACACAAAGTCCGAGAACCCGTGGGTGCCAATGACAGACGAGGAGAGCTCTTTTGGTGCCAGGCAAGGTAGAATTTCTCGGAGAGTTTAAGTATCCAGAGGGGATCCCAGGAGAGTGGGCCACAGAGGGAGGGAGCAGATACATACAGAAACAAGAACGCGCACGCACACACCACACACACACACACACACACACACACACACACAAAGACAGAGGGGAGACAGACAGACACTCAGAGGGAGCTCTTCACTGCATGGCTTTTCTGCTCTTGAGCAAAGGATTTCAAGTCTAGCAAAGAGCTGGGTTTGCCGGACACTCCCCTCTCATGCCACAGAGCTTCGGGCTCTCTGTCCCCTGGAAGAAAAGTATCCAGCAACTTCGGCCACCATGCATTTCCTTGTACATTTTCTGAGAGTTCCCAGTGGTTAAAGGTCCCGAGGGAAACCAGATTCCGATTTTCTGAGTTTGGAGCAGGAACTCCTGGCTCCAACTGGCATAGGCCACATAGGTATCACAGGGCACCCGGGCACCCCAGACGCAAGGCCGGAGGCCTCCCTGGAGGCCAGCTCCTTGTGGAACCTGGGCTGCTAAGCCGGGCAGAGGGAAGTGGTGTTTGGGGGGACCCGGCAATCCCAGAGGCCGGCCTGTTTCCACAGGGCGAGGGGCGAGGCAGCCGAGGGTGACGCCCACTGTCCTCGCCCTGATTGGTCGTGATGGGGCCGAGCGGCCTGGGCGTGGCTTGGAACTCCTTCCTGCCACCTGGACACGCATGCCTGGTGGCCAATGCTCCTGCGCATGCGTTTCAGCTCTCTTCACCGCAGAGGCTCCAGGGAACGGTTCGGTCCGCAGCGAAGCGTGATTCTAGTCGCTAGGCCTGCGTGCTGTGCGGCCCACGTACTGAGCTTCCAGCTGCCGCACCTTCGCCGCTGCCCCAGCTCAGAGCCAGGTCCGCATGGGCAGTGAGGCGGGACCCGGGGTCATTCGAGGTGTGGGAGGGGGTCCTCAGGAAGCAGGGGCCCGCGGGTCCCCAGGTGTGGTGCTGGCACTAGTTGATGGTGGGGGCGAGGAGGCCGCCATCTTTAGCGGGGAGGTGGTGCAGCAATGCCCGGCCCTGTTGGAGGGAGAGGTGGCGCGGATCGGGGAGGTGTTTTGGCTGCCTGTGGAGGACATGATGGATGAGGTTGAGGTGGTGGCGGAGGAGCAGCAGCAGGAAGAGCAGGAAGAGCGGAAGCAGGTGGTGGCGGAAGAGCCGGAGGAGGAGCCCCAGGAGCAGGGGCAGGACGAGCCAGGGCCTCGACCCACGATCACCGGGTCCCCGCTGGAGGTGCTGCAGGCGCTGCAGGCCCTGCAGTTAGAGCTAAGCACTCTGAATACCCAAGCCAGCAGGACCTACACTCGGCTCAAGCGCAGGATTTGTCAGCGGCGGGAGTCTCACTTGGATGGCAGAAGCGCCATCATTCAGGGCATCCCTGGCTTCTGGACCAGAGCCGTATCCTTACAGAGGCCCCTTGGGGTTGGCTGTGGTGAAGGAGGAGCAGGAGTAGGAGCGGCGGGGGTGAGGGTGGGGTGGGGGAGGGGGAGCGGTGGGTGCAGGTGCAGGCCAAGAGCACTGAGGAATGTGGGTACAGGAGGGCATGAGTGGCTCCAAAGAGGCAGCAGGAACAGAGGGAGGCCACAGCTGTAGGTGTCTGAGTGACAACTTTGGGTGAATGGTCTTGGCCTGCAGCGTGCACAGCAGTACTTCCCCAGGGTGGAGGGAAGAGCCCGTGGCAAGGTCACAATTGGGAATAGCCCCGAGCACCCCTCACACAGAGCAGTTACTGGAAGTGTGCATTATCCCGGGGAACTGGCAGGAGACAAGCGGAAGTCCCAATACCCGTCCTGGTCAGTCAGAGCCCGTGTAGTTGTTCCAGCTGCCTCAGTGCGAAAGCACAAGGTCCTGCCTGCACACGGGGTGAAGTTGTAAGGGGCAGCTGTCCTTGGCCGGACACCAGGACCCCGGACACGCTCTTGGGCCGGCAAGAATCCTTACCTCCACAGGCCTTTTACCAGCACACTCGAGTCTGTGGAAGACACACAGGCGCAGGCACGCCCCTGACCTCCCCGTGGACCCTGTGAGTCCTGCAGAGCTCCAGACACACCCACGCAGGCCCTTCTGAAGACAGGAAACAGGGCAAAGGCCCAAGGCTTCGTCTTTGAACACACACACACGCGCACGTACTCACACACACACACACAGGCACTCACACAAACACCCACAAGCCCATGCACACACGGCGTAAGAGAAGGCATGAGGCAGCGACAGCACATCTAGACTGCTTAAGGAGTGACATGCCGGCACCCAGCACACACAGGTCAGGTAGAGATCAGGTTCGTTCAGGAAACAGGCCCTCCCCGGGTGGGTGCACTGGACCCCAAGGCAGCCACAGGCAAGAGCACGTCTGATGGCAGGGCAGGGGCCGAGGATGTCTTTGAGGGCCGGATGGGCGTTAGCGCTCACGGATCTGGCAGATCTGCTGCTGCAGTCTCTTCCTCTGGCGGGTCTGGGGACTGGCTCTGCGGCTTGTAGCTCTTCCTTCCCTGAGGTGTGGCATGTGAAGCCTCCTTGACCTAAAGCAGATTATGAACCACCCCCAGATTTCGGCCGTGATCAGTGACCAAGATGAAGACCTGCTTAGCTACATGATCAATTTGGAGGTCCGTCTGGAGAGACTGGGGCGTCGTGGGTGGAGGCAGGTGGCCGGTAGGGAGGGGGCGGGGTTGTCCTTAAAGGTTGGGTGTAAGCAGCAGGAGAGGGAAGGGGAAATGGTTCGTGGCTGCCAAGCAGGCAAGCTCAGGACCCCTAGAAGAGCTCCTGCCCTTCTCCTCCTCTTGGGCGTGGCAGGTGAAGGAACTGGGCCATCCGAGGCACCACTGCAAGTTGAAGTTTTTCTTTCGACCCAACCCCTACTTCTGGAATGACGTGATCCTTAAGGAGTATCACCTTAGCATCGCTGGTAGGAGGGGCTCCCGCGGGGCTGCGGGGTGAGGGCAGGCTGGGGAAGGGCGTGGATGCTGGGCCACCGTGACTGTGATCCTTTCCTGTCTCCCCTGTCTTCCTCCAGGGTACAGGGCGTCTCGTTCCACTAGCATCTATTGGTTCTGGGATTATGAACGGGGAGCTCCCAGCCACAGGCAGGACCCCACCGGCCTTCACTTCCTCAACTGGTTGTCTGACCACAACTGCCCAGGGTCTAACAAGATTGCTGAGGTGGGGTGCCTCTGGTCCCCCTCAGCGGTGGTGACGCTGGAGTCCCCCGGCTGCTTGGGGGGAGGGACGTGGGCCTGGCCTGCCCTGTCCCGACCTGGCCCCTTTCCCCTACCAGATCATCGGCGAGGACCTGTGGCCCAATCCTCTGCGCTACTACCCGAGGGAGGAAGGCCCCACGGGGACAGGTAACTGAGACGAGGACAGGTGGTTAAGGAGCCCAGGGGCTGGGCGCTGAAATGAGTGTGGTCCGGGTACACTGGGGCTCTCCCTTTTCCCAAATGGGAAAGCTCAGGCTGAGAGCACACTGTGGGCGGAGCTGGGTTTCAGGTCATCCCGGCCTTGGCGGCGGGTGAGAGGGTGAGAATGGAGCCGGGAGGACTGTAGGGCACACGGGGTAGCAGGACTCTAACCAGCTAAACTTTCAGGGTGAGTGCCCCAGGTGTCTATGAAAGAGGCAAGCACCTCCTTAAGCAGGCACCTGTGTGTGAATCAGCAGTCCCTGGCTTCAGCCTGCCCTCAGCTGGGGATCACCTGGGCCCCTCCCTCTGGCCCCTCCCTCCTGGCAAAGGCCTACAGATGCCGAGGAGCTTCATTCCGAGTCTCCTCCCGCCTCTTTGCTGACTTTCCGAGTCTTCTTTGAATTTTCACGTCCATCCCTGAGCCTCCCAGCACCACCACACAGACAGTCCCGGAAACGGCACAAGGCTAGCTGGGGGCAATATTGAGGACCTGGGGCAGGAAATGGCAAGGGACCACAAAAGGGCCGGGCCTACCGCCCACCAACGCCATGTCTCATATTGCTGGACACAGCCAGTGTCCCCTGCTGAGACGCCTTGTGCCCCGTTTGTGTTCCCGTCCCTGTGCTCCTGTGTGTGTGTACGTGTCTGTGTGTCGGGCGCACTCCAGACCCAGAGATGAAGGCGCCGGGGGAGCCTCAGAGGTTGGCCAAAGAGCACCAGAGTCAGGAGGCGTCTACAGATGTGGGAGACGGGTGGAGGTGTCTACCTACGCGGTTCGGGTGCCCACGGGAGAAACGAGGAAAGGATGGCCAATGAAGGTTCCAGAGAGCGGGGCCCCACGTGCCGGGAATGACGCCCAGAGAGACATAAACACGCTCACAAGTGCTCCTGTCTTGGTGTGTGTGTATAGGTACGGGGGTTCGTGGAGTATTCACGAGTGAATCAAGTGGTGTGGGGCTTCTTAGCCCGTGCCTGCGGACCTCCCTGTCTGTGGGCGAGATGGCGGGCCTGGGGAAGTGGAGGACGTGGGGAGGGCAGGACGATGTGGGATTCCGGAGAGGCCCAGGGCCTTCCTCACAGGGCAGGGACTGGAAGGAGGAGGAGGCAAAGAAAGAGAGCCTGCTGAACTGGAGACTTGCTCCGCAGGCAGGGCAAGGAGACAGGGAAGGGCCCTGGCCTGCAGGGGCCTAATGGCCTGGTGCCGCCTAGGGCCCGTGCCTGAGCCAGCAGCCTCTGTCCAGGACGTCTGGCGCACACTGGCACGACGCGAGGCAGGTGACTCCTTAAGCTCAGGCTGACCGTTGAGCACACAGGGTGGGAGCGTGGGATCCTTGCGGGCACTAGCAGCCCGCCCCGCGGGGCAGCGTTCCAAGGACGCGTGAGGCAGACGCCGGTGTGACATGTCGCTGTGTGCCCCGGTGGCGGCGTGGGTGAGTGTGTGCGTGCGGGCGAGTGAGCGAGCAGACAAGGAAGGCGGCCGGGCTGTTTGCATGCAGGGACCCTGGGACGGTGACAGAGAGCAATGCCTGCGGGCGCAGCAGACGGCTTGCTGGCTTCCCGGCTCTGCTGACTGGGGAAGAGAGGAACTGCCAGAGAGAAGCCCCGTTCCCTCGTGAGCGAAAGGCCGCCCGTGAATCCCTTCCTTTTCCTGGGCTCTCATCCCTGCATGCAACAGGCAGAGGGGCAAAGGTGAGGGCTGAGGGCTGAGGGGAAGCGGCTGAAGGGCACCCACCTGCCTTCCCAAACCACAGGTGTGCCACCTGCCTTGCTTCCCGCCCTGGCGATCCGAGGGGCAGCACGTAACTGTTACTCAGTCTGCTACGCAGAGGCTAAAATCCTCTATCCGAGCCTGCCCTAGGGAGCGGAGGGGGCGGGACGCTTAGCGGAACTAATGCCCAAGAGGAGCACGCTTCTCCTCAAGAAACTGTCCGGTGAGCAGTTCTCGTCCTCTGGGAGCCTCCATCCGCACATCCCTTCGGCAGGCCTGGACCCCGCTACGTGGCAGGCTCCTCTCAGCTTACTGTGCGCCAGGCCTCGTGAAAGAGAAAGCCCTGGAGCAGACAGACCTCGGGCCGGGAGGCCCAGGGATCCGTTTTGGGGTGGGGCATGGGGGGTGGCCCGGGGCAGGTGAGGGGAAGGGATGGCGGGCACCGGGAGTGCTCCTTCCTGAGCGGACAGCTGCTTTCCAGGCACACCTCTGGCCCAATGCACGAGGTCCGGGACCGACTCTGCGGCAGCTGGGCTTGGGAGAGTGGAGCGCGGTCCCCCGCGCTCCCTCCCCGTTGCCTGCACTTTGGTTCCAAGGGGAGCACCTCTGTCCCTGTGGTACCGGCCACGCTGACCTTCCTTTGCTTGTTTGGACTCCTGAGACCACGTGGGTGCCCACTGCCCCCGCAGCTGTTTCAAGACCAAGGAGGGTTGCAGCACCAGGGCAGCTTCAGGAATCCTCGTCCTCGCCTCCCAGCTGCACTGGCTGCGCCCTGCCGTGCATCAGCCTTGGGGATCTGAAGCCCTGAGGGCCGTGGTGTACACTTCTAGGGTGGCACACAGCCGTGGCCTAGAGAGGAAGGCCTGCCCCGCTCCGGCTGCTGTCCCCGCAGGCAGAGAGACAGACACACAGACAGACAGGGACTCTGTCCCTCCTCAGCTCCGTGATCCTTAAGCTGGAAGGGAGCCTCCCTCGTGGCTCCCACACTCCGGTGCCTAGGGTTCCCTACCGTGGAGGCAAAGGGAAACTACGTGCAGTGGCCCTGCGGCTACACGTGGGACACAGGGCAGCGGGGGACCTCCGACCCTCAGCCGGGCCCAAGTCCCTGGAGCCCTCTTGCCCTGGTCAGCGCTGCTGGGAGGGGCCTGGCAAGGATGAAAGGCTAGAGGGAAGGTTGGACAGCGTCCTCCCACAGCTTGACCTGGGCCACCCACGCGTAAGGCGCCATGGCTGGGTTCAGGTGCGGCCCGCCTGCCCAGGCACGATGTGGCAGAAATGGTCAGGCCACCCCCCGGTGGGGAAGGAAGGCTTACACTGCCCGCTGTGGCCCCGGGTGCCCACCGCCGGGGCCTCGTGGTCCAACCCAGTGGATGCGCCTCACTGAGATTCACCCTGGGGAACAAAGCTTCGACTTTGAGGGTGGAAACCTGTCAGCCCCGCTGGGGCACGGCACGCGGGGCTTCCCCTGTAGCTGTTGTTCAAGGTGGAGGGCCCACATCCTCCATGCTGTCCCTCACCGCGTCGTCCCTTGGCATATCGGGTTATCGGGGCCCTGAGACGTATGACTTCTTGTCCAGCGGGGATCTCCCTCATCCACTCAGGAGGGAGCACGCAGGCTCCATCTCTGTGAAGACGGTTTCTGTGTTGAAGTCGGCCAGGGTCTTGGTGTCCTTGTCCCTTGCGAGGCAGCGTCTAAGCTCGGCCCTGCCCGTGTTGGGGGCCCTGCCATTTCCGCGCATGAGCTCGTGTCTCTTTCTCTGACTGCGGCCAGGAGCCCCTCTGTCAGATATCCCGCCTCGCTGCCTGTCTAAAGCGATCACATCCTCCGGTCCCTATGCCCTTCTCTCCTGGCACGTCTCTGCCCGGTGCCGCTGGGGGCACATTCTCTCTGTGTATCACACAGAACCTGAAGGAGGTCTGCCCCAGGTGACACTGGCAGGGCCCCTGGTTCCTAGGTCAGGCTCTTCGGTGTCACCTGGCCAACCCGTTACCAGGGGGTCAGCGGACCTACAGCCGAGCGGTAGGCTCGGCCAACACAGAGCTACCGAGAGGAATGGAAAGGTAGCCTTGTCCTTGACCAAGTCAGTGAGACCCCGAGTGGGCAGAGGGCCTCCCGGCGAATGAAGAGGGTGCTGCTTTCTGCACCAGGGACGGGTTGACGCTGGCCCCCGGGGCAGGCAAGATTCCCAGGGTGGCCATCAGGGTGGGGGCCCTGTGCGTGTTTAGCAGTAAACAGCAGGGCAGACGGGAAGGGAGCCCACCTCCTCTTTTCAGCCTCACCTTCAGAGACTAATTTCTTCACCCAAGTGCTGCATCCACCTTCAGGACATTGTAGCACACACGTAGCCACGACCTGGTTCCCCGTGGCCTCCCACAGCTGCCTGAGGGGGAAAGAGAAACCAGCTGAGGGCAAACACCTACAGAGCAAAGGGAGCCCTGGAGCACCTCTCTAAGCAGGCGACCCGGGGACACGCGAACCAACCTGACAGCTGAGGGAAGAGGAAAGCGTGTCCCAAGTCGGCTGGGCCCCCAGCACCTTGTCTTCCTGTATGGTGCCACAGACAGGGGCACGGGGAATGGAATCGAGCCTGCGTGCGCCCCACGGTCACCCTGTCGAAGGCAACCGGGAGGAAACAGAACACAGGTGCACGTGACTCAGCCTCCCACTGCACTCACTTTGAACCACACTGTCCCACAGGCAGGGCAATCGTTCCAAGAACAACCCGTGGAGCTCAATGTGCACATGGGCTAGATCCACAGAGGGGAGGCGGGGGACAGAAAACAACTGGAACAGTAAACAAGGGGGCGCTGACCAAAATCCTTTCTCGTGGAAACAGGTACGTGTAGAGTTCTGCATAGGTACCTGCCCGTGTGTAGTGTGTGTGTGGGGGGAGTGGGGGGGCACGTGATGCACGTGCGTGCTCAGGAACAGGCACGACTACTGTCATGCATGCGTGGACGTTGGGATGGACGCGGGGATGTGGAAAAGCTTAAAGAGCTTATAGAACGTACGTAAACTGTGGGCCAGTTGAAGCCCCCAAGCCAGGGACTCCAGCCCAGAGGTACCACCCGTGGAGCTAAGTGTAAGTGGCATCACACGCCAGCACCCTCGACCAGGGGCTGAGACTAGAGGGAGGAAGAAAGCACCTGTGGAAGGACAGGGAGGATGTAAAGTACATGAGAATCATAAAGGGCCCGATGCCCAGGCCCAAAGAGGAAAGACCCACCCTCCACCCCTCCAGCCCCACTCCCATCTCAGCTACAGCCACCATTATCTCCTTCTCCAGTGCATGAGCAACCTTTCCCCCACCCCTGTGTAGGCCCTTGAGAAACACCTGGCCTTTGTTTCATAAGGTTTGGCACACCGACCCACACCGAGGCATAACCGACTGCCTCACACTGATTTTGCTGCTTTAAGACATCACTCTAATGTTCTGACAAGCCTTGTGGCTCAGGAGTATGGCCGTGATGGCTTAGCTGGATTCTACCCCTGCTCCCCTGTCCCACAAGACTGGGGCGAAGGGCTGGGCTGGGATGTGATCTCATTTGGAAGGTGGACGAGAGCAGAACCACTTTCACAGGGCATCCTTAGGGTCGGCAAAATTCACATCCTCGGGTTGGCAGTGGTGAAGGCATGCATGCGTGCGTGGTGGCCCTTGACTGGGTGCAGTCCTCAGCACCTCAGTGTGTGCGCACGTGTCCAAATAAAGTTTCTGGCGTTCCCCAGTGCCACCAAAGAGTGTCTCCCTCTCTCGGTCTCTCAAAAGACAGGATGGCCAAGTCAACTTCGTCTTGTGCCATGTGTCAATGTCCGTTCCCGGAGGGACGCTTGTCACCTTGTGTTGGCTAGCAGAAAGGCAATTTCTGCCTGCCACTCAAGCGTTTGAAAGGCACTATGCAAACGTGTGGTCACACAAAGTCCGAGAACCCGTGGGTGCCAATCACAGACGAGGAGAGGTCTTTTGGTGCCAGGCAAGGTAGAATTTCTCGGAGAGTTTAAGTATCCAGAGGGGATCCCAGGAGAGTGGGCCACAGAGGGAGGGAGCAGATACGTACAGAAACAAGAACGCACGCACACACCACACACACACACACACACACACACACACACACACACAAAGACAGAAGGGAGACAGACAGACACTCAGACGGAGCTCTTCACTGCATGGCTTTTCTGCTCTTGAGCAAAGGAATTCCAAGTCGAGCAAAGAGCTGGGTTTGCTGGACACTCCCTTCTCATGCCACAGAGCTTCGGGCTCTCTGTCCCCTGGAAGAAAAGTATCCAGCAACTTCGGCCACCATGCATTTCCTTGTACATTTTCTGAGAGCTCCCAGTGGTTAAAGGTCCCGAGGCAAACCGGATTCTGATTTTCTGATTTTGGAGCAGGAACTCCTGGCTCCAATGGCACAGGCACGCCAAAATAAAGTTAAAAACAGTAGTACTTAAAACGTTTCCCAATGTTTTACAGTCCAGGGGTACTAACTTTCACTAAGATATATACTCAGAAAAGTTAACTGGTTCCATTTACATTTAGTGGAAAATTGGTTTTATTATCATTATTCCCACGTTGGTCATCTGCCACTTGAATATGGATCAGAAAATAGATACTTAACCTCAAGATTTCTTAAACTCATTACATTCACATGTGTAAATTTTCCTTTCATTTATACTATTGCTTTTTTTTTTTAAAGGAGATGTTGGGGGTAGGAGTTTATTAATTAATTAATTTATTTTTGCTGTGCTGGGTCTTCGTTTCTGTGCGAGGGCTTTCTCTAGCTGTGACAAGCAGGGGCTACTCTTCATCGCGGTGTGCGGGGCTCTCACTATCGCGGCCTCTTTTGGTTGCGGAGCACAGGCTCCAGACGCGCAGGCTCCGTAGTTGTGGCTCACGGGCCCAGCTGCCCCGCGGCACGTGGGATCCTCCCAGACCAGGGCTCGAACCCGTGTTCCCTGCTTTAGCAGGCAGAATCTCAACCACTGCGCCACCAGGGAAGCCCTATACTATTGCTTTAAAAGGATAAAGGCACATAGAATGTCAGTAATAATGCAAACATTGTTTTTCAGCCTTTTTGGAGACTTCTCAAACCTTTTGTATGTTTAAGCTTTCAAAAAGGAACATGTAATTTGCTTAGCCTAACTGGAAAACAGTCACAGCTTGTGATGGAGAAATAACACATTGCTTAATTTTGAATACATTCATGTTCAAAGACACAAAGGAAAAGTTTAGGCAAACAGCACAATTCATCCTCCAAACAAAAGTTTTATGCTTGTTTAACTCAGCAGTATAATTAACAAGAAATATTTCATGAAATTGTTTTACTCTGAAAATTCTGAGCATTACATTTTAAACACAACTTCTACTTTTCAACTAACATTAACAACTATGAAAGTACTTTGAATAATTCCATGTTGTCATTTTCTCTGAAAAGTCATAAAGGGAAAGTTAATATATGCCTGTTCCCCCCAAACCAACATTTTTCTTTTAGTAGTATTCAAGCATCAATTAAAGAAACCAACTTAAACTTTTCCTTTGTAAAGAACATTTGGTACATAACTGAGTGTTATTTTTAATATCTGCTTTGGCCCTCTCATTCATATTGGCTTCCCGCATAACCTCCCCTGGAAGCCCCACAACCTGAGCTACTGTATGAGTCACGAGGAGCAAGGTAGCCCCCATTCACAGAGGGTGGAAACCCTGGTTGTTCTTGTCTTCCACGCTCACGACCACTTGAATAAGTATTACTTTGGCTGCTTGAGTAACCTTCCGGACCTCCTCCATATCCATCTGTTGTATTGCTATCATAGCGACTGCTTCCACCGTAAGTCACAGGGGCCCTTTGTGCTGCTGGTGCACCACGGGAGTCACCTGTGAAGTTAATGATTCATAAACTAAATTTAAACATTACAAATTTTTCTGGTATCATATAACATGACTTAAAGTGCTAAATATTTGAAAAGATAAGCTTTATCTGTCTCTGCTATGAAAATATAAACTATGTAGCAACAGTGAAGGGCTTTCACATTTATTTAAAAGAGCGAGCAATATTTTTCAGCCTAAGTAGTTTATTTTAAAGTAAATGTTATTTTCTGAAAATGGACTGAAATTCTCACCTTCATAATGTTCCTATGCTTCATACTTTTAATAGCACTCTACTGATTATTTGAAAATGTTAAAATAGGGGCTTCCCTGGTGGTGCAGTGGTTGAGAGTCCGCCTGCCGATGCAGGGGACGCGGGTTCGTGCCCCGGCCTGGGAGGATCCCACATGCCGCGGAGCGGCTGGGACCGTGGGCCACGGCCACTGGGCCTGCACGTCCGGAGCCTGTGCTCCGCAGCGGGAGAGGCCACAACGGTGAGAGAGAGGCCCGTGTACCGCAAAAAAAAAAAGAAAAATGTTAAAATAGTTTTTCTGTAATGAGAAATAAAGATGAGACTGTCAATTTACCCTTCATTGCATTTTAAGTGAGCTATTAAGAAAATAATTCAAAGGTCTTTAATTTATCAAAAAGGCCATGCTAAACATAGTTTTACCTTTGAGGAACTGAAGTAAAATTAGAGTAAACAACGATCTGGTTAAGTCTAATTCTATGATTTACAGGTTGTAACTGGACTCTTACCGTAACTCCCACATGAATCCCTGTAAGACCTTCCACTTCGATATTCAGAATAATCTCTATCACGACTTCCACCACAGCCATCACGATCACTAAATTTAAAAGAATGTCATAGATTTAAATTACGTGTCACGATCACATAATTTAAAAGAATGTTTTTATTTGATAAAAACACAAAACTTTATATTACCTATGTTCCCCAGAGGGATGATCATTCCAAGAACTTGAATGTCCATAATAACGGTATGCATTGACTCTACGTGGTGGAGTATAATCCTTGCTGTCTCGGGAGCTTGGATAAGCTCTGCTTGAATAAGTTAAATAAAGCAGATAAAATTTTAAATGCAACTTATAATATCCAGAATATATAAAGAATTCAGACAACAGAAAGACAAAAAATTTTAAACGGGCAAAGGACTTGAATATACTTTTGTTCAAGGAAGATACACAATAACCAACAAGGACATGAAAAGCTGCTCAACGTATTTATTATGGAAATGCAATTCAAAACCAAAATGAAATATCTACTTTGCACCTATCAGACTGGCTATAATTTAAAAAAAACAAACAGAATATATCAAGTGCTGGTGCAGATGCAGAGAAACAAATCATGTATGTGCGTGGCAGAAATGTAAAATAGTACAGGCTCTGTGGAAAAGATTAGCAGTTCCTTAAAAAATTAAAGAATTACTATATGTCCCAGGAATTCCACTCCTAAGTATATATACACTCAAAAAGAATTGAATACAGGTACCCAAATGCTTGTACAGGAGTATTCATGACAGCACTATGATGGGAATAACCCACACAGATGGATAAACAAACCATGTTAACCACACATAAAATGGAATATTTAGTCAGCCAAAAAAAAAAAAAGATCAGAAGTAGTGATTCATGCTACAGCATGAATGATCCTTGAAAACATTTATGCTAAGGGAAAGCTGGGTAATAAAGGTCACATAGTGTTTGATTCCATTAGTATGATATATTCAGGATTAGATAAATTCATAGATAAGGACACAGATGGGCACCTACCAGGGACAAGGCGGGAGAAAATGGGAGTGACTGCTTATTAATTTTATTTTGGGGTAATGAAATGTTTTGGAACTGAACAGAGCTGGTGGTTGCATAACACTGTTAAGTGTACTAAATGTTACTGAATTGTTCACTTTTAAATGTTCAATTTTGTGTTAGGTAAATTTCAGCAAGAACAACAAAATTAACCATGGCTTAATTCATATACTGTGTTTTTTCTTACCTATCTTTAGTAGCATAACCACCATCTCTTCGTGACATATAGCCAACTCTCCGAAAAGAGACTGGCTCTCTGTGAGGAGAAGCTCCATAATGTCTTCCACGTGATACTGAGCCTTTAATTTAAAAATGCTTGTGTTTAAGTATCTCAAAATTGACAGTAATGTTTCCAGGAAAAATTCAAAAGTCTGATATCCTTCCTCTCTCCAAAATCATTTTAAAAAACTACTCCTTCTAAAATTCCATTTATGCACATTTTTGTTTCCCTTTAAATGATACCACTGAACATTTTATTTTCGGTACACCTCCCGTTCCCTATACATTTCACATACCCTTTAAATTACCAGCAGTAGGGAAAACTTCTCAAAATTTGAGCAAATAATTAATTTTTGGTAACTACTGTCACATATTCAATCACCAAGTGGTTGGCTCTCTCCTTTATGTGTACAACCTTAATTATTGACCTTTTATGATGATAGCAATAGTGACTTCTATTGTTTATTAGCAATAAAGGGCTCATTTGAAAAACACTGTACCACTTCCAAAATATGAAACTATCTCCCATAAATAATGTTCTCTTCATGTGTTAATTCTTATTCCTAATTCCTAGAGGTCACTAGGACGTTGTTTGTTCTCTTCTCTTGTTTGTTCACTAGGCTAACCATCTAATAATGGAAAGGGTAGGCTTCTTAGCTTCTGTTGTATTTTGAAGTCAATACCGTGCTACATTTGGCTTCATTAATATTCTACACATAAAATGGCAATTTGAAAATGACTGTTTCAAGTCCGTACCATATTAAGGATCAGAAAACAGTGCTAAAAAAGTTAAGAGCACAAACTACAGTTCATATGGCAAGTTTCAGTTATTGTTTATAATAATTAAATTAAAAACCAGGTGGCCAATATACATAGCTAAACTACTCTACAGACCAGAACATTCTCTCACAGGACATAGTTTTCATGAAAATTCTGATATTGAAACTATGTGATAAAGAAGCCTACTAACCAAAAAGTGTTAGCAACAACTTAAATTAAGAGGAATTCTATAGCAAACATGGACATACAAGCAATGTTTTCCCCACTGCACTGCTAATCACCTACTACATGTATAATTAGAAACTAAAAGATTATTTCCCAACCACAAATCAATCAATAAATTAGTGATTGGTAAACATGTTCATATACTTCTCACTTTCCATTTTGCTTAAACATTCTGTTTAAAATAGCTCACTTTCATTAATAAGAATCAACTGCCTCTGCATTACATAGCATTTACCTTGTCTTCCCATCCCACTACTGCTTGGTCTTTGAGCAGATCTTTTAGGAGGAGGACCTCCACTTCTCGAAGATGGTCCTCTTTTAACTGGAAAGGGTCCCCTGGAAGAACTCGCATTGAGACTAGGAGTATATCCACCACAACCTGTGTTTAAATGAAATCTTTTTAGTTAACTAGAATCAACATTTTTTCATTGGTCAAGTTTCACTTATTGTTATAAATTTTCACTAAACAATTACCCCAGTCTTCAGCTTTCATATTTGTCTAAACCAGTAAGATTGTTTGCTCATATGACACATAAGTTAGTACAGTTCAAAGACTTACTGTAAAAGTCAGTTTGGAAAATCTAGGAAGAAATTCAAGAACCACTGGTATGAAAGCAGTTTGGGGAAAAGAAAGAGAGTACAGAAAAACCTGGATAAATTAAATGTAAACCTGAACTTTGATCAGTTTAGGAGGAAGATGATAAGTTATTAGTTATATAATTCTGGTGTCAAGGAAGCTTTTTTTTTTTTTTTGCGGTACGTGGGCCTCTCACGGTTGTGGCCTTTCCCGTTGCAGAGCACAGGCTTTGGACGCGCAGGCTCAGCGGCCATGGCCCATGGGCCCAGCCGCTCCATCCTAGGTATAGATCAAAACATTAAAAATAAAAAAGATGAATAAAAAATGCATTACCTAACAGTTAAGTATATACATACAAACAACCCCCTTTGCAGGAGAATATCTGCTTATAACTTTACAGTTGGCCCAGTATCCCTAGTTCTGCATCCATGGATTCAACCAACCTTGGATCACGTAGTGATGTAATATGTATTTATTGAAAAAAAAATCTGCTTGTAAGTTGACCCACAGTTCAAGCCTGTGTTATTCACAGATCAACTCTTAATGTTGATTTTTCAGTGAAAAGGGCTATGTTGCGTTCAATTTTAATAGTATTTAAGAAATGCACATTAAATACTGAAAATTTATGTTTTACCTTTCTAACCAGAAAGATGTTTAGATATATTCCAATTCCCCTGTAGTGCCACAGGCAAGAAAAAATGAGTATTCTTACACATGGCAGAATACGAACTAGTAAACTTTTCTCAAGATCAAGTTAGGGGGAAAAGAACAAAACTATGTTATCTTAAAATGGGCACACCCTTTAACTGAACTTTCAAAAAACATTTCCTAAAATTCACACATCTAATTAACACAAAAAGAAACCAAATGTTTTATTTCTGAAGACTGGTTATGGTTAATAGGTGAAGCAAAGGTTGTTAAATATATGGAAGTTTTTGAAATGCAAAGTGCTTTTCCTCCTTTTCTTACTAAGTAGAAAACTTCTCTGAAAAAATTCAAAAAATATATTTTCAACGACTTTCTCCTCTAATACACACAGAAAGAAAACATACATGTTTCTGAAGCAGAGGTTTTTACTCTTTTCCTGAATCAAAGACACCTTTTAGAATCTAAAGCCCTATTTATTTCCCTAAGGTATTTTCCCCCAAATGCAAACAACAGACCCAGGGAGGAAAGCCTCATATCAAAATGACAACGGAGATTTGCTTAGATTTCTGAACACATACACTTAAGACAAATACTGCAAGGTGAAACCTAAAATATGAAGTGTTTATCCCTGAATTGTGGATATTCTGAGTGACTTTTATTTTCCGTGGTGTAGTTTTCAAGATTCTCTAGTATTTTTATGATGCAATAAGTCTACTCTCAGAATAAAATTAATCAATGTATTTCTAATAGATTATTAATGAATCACTGACTTAAACTCATATAAAGTTATTGGCCCTAAAATGAAAAATTCTAATGTATGATCGATAGTAGTACACTCTGTAGAAAACTTCTTGAAGAAAAGAGGCAATTAGTAATAATGGTAAAAGAGACTGAATTTAGTTTAAAATTTATGCTATTTCCCTGTAAGGTGATTAACTTTTTGCATATTATCTAGTTAAGTCATTTTATAACTACAATAAGTCCTTACAACTTAGAAATACTTCTGACTATCAATGTAATTCATCATCTAATAATTCTTACAGACTACTTTGCTCATAAAGGATGGAATAAAAACTGAGATGTTTCTATACAGTTAAACTTATGATTTTTCGGTCCTATGGCTGCAGCCTTGTATTTTAAAACATTACCCAAGTGTCCTCCACGTGAGGGATGCTCTCTTGCTCTTCCATTTCCTCCTCTTCCATTTCCTCCTCTTCCATTTCCTCTTCTTCCATTTCGTCTTCTTCCATTTCGTCTTCTTCCATTTCCTCCTCTTCCATTTCCTCCTCTTCCATTTCCTCCTCTTCCATGTCTCGGATTTCTCAGATGGCCCCTGTTTCTTGCAGGAGGTTGCGGTCTCTGTTTACCACCGCTGTCAAAAGATGGTTTGTTGGCTCGCTCTACTTTAATTGCTTTTCCATCCAAAGACTAAAAAGATTAAGTATAACATTAGTAACATTACATCAAATTTATTTACTACTGCACTAGTTCAAGATCAGTATTTTTTCCACAAAGCAAACATTTTCTTCTGAAATGATTGTGTCCTTCACTGTGCCAAATAAATGAGATTTAATTAGTAACAGTCTTTCAGTAAGTCATCCAACACAAAGTGTATGTATTGGCAGTTACAGCTCCCTGAAATGTCCTCTGGTATTAAAAGAAGATTAATACCTCTCACTTATCATGAGAGAATATACCCTTTTATTTTCTATAATGGATAACTAAACTCACTTCATTTCTGTACTTCTACCATTCAAAGTTTTCAGTGTCCCAAGGGTATATAAAAGTATACGTGTCATTTAAAAAATAAAATTTTTCATTGGAATAACAGAATTATCCATTATTCAAAATGGTTATTCCTACTCTAATTATTTTTAGCATTTATTAAATATTAAGAGAAAGAAAATTTTCCAACATGATTGCTGTTCTGTATTTACTTCTAATAATTTCCCTGGTTTTTTTTTTAAATAGAGCACTTATCTGGTCCTTAACATCTCTTGCCTTATTCAATTGTTTAAACATGTCCCCAAAGAGTAACTTATTATAATACTACTTCATATTCTTATGTTTCAGAAATGCTTACATTTCTTAATCTTCCATCAGCTTCCTAAATTAACCTTCTATAGATGCCAAAGTAATTTTTGAAAACATAATGCAAATCATCATATAATTGCTCTACATAAAACACTCTAGCTGTTTCATGTTATTTTTGGAAAACAATTTTAAATGCTGAATTCCTACTAAGACTTCTGGTGGATATGGATGGGCCCTGGCCCAATACAAACAGCCTCAACAGCCATGTGTTCCCACCTTAGGGCCTCCTTTTCTGTTTCTGGGTCCAAAATATTTCCCATAGACTTATGAATGGCTGCCTCCCTCCCAACATTCAGGATATAACATTGTGAGATCTATATGTATAGAAATAGTGTCCACCACTCCCCTTAAGCTCTAATGAAATTACTTAATTTCCCTTAATATTTTTCCATATGAAATTGCATTTATTTTTACTTGTATGCTTCTCATCTTTCACCCTAGAACACAAGTGTCCAAGAAAATAGGTATTTTGTCTTACCCACAACCATTAATCAATTGCTAAATCAATGCCTGCCAATAAAATATCTGTTGAATAAAGAAGTGAAGACTAATGTCTACACAGACTACGCGTTCTTGTGCTTGAAAACAAAGAAAATGGGGGTGGCGGATCACCATCAACTGTTCTTCATAACGCAACTTTATCTCTGCACCCAAAATAAAATCATGAGTCAAAGTCAACTTTTAGGTACTACCATACCTTAAAATATGAAAGTAAAGTAAAAGGGTCAACATGTGCCAAGTGCCTGCAGCATACCAGAAACCAAGCTATAGAAAAAGGGAATTAATGTATGTGTTCCACACTATGAGAACTGAGAAGCACTGGAGGTAATTTTAACAATTAACAATTCACAGTATGATGAATATAAAAAGATATTACCTGCAATATAAAATGGGAAAAATATTACCTACAATATAAAAAAAATCTTGGAGCAAATATGCAATTAAAAGTACAGTTTTGGGCTTCCCTGGGGGCGCAGTGGTTGACAGTCCGCCTGCCGATGCAGGGTACACGGGTTCGTGCCCTGGTCCAGGAAGATCCCACATGCCACGGAGCGGCTGGGCCAGTGAGCCACGGCCGCTGAGCCTGTACGTCCGGAGCCGGTGCTCCACAACGGGAGAGGCCACAACAGTGAGAGGCGCGCGTACCCGCTCCCCCACCAAAAAAAAACGCCGAGACTTAAAAATAACAGTATGGGGGTTTTCCTTGGTGGCGCAGTGGTTGAGAGTCCGCCTGCCGATGCAGGGAACACGGGTTCGTGCCCCGGTCCGGGAGGATCCCACATGCCGCGGAGCGGCTGGGCCCGTGAGCCACGGATGCTGAGCCTGCACGTCCGGAGCCTGTGCTATGTAACGGGAGAGGCCACAACAGTGAGAGGCCCGCGTACAGCAAAAAAAAAAACAGAAACAGTATGGGATATTGGGGAGAGCTCTACAGGCTAAAACTTATTTACTTTTATGTTTGAATGCTAAAACGGGTTTAAAATATATTGTTAAAGCTAATGTTAATTTCAATCTCTTTCCAACCAGACAATCCAGTACTTATGTGACAAAAAGGAGAGTGAAGGCTTATATGGCATTATGTTAGTTTAAAAAATTAGAAAAAAGAGAAACAATCTAGAAATAGTATTAAATGGAGAACACAAAATATTATTAAAAGACTCTTACCTTTCCATTCATATCTTTGGCAGCATTCTTTGCATCTGCAGAATTCTCAAAAGTAATAAAAGCAAAGCCTCTAGACTTGTTTGTTACCCGATCCTTCATCAAAATAACTGTAATACACATAAATCTTTTTAATTTAAAATTTCACATAAAATTGAACTTTTCATATTTTCAAAATAATCAATCCTTTGACAATTTCTCATAAGGCCTCCTTAACTCAATTTGATGTTATGGACACAGTACAGTAACAACCTCCTGAAAGTTACTTAACACTGAAACAAAAAACAAAAACACATAAACCAAAAAAACCCTTTCCATTTTATATCATTTCCAGTATTTTAAAAATAGAGTCAATAATTTCAACCATTCTACAATTAGCATATCTCTTCCCATTTCATGTCCTATGACCACAGTATATTTAAAAAGCCCTGGGACTTCCCTGGTGGTCCAGTGGATAAGACTCCACTTTCCCAATGCAGGGGACGCGGGTCTGACCCCTCTTCAGGCAACTAAGATCCACATGCCGCATGCTACTCGGTGTGGGCTTGATCCCTGGTCAGGTAACTAAGACCCTGCATGCTGCAAAGCACGGGTCGGGGGAAGAAAATAACGCTGCTTTTTTCCCTTCTCAGTAGTAGGAGCCCCTAAGGTGTACACTTTCCCTCATTGCCCAGTGCTTTCCTAATAAAAAGTAGAAACTTAAATAAAAAGTGCTCATGTGTTAAAAACAGAAAAAGCATTATAACTTAGCTGTCCAGTGGTGTATGTTTAACACACATTTGCTTTGAATAGATATATATATTGGTTCTAAAAATTACCTTCCATAATGTGACCATATTTCCCAAATACCACTTCAAGAGAATTTTCATTGGTGTCAGCATGGAGGCCTCCTATGAACAGTTTCCCAGGCTGATCTGCTTCCACCATTTTTCTGTAAGTAATTAAAAATATATCTTTATACTCATAGCAAAAAATAAATTATAAGCCAAAAGTATCAAACTATTACACCTGTTTAAAACTCAAGTAAAGTACCCAATATCAGTGAAATTATTTGCCATTTCTTACTTAAAAGAGAGGAAACTTGAAACACAAAGCAAAATAAGCACTGGCATAACAAATGCTCCATTTTTTATAGATCTCTTACAAAAACCTGTGTGTAAAAATCAGATTAGAAGGCAACTGTAAATTCTTTTGAGCTGCAGGGTTCAACGCTTCATTTCCAAAAAACAACAAAAAAATAAGCAATAAAAAATGCTCCTGGATTCTACACATCTAACAGTTAATAAGTTTTATGAACTGTGCAGAAAATACCTTAAACATTATTTTCAAAATTTTCCCATCTACTCACATTTTTCTTGATTATGCATCAAATACTGTTTAAACTTCAAAAATGGTAAGTCATAAAAGCAAAGGAGGGAGTTACATCCTTTACTGAGGGAAATTTAAACTGTTTTACTTATACTGAGAGACTTTAAGAAACACTGGTCCAAAGAGAGTAACATACTTTATGTGCAAAATTAAAATCTGACGGTTTTTGTCAAGTGAATCAACATTTTGACATCTGATAACTAAAGTTACAGGTTTTAAATCATTTAAGTTAAAATAGTTAGGTATCTTGCCTCTATTGTTCAGTACCTCTGCTTTCACAAAGAAAACCCGTAAGGAAAAAAAAAGTGCACGCGGAACAAAATGGCGCCCTGGCGTACGCTCCACTACCCGCAAGTGAGAGAAAAAAAAAAACTTAAACAGCAAAGAGGGTACGCGTTAATCAAAGGTAAATTTCTCAGTCCGCCCCCAGGGGTAAACAAGTTAAACAGCAAAGAGGGTATGCCGCTAATCAAAGGTAAATTATCTACTCAGTATTCCCTCCCACAGCATTTCAAACCTATCTCCACCCCTCTCCCCACCCTCTCAATTCACGGACAAAATCCAGGAACTTCACTGGCTTTCCACTGCTGCCTTGGGAACTGATTATCTGGAAGAACAAAACTTAAACGTACTGTTCAAGAACAACTGATAGACTTCTGGAGACAGTGTATATTCAGACATATGTCTACAAACACAACTTACTCGGCTCTTAAATCTTACAGAGAAAGCCTGAGAGAAAAATCAAAATCTGAATTACCATGCTTTCTCTGGGAACAGGAGAAGATACAGGTATCAACTCTTTCTCTTGAGGTATAAATTATTCTCTCCACCCTAAAACGCCGAATTCCTTACCTTACTTTGTCCTCTTCTTCAGAAGTCTTCCTCCCGCGTCTCTTCAGACGACCGCTAAAGAAACTAACGGTCAAGAGCAAGCGCTCTACTTATAGAAAGATGATAAGGAACCGGATGTAGCGCTGGGTGGAAGAAGGGATGAGCTGCACTAGAGTTAGGGAAGATGAAAGATGTAGAGGTGGGGGAGGGGTGAAGAGAGACACTCGCGAGAGCAACTGGCGAGAGCAACTCGCGGGAGAAACTCTGAAGAAAACTGCAACGACACAATGTGTTCTCTACTTTTTTACTGCATACATTTCCCAGTTGCTTTAATTTAATCAATATAAAGGAGAAGGGCTTTCCTGGTGGCGCAGTGTTTGAGAGTCCGCCTGCTGAGACAGGGCACATGGGTACGTGCTCCGGTCCGGGAAGTTCCCACATGCTGCAGAGCGGCTGGGCCCGTGAGCCATGGCCGCTGAACCTGCGCGTCCGGAGCCTGTGCTCCGCAACAGGGGAGGCCACAAGGGTGAGAGGACTGCGTATCGCAAAAAAAAAAAAAAAAAAAAGTAAAAGGCAATTTGGGGGAATAATGTGAATTTCCATATAATCAGTAGGGAGAGTTAGGGATTTTTTGATAGATGAGAAATGGGGAGGACTAGATCATGAAGCATTTTGCTTGCTATGCAAATATGCTACCTACTTTATTTTTTAGTGGAACTGTTCAAATAATTTTAAACAGAAACGTGAATGTCTACAAGATAAAATGCATATGGTACTTTAATATGATACAAAGGAAGGCAGACAAAAAGTAATCTAAGCTTCAAAATTTAGTAGTTATATGAAACTGGGAAAACTACCTAAACTCTTAAATTTACCCAGTCTACAGAAACAAGATGATAAAGAATGATCAGATAGGGTTATTGTGAGGTTAAATGATGTACTGAGCACAACGTCTAAAAACATAATTCAGGGTTCAAAACAAAAGTGTGGAAATACTGTAATTGTTTTATATTAAGTGGGAGCCTGAGATTAACTTGTAATCCTGCCTTTCTTAGAGACTGGTCAAAATCATGATACAGTTTTTGGTTTTTTTTTTTTTTTTTTTTGGCTATACGCCGGCCTCTGACGTTTGCGGTCCCTCCCATTGCAAAGCAGAGGCTCCGGACGCGCAGGCTCAACTGCCATGGCTCACGGGCCCAGCTGCTCCGCGGCATGTGGGATCCTCCCGGACTGGGACACGACCCCTTGTCCCCTGCATCGACAGACGGACTCTCAACCACTGCGCCACCAGGCAAGCCCCGAAACTGTTTGTTTTCAATTACGTTCCTTTGCATATTTTGTATAAAGTAAATAATCATTGTATACTTGCACTAATAATAAGCCTAAAAGAGCATAGGAAGACATGACAGAACACACACACGATTGGAGTGAAGAATAATTATTAACAAAAAGATATGAAAAATAATTAGTAGAAATCTTTGGTGGATAACAAATGATTTAACAGAAGACAGTTTACCAATAATTATTCAAGAAGAAGTAGAACCCCCAGACGTAATTTATAGTCAATTCTAGGAGATAGCTGAAATTTTGCTTAAAAAGCTAGTATACTGATGATAAATATAAATAAATGCTATTACTCAGATGACAAAGGTTGTGTGTCAATACTGTTTACAGATATAACCTCTAAAGATAGCATGCACAAAATGTATGACAATACAAATGGTAATGAATTAGAAACAGGGCCACTTCCTTTCTGGGAATAACTACTGCAGACTAACTGGTCAAATAAAAATATCTAATAAATATTTTGGGCTGGCTACTATAGGAAGTGCTTCATTTACTTATGAATTTAACTATCTCATTTGATTACTGCCACAGTCCTATTGACTGCTCATTATGCAGATTAAAAACGTTTTTTCTCAGGTATGTGCAACACTTTTTGAAGAAGAAAACAGTAAAATTCTTTGAAATACTTGAATGACTTGAAATGACTTGAGCAACTGGAGATGGATGTTCTAATATGACTTCCATATGACCTTAAATAATATGTAAATAATATAAATAATGTGAATGAAAATTATAAGGTTATCATATATATATATGTATATATGTATTAAGGTATTTATATTTATATATGTATATATCTGTGTATATTACATATTTACTTATATATAATCTGTATATACATATTACACATATTGCATTCTCAATTAGATTTTTAGAGTTTATTTACAAGAATTACCATTCAGAAATTTAGAGCATATTCTAACAGAGGGCCTCCTTTCTGGATATTAAAGAGGATTATAAAGCCATGGTAAATGGAATGATTTAGTGAACACACAAAAAAGTAATAATCAGAAAGCATGTCCATAATAATAAAGGAACAACTGGTAATTTTAAAGTGTTCTTGATAAAACAGAAGGCAAAGCGTAATCAATACATTTTGCTATCGAATTTTTAGATAATATTGTGGGTAGAGGAACATGTTGGATATGTTGCCTCTGCATGGATAGATTCAAGAAGCAAAATTCAGACTATAGGAGACTATATGGGATAATCAATATGGATTTATAATAAATTGAAAAAAAATAAAGAATTGAAGGGGAAAACTGTTTTAGAAAACAATTAAAAACATTTGAACCAATTGCAAAGTTCAACTCTTATTTGCATTTTATTTCAGTGAAACTGAAAACATTTTTAGTTTGCCATTTATGAGAAAAATGGAAATTTGAACATACTTCATATTTTATGATTTTTAAGAAATTATTAATATCCTTGTGGGTTTTTTCTAGTAATGTGATGGCCTACAATTGTCCATTACATATCTACTGACTTGGCTTGACCAAACTGTAATCAGCTTTCGCTCCTCCTCACAGTGTGCTAAACTTTGACCTGCCCCTCAACTTCGGGGAATCACTAATATACTAAGGTCAGAACATATTCTGTAACAGCTTATTCTGAGAATCAGCTGGCAGGGGAAACATTTTCTAATAAAATACCCCTATTTTACCTCCTGCTCACCCCTCTGCTTCTGTCCCACTAGGTTTCTGCTGGCCTTGCTCATCCTTTCCTCTTAAAAAATACTTTTTCTACTTGATTTTGAAATACTTGAAGATTCTGAAATCAAAGTGTTCTTCTATTCAATCGTCTTTGTGAATAAACTCTTTCCTTACCTAGGTCTTAGTTTGGTTTTCAGTTTTCTGGTGCTATGACGCAGATAAAGTGTTGAGAGCCTTTTGATCTTTATCCTCCTGACCAACAGTGCTGCCCAAACCGGAGGGGTTCCAGCCCAGGATTTGTGTCTCAAATGAAAAAGTGTAAATGTTACCCTTGAGTAGAACTCCACCCTAACTGAGGCCTTAAACGGAGGTGTTCTCTCTCTATTGCCCAGGAGTGGATAGCACCATGAGACAGATAGTTCTTGACAGATAGTTCTTGTTCCCCAAGAACATGGCACCAAGCAGGTGACATCAGGAGTTAGTCAGCTTCTACCCAAGACACTGGAACAAGGTCCCCAGCTTCCAGGAATTCCTTATCTTTCTACCCTCACCGTTTTAACTGTCTTTCTTTGCTGATCTTTCATCTCTGTCCACTCCACCATCACTTTTGCTATGCGTATAACTGATCCTATTACAACTGTAGCTCTCCATAATAAGCCTCACGTTGTATTACCTAGTTTTAAATTAATTTTTCATAGGAGTAGAGTTGATTTACAATGTTGTGTTAGTTTCTACTGCACAGCAAAGTGAATCACTTATATGTACATACGTCTCCCCTCTTTTTTAGATTCTTTTCCCACATAGGTCATTACAGAGCACTGAGTAGAGTTCCCTGTGCTATACAGTATGTCCTTAGTCTCTGTTTTCTATATAGTAGTGTGTATATGTCAATCCCAATCTCCCAATTTATCCCTCTCCCTCCCTTCCCCCCTTGGTGTATTACCCCTCTTTATCTTCTTCCTTACATGAGCTGTTTCCCCCATAAGAATTACTCTGTCCCTCCAAGGAGCCCCAGATGTGTAGTATTCCTTCACAGGATTCAGAGCTAAACCTCACAGTCCTACTTGTGATTGATTTTATCTACCCACTTTCCTTTGGAAACCTGCAGTTTTCCCCAAATTGCTATACTGTCTCAGGTTTAAGGGCATCCTTTGTGTTGACACTTAGTGGGGGGAACTTTAGATTTTCTCTGTAGACTTCAATACGTTTTAGAAAAAGCAATGCATATTTCCACTGTAACATAACCAACAGCTGTTTCAAAGATCTAGGTATTTTAAATTATACTACTTTGCCACCAATACAAATATTTACACTATTATTACGGGAGGTCAAAGTACATATTCCTTACCTTGTTCTTTTAATACAGTATACTTGAGAAGGTCCTAAATACAATTTAACCTTTACTTGGAACTGTGTCCTGCCATCAAAAACTTGGGAACTTTCCTCTTCCAAAATGGATGGGACAGTACTTTCATCAAAAGGGTCATATGAACTCTGAAGTATAAACCCATCTGACAACCATTTTCATGAACTCTAGGTAACTCCTAATGAGACATATTTATGACTACTTTGCATATTAGTATCTTTCTGCCAGATGAGCTGGTATCTGTTATCTAGCTAATTAGTCCCTATCAAATCTTTAACTAGATTATCTTCTTTTCTCACGTTAACTACATTTTTACCTCTGATTTAAGTTTTCTAGGAACCTGATGAATCTACAAAGACATGTGACAACTACAACTTAGGTGCAGAATTCCACCTAACCATGCATGTGACCTTTCTTGGTCACGAGGTTCTCAAGAAGCCTTAAAAAAAGAGTAAGAGATTGAGAGTTCAATTAAAAAATTGACTATTGCAGCAGAAGACAAACAAGCAACCTTTATTCTTGGAGCTTGTGCTGTGTAGGCCATTCAGAAAGGTCACCAAAACTCCTGCATCTTCCATGTTCTCCTTTAGTAAATAACTATGACTGTGGGCAATCTTATCGAAACTACCAACATCATCACCAGAGAACTCCAAAACTCCACTGAGTATTCCTTCATAATTGACTGGCATTGAACATGATTCTGGCTTCCTGCCTGTGGCCATTCTGTTGTAGCTGGAAGTACCTTCTCTGCATGTTTGCTGAAACCTCTCTGTTGTCTATGCCATCACCAAAACATTCAGACATCTCCTGAGCTTAGTCTTCTATGGTATTGTCCCTTGTTCCTTGAACTGAGTCTGCTTACCCTCAGGAATGTGTAGATCTCCTGAGCTGAGTCTGGACCTCTGAGGAGGCTCTGTGTCACCTAGGGTGGACCTAGGTTTCCTTGTGTTGAGTGTGAACACGTTCAGGTATTGTTTGGAGATAACTGAGCTGAGCTGATTGGGTCCCTGTGCTGAGTCTAAATGTCTTATGTGGATTTGTCATCTTCTGTGTTAGTTTTTCGTGCATCTTTATGTGGATGGAAGATCCATAATTTGAGCTGGGAGCCACCTACCATGAAATTTGAGGTCCTCGATCTAAGTGTGGGTATCCTGAGAATATCTGGTTTACCTGCGGTTTTTAATGGGCCCAATAGGTTTTGGTTCCCTGTTGTGGGTATGGGTATACTGTGGTGGGACTGGGTCTTCATATAAGGGTCTAAGACCCCTGTGATGTGGCCTGGGCATGCCTTAACTGAATTGGGGTCTCAAAAGGTGGGTGTGGGATCTGTTAACATAGATCACTGGCCCCCAAACTGACTCTGGGTCACCTGACTTGCATCTGCAGTAACTACAGGTGCATTTGTGTTCTCTGATTGTGGCTTGGGATCTCTTGAGCTTACCTGGGGTATCTGAAGCTGTCTGTAGTCCCCTGAGGAGGGTATGTGATCCCTGAACTGAGTATGCACCCCCTGGTGTGGGTCTGGGGATTTTGTGAGTATCTGAGTCTCTGTGGTGTTTTTTTTGAGGATGTCTGATAGACTTCTGGAGACAGTGTATATTCAGACATATGTCTACAAACACAACTTACTCGGCTCTTAAATCTTACAGAGAAAGCCTGAGAGAAAAATCAAAATCTGAATTACCATGCTTTCTCTGGGAACAGGAGAAGATACAGGTATCAACTCTTTCTCCTGAGGTATAAATTATTCTCTCCTCCCTAAAATGCCGAATTCCTTACCTTACTTTGTCCTCTTCTTCAGAAGTCTTCCTCCCGCGTCTCTTCAGACGACCGCTAAAGAAACTAACGGTCAAGAGCAAGTGCTCTACCTATAGAAGGAGGATAAGGAACAGGACGTAGCGCTGGGTGGACGAACGGATGAGCCGCACTGGAGTTAGGGAAGATGAAAGACGTAGAGGTGGGGGAGAGGCGAAGAGAGAAACTCGCGAGAGCAACTGGCGAGAGATTCTCGCGAGAGCAACTGGCGAGAGCAACTCGCGGGAGAAACTCTGAAGAAAACTGCGACGACGGAATGTGTTCTCTACTTTTTTACTGCATACTTTTCCCAGTTGCTTTAATCAATATAAAGGAGAAGGGCTTTCTTGTTGGCGCAGTGGTTGAGAGTCTGCCTGCTGATGCAGGGCGCATGGGTTCGTGACCGGATCCGGGAAGATCCCACATGCTGCAGAGTGGCTGGGCCCGTGAGCCATGGCCGCTGAGCCTGCGCATCCGGAGCCAGTGCTGCGCAACGGGAGAGGCCACAACGCTGAGAGGCCCGCGTACCGCAAAAAAAAAAAAGAAAAAAAAGTAAAGGCAATTTGGGGTATAATGTGAATTTCCATATAATCTAGGGAGAGTTCAGAGATTTTTTGATACATGAGAAATGGGGAGGACCAGATCATGAAGCATTTTGCTTGTTATGCAAATATGCTACTTACTTTATTTTTAGTGGAACTGTTCAAATAATTTTAAACAGAAACATGAATGTCTACAAGATAAAATGCATATGGTACTTTAATATGATACAAAGGAAGGCAGACAAAAAGTAATCTAAGCTTCAAAATTTAGTAGTTATATGAAACTGGGAAAACTACCTAAACTCTTAAATTTACCCAGTCTACAGAAACAAGATGATAAAGAATGATCAGATAGGGTTATTGTGAGGTTAAATGATGTACTGAGCACATTGAGCACAACGTCTAAAAACATAATTCAGGGTTCAAAGCAAAAGTGTGGAACTATTGTAATTACTTTTATATTAAGTGAGAGCCTGAGCTTAATTTGTAATCCTGCCTATTTTCGAGACTGGTCAAACTCATGATACTGCTTATTTTGGGGTTTTTTTGCTGTACGCCGGCCTGTCACCTTTGCGGCCCCTCCTATTGCGGAGCACAGGCTCCGGACGCGCAGGCTCAGCGGCCATGGTTCACGGGCCCAGCCGCTCCGCGGCATGTGGGATCCTCCCAGACCGGGGCACGACCCCGTGTCCCCTGTGTCGACAGACGGACTCTCAACCACTGCGCCACCAGGCAAGCCCCGAAACTGTTTGTTTTCAGTTATGTTCCTTTGCATATTTTGTATAAAGTAAATAATCATTGTATACTTGCACTAATAATAAGCTTAGAAGAGCATAGGAAGACATGACAGAACACACACACGAGTGGAGTGAAGAATAATTATTAACAAAAAGGTATGAAAAATAATTAGTAGAAATCTTTGGTGGATAACAAATGATTCAACAGAAGACAGTTTACCAATAATTATTCAAGAAGTAGAAACCCCAGACGTAATTTATAGTCAATTCTAGGAGATAGCTGAAATTTTGCTTAAAAAGCTAGTATACTGATGATAAATATAAATAAATGCTATTACTCAGATGACAAAGGTTGTGTGTCAATACTGTTTACAGATATAACCTCTAAAGATAGCATGCACAAAATGTATGACAATACAAATGGTAATGAATTAGAAACAGGGCCACTTCCTTTCTGGGAATAACTACTGCAGACTAACTGGTCAAATAAAAATATCTAATAAATATTTTGGGCTGGCTACTATAGGAAGTGCTTCATTTACTTATGAATTTAACTATCTCATTTGATTACTGCCACAGTCCTATTGACTGCTCATTATGCAGATTAAAAACGTTTTTTCTCAGGTATGTGCAACACTTTTTGAAGAAGAAAACAGTAAAATTCTTTGAAATACTTGAATGACTTGAAATGACTTGAGCAACTGGAGATGGATGTTCTAATATGACTTCCATATGACCTTAAATAATATGTAAATAATATAAATAATGTGAATGAAAATTATAAGGTTATCATATATATATGTATATATGTATTAAGGTATTTATATTTATATATGTATATATCTGTGTATATTACATATTTACTTATATATAATCTGTATATACATATTACACATATTGCATTCTCAATTAGATTTTTAGAGTTTATTTACAAGAATTACCATTCAGAAATTTAGAGCATATTCTAACAGAGGGCCTCCTTTCTGGATATTAAAGAGGATTATAAAGCCATGGTAAATGGAATGATTTAGTGAACACACAAAAAAGTAATAATCAGAAAGCATGTCCATAATAATAAAGGAACAACTGGTAATTTTAAAGTGTTCTTGATAAAACAGAAGGCAAAGCGTAATCAATACATTTTGCTATCGAATTTTTAGATAATATTGTGGGTAGAGGAACATGTTGGATATGTTGCCTCTGCATGGATAGATTCAAGAAGCAAAATTCAGACTATAGGAGACTATATGGGATAATCAATATGGATTTATAATAAATTGAAAAAAAATAAAGAATTGAAGGGGAAAACTGTTTTAGAAAACAATTAAAAACATTTGAACCAATTGCAAAGTTCAACTCTTATTTGCATTTTATTTCAGTGAAACTGAAAACATTTTTAGTTTGCCATTTATGAGAAAAATGGAAATTTGAACATACTTCATATTTTATGATTTTTAAGAAATTATTAATATCCTTGTGGGTTTTTTCTAGTAATGTGATGGCCTACAATTGTCCATTACATATCTACTGACTTGGCTTGACCAAACTGTAATCAGCTTTCGCTCCTCCTCACAGTGTGCTAAACTTTGACCTGCCCCTCAACTTCGGGGAATCACTAATATACTAAGGTCAGAACATATTCTGTAACAGCTTATTCTGAGAATCAGCTGGCAGGGGAAACATTTTCTAATAAAATACCCCTATTTTACCTCCTGCTCACCCCTCTGCTTCTGTCCCACTAGGTTTCTGCTGGCCTTGCTCATCCTTTCCTCTTAAAAAATACTTTTTCTACTTGATTTTGAAATACTTGAAGATTCTGAAATCAAAGTGTTCTTCTATTCAATCGTCTTTGTGAATAAACTCTTTCCTTACCTAGGTCTTAGTTTGGTTTTCAGTTTTCTGGTGCTATGACGCAGATAAAGTGTTGAGAGCCTTTTGATCTTTATCCTCCTGACCAACAGTGCTGCCCAAACCGGAGGGGTTCCAGCCCAGGATTTGTGTCTCAAATGAAAAAGTGTAAATGTTACCCTTGAGTAGAACTCCACCCTAACTGAGGCCTTAAACGGAGGTGTTCTCTCTCTATTGCCCAGGAGTGGATAGCACCATGAGACAGATAGTTCTTGACAGATAGTTCTTGTTCCCCAAGAACATGGCACCAAGCAGGTGACATCAGGAGTTAGTCAGCTTCTACCCAAGACACTGGAACAAGGTCCCCAGCTTCCAGGAATTCCTTATCTTTCTACCCTCACCGTTTTAACTGTCTTTCTTTGCTGATCTTTCATCTCTGTCCACTCCACCATCACTTTTGCTATGCGTATAACTGATCCTATTACAACTGTAGCTCTCCATAATAAGCCTCACGTTGTATTACCTAGTTTTAAATTAATTTTTCATAGGAGTAGAGTTGATTTACAATGTTGTGTTAGTTTCTACTGCACAGCAAAGTGAATCACTTATATGTACATACGTCTCCCCTCTTTTTTAGATTCTTTTCCCACATAGGTCATTACAGAGCACTGAGTAGAGTTCCCTGTGCTATACAGTATGTCCTTAGTCTCTGTTTTCTATATAGTAGTGTGTATATGTCAATCCCAATCTCCCAATTTATCCCTCTCCCTCCCTTCCCCCCTTGGTGTATTACCCCTCTTTATCTTCTTCCTTACATGAGCTGTTTCCCCCATAAGAATTACTCTGTCCCTCCAAGGAGCCCCAGATGTGTAGTATTCCTTCACAGGATTCAGAGCTAAACCTCACAGTCCTACTTGTGATTGATTTTATCTACCCACTTTCCTTTGGAAACCTGCAGTTTTCCCCAAATTGCTATACTGTCTCAGGTTTAAGGGCATCCTTTGTGTTGACACTTAGTGGGGGGAACTTTAGATTTTCTCTGTAGACTTCAATACGTTTTAGAAAAAGCAATGCATATTTCCACTGTAACATAACCAACAGCTGTTTCAAAGATCTAGGTATTTTAAATTATACTACTTTGCCACCAATACAAATATTTACACTATTATTACGGGAGGTCAAAGTACATATTCCTTACCTTGTTCTTTTAATACAGTATACTTGAGAAGGTCCTAAATACAATTTAACCTTTACTTGGAACTGTGTCCTGCCATCAAAAACTTGGGAACTTTCCTCTTCCAAAATGGATGGGACAGTACTTTCATCAAAAGGGTCATATGAACTCTGAAGTATAAACCCATCTGACAACCATTTTCATGAACTCTAGGTAACTCCTAATGAGACATATTTATGACTACTTTGCATATTAGTATCTTTCTGCCAGATGAGCTGGTATCTGTTATCTAGCTAATTAGTCCCTATCAAATCTTTAACTAGATTATCTTCTTTTCTCACGTTAACTACATTTTTACCTCTGATTTAAGTTTTCTAGGAACCTGATGAATCTACAAAGACATGTGACAACTACAACTTAGGTGCAGAATTCCACCTAACCATGCATGTGACCTTTCTTGGTCACGAGGTTCTCAAGAAGCCTTAAAAAAAGAGTAAGAGATTGAGAGTTCAATTAAAAAATTGACTATTGCAGCAGAAGACAAACAAGCAACCTTTATTCTTGGAGCTTGTGCTGTGTAGGCCATTCAGAAAGGTCACCAAAACTCCTGCATCTTCCATGTTCTCCTTTAGTAAATAACTATGACTGTGGGCAATCTTATCGAAACTACCAACATCATCACCAGAGAACTCCAAAACTCCACTGAGTATTCCTTCATAATTGACTGGCATTGAACATGATTCTGGCTTCCTGCCTGTGGCCATTCTGTTGTAGCTGGAAGTACCTTCTCTGCATGTTTGCTGAAACCTCTCTGTTGTCTATGCCATCACCAAAACATTCAGACATCTCCTGAGCTTAGTCTTCTATGGTATTGTCCCTTGTTCCTTGAACTGAGTCTGCTTACCCTCAGGAATGTGTAGATCTCCTGAGCTGAGTCTGGACCTCTGAGGAGGCTCTGTGTCACCTAGGGTGGACCTAGGTTTCCTTGTGTTGAGTGTGAACACGTTCAGGTATTGTTTGGAGATAACTGAGCTGAGCTGATTGGGTCCCTGTGCTGAGTCTAAATGTCTTATGTGGATTTGTCATCTTCTGTGTTAGTTTTTCGTGCATCTTTATGTGGATGGAAGATCCATAATTTGAGCTGGGAGCCACCTACCATGAAATTTGAGGTCCTCGATCTAAGTGTGGGTATCCTGAGAATATCTGGTTTACCTGCGGTTTTTAATGGGCCCAATAGGTTTTGGTTCCCTGTTGTGGGTATGGGTATACTGTGGTGGGACTGGGTCTTCATATAAGGGTCTAAGACCCCTGTGATGTGGCCTGGGCATGCCTTAACTGAATTGGGGTCTCAAAAGGTGGGTGTGGGATCTGTTAACATAGATCACTGGCCCCCAAACTGACTCTGGGTCACCTGACTTGCATCTGCAGTAACTACAGGTGCATTTGTGTTCTCTGATTGTGGCTTGGGATCTCTTGAGCTTACCTGGGGTATCTGAAGCTGTCTGTAGTCCCCTGAGGAGGGTATGTGATCCCTGAACTGAGTATGCACCCCCTGGTGTGGGTCTGGGGATTTTGTGAGTATCTGAGTCTCTGTGGTGTTTTTTTTGAGGATGTCTGATAGACTTCTGGAGACAGTGTATATTCAGACATATGTCTACAAACACAACTTACTCGGCTCTTAAATCTTACAGAGAAAGCCTGAGAGAAAAATCAAAATCTGAATTACCATGCTTTCTCTGGGAACAGGAGAAGATACAGGTATCAACTCTTTCTCCTGAGGTATAAATTATTCTCTCCTCCCTAAAATGCCGAATTCCTTACCTTACTTTGTCCTCTTCTTCAGAAGTCTTCCTCCCGCGTCTCTTCAGACGACCGCTAAAGAAACTAACGGTCAAGAGCAAGTGCTCTACCTATAGAAGGAGGATAAGGAACAGGACGTAGCGCTGGGTGGACGAACGGATGAGCCGCACTGGAGTTAGGGAAGATGAAAGACGTAGAGGTGGGGGAGAGGCGAAGAGAGAAACTCGCGAGAGCAACTGGCGAGAGATTCTCGCGAGAGCAACTGGCGAGAGCAACTCGCGGGAGAAACTCTGAAGAAAACTGCGACGACGGAATGTGTTCTCTACTTTTTTACTGCATACTTTTCCCAGTTGCTTTAATCAATATAAAGGAGAAGGGCTTTCTTGTTGGCGCAGTGGTTGAGAGTCTGCCTGCTGATGCAGGGCGCATGGGTTCGTGACCGGATCCGGGAAGATCCCACATGCTGCAGAGTGGCTGGGCCCGTGAGCCATGGCCGCTGAGCCTGCGCATCCGGAGCCAGTGCTGCGCAACGGGAGAGGCCACAACGCTGAGAGGCCCGCGTACCGCAAAAAAAAAAAAGAAAAAAAAGTAAAGGCAATTTGGGGTATAATGTGAATTTCCATATAATCTAGGGAGAGTTCAGAGATTTTTTGATACATGAGAAATGGGGAGGACCAGATCATGAAGCATTTTGCTTGTTATGCAAATATGCTACTTACTTTATTTTTAGTGGAACTGTTCAAATAATTTTAAACAGAAACATGAATGTCTACAAGATAAAATGCATATGGTACTTTAATATGATACAAAGGAAGGCAGACAAAAAGTAATCTAAGCTTCAAAATTTAGTAGTTATATGAAACTGGGAAAACTACCTAAACTCTTAAATTTACCCAGTCTACAGAAACAAGATGATAAAGAATGATCAGATAGGGTTATTGTGAGGTTAAATGATGTACTGAGCACATTGAGCACAACGTCTAAAAACATAATTCAGGGTTCAAAGCAAAAGTGTGGAACTATTGTAATTACTTTTATATTAAGTGAGAGCCTGAGCTTAATTTGTAATCCTGCCTATTTTCGAGACTGGTCAAACTCATGATACTGCTTATTTTGGGGTTTTTTTGCTGTACGCCGGCCTGTCACCTTTGCGGCCCCTCCTATTGCGGAGCACAGGCTCCGGACGCGCAGGCTCAGCGGCCATGGTTCACGGGCCCAGCCGCTCCGCGGCATGTGGGATCCTCCCAGACCGGGGCACGACCCCGTGTCCCCTGTGTCGACAGACGGACTCTCAACCACTGCGCCACCAGGCAAGCCCCGAAACTGTTTGTTTTCAGTTATGTTCCTTTGCATATTTTGTATAAAGTAAATAATCATTGTATACTTGCACTAATAATAAGCTTAGAAGAGCATAGGAAGACATGACAGAACACACACACGAGTGGAGTGAAGAATAATTATTAACAAAAAGGTATGAAAAATAATTAGTAGAAATCTTTGGTGGATAACAAATGATTCAACAGAAGACAGTTTACCAATAATTATTCAAGAAGTAGAAACCCCAGACGTAATTTATAGTCAATTCTAGGAGATAGCTGAAATTTTGCTTAAAAAGCTAGTATACTGATGATAAATATAAATAAATGCTATTACTCAGATGACAAAGGTTGTGTGTCAATACTGTTTACAGATATAACCTCTAAAGATAGCATGCACAAAATGTATGACAATACAAATGGTAATGAATTAGAAACAGGGCCACTTCCTTTCTGGGAATAACTACTGCAGACTAACTGGTCAAATAAAAATATCTAATAAATATTTTGGGCTGGCTACTATAGGAAGTGCTTCATTTACTTATGAATTTAACTATCTCATTTGATTACTGCCACAGTCCTATTGACTGCTCATTATGCAGATTAAAAACGTTTTTTCTCAGGTATGTGCAACACTTTTTGAAGAAGAAAACAGTAAAATTCTTTGAAATACTTGAATGACTTGAAATGACTTGAGCAACTGGAGATGGATGTTCTAATATGACTTCCATATGACCTTAAATAATATGTAAATAATATAAATAATGTGAATGAAAATTATAAGGTTATCATATATATATGTATATATGTATTAAGGTATTTATATTTATATATGTATATATCTGTGTATATTACATATTTACTTATATATAATCTGTATATACATATTACACATATTGCATTCTCAATTAGATTTTTAGAGTTTATTTACAAGAATTACCATTCAGAAATTTAGAGCATATTCTAACAGAGGGCCTCCTTTCTGGATATTAAAGAGGATTATAAAGCCATGGTAAATGGAATGATTTAGTGAACACACAAAAAAGTAATAATCAGAAAGCATGTCCATAATAATAAAGGAACAACTGGTAATTTTAAAGTGTTCTTGATAAAACAGAAGGCAAAGCGTAATCAATACATTTTGCTATCGAATTTTTAGATAATATTGTGGGTAGAGGAACATGTTGGATATGTTGCCTCTGCATGGATAGATTCAAGAAGCAAAATTCAGACTATAGGAGACTATATGGGATAATCAATATGGATTTATAATAAATTGAAAAAAAATAAAGAATTGAAGGGGAAAACTGTTTTAGAAAACAATTAAAAACATTTGAACCAATTGCAAAGTTCAACTCTTATTTGCATTTTATTTCAGTGAAACTGAAAACATTTTTAGTTTGCCATTTATGAGAAAAATGGAAATTTGAACATACTTCATATTTTATGATTTTTAAGAAATTATTAATATCCTTGTGGGTTTTTTCTAGTAATGTGATGGCCTACAATTGTCCATTACATATCTACTGACTTGGCTTGACCAAACTGTAATCAGCTTTCGCTCCTCCTCACAGTGTGCTAAACTTTGACCTGCCCCTCAACTTCGGGGAATCACTAATATACTAAGGTCAGAACATATTCTGTAACAGCTTATTCTGAGAATCAGCTGGCAGGGGAAACATTTTCTAATAAAATACCCCTATTTTACCTCCTGCTCACCCCTCTGCTTCTGTCCCACTAGGTTTCTGCTGGCCTTGCTCATCCTTTCCTCTTAAAAAATACTTTTTCTACTTGATTTTGAAATACTTGAAGATTCTGAAATCAAAGTGTTCTTCTATTCAATCGTCTTTGTGAATAAACTCTTTCCTTACCTAGGTCTTAGTTTGGTTTTCAGTTTTCTGGTGCTATGACGCAGATAAAGTGTTGAGAGCCTTTTGATCTTTATCCTCCTGACCAACAGTGCTGCCCAAACCGGAGGGGTTCCAGCCCAGGATTTGTGTCTCAAATGAAAAAGTGTAAATGTTACCCTTGAGTAGAACTCCACCCTAACTGAGGCCTTAAACGGAGGTGTTCTCTCTCTATTGCCCAGGAGTGGATAGCACCATGAGACAGATAGTTCTTGACAGATAGTTCTTGTTCCCCAAGAACATGGCACCAAGCAGGTGACATCAGGAGTTAGTCAGCTTCTACCCAAGACACTGGAACAAGGTCCCCAGCTTCCAGGAATTCCTTATCTTTCTACCCTCACCGTTTTAACTGTCTTTCTTTGCTGATCTTTCATCTCTGTCCACTCCACCATCACTTTTGCTATGCGTATAACTGATCCTATTACAACTGTAGCTCTCCATAATAAGCCTCACGTTGTATTACCTAGTTTTAAATTAATTTTTCATAGGAGTAGAGTTGATTTACAATGTTGTGTTAGTTTCTACTGCACAGCAAAGTGAATCACTTATATGTACATACGTCTCCCCTCTTTTTTAGATTCTTTTCCCACATAGGTCATTACAGAGCACTGAGTAGAGTTCCCTGTGCTATACAGTATGTCCTTAGTCTCTGTTTTCTATATAGTAGTGTGTATATGTCAATCCCAATCTCCCAATTTATCCCTCTCCCTCCCTTCCCCCCTTGGTGTATTACCCCTCTTTATCTTCTTCCTTACATGAGCTGTTTCCCCCATAAGAATTACTCTGTCCCTCCAAGGAGCCCCAGATGTGTAGTATTCCTTCACAGGATTCAGAGCTAAACCTCACAGTCCTACTTGTGATTGATTTTATCTACCCACTTTCCTTTGGAAACCTGCAGTTTTCCCCAAATTGCTATACTGTCTCAGGTTTAAGGGCATCCTTTGTGTTGACACTTAGTGGGGGGAACTTTAGATTTTCTCTGTAGACTTCAATACGTTTTAGAAAAAGCAATGCATATTTCCACTGTAACATAACCAACAGCTGTTTCAAAGATCTAGGTATTTTAAATTATACTACTTTGCCACCAATACAAATATTTACACTATTATTACGGGAGGTCAAAGTACATATTCCTTACCTTGTTCTTTTAATACAGTATACTTGAGAAGGTCCTAAATACAATTTAACCTTTACTTGGAACTGTGTCCTGCCATCAAAAACTTGGGAACTTTCCTCTTCCAAAATGGATGGGACAGTACTTTCATCAAAAGGGTCATATGAACTCTGAAGTATAAACCCATCTGACAACCATTTTCATGAACTCTAGGTAACTCCTAATGAGACATATTTATGACTACTTTGCATATTAGTATCTTTCTGCCAGATGAGCTGGTATCTGTTATCTAGCTAATTAGTCCCTATCAAATCTTTAACTAGATTATCTTCTTTTCTCACGTTAACTACATTTTTACCTCTGATTTAAGTTTTCTAGGAACCTGATGAATCTACAAAGACATGTGACAACTACAACTTAGGTGCAGAATTCCACCTAACCATGCATGTGACCTTTCTTGGTCACGAGGTTCTCAAGAAGCCTTAAAAAAAGAGTAAGAGATTGAGAGTTCAATTAAAAAATTGACTATTGCAGCAGAAGACAAACAAGCAACCTTTATTCTTGGAGCTTGTGCTGTGTAGGCCATTCAGAAAGGTCACCAAAACTCCTGCATCTTCCATGTTCTCCTTTAGTAAATAACTATGACTGTGGGCAATCTTATCGAAACTACCAACATCATCACCAGAGAACTCCAAAACTCCACTGAGTATTCCTTCATAATTGACTGGCATTGAACATGATTCTGGCTTCCTGCCTGTGGCCATTCTGTTGTAGCTGGAAGTACCTTCTCTGCATGTTTGCTGAAACCTCTCTGTTGTCTATGCCATCACCAAAACATTCAGACATCTCCTGAGCTTAGTCTTCTATGGTATTGTCCCTTGTTCCTTGAACTGAGTCTGCTTACCCTCAGGAATGTGTAGATCTCCTGAGCTGAGTCTGGACCTCTGAGGAGGCTCTGTGTCACCTAGGGTGGACCTAGGTTTCCTTGTGTTGAGTGTGAACACGTTCAGGTATTGTTTGGAGATAACTGAGCTGAGCTGATTGGGTCCCTGTGCTGAGTCTAAATGTCTTATGTGGATTTGTCATCTTCTGTGTTAGTTTTTCGTGCATCTTTATGTGGATGGAAGATCCATAATTTGAGCTGGGAGCCACCTACCATGAAATTTGAGGTCCTCGATCTAAGTGTGGGTATCCTGAGAATATCTGGTTTACCTGCGGTTTTTAATGGGCCCAATAGGTTTTGGTTCCCTGTTGTGGGTATGGGTATACTGTGGTGGGACTGGGTCTTCATATAAGGGTCTAAGACCCCTGTGATGTGGCCTGGGCATGCCTTAACTGAATTGGGGTCTCAAAAGGTGGGTGTGGGATCTGTTAACATAGATCACTGGCCCCCAAACTGACTCTGGGTCACCTGACTTGCATCTGCAGTAACTACAGGTGCATTTGTGTTCTCTGATTGTGGCTTGGGATCTCTTGAGCTTACCTGGGGTATCTGAAGCTGTCTGTAGTCCCCTGAGGAGGGTATGTGATCCCTGAACTGAGTATGCACCCCCTGGTGTGGGTCTGGGGATTTTGTGAGTATCTGAGTCTCTGTGGTGTTTTTTTTGAGGATGTCTGATAGACTTCTGGAGACAGTGTATATTCAGACATATGTCTACAAACACAACTTACTCGGCTCTTAAATCTTACAGAGAAAGCCTGAGAGAAAAATCAAAATCTGAATTACCATGCTTTCTCTGGGAACAGGAGAAGATACAGGTATCAACTCTTTCTCCTGAGGTATAAATTATTCTCTCCTCCCTAAAATGCCGAATTCCTTACCTTACTTTGTCCTCTTCTTCAGAAGTCTTCCTCCCGCGTCTCTTCAGACGACCGCTAAAGAAACTAACGGTCAAGAGCAAGTGCTCTACCTATAGAAGGAGGATAAGGAACAGGACGTAGCGCTGGGTGGACGAACGGATGAGCCGCACTGGAGTTAGGGAAGATGAAAGACGTAGAGGTGGGGGAGAGGCGAAGAGAGAAACTCGCGAGAGCAACTGGCGAGAGATTCTCGCGAGAGCAACTGGCGAGAGCAACTCGCGGGAGAAACTGAAGAAAACTGCGACGACGGAATGTGTTCTCTACTTTTTTACTGCATACTTTTCCCAGTTGCTTTAATCAATATAAAGGAGAAGGGCTTTCTTGTTGGCGCAGTGGTTGAGAGTCTGCCTGCTGATGCAGGGCGCATGGGTTCGTGACCGGATCCGGGAAGATCCCACATGCTGCAGAGTGGCTGGGCCCGTGAGCCATGGCCGCTGAGCCTGCGCATCCGGAGCCAGTGCTGCGCAACGGGAGAGGCCACAACGCTGAGAGGCCCGCGTACCGCAAAAAAAAAAAAGAAAAAAAAGTAAAGGCAATTTGGGGTATAATGTGAATTTCCATATAATCTAGGGAGAGTTCAGAGATTTTTTGATACATGAGAAATGGGGAGGACCAGATCATGAAGCATTTTGCTTGTTATGCAAATATGCTACTTACTTTATTTTTAGTGGAACTGTTCAAATAATTTTAAACAGAAACATGAATGTCTACAAGATAAAATGCATATGGTACTTTAATATGATACAAAGGAAGGCAGACAAAAAGTAATCTAAGCTTCAAAATTTAGTAGTTATATGAAACTGGGAAAACTACCTAAACTCTTAAATTTACCCAGTCTACAGAAACAAGATGATAAAGAATGATCAGATAGGGTTATTGTGAGGTTAAATGATGTACTGAGCACATTGAGCACAACGTCTAAAAACATAATTCAGGGTTCAAAGCAAAAGTGTGGAACTATTGTAATTACTTTTATATTAAGTGAGAGCCTGAGCTTAATTTGTAATCCTGCCTATTTTCGAGACTGGTCAAACTCATGATACTGCTTATTTTGGGGTTTTTTTGCTGTACGCCGGCCTGTCACCTTTGCGGCCCCTCCTATTGCGGAGCACAGGCTCCGGACGCGCAGGCTCAGCGGCCATGGTTCACGGGCCCAGCCGCTCCGCGGCATGTGGGATCCTCCCAGACCGGGGCACGACCCCGTGTCCCCTGTGTCGACAGACGGACTCTCAACCACTGCGCCACCAGGCAAGCCCCGAAACTGTTTGTTTTCAGTTATGTTCCTTTGCATATTTTGTATAAAGTAAATAATCATTGTATACTTGCACTAATAATAAGCTTAGAAGAGCATAGGAAGACATGACAGAACACACACACGAGTGGAGTGAAGAATAATTATTAACAAAAAGGTATGAAAAATAATTAGTAGAAATCTTTGGTGGATAACAAATGATTCAACAGAAGACAGTTTACCAATAATTATTCAAGAAGTAGAAACCCCAGACGTAATTTATAGTCAATTCTAGGAGATAGCTGAAATTTTGCTTAAAAAGCTAGTATACTGATGATAAATATAAATAAATGCTATTACTCAGATGACAAAGGTTGTGTGTCAATACTGTTTACAGATATAACCTCTAAAGATAGCATGCACAAAATGTATGACAATACAAATGGTAATGAATTAGAAACAGGGCCACTTCCTTTCTGGGAATAACTACTGCAGACTAACTGGTCAAATAAAAATATCTAATAAATATTTTGGGCTGGCTACTATAGGAAGTGCTTCATTTACTTATGAATTTAACTATCTCATTTGATTACTGCCACAGTCCTATTGACTGCTCATTATGCAGATTAAAAACTTTTTTTCTCAGGTATGTGCAACACTTTTTGAAGAAGAAAACAGTAAAATTCTTTGAAATACTTGAATGACTTGAAATGACTTGAGCAACTGGAGATGGATGTTCTAATATGACTTCCATATGACCTTAAATAATATGTAAATAATATAAATAATGTGAATGAAAATTATAAGGTTATCATATATATATATGTATATATGTATTAAGGTATTTATATTTATATATGTATATATCTGTGTATATTACATATTTACTTATATATAATCTGTATATACATATTACACATATTGCATTCTCAATTAGATTTTTAGAGTTTATTTACAAGAATTACCATTCAGAAATTTAGAGCATATTCTAACAGAGGGCCTCCTTTCTGGATATTAAAGAGGATTATAAAGCCATGGTAAATGGAATGATTTAGTGAACACACAAAAAAGTAATAATCAGAAAGCATGTCCATAATAATAAAGGAACAACTGGTAATTTTAAAGTGTTCTTGATAAAACAGAAAGCAAAGCGTAATCAATACATTTTGCTATCGAATTTTTAGATAATATTGTGGGTAGAGGAACATGTTGGATATGTTGCATCTGCATGGATAGATTCAAGAAGCAAAATTCAGACTATAGGAGACTATATGGGATAATCAATATGGATTTATAATAAATTGAAAAAAAATAAAGAATTGAAGGGGAAAACTGTTTTAGAAAACAATTAAAAACATTTGAACCAATTGCAAAGTTCAACTCTTATTTGCATTTTATTTCAGTGAAACTGAAAACATTTTTAGTTTGCCATTTATGAGAAAAATGGAAATTTGAACATACTTCATATTTTATGATTTTTAAGAAATTATTAATATCCTTGTGGGTTTTTTCTAGTAATGTGATGGCCTACAATTGTCCATTACATATCTACTGACTTGGCTTGACCAAACTGTAATCAGCTTTCGCTCCTCCTCACAGTGTGCTAAACTTTGACCTGCCCCTCAACTTCGGGGAATCACTAATATACTAAGGTCAGAACATATTCTGTAACAGCTTATTCTGAGAATCAGCTGGCAGGGGAAACATTTTCTAATAAAATACCCCTATTTTACCTCCTGCTCACCCCTCTGCTTCTGTCCCACTAGGTTTCTGCTGGCCTTGCTCATCCTTTCCTCTTAAAAAATACTTTTTCTACTTGATTTTGAAATACTTGAAGATTCTGAAATCAAAGTGTTCTTCTATTCAATCGTCTTTGTGAATAAACTCTTTCCTTACCTAGGTCTTAGTTTGGTTTTCAGTTTTCTGGTGCTATGACGCAGATAAAGTGTTGAGAGCCTTTTGATCTTTATCCTCCTGACCAACAGTGCTGCCCAAACCGGAGGGGTTCCAGCCCAGGATTTGTGTCTCAAATGAAAAAGTGTAAATGTTACCCTTGAGTAGAACTCCACCCTAACTGAGGCCTTAAACGGAGGTGTTCTCTCTCTATTGCCCAGGAGTGGATAGCACCATGAGACAGATAGTTCTTGACAGATAGTTCTTGTTCCCCAAGAACATGGCACCAAGCAGGTGACATCAGGAGTTAGTCAGCTTCTACCCAAGACACTGGAACAAGGTCCCCAGCTTCCAGGAACTCCTTATCTTTCTACCCTCACCGTTTTAACTGTCTTTCTTTGCTGATCTTTCATCTCTGTCCACTCCACCATCACTTTTGCTATCCATATAACTGATCCTATTACAACTGTAGCTCTCCATAATAAGCCTCACGTTGTATTACCTAGTTTTAAATTAATTTTTCATAGGAGTAGAGTTGATTTACAATGTTGTGTTAGTTTCTACTGCACAGCAAAGTGAATCAGTTATATATACGTATGTCTCCCCTCTTTTTTAGATTCTTTTCCCACATAGGTCATTACAGAGCACTGAGTAGAGTTCCCTGTGCTATACAGTATGTCCTTAGTCTCTGTTTTCTATATAGTAGTGTGTATATGTCAATCCCAATCTCCCAATTTATCCCTCTCCCTCCCTTCCCCCCTTGGTGTATTACCCCTCTTTATCTTCTTCCTTACATAAGCTGTTTCCCCCATAAGAATTACTCTGTCCCTCCAAGGAGCCCCAGATGTGTAGTATTCCTTCACAGGATTCAGAGCTAAACCTCACAGTCCTACTTGTGATTGATTTTATCTACCCACTTTCCTTTGGAAACCTGCAGTTTTCCCCAAATTGCTATACTGTCTCAGGTTTAAGGGCATCCTTTGTGTTGACACTTAGTGGGGGGAACTTTAGATTTTCTCTGTAGACTTCAATACTTTTTAGAAAAAGCAATGCATATTTCCACTGTAACATAACCAACAGCTGTTTCAAAGATCTAGGTATTTTAAATTATACTACTTTGCCACCAATACAAATATTTACACTATTATTACAGGAGGTCAAAGTACATATTCCTTACCTTGTTCTTTTAATACAGTATACTTGAGAAGGTCCTAAATACAATTTAACCTTTACTTGGAACTGTGTCCTGCCATCAAAAACTTGGGAACTTTCCTCTTCCAAAATGGATGGGACAGTACTTTCATCAAAAGGGTCATATGAACTCTGAAGTATAAACCCATCTGACAACCATTTTCATGAACTCTAGGTAACTCCTAATGAGACATATTTATGACTACTTTGCATATTAGTATCTTTCTGCCAGATGAGCTGGTATCTGTTATCTAGCTAATTGGTCCCTATCAAATCTTTAACTAGATTATCTTCTTTTCTCACGTTAACTACATTTTTACCTCTGATTTAAGTTTTCTAGGAACCTGATGAATCTACAAAGACATGTGACAACTACAACTTAGGTGCAGAATTCCACCTAACCATGCATGTGACCTTTCTTGGTCACGAGGTTCTCAAGAAGCCTTAAAAAAAGAGTAAGAGATTGAGAGTTCAATTAAAAAATTGACTATTGCAGCAGAAGACAAACAAGCAACCTTTATTCTTGGAGCTTGTGCTGTGTAGGCCATTCAGAAAGGTCACCAAAACTCCTGCATCTTCCATGTTCTCCTTTAGTAAATAACTATGACTGTGGGCAATCTTATCGAAACTACCAACATCATCACCAGAGAACTCCAAAACTCCACTGAGTATTCCTTCATAATTGACTGGCATTGAACATGATTCTGGCTTCCTGCCTGTGGCCATTCTGTTGTAGCTGGAAGTACCTTCTCTGCATGTTTGCTGAAACCTCTCTGTTGTCTATGCCATCACCAAAACATTCAGACATCTCCTGAGCTTAGTCTTCTATGGTATTGTCCCTTGTTCCTTGAACTGAGTCTGCTTACCCTCAGGAATGTGTAGATCTCCTGAGCTGAGTCTGGACCTCTGAGGAGGCTCTGTGTCACCTAGGGTGGACCTAGGTTTCCTTGTGTTGAGTGTGAACACGTTCAGGTATTGTTTGGAGATAACTGAGCTGAGCTGATTGGGTCCCTGTGCTGAGTCTAAATGTCTTATGTGGATTTGTCATCTTCTGTGTTAGTTTTTCGTGCATCTTTATGTGGATGGAAGATCCATAATTTGAGCTGGGAGCCACCTACCATGAAATTTGAGGTCCTCGATCTAAGTGTGGGTATCCTGAGAATATCTGGTTTACCTGCGGTTTTTAATGGGCCCAATAGGTTTTGGTTCCCTGTTGTGGGTATGGGTATACTGTGGTGGGACTGGGTCTTCATAGAAGGGTCTAAGACCCCTGTGATGTGGCCTGGGCATGCCTTAACTGAATTGGGGTCTCAAAAGGTGGGTGTGGGATCTGTTAACATAGATCACTGGCCCCCAAACTGACTCTGGGTCACCTGACTTGCATCTGCAGTAACTACAGGTGCATTTGTGTTCTCTGATTGTGGCTTGGGATCTCTTGAGCTTACCTGGGGTATCTGAAGCTGTCTGTAGTCCCCTGAGGAGGGTATGTGATCCCTGAACTGAGTATGCACCCCCTGGTGTGGGTCTGGGGATTTTGTGAGTATCTGAGTCTCTGTGGTGTTTTTTTTGAGGATGTCTGATAGACTTCTGGAGACAGTGTATATTCAGACATATGTCTACAAACACAACTTACTCGGCTCTTAAATCTTACAGAGAAAGCCTGAGAGAAAAATCAAAATCTGAATTACCATGCTTTCTCTGGGAACAGGAGAAGATACAGGTATCAACTCTTTCTCCTGAGGTATAAATTATTCTCTCCTCCCTAAAATGCCGAATTCCTTACCTTACTTTGTCCTCTTCTTCAGAAGTCTTCCTCCCGCGTCTCTTCAGACGACCGCTAAAGAAACTAACGGTCAAGAGCAAGTGCTCTACCTATAGAAGGAGGATAAGGAACAGGACGTAGCGCTGGGTGGACGAACGGATGAGCCGCACTGGAGTTAGGGAAGATGAAAGACGTAGAGGTGGGGGAGAGGCGAAGAGAGAAACTCGCGAGAGCAACTGGCGAGAGATTCTCGCGAGAGCAACTGGCGAGAGCAACTCGCGGGAGAAACTCTGAAGAAAACTGCGACGACGGAATGTGTTCTCTACTTTTTTACTGCATACTTTTCCCAGTTGCTTTAATCAATATAAAGGAGAAGGGCTTTCTTGTTGGCGCAGTGGTTGAGAGTCTGCCTGCTGATGCAGGGCGCATGGGTTCGTGACCGGATCCGGGAAGATCCCACATGCTGCAGAGTGGCTGGGCCCGTGAGCCATGGCCGCTGAGCCTGCGCATCCGGAGCCAGTGCTGCGCAACGGGAGAGGCCACAACGCTGAGAGGCCCGCGTACCGCAAAAAAAAAAAAGAAAAAAAAGTAAAGGCAATTTGGGGTATAATGTGAATTTCCATATAATCTAGGGAGAGTTCAGAGATTTTTTGATACATGAGAAATGGGGAGGACCAGATCATGAAGCATTTTGCTTGTTATGCAAATATGCTACTTACTTTATTTTTAGTGGAACTGTTCAAATAATTTTAAACAGAAACATGAATGTCTACAAGATAAAATGCATATGGTACTTTAATATGATACAAAGGAAGGCAGACAAAAAGTAATCTAAGCTTCAAAATTTAGTAGTTATATGAAACTGGGAAAACTACCTAAACTCTTAAATTTACCCAGTCTACAGAAACAAGATGATAAAGAATGATCAGATAGGGTTATTGTGAGGTTAAATGATGTGCTGAGCACATTGAGCACAACGTCTAAAAACATAATTCAGGGTTCAAAGCAAAAGTGTGGAACTATTGTAATTACTTTTATATTAAGTGAGAGCCTGAGCTTAATTTGTAATCCTGCCTATTTTCGAGACTGGTCAAACTCATGATACTGCTTATTTTGGGGTTTTTTTGCTGTACGCCGGCCTGTCACCTTTGCGGCCCCTCCTATTGCGGAGCACAGGCTCCGGACGCGCAGGCTCAGCGGCCATGGCTCACGGGCCCAGCCGCTCCGCGGCATGTGTGATCCTCCCAGACCGGGGCACGACCCCGTGTCCCCTGTGTCGACAGACGGACTCTCAACCACTGCGCCACCAGGCAAGCCCCGAAACTGTTTGTTTTCAGTTATGTTCCTTTGCATATTTTGTATAAAGTAAATAATCATTGTATACTTGCACTAATAATAAGCTTAGAAGAGCATAGGAAGACATGACAGAACACACACACGAGTGGAGTGAAGAATAATTATTAACAAAAAGGTATGAAAAATAATTAGTAGAAATCTTTGGTGGATAACAAATGATTCAACAGAAGACAGTTTACCAATAATTATTCAAGAAGTAGAAACCCCAGACGTAATTTATAGTCAATTCTAGGAGATAGCTGAAATTTTGCTTAAAAAGCTAGTATACTGATGATAAATATAAATAAATGCTATTACTCAGATGACAAAGGTTGTGTGTCAATACTGTTTACAGACATAACCTCTAAAGATAGCATGCACAAAATGTATGACAATACCAATGGTAATGAATTAGAAACAGGGCCACTTCCTTTCTGGGAATAACTACTGCAGACTAACTGGTCAAATAAAAATATCTAATAAATATTTTGGGCTGGCTACCATAGAAAGTGCTTCATTTACTTATGAATTTAACTATCTCATTTGATTATTGCCACAGTCCTATAGACTGCTATTCTTATCCTCATTATACAGATTAAAAACTTTTTTTCTCAGGTATGTGCAAGACTTTTTTGAAGAAGAAAACAGTAAAATTCTTTGAAATACTTGAAGAATGACTTGAGCAATTGGAGATGGATGTTCTAATATGACTTCCATATGACCTTAAATAATATGTAAATAATATAAATAATGTGAATGAAAATTATAAGGTTATCATATATATATGTATATATGTATTAAGGTATTTATGTTTATATATGTATATATCTGTGTATGTATATTACATATTTATTTACATATCACATGTATATACATATTATACCTATTGCATTCTCAATTAGATTTTTAGAGTTTATATAGAAGAATTAACATTCAGAAATCATTTAGAGAATATTCTAACAGAGGGCCTCCTTTCTGGATATTAAAGAGGATTATAAAGCCATGGTAAATGGAATGATTTAGTGAACACACAGAAAAGTAATAATCAGTAAGCATGTCCAAAATAATAAAGGAACAACTGGTAATTTTAAAGTGTTCTCGATAAAACAGAAGCCAAAGCATAATCAATACATTTTGCTATTGAGTTTTTAGGAAATATTGTGGGTAGAGGAAGATGTTGAATGAGACTGCATGGATAGATTCAGAAGCAAAATTCAGACTATAGGAGACTATGGGAAAATCAATCTGGTTTTATAATAAATTGTAAAAAAAATAAAGAATTGAAGGGGGAAACTGTTTTAGAAAACAATTAAAAACATTTGAACCAATTGCAAAGTTCAAACCTTATTTGCATTTTATTTCAGTGAAACTGAAAACATTTTTAGTTTGCCATTTATGAGAAAAATGGAAATTTGAACATACTTGATATTTAATGATTTTTTAGAAATTATTAATATCCTTGTGGGTCTTTTTCTAGTAATGTGATGGCCTACAATTGTCCATTACATATCTACTGACTTGGCTTGACCAAACTTTAATCAGCCTTCTCTCCTCCTCACAGTGTGCTAAACTTTGACCTGCCCCTCAGCTTCGGGGAATCACTAATATACTAAGGTCAGAACATATTCCGTAACAGCTTATTCTGAGAATCAGCTGGCAGGGGAAACATTTTCTAATAAAATACCCCTACTTTACCTCCTGCTCACCCCTCTGCTTCTGTCCCACTAGGTTTCTGCTGGCCTTGCTCATCCTTTCCTCTTAAAAAATACTTTTTCTACTTGATTTTGAAATACTTGAAGATTCTGAAATCAAAGTGTTCTTCTATTCAATCGTCTTTGTGAATAAACTCTTTCCTTACCTAGGTCTTAATTTGGTTTTCAGTTTTCTGGTGCTATGACGCAGATAAAGTGTTGAGAGCCTTTTGATCTTTATCGTCCTGACTAACAGTGCTGCCCAAACCAGAGGGGTTCCAGCCCAGGATTTGTGTCTCAAATGAAAAAGTGTAAATGTTACCCTTGAGTAGAACTCCACCCTAACTGAGGCCTTAAACGGAGGTGTTCTGTCTTTGTTGCCCAGGAGTGGATAGCATCATGAGACAGATAGTTCTTGACAGATAGTTCTTGTTCCCCAAGAACATGGCACCAAGCAGGTGACATCAGGAGTTAGTCAGCTTCTACCCAAGACACTGGAACAAGGTCCCCAGCTTCCAGGAATTCCTTATCTTTCTACCCTCACCGTGTTAACTTTCTTTGCTGATCTTTCATCTCTGTCCACTCCACCATCACTTTTGCTATCCGTATAACTGATCCTATTACAACTGTAGCTCTCCATAATAAGCCTCATGTTGTATTACCTAGTTTTAAATTAATTTTTCATAGGAGTAGAGTTGATTTACAATGTTGTGTTAGTTTCTACTGCACAGCAAAGTGAATCACTGATATGTACATATGTCTCTCCTCTTTTTTAGATTCTTTTCCCGCATAGGGCATTACAGAGTATTGAGTATAGTTCCCTGTGCTATATAGTATGTCCTTAGTCTCTGTTTTCTATATAGTAGTGTGTATATGTCAATCCCAATCTCCCAATTTATCCCTCTCCCTCCCTTCCCCCCTTGGTGTATTACCCCTCTTTATCTTCTTCCTTACATGAGCTGTTTCCCCCATAAGAATTACTCTGTCCCTTCAAGGAGCCCCAGATGTATAGTATTCCTTCCCATGATTCAGAGCTAAACCTCACAGTTCTACTTGTGATTGATTTTATCTACCCACTTTCCTTTGGAAACCTGCAGTTTTCCCCAAATTGCTATACTGTCTCAGGTTTAAGGGCATCCTTTGTGGTCACACTTAGTGGGGGCTCTGTGCATGTTTAGCAGTAAACATTAGGGCAGACGGGAAGGGCGCCCACTTCCTCTTTTCAGCCTCTCCTTCAGAACCTAATTTCTTCACCCAAGTGCTGGATCCATCTTCAGGACATTGAAGCACACACGTAGCCACGACCTGGTTCCCAGTGGCCTCCCACAGCTGCCTGAGGGGGAAAGAGAAACCAGCTGAGGACAACACCTACAGAGCAAAGGGAGCCCTGGAGCACCTCTCTAAGCAGGCAACCCGGGGACGCGCGAACCAACCTGACAGCTGAGGGAAGAGGAAAGCGTGTCACAAGTCGGCTGGGTCCCTAGCACCTTGTCTTCCTGTATGGTGCCACAGACAGGGGCACAGGGAATGGAATCGAGCCTGCGTGCTCCCCACGGTCAACCTGTCGAAGGCAACCGGGAGGAAACAGAACACAGGTGCACGTGACTCAGCTCCCACTGCGCCCACTTTCAACCACACCGTCCCGAGGCAGGGCAATCGTTCCAAGAACAACCCGTGGAGCTAAATATGCACGTGGGCTAGATCCACAGAGGGGAGGCGGGGACAGAAAAAAACTGGGACAGTAAACAAGGGGGCGCTGACCAAAATCCTTTCTCGTGGAAACACGTACGTGTAGAGTTCTGCTCAGGTACCTGCCCGTGTGTGGCGTGTGTGTGAGGGGAGTGGGGGGGCACGTGATGCACGTGCGTGCTCAGGAATAGGCACGACTACTGTCATGGATGCGTGGATGTTGGGATGGACGCGGGGACGTGGAAAAGCTTAAAGAGCTCATAGAACGTACGTAAACTGTGGGCCAGTTGAAGCCCCCAGGCCAGGGAATCCAGCCCAGAGATACCACCCGTGGAGCTAAGTGTAAGTGGCATCACACGCCAGCACCCTCGACCAGGGGCTGAGACTAGAGGGAGGAAGAAAGCACCTGTGGAAGGACAGGGAAGATGCAAAGTACACGAGAATCATAAAGGGCCCGATGCCCAGGCCCAAAGAGGAAAGACCCACCCCCCACCCCTCCAGCCCCACTCCCATCCCAGCTACAGCCACCTTTATCTCCTTCTCCAGTGCACAAGCAACCTTTCCCCCCACCCCTGTGTAGGCCCTTGAGAAACACCTGGCCTTTGTTTCATAAGGTTTGGCACACCGACCCACACCGAGGCATAACCGACTGCCTCACACTGATTTTGCTGGTTTAAGACATCACTCTAATGTTCTGACAAGCCTTGTGGCTCAGGAGTATGGCCGTGATGGCTTAGCTGGATTCTACCGCTGCTCCCCTGTCCCACAAGACTGGGGCGAAGGGCTGGGCTGGGATGTGATCTCATTTGGAAGGTGGACGAGAGCAGAACCACTTTCACAGGGCATCCTTAGGGTCGGCAAAATTCACATCCTCGGGTTGGCAGTGGTGAAGGCATGCATGCGTGCGTGGTGGCCCTTGACTGGGTGCAGTCCTCAGCACCTCAGTGTGTGCGCATGTGTCCAAATAAAGTTGCTGGCGTTTCATAGTGCCACCAAAGCGTGTCGTCCCTCTCTCGGTCTCTCAAAAGACAGGATGGCCAAGTCAACTTCGTCTTGTGCCATGTGTCAATGTCCGTTCCCGGAGGGACGCTTGTCACCTTATATTGGCTAGCAGAAAGGCAATTACTGCCTGCCACTCAAGCGTTTGAAAGGCACTATGCAAACGTGTGGTCACACAAAGTCCGAGAACCCGTGGGTGCCAATCACAGACGAGGAGAGGTCTTTTGGTGCCAGGCAAGGTAGAATTTCTCGGAGAGTTTAAGTATCCAGAGGGGATCCCAGGAGAGTGGGCCACAGAGGGAGGGAGCAGATACATACAGAAACAAGAACGCGCACACACACACCACACACACACACACACACACACACACACACAGAGAGAGAGAGAGAAAGACAGAGGGGAGACAGACAGACACTCAGACGGAGCTCTTCACTGCGTGGCTTTTCTGCTCTTGAGCAAAGGAATTCAAATCTAGCAAAGAGCTGGGTTTGCCGGACACTCCCCTCTCATGCCACAGAGCTTCGGGCTCTCTGTCCCCTGGAAGAAAAGTATCCAGCAACTTCGGCCACCATGCATTTCCTTGTACATTTTCTGAGAGCTCCCAGTGGTTAAAGGTCCCGAGGCAAACCGGATTCTGATTTTCTGATTTTGGAGCGCGAACTCCTGGCTCCAACTGGCACAGGCCACATAGGTATCACAGGGCACCCGGGCACCCCAGACGCAAGGCCGGAGGCCTCCCTGGAGGCGAGCTCCTTGTGGAACCTGTTTTGCTAAGTCCGGGGGACGGAAGGGGTGTTTTGGCGGACACGGCAATCCCGGAGACCGGCCTGTTTCCACAGGGCGAGGGGCGAGGCAGCTGAGGGTGACGCCCACTGTCCTCGCCCTGATTGGTCGTGATGAGGCCGAGCGGCCTGGGCGTGGCTTGGAGCTGCTTCCTGCCACCTGGACACGCATGCCTGGTGGCCAATGCTCCTGCGCATGCGTTACAGCTCTCTTCACCGCAGAGGCTCCTGGGAACGGTTTAGCCCGCAGCGAAGCGCGATTGTAGTCGCTGGGCCTGCGTGGTGCTCGGCCCACGTGCTGAGCTTCCAACTGCCGCACCTTCGCAGCTGCCCCAGCTCAGAGCCAGGTCCGCATGGGCAGTGAGGCGGGACCCGGGGTCGTCCTAGGTGTGGGAGGGGGTCCTCAGGAAGCAGGGGCCCGCGGGTCCCCAGGTGTGGTGCGGGAGGTGGGTAGGGTGCTGGCCCTAGCTGATGGGTGGGGCGAGGAGGCCGCCATCTTTAGCGGGGAGGTGGTGCGGCAATGCGCGGCCCTGTTGGAGGGAGAGGTGGCGCAGATCATGGAGTGTTTTGGCAGCCTGTGGAGGACATGATGGAAGAGGTGGAGGTGGTGGCAGAGAAGCAGCAGCAGCAGGTGGTGGCGGAAGAGCAGGAGGAGAAGCCCCAGGAGCAGGGGCAGGAAGACCCAGGGCCGTCGCCTAAGAGCGCCTCGCTGGAGGCGCTGGAGGCGCTGAAGGTCTTGCAGTTACAGCTGGAGCCTGTGAATAGGGAGTGCAGCCGACAACACTTTCGTCTCAAGGTCACAACACTTCGGAGGCGGAAGCCTTATCTGGAACACAGAAGCACCATCATCCAGAGCATCCCTGGCTTCTGGGTCAAAGTTGTATCCTTAATTTTGTATTTGAGAGACCACGTTGTGGCCGGGCTAGTGCAAGGTGTACCTAACATAGCGGGCCGTTTGGTTACCAAAATGTATCCGTTGGATTGTGCATTGTGGGCACACTCAGGGAAATGTGATCCTGAAATTGTGGGGGCATGCTGATTTTCTGCATAGCAGGAAACAAGACTAGGGCTTTAGTTGCAGAGGTCCAAAAAGGTATTGTCATTAGTACCAGGGCCTCTTGAGATACAAGAGTTGTCTTGTGCACAGGTTCTTCTTGGAATAACCATCAGGGAAAACGGAGGTGAGAGTGGGGAGTTATGAATGCGCATCCTAGTTAGAGCCATGAGTGTTTGCTGTGCGGAAGTAAGCTTGTTCTGTCCAGATGGAGATCAGGGCCTCCCTCTCAGAATCGGAGGCTCCCTGTTTTAGTACACAGATAATGCACACCCCGAGGGGCTCATTGTTCCTTCATGCAGTCTGTATTGAAGGAATAGGACTAGATGCTAGTGGGGCCTTGAGATCAGACACTCCCAGGCCGCTGTCCAGGCTCGCTCTGTTCTCCCAGCCCTTTCACCTCCGGCATCTAGAGGCTCCTTGACGTAAAGCAGTTTGTGAACCACCCCCGGATGTCGGCCATGATTAGCACCCAAGATAAAGACATGCTTAGCTACATGACCAACTTGAAGGTCAGGCAGGGGAGGAGAGGGGAAATGATTTATCCCGGAAAGCAGGAAAGAGCAGGTGTGCTGGCGAGAGATTTCACCCTCCGCCTCCACTTTGTCCGGCAGGTGGAGGAGTTCGCAGATCGCAGTGATTACCGCAAGATCATGTTGTTTTTCCGGAAGAACCCCTATTTCCAGAATGAGGTGGTTGTTAAGGAGTATCTCATTGAGGTCACTGGTAAGAGACAGCTCCCTGGATCGTGGGGGAGGACAGATGGGGTGAGGTGAACTTGAAACGTGATTTAGGCCCTTGTCCCACGCTCCTTTTCCCACAGGATATAGGGCATCTCATCTCGCTCCAATTCAGTGGCACCGTCGTTTTGAAAAGGAGGTGTATAGCCGCAGGCACAACAACAGCGGCCTTAACTTCTTCAACTGGTTCTCTGACCACACCTGTGTAGGATCTAGCAGGATTGCTGAGGTGGGGTGCCTCTGGGCCTCCTCAGCAATGGCGATGTTGGTCGGGGGAAGGGGTGTGGGCCTGGCCTGGCCTGGCCTGTCCCGACCGGGCCCCTTTCCCCTACCAGATCATCGGCGAGGACCTGTGGCCCAATCCCCTGCGCTACTACCCGAGGGAGAAAGGCCCCACCGGGACAGGTCACCGAGAGAAGGACAGGTGGGTAAGGAGCCCAGGGGCTGGGCGCTGAAACGAGTAAGCTGGGTCGTTTATTTCACTCATGGAGGAGTTGAGGCTCAGAGGCATACAGTGACACCAGGGTGTGAGGGCGTCAGGGTGCGACAGCACGTCTGGAAAACTGCAGTGCAGGACTGGTTCTGACTAGGGAAGCTTTAGGCGAGTGAAGCAGCATGAGAGTCAAAGTCACTGAGATTCAAAGGTGCACGTCTCTGAACTGTCATTCCATGGCCATCAACCCCACCCTCAGGCCTCCTGTACCGCCCCCTTAAATTTGGGCTTGCCTCAGGTTCCCCCTACCACCCCGTTTCCACAAAGGTCTGTGAGTCCCCTTTGTGCAAAGCCTTACCCCGCTGTCCCATCATTTTTTTCTATTTTGATCATCACCATCATCTTTTACTTTTCTTATGCATCTCCTTCACCTGCCATGGCTATTGTGAGAACAGTGGCCATTTTGCGTCGATTATGAAGAAAAGTTTCTAATACGCGGTTGGAGGAAATGTAAGAGATCACAGGGGATGTGACTCTGTCTCCTGGGCGGGGCCTTAAAAAGTTAAAGCGGTCTTTAGCGTCTTTCAGAGAGGTTGGGTTATTATGTGTGTGCCTGTGTGTGTTTTCAAAGGCACTCCCGATCTTGAGATGCGTGTGATGGAGCATCACCCTTGACCTAAGAAGCTGCTTTGGGTGAAGGCGAACGGTCAACGTGGTTGTCGTGCACACGAAGAAACGAAGAGAGGTCTGGTGGTGAGACGTACAGAGAGGGAGACACCAGTAAACCTGGAATAAAACCGGAAGATAAATAAGCAGCGTCAGTTGTATGTGTTTGTGTGGTGTTTGTGCAGGGGCTCAGGGTAGACACATCAGCCCCAGGCAGGCTTCTCAGTTTGCTGCCTGGGAATTACCAGTCCATGGAGAGTTGTAGAGGTGGGGGGAAATCATACTTTGGGATTGCATCAGAGGATGCAGTTCTGCCTGTGGGATGGGGGTTGGGGAGGAAGGAGAAATAAGAGAAGGACTGGTTAACTGGGGCCTGTCATTTTTCCAAGGGAAATGCGGAAGTTCAAGGAAAGGGCCTGGTGAGCAAGGGCCTGAGATTGAAATGCTGGAAGTTAATTTTGTTGGATAGTGGTCCTCCATGTATCCTCCCTGTTGCATATCATCAGACTCTTCACTGGGATACAACGGGGGGAAGCCTTAGCATTTAATTCACTGTTGGACCGGATGCCCTTCTAGTGCATATGAACACAGGGTCTTTTGCTGAGACAATTAGCCTCTCAGGGCTAGGGTTCCAGACAACATCTCAGGACATGGGGGTATAAGGTATATGGAGGACATCTGGGGAGGTGAGGGAGACACAGGTGGGAAGGCAGTGAGGATGTTAGTGTGCTCTGGCAAAGGTGACCAGGGGAAAAGGTAAGTTTGCTGGGAAACGGCTAAGCAAACAAAAACGGAGTCCCTCACATCTGAGTGAGCTCACCTGAACTCTGTTCTTTTTTCCGGGGGACTCAGTTTGGGTACAAAAGGGCACACGGGGAGAGGGGAGAGGTGAGGGGAGTGGGGAGTTGGGGATGTTAAATCGGCAAGTGCCAGGCCACCCAGCTGTGTGCTCTCTGTCCCGTGACAGCACAGTGGTTAATATCCCTATTTTCAGACAGGCTTAAGCCCTCTGCCCAAGGCCCGCTTCAGGCCAGGTCCCCAGAAAGTAAACATTTTTCTCATGAACAGTGTGGTAGAGGTGTCCCATCCTCGCTGAATGGCTGGGCACACCGTGTTTCAACCACAAAGGCACTGTCCTTCTTCTGGGGCCTTGCCAGCACTCTGTGCCCCTGAGGCCAATGGGAAGACCTAGAGCATACCGAGCTCACCCAGGAAGTGGTGAGCACTTCGGGTGCTCCTTGCCAAGTGGCTGGCTGCTTCCCAGAAGCACGTCTGTCTCTGGACCAGGCAAAGGACAGACTCTGCCACAAACGGAGCAGGGAATGTTCAATGTTTGTCCCCCCAGTGTTCTTCTCTCTTCCCAGATACAGCGGCTCCAGCACAGGTGTCCTTGAGGGTGGCATATTGACAGTACCATTTCCGTCCCACATGTTGAGCTCTCGCTCAACGACTTTTGGTAGAAGAGCCTTCTCCCAAAAGCCCCAGCTCTTTCCAGGATGAGGGTTTGACAGTCAAAGTTCATGGAGTCACGGATGTCCCCTTCAGAGTGCACTGAGTTAGATCGCCTGCTCAGTGTCAGGTTTTGTAATGAACATCTACATCCCAGCTATGCCCCTTCTACAGTGGAGACATCCGAAGGTCTAGAAGGCAAGGCTTGGCCTTTGCCCACTGCTGTCCCCACAACCACGCCACAGACACTGTGGAAACAGGTCTTCTCAGCTTCTCGCACTGTACACCTCAAGGAACCCTTGGGGCTTCCACATGCTGGTCCCTGTCTTTCCTGGTGCTGGTAAAAATAAACTATGCTCTGATAACCCTGCAGTGGGAGTGGGACAGCATACTGGTGCGTGGTCTTAGGGAACCTCAGACGGTGCTTGTTCTAAGGACTCCAGGATATTTATCCACATCCAGAACATTTAGTAAGGTCTTGCAAAGGACTTAATCACCAAAGCAAAGGTTGGGACAGGCTCCCCCAACTCCTAACATCTCCTGCCAGTGCTTAGGTACCAAGGCTATGCTTAGGCCTGACCTGTCCTGGAGTGAAGCTGGGCAGACGTTCATGGATCAGGTAGCGGAACTGTAAACTGTGGACGGTTGACTTGATTGTCATTCTCTGGAGATTTGGCATGATGTGTGCCCCAGAGGCTATAGCTTACTGAGTTTCCTCCTGGGCTACAGAGCTTAGACGTAGGTGTGACCCGGTCTCTTAAGAGCTTTTTCACGTGGGGCCTAATATCTAGGTGCGAGTAGATTGAATGCACAGTTGCACACGTTGCCTGAGGTTTTCTTCCGTTGAACTTCAGGGCATGTGAGGCCCAGCAGATTACTGATCAATCTATGAGCATTCTGGCTCAATCACTCTGAGCCACGTTTGCGTTTCCTGGTCTCTGGACATGTTCATGTTTTCCTCTGTTTGAAATGAAGATGGTGTGTCTGTGTTGTGTTTGCCCATGATCTCTCACTCTGAGCGTGAGTTGGTGTTCCTTCCTCTGGCTTTGCCCATGCCTTCGTCTCTCTGATCTTCCACCCATGCCTGTGCCCATATGCACGCCTCTAGTGCCATAGCTGTCTCAGTCTGTTCATGTCCCTGTTTCGATACACGTGCTCTGGGTTGCTGTTACTCACTTACTTGTTAAGGTTTGTGTCTCTGAGTTGGTCTGTGCCTGCGTTCCACCCTTTCCTCCATTCCTGCATCAAATGCTTCCACACCTTGAACTGGGACTTTTTTGTGAGTTCCGTTGTCTTTGTGAGCAACAAGAAATGCTTTATTGCAGGTGGAGTTAGCAGTGACACACATTTGGAAACAGAGGAATAGGCATGCACTTGTGGCAAATCACCGACAGACAAGAATATCTTGGTGGAGGTGAGAATATCAATTACGGCCCCCAGAGGGTGATGAGGACATTGAGGGAATGCATTTGCCAGGGAAGCTTCCAGGAGGAGAACGTTTGGGGTTGACTTGTTAGTGTTTTGTAAACACTAGTGCGGGAGTGAAGGAAGATGACTCTTATTCCTCCCCATTTTATTCTTGCGTTGGTCATTAAACCGACATTATGTGGGCACAATTTCTTCATGAGTTTTAATAAAGCATCACCCGAACGATAGGAATTGGGGCTAGTCTTCCTGTGAAGAGAAAAGTTGTTAGAGAGTCCTTGCCCTCGGTGACCTCCTATGACCCAGTGAGAGGGGGTGCATGAACAAAATACGGGCATACCGAATAGAAACTCGTGGCCCAAGCACCTCACCCAGAGGATCAGGTGGTGCTGAAGGAAGGTGAGGGCTTCAGGAAGAGAGAGGTATGAGTAAAGGAAATGTGACGTGTAGATTCATGAGTTTTGCCATACCTGGAGAGTGTGAGGGGCATGATTTCTTGAAATACTTGTCCTGCCCCTTTCTCTCCTGTCTCCACCTGGGACTGCAAATACGTAAGCCTCGGATTGCTCAGTGGAGTCTGGCAAATAATCTAGGCTGTTACATTTTCTGCATTATTTTTGTTCTCCTTCTGCTCCTCAGCCAGGATGATTTCAATTAACCTGACTTTGGGTTTTGTGATTCTTCTGCCTGCTCAAACCTTCCTTCGAAGTCTCTACTGAAGGTTTTGATTCACATGCTGTGGTTTTTCAGCCCATAATTCCTATTTGTTTCTGCTTTAAATGTCTCTTTGTTGAGAGTCTCTATTTCGCTAGACCTGGGTCTCCTGGTTTCTTTTAGTTCTTGCTCCATCGTTTCCTTTGTCAGGTGAGCGTAGGTATGACTCTTGATTGAATGTCTGCCTACAGAGTTAAAGTACTTGGTTTCCTCATGCACAGTTTCTATTAATTTGCTATCTGACCTGTGATGGGGCAAATACACACTTGTTTCATTGCATGCCTTGTAAGTGGTGTTGAAAACTGGAGATTTTGAAGTTTGGAATGCAGTAAATGGGGAGAAGGTTCTTCTCCCTCGTATTCATGTGTGGCTGCTGGTTGTAGTTGATCCTTTCCGTTACTATGCCGAACTATTTTTGGTTAGACGGCTTTCTTTGCCGTGTGCTGTGTAGCCACTGGTGTTTCTGTTCCACGACGTGGGTGGACACAACCGATTATTATTTTTTTAAACCGCCGGGGTGCTGGGTCAGGGGGTTTGGGGAGGTAGCAAGGAAACACAAATTTCAAAAACCACTCTCCTGGTCTCTGCAGATTACCTTGGGGCTGGGTGCACAGCTTCATCACTGTATACACCATTTTCATTTTCCCAAGTTTTCCCACCCAGTACACCTGGAGACTAAAGATCAGCCAGAGGTGAAAACTTAGGGTCTCCTCAAATCTTTTCTGAGCCAGTGAACGTGTGTGACCTTGTCTAGCAACACGGGGACGGGCAAATTTCTCCTTTACCCCTGTTGAGGTCCTTTTGGCTCTCCTAATAATTATGTGGACACAAGACAGATTAACAGGAAAAATAAACCAATTTAATTCATGTACACAGAGGTCTCAGAAATGGGACCGCCTGAAGTGACCAAAGCCCGCTGAATGTATCTAGTTTTGGACAAAGAAACATTTTTGTACATTCGACAAAACAAAGAGGCTTGTGCTTGCTTGGGCAAGCAGCCTAATGAAGAAGTGTCAGCGTTCGTTTATCCAGCTTTCTTAGCCTTGAATTTCCTAACTGTGGTGACAAGGATGCTTTCTAGCCTCCTGCCATAGGGAGGATGCCGTCACATGGATTTAGTTCGCACTTTGGGGGAAGGCAGGGGGCCAGAGTATTTTTGTTGTGGTTTTCAATCATTTCCCCTCACTGACCGTTTCCCTGGTAGCCTCCGTTCAAAATAATCAACGTGCCGGTGAGGCATATCTTGGGCGGCCTGCTCTGAGCCCCAAGGATTCCCTCCTCTGCAACTTCCCTTGATGTTTCACAAAGGAAAGGCTAAGGTGATGGCCGTGGAGAGCAAAACTGGGTGAGTAGCTCAGTGCTAAGAGACCTGCAAAGGGAGAAAAGAACATAGGTTAGAATGAGGATGAAGAAAAACAGAAAAGAACAAATCAAATCAAAGTACATTTCCCCAAACCCTACCGAAACAGTTCCCCAGTCCTGGGAAGACATCAGTCCAATAAAACGGCTTTGCTTCATTTATGTGACGAAAGCATTTCCTTCACTTTTAATAAGTTGGAGAGTATTTTTCCCATTTGATTTGCGTAGAAGCAGTATTTTCCACCGATGATTGCATAAGCTCATCCTCGCCGAGCAGTCAGGATGTCCAGAGCAAGTCCATTTTGGAGCACCACTGATGCTAGGCTGTTAACTTCTGACTGAAGTATTTTCACACTTTGCATAGGGGAACTGAACTCTTGTTCCACTACCATGGAGAGTTAAGATGGCTGTTCTAATTCATAACCTCCATAGCTTGGGAATAAGATCCTGAACAATGAAAAGAAGTTGGAGTTGTGATACCCAATGGATTGTCTATGACTTCCCTGCTGGCACCTTTATGGGACACAGTTTTATGAACAAAGGAGCCCAGGTTTGTAATTTGCCTGCATTTAGGGTGGAGTATTTGGTGACAGAAGGAGCCAGGTATCCAAGTCCCCATTGTCCTGACCGGTTAGGTGGACACCCTTTATATACTTTGCTGCCACCTAACATAAAAAGACCAGTGTGGTTTGCAGACAAGGTTACAACTGAGGCTCGGGCTTCGGAGGGCAGGTCCCAGGGAGAGGACTGGGGTTGGCTGCGTGAACACAGCCTGAAGGGGGCTAGTGCGCCACAGCTAGCCGGGAGGGAGTCCAGGGAAAAGTCTGGAGCTGCCTAAGAGGCAAGAGACCATTGTTTCGGGGTGCGCGAGGAGAGGGGACTCAGAGCACCGCCGAAACGAGCTTCAGAGACGGGCGCGAGACGCAGCTGTCGGTGAGGACAGAGACGGGCGTGAGACGCTAAGGCTGCTGCTGCCACCACCAAGAAGCCTGTGTGCGAGCACAGGTCACGATCCACACCTCCCCTCCCGGGAGCCCGTGCAGCCCGTCACTGCCAGGGTGCCGGGATCCAGGGACAACTTCCCCGGGAGAACGCACGGCGCGCCTCAGGCTGGTGCAACGTCACGCCGGCCTCTGCCTCCGCAGGCTCGCCCCGCATCCGTACCCCTCCCTCTCCCCACTGGCCTGAGCGAGCCAGAGCCCCTGAATCAGCTGCTCCTTTAACCCCGTCCTGCCTGAGCGAAGAACAGGCGCCAGAGGGCGACCTACATGCAGATGCAGGGCCAAAGCTGAACCCCAGGAGCTGTGCAAACAAAGAAGAGAAAGGGAAGTCTCTCCCCGAAGCCTCAGGAGCAGAGGATTAAAGCTCCACAGTCAACTTGATGTACCTGCATCTGTGGAATACCTGAATAGACAATGAATCATCCCAAAATTGAGGCGGTGGACTTTGGGAGCAACTGTAGACTTGGGGTGTGCTGTATGCGACTACTAGTTTATGATTTTTACGTGTATCCTAGCACAGTTTTAGCCCTTGGTATCATTGGTGGATTTGTTTATTGGTTTGGTTGCTCTCTTCTTTTTTTCCGTGTATTACGTTTTTATTATTTTTAATTTTTTAATTTTAATAATATTTTTAATTTTTTATTTTAATAACTCTAATATATTTTATTTATATTTTCTTTCTTCTTTTTGTCCCTTTTCTTCTTTTGAGCCGTGTGGCTGGCAGGGTCTTGGTGCCCCAGCCGGGTGTCAGGCCTGAGCCTCTGAGGTGGGAGGGCCGAGTTCAAAACATTGGACCTCCGGCGACCACCCGGCCCCACGTAATATCAATCAGTGAGAGCTCTCCCAGAGATCTCTGACTCCCTGCTAAGACCCAGCTCCACTCAACGAGCAGCAAGCTCCAGGGCTGGACGCCCCATGCCAAACATCTAGCAAGATAGGACCACAACCCCACCCATTAGCAGAGAGGCTGCCTAAAATCATAATAAGTTCACAGACACCTCAAAACACACCACCAGATGCGGCCCCGCCCACCAGAAAGACAAGATCCAGCCTCATCCACCAGAACACAGGCACCAGTCCCCTCCACCGCGAAGCCTACACAACCCACTGAACCAACCTTACCCACTGGGGGCAGACACCAGAAGCAATGGGAACTATGAACCTGCAGCCTGAGAAAAGGAGACCCCAAACACAGTAAGATAAGCAAAATGAGAAGACAGAGACATACACAGCAGATGAAGGAGCAAAGTAAAACTCCACCAGACCAAACAAATGAAGAGGGAATAGGCAGTCAACCTGACAAAGAACTCAGAGGAATGACAGTAAAGACGATCCGAGATCTTGGAAATAGAATGGAGAAAATACAAGAAACCTTTAACAAGGACCTAGGAGAACTAAAGTGCAAGCAAACAATGATGAACAACACAATAAATGAAACTGAAAATTCTCTAGAAGGAATCAATAGCAGAATAACTGAGGCAGAAGAACGGAGAAGTGACCTGGAAGATAAAATAGTGGAAATAACTGCCACAGAGCAGAATAAAGAAAAAAGAATGAAAAGAATTGAGGACAGTCTCAGAGACCTCTGGGACAACATTAAAGGCACCAACATTCACATTATACGGGTCCCAGAACAAGAAGAGACAAAGAAAGGGACTGAGAAAATATTTGAAGAGATTATAGTTGAAAACGTCCCTAATATGGGAAAGGAAATAGTCAAGTCCAGGGAGCGCAGAGAGTCCCAGATAGGATAAATCCAAGGAGAAAAAACGCCAAGACACATATTAATCAAACTATCAAAAAAGAAATACAAAGAAAAAAATATTAAAACAGCAAGGGAAAAGCAGCAAATAACATACAAGGGAATCCCTGTCAGGTTAACAGCTGACCTTTCAGCAGAAACTCTGCAAGGCAGAAGGGAGTGGTAGGACATATTTAAAGTGATGAAAGGGAAAAACTACAATCGAGATTACTCTACCCAGCAAGGATCTCATTCGATTCGACAGAGAAATTAAAACCTTTATAGACAAGCAAAAGCTAAGAGAATTCAGCACCACCAAACCAGCTTTACAACGAATGATAAAGCAACTTCTCTAGGCAGGAAACACAAGAGAAGGAAAAGACCTACAATAACAAACCCAAAACAATTAAGAAAATGGTAACAGGAACACACACATCCATAAGTACCTTAAATGTAAATGGATTAAATGCTCTAATCAAAAGACATAGACTGGCTGAATGGATACGAAAACAAGACCCGTATATATGCTGTCTTTACAAGAGACCCGCTTCAGACCTAGGGACACAGACAGACTGAAAGTGAGGGGATGGAAAAAGATATTCCATGCAAATGGAAAGCAAAAGAAAGCTGGAGTAGGAATTCTCATGTCACACAAAATAGACTTTAAAATAAAGACTATTTTTCTTTCAGTAAAGTTACATGTACCTTTATTATATTAATATATACACTACCAAATGTAAAATAAAGACGATTACCAGAGACAAAGAAGAACACTACCTAGTGATCAATCCAAGAGGAAGATGTAACAGTTGTAAATATTTACGCACCCAACATAGGAGCCCCTCAAAACCTAAGGCAAACATTAACAGCCATGAAAGGGGAAATTGACAGTAACAGAGGACAGGCATCTGTGTTCCTCCCAATCCCCCTAGTCTGTTCTAATGGCAGGAAACTAAGATCACTGGGGCACAAGACCATCTGATTTAGAACATCTAGGAGGCTCCTTTTGTCTCTATTAGGGATCTTTACCAGCATGCACCTCTGAAAAAGGAATTTTTTTAGGCAGAAAACACTCATTGGAAATACAGTTCACCCAGTTGGCCTATTATATGCTATAGTATTTTCTTACAGGGAAACAGGCAAAGAGTACCTGAAATGCTCACCAAGCAATAAAATAAGACTTCCACTATCTTTCTGATTGAAACTTTGTATTTTCGTAAAACTGTACAGCCCACGAGACCTGTGAGGACAAATACAAACTATGAATAACGGGCTTAATTCTCCTCCATTAAATAAGGAGAGAGGTTTCCACCTCTGCCTTTTGCTCAGAGCAATTATTTTAGAAAACTTGTCGTTAAGTACTCTCTCCTCGTTTTGAAATGTGTATAAAACTTTCCGATGGGACTTTTCTCAGCTTTGTGACCCAGAAGTGTCCTTCTCAAGGACCTGGGGACTATCTCTTTGAAACAAAACCAGGAAGGGAGAGGGAGCCCATCTCCCAGGCTCTGTGGGAGGTGAGGGGCTGAGCTTCTGTAGGCTCCTGGCCCCAACCTGCAAACCTACCTCTCGTCACAAAGACAGGAGCGGTTCATCTTTCCTCTGGACGAAGCTGATTAGCTACCACAGACGGTCCCTGCAATTCGCAGGTCAACTCGGGATGGCTCTGTATGTGTATAGTACACGCTGCTGCCAGGTCTTGCTGAGGCCTAGTCAGTGCTCATCTTGAGAACATTCACAGAAGGAGCTCTAGCTGCCTGGCCACATAAAAGGGTGAGATTTTCCTTCTGTCTTTGCCTCTCTTGGCGAATTCCCTGTGGTGTGCACCACATTCTGATTTAACGCTTATCTGATGATAAAACTGCTGTCTTTCTCTTCTGCTTTGTGGAGAGGTTTGCTGGGGGTTGGGAGGAGATTTGCGTTTAAGTATATTTCCCAAATGAACCTCAAATCCTTTGTGGAATAGGTGAAATACAGAAACATAAGCTACTATATACATAAGCACTGACATATATATATATATATATATATATATATTTCCTTTTCATCTACTGCAATGAAAACTATGTTAAATTTTTATAGCATATGCTATTCATTGAATTTCCACTGGCTATGTCGTCTATTCTCTAGGCTACAAAAAAATTCTACGGTAATTTATTGACAAATGAAAGTGTGGAGCAAATGTATTACGTATTTGACACTAATGGAACTATTATTCCCTGTTCATCACACAAACGCATCCCAGGAACTCCACCATCTGATTTCTAGGGTTTCCAGGAGCTTATCCCGGTTAGTTACGTTCACAAATTGTGCTTCCATCTGTGCTTTTAATGTAGATTTAGAAAAAAATAGCTCTATTATAAATCTTCAGGGGCTTCCCTGGTGGCGCAGTGGTTGGGAGTCCGCCTGCCGATGCAGGGGACACAGGTTCGTGCCCCAGTCCGGGAGTACTCCACATGCCGCGGAGCAGCTGGGCCCATGAGCCATGGCCGCTGAGCCTGCGCGTCCGGGGCCTGTGCTCCGCAACGGGAGAGGCCACAACAGTGAGAGGCCCGCGTACCGCAAAAAACAAAAAAAACAAAAAAAACTTTAAAACATGGCTTCTTATTTTCTTTGTGTAAAATGCTACCAGCGGGGCTTCCCTGGTGGCTCAGTGGTTGAGAGTCCGCATGCCGATGCAGGGGACGCGGGTTCGTGCCCCAGTCCGGGAAGATCGCGCATGCCGCGGAGCGGCTGGGCCCGCGAGCCATGGCCGCTGAGCCCGCGCGTCCGGGGCCTGTGCTCCGCAACGGGAGAGGCCACAACAGTGAGAGGCCCGCGTACCGCAAACAAACAAACAAAAATGCTACGAGCAAAGGAGAAATACCCTCAAAATGATGGAGTTAATTCATCCATTTGTTCCCTTATTTTAAAATATGTATAAAGGTTGCTAGGCATTAGGAATAACAAGAGGAAATGCCTCCTGTCCTCAGAGTGAGCACAGTTCCTTGGGGGCAAAGGCAACCTCTAAAGTGTCAACTAAAATTGATGCGATCTATGGGAAGTAGAGGAAGAAACCAGCCTGGTTCAGTGAGGGAAGCCTGTGCAATTTCAGATGGAATAATTTTGAAGTGACCCTAACAGTATGAAGTGGTTTTACTTGAATAAAAGAGAGGGACGACCCTCTCTATTAACATTCTATTTTTACAATACCAACAGAAATGTAAACTAGGTTATTTCTAGTACTGCTCTGACGGACAGTCTTATTCTGAGGGTTCCATATTGACTTGCGCTTCAACTCCTGTCTTCAAGGCTCTCTGGGGAGGGGGCGTGCTCACCGTGCCCGGGGGATGCCCCCAGATGCGGGACCACCCGGCTCTTCCATCTTCCTTGGGAAAGCCTGGCCTTCATCCCAGAATCCCACACTGTTCAGAGACTTTGTGCTCATTAACTTCTTAATCTGGTCCATTCTAATAACGCAAAGCAGTTTTACTTAATTATTATTCTGAAAGTCCAGTTAAGAATTTAATCATTTCTAAGCAAATCACTTAAATACTAGTGGGACTAACCATGGTGCAGCACTTAACGAATTACTTGGTCTCTCTCTGTAGGAATATTATTTAGTCAGAATTGGACATCTCCTTTCTCTCAGCCAGCCCTCCTCTTAAACGACAATGGTTTTAAAATTCCAATTTTATGACGTAGTTTACCACTCTGCACTGGCATTATAAGAGGCATTTTCTAAATTAAGTGTCTGAGGTCTTTTCCATGCCGCTCAACTCGGAGACTCAGAGTTTGAGCTTATGGGTAGATGTACGATTGTATACTGGATATTTCGGAGAGACAGTCCTCCAAGATTTCTACTAAAGTGCACCTGTTTCTTTGGACAACTGGAATTGCCCTCCTCTACTTCTGATAATTACTACACCCTATTAATTTTATATATTTAAACATTTTTTCCCTCCTATACTGAGTGTTAGCTGGAAGGTAGGAAACTCACTCCTGACTTAGGAAAAGGAGACATTCTAGTCCTATTCAGTGCTCTATAACTTGTCCTAAAATTTCCATCTCTGTATCTATCTGCCTTTCTAACTACCTACCTATTTATTTTTTTCCTTTTCTTCCTTCTTCTCCTCTTCCTCCTTCTTGTCTCTTTTTCTGTCTCTGTCTTTGTCTTTATCTCAGACACACACACACACACACACACACACACACACACACACACACTTCTCATGTATATCTGGGGAAGATGCTAATGAGATTGCTATTCTTTACAATCCCTAAGTCCGTAGAGATGTCAATCTTTAAAAGACAGTGTGTGATCTCTCCTTTGAGAACCTGAAACCCTTCTGGGAAAGCAGTATACTTGCTGCTTAGCGGTGATGAGATGTCCCAGGAGCTACTAAAACCTGACTCCTGTGTTTTTTCTTGAGAAATTTAATCATCAACACAATTGCTAATTCAAACCCTGTAAGTTGTCCTTCATTTTATGTTACAGGAATGTTCAAAGCCAATAAATTGAAGTCGCAGGCGCTCCACTCTCAGAGATATTAAACATGAAAATTCTTTTATGTCCCTGAAGAGTCTGCTGAATTCACTGTACTAAATACTTGCTTGCATTCCTGGAAATGAAGGGCAAAATTGTATCAATTGGTGGGTGTGGATTTGTGTGTCCACGTTCCTTTCTCGATCCTACTCTGAAGTCAGCAGGGTGGGATGCATGGCAGAAATTTTGAGGATGCTTTAAATGTTGAGTAATCTCCGTACATCTCATGTCTTCCTGGTCTTTGTCATTTGTTCTCAAAATGACAACATTTGTTCTCATTTGCACCAAAATACGTAATTCTGGTAAATTGTGATGTACAGTTGATGCTCGTTAAGCACCATAGGATTGATTGTAGGGTTACAAATCAGTTTTGGATTAGGCAAATTCCTATACAGGGATTCTGCAGGTAGTGAGCATCAGCTGTGATTGGTGAATCTCTATGACCACGTTTTCTGTTTGCTCTTGTATGTGCTTATAGGCTCATTTATATGAGGGTTTATCACTGACTATTAGGCAATGATAACGGTGCTGAAAAACATGGATGTGGAACTTGGAAGGCATCCACATGACACAAGAAGTCATTCAGACCCAACTATTAGAAAGAGTGAGTGGGCTCTCAGCAGAATGGCGAGAAATAAAATGAAAAATTGCACTTGCTGCAAAATATAACTACCGGTCATTTATCAGACGCTACGAGTGTGATGTGACAGTGTCACGAGTAACCTGGGTTAAAGAGACGATGAGCGACCTGGGTAGCTAGTGCATCTCAGATAAGCAACTTTGGAGATTAAACAACAACCATGTTTTGGTTGTAGCTCATGACTTCGCGGGTTAGGTGTTTGGAGAGAACTCAGCTGGGTCCTTGTGCTCCACTTGGCACTGAGGGAGGTCTCGCAGCAGTGTGCAGATGGCAGATGGGGTCTGGAGGGTCCAGGGGGCTTCCACTCACAAGTTGGTTGCCCTGGTAAGTGGATGGAAGTCTGGATTCAGCTGGTAATGCCCACCCGAGAAGATTCCAAGAGGCCTCAAGGATTCCAGGATTCCAGATGCTGTCAGATTTCTGTGATGTAGACTTGGAGACCCAGAATGTCCCTTCAGTTGGTCAAGCAGCTCAGTGCAGAGAGGAATGTAGCGCTCTCTTTCTCTCTCTCTCTCTCTCTCTCTCAGTTGCAGAAAAGGCAAAAAGTGTACCCCGTGAAGTTATCCTTTCTACCCTTCAAAGTACCTGTAGTAAACATGCTGTACTTCTGTTGACTTCTACACCCCAAACCAATTAGTGGGCAATACATTTATTTAAATGTATTTTAAAAATATCTTCTTAAATCAGGCTTGTTTGCTCATTAATATTTATTTTCTTAATCTAATCACCTAGGGTGAAAATAGAAACTATGAAAAGAAAGGAAATGTAGCTTGTGATGTGCAAATGTAGTATCATTTCCTTAGAAATTCCAGAAAGAACAAATAAAAGTTAGCCTCAGTATCAATTAGAGAAGAAAGAATTTTAATTCATGCATGTTAATTGTTTATCACCATTGTAATTGGTAAAGTTAGTTAAATTTCAATACTTTATTTATTGATAGAAAGATGAAAGTCAGAAGGTAGAAACATTTGGAACAGGGTTTTTTCATTTTTTGTTTTTTAAACTCCTACTACTGACTGAGGCTATTAAGGGCTTAAAAAAAACCTAAGCTTATAAATGGAGTGGATTATCCTGTGTACTAACTTTTAAAAAATATTTGGTGTCATACAATTTTTATAAACTACCTTTATAGTAGTGCTAACAAGTCAATATCTGGAGTCTTTAGTAGTTAGATCCCATATATTCTGTTGAATTTAAAGTTGTCAGTGTAAGAAAGTTATGTGTTGTAGTGACAGTGAATTAACTTTGGGGATTCTCAGAACTTTTAGGTGGTTTTCAGGCATGGAGACACAAATAATATATTAAGTAAACGAAAAAACAAGAGGTTAAGTTAAATGACAGAGAACTAAGGCAGTAAAATCAAGTTTCCCTGCAGAAGAGTGTGCTCAGCAGCCAGCCAGTAGAATCTGTGAATACGAAACACATGCACAAGCTTTTCCGTCACCATCGAGCCCCCTCCCCTCGGTAGATGTCAGTTATGTGGGATCCTTCAGTTTTAAACCTAGGAATAAGCTGTAATAAAACATTACTCATTAGATACAAGCTAACCATGTCTTGTGTTCATTTACTGTGTCTATTATGTTTTATATGGAGTTTTGTTTGTTTGTATCTCTATGTGGTCCATTTCTTTGCTCCCTTATTTGAATTTATTTCGCTGTCTTGAGTGTTAGGAGGTCTCCAAACACAGCCTCCACACAGTTCTGCCCCTCTCCTTGTACAAAGACCACTCCTCCCACCAGTAGAGCTTGTGTTCCTTCCCCTAGCAACGTGGCTGAGTTTTACACCACAGTGACTGGGGGTGGATTCTTACGCAGCAATATATAACCCCAAATTTCAGGAATATTTATATTTTGTTTTCATGTGGACCTTTATATGTTTATAATTTCCTTATTCTCATTTTTCCTTTCTTAGTTTTCTACTCATTTATTTATTAACTTTAATTTCTTGACTCCCACCTATTATAGTCCCCCCCACCCCAAAGACACCCTGTTTCCTGTCATTCTCTTGACGATTCTTTTCGTTTACAGTTGTGTTATTTCTAAATTGTAAGGACACTTAAGATTATTATACTTTTTTCCTATCCTCATTGCACTTTTCTTTAGTTATATTTTCAATTTAAATATGTTTAGTCCTTGACTAGTTCCTTAACTGGTCCGGTTTGCACCTAATCATCCCATTTCTTGCTGTGTGTAGGACAAGTCAGCATTCAACTTCTGACAGAAATTCACAGGTATCCTTGACACCACTGACTCAGTAACACATAATATATTCCATTTTTTTTTTTGCAGAATAACTGGTGATGAATCAGTAGTCACAGGTGTTCCAACACCTTACGTTTTCAAAGACATTTTATACATTTTTGTAAGACTTTTTATGTTCTACATAAATTTTCACCACCATCCTTTGTAATACACAGATTCAACTTTGCATTGTACTGAATCAGTGTTTCCTCAACTTCTTTGAAAATAATGTCGACTGTAGTTATATAATAGACTCTTCATAGACGCTACTTTTTCAGTCATTTCAACCTTGGCATTGACTCCTGGAATAAACAACAAGGTAGTATTGGTAACATCCATTGACTCATAAAGGGCCAAGAAAGATCACTTGAAATTATTTGTCTTGGTATTTATTGACTAATGATAATACTTCCAATGTCATTAACTCATCAAACAACTGTTCTCACCAAAAGACTAATAGTCTTTAAAAAGGCCACTTTACACACATTGCTTCAACTGCTGCAGTCAGATGTAATTATTGATAATTCATCATGGGGACCCTGCTTTCCCTGCTTGACTGGAAAGAGAATCACTCAGAAAATTACTTTATTGCAGCCTTAATTTATTATTATTTTGTATTTGTGAAGGAATTCTGTCCTGATGTTAGACTGCTTTATACATTTAGTAATTTTTCTGAATGCTGCTTTTCTGTGAGGTGGAAGGAGTGGGTTGAATGTATAATCTGGTAATGTTGGTGTATATTGTATTATTTTAGCCCAAGTATAGTGTCATTACATAATAAACACAATGTTTACCATCTATTTAATTAAGAAAATAGTGCATACTCCATAATGCCTGGAAAATTATGAGAATCAAAGTTTACTTTTTTCTTCTTTTCTTCCTTTGACCTAATGGGACCTTTAGTTTCCCCACTATCTGATGATCTTGTTTGTCACTTTTCAGAGCCCCTTCAGCATAAGAAAGTGATCTAACAATCATTCAGCCTCTTTGATTATGTTGTGTAGCTCTTTTATGTGCAACTGTCTCAATTCAGTTGATTCGTCTGGGACTGGTAGATATTGCGTCTCCTTCTGTTGTTTTGACCACCTCAAAACTTTGTGTTTTCTCTAGTTTTTGCTTCGAGGAAGTTGTGTCTTTCATTTGTGGCACAGGGAGCATTAACCTTTTGTATGTGCTTTGCATACTTTAGATTTTTAAATGTCTCTCTCTGGTCTGGATCTGCCTTGGCTTGTATCAAAAGCATATTCCTCGCATTGGTTTTTGTTTGCCTTTGTCTATCTTTTCACCTATATCCTTTTTTAAATCACTTTGCTTAAGTGCAGGGAACATTGAGTGGAATTTTGTTGATGACACAAACGAAAAGCCTTTTTTCTTCTATAAACTTACATTTATTGTTGTGGCAGATATTTAAAATCTGAGTTTTCTTGCTTTAGATGTCTGTGACTCTGTGTGTGTGTGTGTGTGTGTGTGTGAAACTGTTGTGGTGCGCCCATCTCCGTGTTAGTGGTGCCAAGGAGAGTCTAGTATTAAGTTCGTACCTGACAAACACTTGATGAGTAGAGGAATGGATGTTTAGGATCACGCATTTTAGTCTCGGGTGAACCCAAGCCTCGCCACTTCCTAGCTATGCAATCTTGAGAAAGTCATGGAATCTCTTGTTTTTTTTAAATTCATCTGATAAATTGAGACATTACCACCCGCCGTACAGTGTTGTTGAAAAAGTTGCATGCAGTCCTGCTTATAAAATCATGGTGCTGGCACGATTGAAGTGATCGAGAGACAAGATACACAAGTTTCCTCACATCCTGCCGTGTCAGGTCCGACAACCAATGTCGGTGGGATCCAACCCATGTTTTGCTTTAAGTGAAATTCCTTGAAGTACCTAAGCCTTTTAATTTCTTCAAGAAAACCATGACCAAATTCAACTTTGGATTGTTAGACTAAAAGCAGTTTATCAATCCAATGCCTGAGAGAATGCAGTTGTTTCAAAACAGTAACAGATGACCTTGTTAAAGCATTCCAAAAATAGTGTTCCAGAGGTGGAAGGAATTGGACACAAAACAGATCCTTGTCCTCGTTGTTGAATTCACCGGTGGTGAGAGGTCGGCTTCCGGGAGTTAGATATTTAATTAGGCCACTGATTCATACCGTGATAATAAAAAAAGTGAATCGTCTTAGTTTCATACTGAAAATAATGGTTTTATCTTATCCAATTACATTAAACATTGTGCAGCCAGCGTGTCAATTACAAAGATAGTGTGTATCAGAGAATGAGAGATCTTTCTGGATATTTTTTTAAACTTAATTAATTGAGGTATTTATTTATGGCTGCATTGGATCTTCATTGCCGCGTGGGCTTTACTCTAGTTGGGGCGAGCGGGGACAACTTTTTGTTGTGGTTCGCGGGCTTATTAAGGTGGCTTCTTTTGTTGGGGAGTGCGGGTGGGCTTCAGTAGTTGTGGATCGTGGGCTCTAGAGCACAGGCTCAGTAGTTGTGGCGCACGGGCTTAGTTGCTCTGCGGCATGTGGGATCTTCCCGGACCAGGGCTTGAACCTGTGTGCCCTGCATTGGCAGGCGGGTTCTTAACCACTGCGCAACCAGGGAAGTCCCTTTCTGGGTATTTTTTATCATATAAAAATGGAACTTTTTTTTTTTAACCTCCTTATTGTCTGTTCTCTGAATAGAATGTAAGATCTGTGAGGCCATAACACATGTCTGTTTTGTTTACTTAAACAGTGCATGGTACACAGTAAATTCAATCAAAGTTTATTTTTAAAACATTTGAATGAATGAAGTCTTTCACCTGAAAACTGAATGGAATATTTGATCTTTGATAGAGATATCCCTGAGGCATGCAGAGGAGAGAAACTGTATTAATCCTTTCTTCCTCAGGTAGGCTAAATTATTTCTGTGAATACAAATCTGCTACCTTCTTGAGTTATCCACTGTGGTGTGTAGTTTAGAGGAGAGACCCATCTGAAGAGAGTTTTTCAATTATCACCTAACTGGGGAATTTCTTTCACAGCAGGATTAAACTAGATGGGAGAGGTGACATAATAAAGAATGACTGAGAGTTTCTGAATGTTGAATAGTCAGAGGACATTGTCCAGAAGTGCCTGGGTGATGGGAAGAATGAGCTAGACCCCAGGGAAACAAGCATTCCAGGCAGAGGGAGGAGCACAAGTAAATGTGTGATGTGAAAACAGACTTCTGTTCAGAGTAAAAACTAGCTTACTTGTCTGGGAGTGTAGTGAGTAAAAGAGGAGAGGATTTAAAGATAAGGTAGATTTTATTTACTTAACTTTTATTGTTTTCACTTTTAATCCAGGCCAGGAAATTTGCTTTTTATCTTAAGCGTTTGGTGTATTTTAAACAGAGTAGTGACACTGTCACCTTCACCTTTAAATGCTTTTTAGAAGATCACTCTGGCTCCTTGTGTGGAGAAAGCATTTTAAAGAGGATGTAAAAAGAGGATTTAGGGGACTGTTACACTCAAGGATTATAAGGATTTGGAGCAGTGTGGAGTTCAAGAAAGTAAGACACATCTGGATGCATTTTGTACATCGAATGGACGGGAATTGAAAATGGTGGATTGAAAATGAGGAAACAAAAATCAGAGCTAATGGTAGAAAGAATTTGGTGCTTCAGCAATTGAATTGCTAAATGGTGACCTTTATAGATCTGGAGAAGAAAGGAAATGGTATAGGATTGAGGATGGGTTGGAATTCAGAGTTTGTTTTGAGATCCTGATGTTGAGATTCCCATTACACAAGTAGGAGGAAATGTCGCATCTGAACTTAAGGGATTTGTTCCCATATACGTGGTATTTAACAGTATTAAACTGTGCAGTTCCACGGCAGACATTTGTAAGGTAGAAGGGAAAGGACCCCAAAGAGATCCCTAGGAGTTCTATAACTTTTAATTATTGAGCCACCAGGCAGGGGCTCTTAAAGGAGACGGAGAAGGAGAAAGGAAAGCCAACCAAAAAAAAAGATTCGAAAAGCAGAGAGTGTTTACCCCCGTGGAATGCTGCTCAGCCATCGGTCCTGACATGTCACGTCTGCAAGAGCAAAGCAGTAATCGTTGGATTTGAGGACTAGCAGGGGTGCTGCCCGGGAGCTTGAGAGATTTAGTGTAGCTGGGATGGTGAGAAGTAAAGCCAGAACTGTGTGGGAGAATATGGAGTTAGGAAAACTCATCAGAGTGAGTCTCATCACTCAGAGACTGAAGGTAGTCCATTCAGTATGTTTTGATTTGACGGAGAACCAAAGATGTGTCCTCTCGGGAAGAAGATGTGGTGGTGGTTAGGGCGTTGTTGGACAGGGGACCTGGTAATTGTGCTGCAGCACTTCAGCCTTCCACCAAAATGGGACCAAGCTCATCCAGAAAGACTCTTGGACGTACCTACAAGTCATGTTTGATAAGGTCACCCTTGACCAGTCAAGTTGACGTGCAAACTAATCAGATCACAGATGTGTTCCTCCATCCATTTTCACTGCCTGCCTTTCCCTTACAAAGCCTAACTTGTATCTAAAGCCATTCTTGAACCCACCTTATCTGACACTCAGACTTCTCCAACTACAAAGCTTCCTACTGACCATTCAGCTTGAAATCTGCAGACAGGAGATACAGAACCTCTTAAAGCAAGCAGGTCCACCTTTGGGATCCCTGCTGTCAAATTCTTCCTAATGGATCATCCCTCAGTAACTCACACCTGTTCTGGTTCTGACTGAATGGTTAGGAATACATGAAATCCCTACTCGATATATCTATCCTTCAAATATTTGAAAACTGCTATCTTACTTTTTGGAGTTAATTTTCTTCACTTTTGTGCATTATGTTTTAACAATACAAATTCTTGCAAGGCTCAGTTCAGCTCTACTGTTCTCTAAGTGTATGGGCTTTGCTGTTGCTGATCTCCTCAGAATGTGTGATGTTCACCACAGAATTCAGACAACAGGAAGGGACCAACTGGTACACATATAGTGGTCCATGACCCCCACCATAATTTCTACACAAAAGTGAAGCCCTAGAAACGGAGGAAATACGGCTCCTAAAGATACTTGTAAGCAATAGACATACTGATTTCTAGAAAGATTTAACATTGCTTTCAGGGTTTAGAAGGCCAATATAAAGTATTTTAAACTCTGTAAATAATATGTTGTGGGAATTAAAAAGAAATCCTGAAAATTTGTATGCTTTGAGGAGTCTTATATGATGTAAATGAAATCAGTTCCCGACCAGGCTGGGTTCCACTGCCAGTCATGTTTGCATCTTGCATTGTCCCCAGAGTGTAGCCCAATCATTGAATTGGGAGACCCTGAGCCTTTGGAAGTGAGAACTGTGTACAGTGACAGCATGTGTGGTGGCACATGGAGGCTCTGTTGACAAGTAGTCAGTTCAGTAGCTATACTTTTGTACATAACCTAAGAGAATCGGTTTGTTAAAAATATATGTATTTCTCTGTCAAACGACATCTTGAGAATAATAAAAATATATTAGGCAGGCAAAGAAACATAAGGAACAGGCTTGTTCTGTATCTGTAATACGAGTATGGCCCAGGAGGATGTATGACCAGGGACTGGAACTGCTCTAGATGTTATGCTGTAGGACGTATTTTTCTTGGCATGGGAGTGAAAGCTGTGCTAGGTAATACTTAACTCTGACTCATCTTTGCAGTAATTGGAAGATTACTAAGAAGATGTCCATGTGGCGTAAACTTCAGACAAGCGTGTAGGTGAAGCCAGTGACTAACGTTTATAAGTGCACGTGTGGCTGAGAACGCTAGTGGTCTGCATTGGGAGGATTATAGATCTGTAAGAGCTTTGACAGCACAAAACAGTTTCTTCTGGGAATAAACAGTGGGAAAAGTCCCATAGTTTATGCTTTTAAAGAACATAGTAAATACAAGGGAAATGAGAGGGAACATTAGAAAAATATATATTTATATCCAAGCCGGCAATCATTATTGAGTATAATTTTTGCAGTCAGATGTTGTATGTGTGTATTTCGGAAACACATAGAAGGTTCATTCTGCTGCCTATGGAGTCCTCTTAACAAATTGCATGTAGAACTTTGGCAGGAATGTTGTACTAAATTGTTCAAGTGGGCAATTCAGTGAAAAAGAATGTGGCCTAATTAACATATTGAGGTATCTTGAACCTTACTAAAATTTACAGAATCGATAACTTAAACAACAATAAAATGGCACCTCTGGAGTATTTTTTTAAATATGGAAAGGTAATATCCTTACTGGGAAGTTGCAGTGAGATGGTCTCTCTTCTACAATCTTAGTGGAAGTGTAAATTGATACTACATTTTAGAAAGCATTTTGGTAATGTCTAGTAAAATTGTAAATATTATGTGCTTCATAACCTGGCATTTCTTTCGTTTTGTTTTGTTTCTTTGCGGTACGCGGGCCTCTCACTGTTGTGGCCACTCCCGTTGCGGAGCGCAGGCTCAGCGGCCATGGCTCACGGGCCTAGCTGCTCCGCGGAATGTGGGATCTTCCCGGACCGGGGCACAGAACCCGTGTCCCCTGCATCGGCAGGCGGACTCTCAACCACTGCGCCACCAGGGAAGCCCTGGCATTTCTGATTTTAGCAATTTATACTCTAGAAATATTTCCTCAAGTCTAAAAAAACATATACAAGAAGTTAGCACTGTGTATATTAGCGACATGTTAGGAATAACTCATCAAATATAATAAATTGCTGCATATTTTTATAAGAAACTACTATACCATGCTTAAAAAGAATGATGGGATAGTTGTATTTCTTAACATGGAATATTGTGCAAGCAGAATAGCCAAAAGAAAGCGACATTTTGCCATACGTGGGACAAAAATTTTAGAATAGCTAAAATAAAACGTCAATTTTTGTACAAGGCATAATTTACTTTTCATAAAAATTTTATACACACTTGTATATTCAGCAGGAAAAATCAAAGAAATATTCAGAATGTTAGGCAGTAGTAATTTATTAGGTACCGCACCAATTTGGGAGACTTCCACTCTTTTAATACGTGAGTGGATTTTGTAATGCTTGAATTTGGATGGTTTTTATACACTCTAATCAGGAGAAATGTAACAATGTTAGAAAACAATAGGAATTAATGGAAGAATAAATTAGTATATTTTTATTTCTATCCAAGTCACCTCTGGGACGGTGTCCACAGCCCTCTGGCTGGTCTGGTGATTCTCCTCCTTCTGATCTTATCTCTCACTTTTCCGTCCATGAATCTTGGTATTTAGTCAGGCTGCTCTGACCTACTCTGTGTTTAAAAAATCGGATTTGCACAAGCTCCCATCCTTATTTCTGTAGGTGCCAGGCTCTCCTTAACACATGGTATTGACTGAAGGACCAAGGGTGACATAACACTCATTGACATTCGTCCACTGGAATACATTAGCACTGTCACATCACTGATGTAAATTCCTAGGACTCTTACAGACTAAACAACAGCAATTACAACAAGCAGACGGATTTCACAGGCCAGTGTGTGCTCGGATCCATATCTGCTTTGCTGACAGGTCAAAATACTGTTGAGTTTCTATGCTTCCACAAACTGGGAAACTAAAGAGTTTCTTTTTTTTTTATTTTTCATACCACCATGCTTTGTTCACACTTGGTATTCCATGTAATGGATTTATCTTAGAGGTTCCAAATCGCAAAGTCAGTGGAGGGAGGAGAGATACAGAAAGAAGCTACTATTTCTCATTTCGTAATTTAATAAAATATGAGAACAGAACTTCAGTTTTTACTTTGACTCTTTACAAAGCTTTGGGAATAACCACTGTCTACTTCTGCTCTTGGCAAGTAACCCTACAGCGTCCCTGGGCTACCCTACGGCTGCCACAAACAACACTGCTTGCAAAGATCATATCCACCTTACATCTGGCCCTTCTTTTTGTTCCTGAAAGCTTGTATTCCTGATGTGCTATCCCAAATACACTCTCTTTCTCTATAGATTATTATTGTTATTGTTATCATTATTATTATTGCCAAGTCTCTGACATGTCGCTTTGCCATGTAGATTTTGTTTTGTGAAGAGAAATGTGGGAAATGAAACACTCCAAGCAACAGAGACACTTAATTTTCAAGGGCATCTGGAAAATTCACTGAGGTAGGTCATATTTGGGGCCACACAATAAATTTCAATAACTTTAAAGGATTTAAGTCATTCAAATTATGTTTTCTGGTTACAGCAGAATTAAATCAGGTATCCAGTAATTTGTAATGTATGCCAGAATTTGAAGTTAGACAATAAACTCCTCAGCAGTACCTGGGTCAAAAGAAATCACAAGACAAATTAGAATATGTTTTGAATTTAACAGAAATGAGCAACAATGTATGAAAATTTGTGGGATGCAATAAAAGCAGAACAGAAGGAAGTGTACAGCTTTCATTTTGCTTTTTTTAATGAGAAAAGAAGGTCTCACATTAGTGAGCTAAGCTTCCTCCAGGAGAAACTAGGGAAGGAATAGCAGATGAAATCAAAACCTGGCAGAAGAAAGTAAGTGAAAAAGATATTATAAGAAATCAATGAAAATGAAAACAGAAAACCACCAGAGGAAATCAGTATGCCAAAATCTGGTTTCCTGGAAAGATCAATAAAAATGATAAACTTCTAATCAGAATTGTCAGGAATAAAAGAGAGAAGACATGAATTACCAATAGCAAGCAAGAAAGATACTATACCACTAACGATTCTACAGATGCTAGGAGGACACAATAAAAGTGTTATGCCAGTGAATTAGATAACATAGGTAAGGTAAAAATAATCCTGAAAAATTACCCAGTCAGTCAAGGGAAAAGGAGATGACCTGACTGACTCTGCCTATTAGAGACATAGATTTCAAAGTTTAAAAAGTTTTACACAAAAATGATACCAGGCACAGAGAGTTACACTATTGTATTCTACCTAACATTTAGGAATGGAAAAATAATAATGCCACCAATCCTAACAAATTCTTCCAAAACTTAGAAAGGACGGGGGGGACACTTCTAAACTCAGTTTAAGACCTTTGCCTAATCTGTACTGAAATGTGAAAAGAGACATTTCAAGAAACGAAATTATCTTTATAAACATAGATGTGGATTTGAAATATGGATCAAGGGGCAATAGTGGTTGAATATTAGCTTTCCATAGGTCCCTAGTTCTGAATTAGTTTAGACGTTTCTCCCCTCTTTCCACTAACGCTTAACAGCAACCACAGCATGAGTGTAGAAACAGATAGTGTGCTGGATGTAATCTGGGGTTAGCCATTTGCACATCAGCATAAAAGAAATGTGTGTGTATGTGTGTACGTGTCCTTAAAGCATACGCTGGCCTCTCTCTGCTCTTCAGTAACTCCATCCTCTGGAAGGTGGAGTGGGTTAGCTGATGGATGCGTTTGGTAAGAATCACTGAGCAGGTACAGCTTGGCTTCATCCTTCCTCCCTCGGGAACCGTCCTGTCCACAGAAAGCTCGTGCTCTCGTCTGCAACCCCAAGCTGCACATTGTAGAGAAGTCCACAGCTTTTGGAGGAAGCTCGCCCTGGTCCAGCACACTGGAAGTAGTGATAAGCCTGCAAACTTTGAATTCAGTATGAGCACGGATGTCTTTCTAACAGAAGTAACTAAGCCACATTTAATGATGATGTTGATTTGTGCACTTCTGTATCTGCATGTTTTATTTTACAGCTTGTTCTGTAATGGGTTCATGAAGAACAGTCCAACTCCTAGGGACCCCTCAGAGACCTCGGCAGTTGCTGAGAGCAGGAGTGATTTGGGACTAAGGAAGTTTATGGAAGCGTCAGGTGGATGGAGTGTTTATGAGTGATGTTTCCTCAAGAATAAGGAAGATGAGCAATGCTGGCAAGCATGAGGTAAAGAGGATCTAGATACCAGAATCTTGAGGGGGACGTGCTAAGAAGATTCTACTACAAAATGTGTGTGTGCGGGGCATGGGTGGGGGTGGGGGTGAGGCGGGCGGGCGGTTTGAAAAGCACGCCCTTGGAGTTGAAGTTTGAGAAGAATAGGAGACTCGGAATCAGATGTTAATAAACACAAGAGATCAAGGTCTCTGAATAAGGTTCTCTCCCAGAAAATAGTAAAATAATGCCAGTAGGTGAGTGAAGTTTTGTGTCAGTTCTAAAATGGAATTATCTCCTTGGGACCTTGGCATTAACCTTTCAAATAAGAATACATGGTTATTGTTCACAGCATTGCTTCCATTCTATACTTACTTTTCACAGCTTTGGGATTTCTTTTTTGGTAGCCAGGGAAGTGAATTTAAACAATTTTTCTTTCGTTTTGCTTTTATCCTATTTTGAAAACTGGCTGTGTGTTTATGGCTTAGACTTTCAATCTGTCATTTCTCTTATAAAATTTGTACAGTGACACTGATGCCAGGTGTCAAGTCCAGCCACCTCTAAAATGCCACTGTTCAAACCAGCCGTCTTACCACAGGAGCCATAAGACTTTATTGCTCTGGGGGATTAAAAAATATCCTAGAGTCTTGGTGGGGCTTTTGAGGTCTTGCCATGAATTTGTAGTGATAGCCAAAACAAAGCGGGGATATTTCTGAAGAGTGGCACTTTAAAAACTCTTTTCCTTGCTCTGCTCCATTTTGGATAGGCATGAAAATGTTTTCTGGGATGCCTTTTTCCAGATCTTACTGGAAAACCTTTCAGTGTTTTGTTGTGGAATATGATATCCGCTGTAGGCTTTTTGTAATGACCTTTGTTATGTTGAGGTAATTACTGTCTATTCCTACTTTCTTGAGAGCTTTTATCATGAAATGGAATTGAATTCTCCCAAATGCTTTTTCTGCATCTCTTGAGATAAGCATATGACTTTCACCTTCCATTCTGTCCATGTGGTTTGTCATATTAATCAATTTTCATATGTTGAAATATCCTTGCATCTCAGGGGTAAAATGCACTATATCATGGTGTAGGATCCTTTTACTGTGCTGTTGAATTCAGTTCGCTAGTGTTGTGTTGAGAACTTGCGCATCTGTGTTCATCAAGGATATTGCCTTTAGTTTTCTTTTCTCATGGCGTCTGACTTTGGTATCAGGGTAAGGCTGGCCTCATAAGATGAGTTTGGAAGTGTTCCCTTCTTCAATTTTTTGGAATAGTTGTGGAGTTAATTCTTCTTTAAATATATGATGGAATTCATATATATACATATATACATGAGAAATGTCACAGTATGTTATGTGATTTCTGGGGAAACTTTGGATATTCTAATCAAGTTTCCAGGACCTCTTTAAGAATAGCCTGCCAAATGTAAGATCAAGCTTCTGGCATCATCCAGACTTGGTCTTGAGCAAATTATTAATAATTGAAGATAGAAATGTGTGGGATTAAAAGTAAAACTTTCTGGAAACAGAGTATCTGAAAGGCATCTGCAATTATTTGAAAGCAGCCTAACACCCCACAGCGAGTGCTGAGCTGTGCTGACCATGGGCAGGAGGTCTGAGCAGTAACAGAGGGCAGCGTGAATAAGATACCAGCCACCTGCCAGCTGTATAGTGAAAACAGATGAAGGCTGCTGTGGGGATTTAGCAGAAGGCACTCAGCGCTGAAAGGGTTCCGGGCTTCAGCGTGTGCTTCACATTAAACTCTGTGCCAGAGGAGACTCTCAATCCCTAAGATCAGCCAAGTAGGAATAAAGTGAAATTGTCAATAGGATGCTGAATACATGAACACATTACTACATGTCAGATATGTAAGTAGAACCCAAAGGAACATATTGTATAAATCCTCCGAGAAATGACAGTAGAGAACAATGTAAGCAATAGCATGTTAAATTAGATTTTAATTTGAGGCTGAATGTCAAGAAAAATTTATATGATTATCAAATTGAGCCTGATTTGCATAGTTCCTTAAAATTATATATATATGTGTGTGTGTGTGTATAATATGCATGTCTATATATATGTATAATATATATACACACATATATATATACACACATATGTATATATAGAGAGAGCGCGCGAGAGAGAGAGGCAGAGAGAGAGTATGTAATCAACTTAGCTGAGTTAAATTTATAAATATATATACAAATTTTACTCAGCTAACTTGATTACATTTTTAAAAGTTGTAGCAGGCTTTGGGAAAATGCTAAAGTTTGAAGTTCAGCACGTTGTTGCACATATAAAACGGAAACAGACATTAAAAGCCCTGATATAGATGTGTATCCCCGTGTTAGCTTCTTAACGTGAGACTCACCTGCATTATGAAGCAGGGATTATAATCATTTTTCTCTTTTACAAAACTGTCCTGAGAAGCAGATGGTAATATATATTCAGATCCTTGGAAAAGTTCTGTGCAGTTGTAGAGGGTCACTGAAATGACCCATGACCTTGCATTATAGTTCTGAAATTTGCCATTTTTTGCCACCCTGTTTTTAAATCAAAGAGCTTGGCCCTTCAACAGCACCATAAGCTTTGTGAGGGAGAGCCCCGCCCCTATGAAGCCACAGTGATGGGGAAGGTAACCCGAGGCCTCGTCGTCACTGATCAGTTCAGGACCTCTATCTCCGGGGGATAAGACGGTGGCTTTTTCTGGGACTCACCCCGCTGAAGCTGTCGGAGATGCAGAGTCGCTGGGCTCAGAGGCTGGGCTTGAAGCTGCCGCCGACCCTCTTCCCTCATGTGAGTAAGACCTGGGTTAAGTTTTAGCCTAATGGGTGCGGCCAAAGCTGACAGCTCGGCACAGGCCTCTGAGTCTGGTTTCTAACTCTACTAATGAACTGCAGAAAACGGGAAACACTTTCTTGTCTTTTGAGTTGAAAAACAGGATCTTGAAACTTTCAGGTGAGACAGTGTGGTCTTGAATCATGCTTTTAATCCTCAAGTGTCCTGTCTTTTGAGTGTCAGAAGGCCCAGCCCTGGAAATTTGACATGAACAAGGAAAGGGGAAAAGCTGAAATGAAGGCCTACGCTGTCCTCAAATTAAATAGACTGGACGAGGGGGATCCCCAGAAGGTTAAAGGCACCGAGGCCTCGTGGTTGGTCTGGGAGATGTCAGAAGGAGCCCCAAAGCAGGAGAGACTCCTCCAGGGGATGTTCTGGGAAACTCCACACTTAGAAGAGGTGAGGCAAGGGTAGAGCAGGATCCTGTAGCTCCATGGAAAGTTTTGGGAAAGAACGCACAAAGGCACCCAAGCCTGCTGAGGTCCAGAAGATGTGTCAGGTAGCGTTAACAGCGCTGCCCACAGATTCCCAAGAGGAAGGTGGGAGGGTGAGGAGAGGGGTGACGTGCCCTGAGGACGCTCCCAGACTTGTGAATATGCCCGGTGAATTTTCACTGCCTAAAAGTCAAGGCTTAACAGCAACCGTAGGAATGATGTCATAGGGGGTATATGCTGAAAATTGTGGAAAGTGTTTTACCTTGTTGACTACGTGGCACCTGCTATAAGGCAGAAATAAATGCTGTAGGAAAAAATGTGTATAATTATAGAAAGATGAGGTTATATTTTGCATTATATGTGGCTTACAAAATTATATATGCTGGGATCCAGAAAGTATAGTGGTCTGGTATTGCCTTGTTTTAAGTGTTAAAGTTATGTTTTCACTGTGTTTCCTTTAACCTTTTAGGCACCAAATTTGAGGCACTTCTAAATTTAAAGGAGAGAACAAGAACAAATACACTGTCTTCACCAAGTGTCCAGATATGTAGTGCCAAGGTCTCATTTTTGTTCATTTCTAACACATTTCCTTTGACATTCTTTTGAAGAATCCCTGGAGAAACTGATAATTGATTATGTTAGTTTCCAAGTGCCCTTGTTCTCAGTACATTAAATGTATCTGAAAGAATGGTTTGCTTAGCGTCCCCCTCAAAGAGCCGCCCCACCAAAAAAAATGTGTTTGCATTTTTATGTCTGCCCCATGGTGAGAAGAGGGAGGATGAGGGAATACTGTCTGCTGACCGTGTAGTTCAGTGAATAATAAAGTATTAGAGACACAGACTAGTTGAATCAACATTAAGATGTAAAAAGTGAATTAAATGATGGGAGAGAGCAGGAGAGTGGGAAGTCAGGTGGAGCGGGACACAGAGACACTCAGACCAGCACGTGGCACTTCCTGTGTGACCAGGACAGTCAGCACAAGAGAAGCCGCATCAGCTTGGACCGTTTAGGTTTCATGTAGAGTTTAATTCCGAAAGGGGAAACAAACGTTAGCAATACCACCTGGTGTACATATTAGTAAAGGTGTAAGATGCTCTTTTTTACTTTGTTAAGAAAACATAATCGTATACTTGTGGTTTTGTTCTGCGGTTCCCAAGTGGGGCTGGGAACCCTGGAGAGAAGTTAAGCGTGTGACAACGCGAGGCGTGTCAAGAGTCTTTCTCATGAACACCTGGAGGAGGCCCAAGGGAAAGGGCTTGAGGGGTGCACCGACTTCCCTTGTGTCTTCAGCGCTCAGTGATTCTAAACCAGCTGAGTAGGCCACCTAGGACTGCTAAAAAATTGTCCAAGTCTTCCCCTCCTTCACGGCAGCCCCCTGCCGCTGTGCTCTAGGAAGGTGGAGGGATCCATATACCAGCTCTTTGGAGAGCTTGTTCCTGCGTGGAGTCCGTGCATTTGAACTTCTTGAAATCTCAGCTCTCCGGTGGGCTCCAGTACAACTAAGCCTTCTGTAGATCATTCAGCATTTTCTGTTGGTTTGTACGGAGTGATGTTCTTCTGAAACGTTTCACCTCATGAATCCAAGGGCAACCCTGGGTTGGTTTTGAATTGGCAGCACATTTTGAATTTTGTCAGCATCCCCTCTGTCCAACCCTTGGTGGCCCCTGACCTCAACGTTTCAGGCCGCGACCCACGAGTCTGAGGGAAGATGCCCTTGGCACCTCAGTGCACCGGCCATCGTTTCCAATTTCAGCGTCCTCAGAACTAGGGAGACCTCCACTGCAGGTTTCCTTTGCTGGGGCTCGATCTTGTCCTTGATGTTGGCCACATAGAACTTCAGTACCTTCCCTGTTATCTTCAAGCAGATTTTCTTAAACATAGTTTGTCCATTTTTTCTACTTACTCACTGGAGGATTTTGTCTAAGTTAGCCCACCGTGACTGGAAACAGATAATTTTCTTTATTTTCTCATATAAGTGTTGCCGTTTTATGGGGTCTGCTACGTATACAGATGAATTTAGGAATCAGTTGCCAAGTGTCCTATTGAGACTTCCTGTCACACAATGTGTCATTTTCAGCAGTGGACGGGGAAATAAGCAAATTTTCCAGTTGCTTTTTCTTTTCTTGTCAGAAATCATCATTTGCAAAATTTAAGATACATTCAAAAGAAGAGACGCTGATAAGGGAAAAACGTAAAAATTAAAAATGTTTTTTAAGTGTCTTCTTTTCTAAATTTCTTTCAGGGATTCAGACATAAGGGCATTGTATTCAGACATAAGGGCATTGTATTCAAGGGCATTGTATTCAGACATAAGGGCATCAGTATTGTTCGTTGATACCCTAAGTAAACTCAGCTGCTGGAGATCACAGTGAGGTGCCCCCTTCCTTCACCTTTCCACACATGCTGTAATGAGAGTGGATGTCAAATCGATTCATACATTTATAATTAATATTTATATGCAGTGCATTTTAGTATTGGGCTAAATGACATGTAAAGCTTCTGCATAGTCGTAGTGGTATTGAATATTTGATCAACACCAAATGGAAACTTTGGATTGTTTATCAAGTCAGTCACTAAAGTGAGAGTAAAGATTCGAGGTAAAAGGAATCTTTTACAGGTCTGGCATGGCAGAAGGAACCTATAAATAGCACTTAGATGCTCACACTAAATTTAGAGAACAGTTATCTTACATATTTGTGTTCAGTACTCATAATGGTATAACCTACAACTGACAAAAAATGAATTTCTGCTGCAAAGGAAGAAATAAACTCTCCTTGTGGCTAACAAATTGTATGTTAACTGTGAAACAAATATTGAGTTTACATTTTATTTTTTATTCTATAAGCCCCACAGTCTTAAGATCCTTATGTTTTAACTACATTTAATATTTTAAAGGTACTTAAAAACTTTATGGCGACAGTTTACATACTTCTCAGGTAGCAAAAAAAGGAAAAGTTTGAAGACCAAAATATTGTCATATTCAAATGGGAAAACTTTGAGAAAAAAGTGGGTTTTAAAGTCAACAGCAATAAAATTTAGGGAGAGAACAATTATTCTTCATTTTTCTCTACTATGCAAAATGTATTTAACTCCAAGCAGGCTTTTATTTTAAAAGAGATTCCTTTGAAGTGCATCAGCTGAACAGACTTTATGAACCTCAAAGCTGTCTTCATTTGTGCTGCATGCAAGTGACAGGGAGTGTGCAGTGCTACATACTATCCAGGGCTTCATGGCAACCAGACTGACATGAGGCTGTCAGAAGTTCATTTGGACAAGCGCGGCTTGCAGGCAGGGGCTGTAGGGAACCCAGAGTGCTGAAGGAGGCGGTTGGGTGAGTTTCAGTTCCACCATGAAATCCACTCCCACCCCCACTCAGAGATCTTCCCCTTCACCAGGGCGCAAGGCCCCTAAACCCATGGAAAGCCCACCAAAAAAACAGCACTGGAACCAAAAACTGCAGGAGACTTGCCTGCTAAATTATTAATTCTGCTGCAGGGCATAAGAGGTCTGAGGACAACCCTAATCCCAGACACAATTCTCTTCGCCTGGGGGATGCCAGCCTGAAAAACAAAGCACAGCCTTCCTTTTCCACCCTGATAGCTGTTTCGCAGGAACCACCGCCTCTCATAGGTAGGCTCTGTGTGTCTCTGTTTCTGTATTTCTCTCCTCTGCTTTTCCATCGTTGCAGGCCATAAATGGATGTTCCTCCTTGTCTTCTGGTCTGAGATTGAGTTATTGCAAAACTCCTGTCCCCAGGAGCCACGGGAAACAGTAGAGCCCAGGTGCAAATCTCCTGTCACTATTTGAATATTATGCAAAGAACTGTCCAAAATGCCCGTAAAAATGTGGCAGCTGCCATAGGGCTCAGCTTTCAGGCTCCCAGATAGAGAATGTGAGATGCTTCCAGCAAAAGGTATTTCCAAAGCTATTTTAGGAGAAAAGTAAAACCCAAACTTTGGAGTGTATTCAGTGCTCTCTGAAAAGCACACCACCACTTGGAGTACAACAGTGAGTGTTCCTCTGTGGGACCATCCTGTGCTCATTAAAGAACAATGCATATTCATCACTGTGCTTAGCCCAGCCGGGCTACACGTAGTCCCTTCCCACTCCTCACCCTTTTGTTTCCTAGTGTATGTTTTATTTTTTAAAAATCTTTATTTACTTATTTATTTTGGCTGTGTTGGGTCTTAGGGCCCTTCATTGCAGTGCGTGGGCTTCTCTCTAGTTGTGGCTCGAGGGCTTAGTCCTGACCCGGGATTGAACTGGTGTCCCCTGCATTGCAAAGCAGATTCTTAACCCCTGGACCACCAGGGAAGTTCCCCTGCTCCTCACCTCTTTTTTTTTTTTAACATCTTTATTGGGGCATAATTGCTTTACAATGGTGTGTTAGTTTCTGCTCTATAACAAAGTGAATCAGTTATACATATACATATATTCCCATATCTCTTCCCTCTTGCATCTCCTTGAGGAGCAAACGCCCTGGGGTACTTTCCATGTCAGACCTATCGTCTCTTTTCAATTGTATCTTATTCTTCATTGAATCCCCAGCCCCAAGGACATTGCTGGCCCACAGCTAATCAGTATTCGATTTTTTCCAATAAAGGAAAACCACCTAGGAGACAGTGGATTTGGAAATGCTTTGAAAATGTGAAGTTACTTTATCTCTATTCACTTTGTCAAATGTTTAATGAGTGACTAATACATGTTAGACTGTCAGCAGATATCTGAACATAGTTACAAAGATAGAGAAATGCTTTCTACATAGTGTGTCTATAACAAAACTGGGGCTACATTAAAAAACTCATAAAGGACATATCCCAGTATTATCATAGGATAACAGAATCTTAAATTTGAAACAGAGCTCAGAGTATACTGAATTCAAATTCTGCCTCATACAGTTTCTCCCTTCTACAACGTTTTGACATATTACTCTTGAAATTTTGGTTAAATACTCTATGTGAAATATTCTATATTTCTGAATAGCCCCGTAATTGGTCTAAGGCTTTGAATGTTTTAAAGAGGAACTCACCTGAGGCCTGGAAAGTTACACAAGTGACAAACAGATTGTTCTCTACCAGCTTCATCCAGAAGTCACATCGTCCACATTTACTTAAAATAGGAAGTCAGGTTTGAGGTGATGCTGTCAATTCTTCTCTCCTTCAGGCACTGAGCTGAAAGGGAGTGTTTTTGAAGGACATCCCCGATTTTCTTTAGGTCTTTAAGGCCAGTTCCTCCCAGAACTGAAGTGACCACGTGTCAGAGAAGAGGTGCTGTTGGAAGCCTTTGTTTCCACACAAGCCTGTCAACCTTGCCATCTGGTTTCTAGAGTGTACAGCTATCTCCTTGCCGTTAGGAGTGCTTATTTGCCAGGCTTTCAACGGAGGATGCAGCCTTGAATCATGTGCTCTTACTGAAAACTTAGATGAAAAAACTACGATTGAGGTTTAAAAGTGAGCCTAGCCAGTTGTGTTTGTCTAAGTCAACAGTGAGGCTGTGCAGATCACGGAGAGGGATGGGGACTTTCTGTCGCAATGTACCCTTTTCAGCATCTCGGTTACCCTGAGCCCGGGTCCCTCCTCTTGGAGTGCTGATCAGGTTCAGGATACCCCCCAAATGCTTGACATTCTCTAGAGTAACAGCCAGGAATCAGGTGGCCCACACTCTCTTTGAGGATTGGATGTGTTATTTTGGTGTGTGCTTCTAGAAATTACATCTTTTCCTTCTCACCTCGGAAGTGGCTGGATCCCTGCAGTAGTAAGCCCATGTGTGGTGGCTCTGGCTCCTTTCTTGTCTCGGGGATGTGAGTGGGGCTCCATGTCTCTACCTGACGGAGATCGCCGTGCAAAGCCCAGCCTCTGGGAAGGAGCCCGCATCCGTGTTTCAGGATAACAGCCTCAGAAGCTCTCCCTTCAACCCGCGGAGAACATTCAGCCTCCTCCCAGTTCCCTGCTTGTTTCATGCCTGGTGTGGGGGGAGGCGATCTGGCTTCTGGTCAGAATCAGCTTTACTGATCTGGATCTGGCTGAGTGTAAAAGCTGCAGAGGGGACAAAAGATCAAGCGAATCGAGCACAACTTGACCCGACCTCTTACAAACGTTGGGGCAGAGATTCTGCTCAAAGAGGGATACCTATCACCGATGCGGTTTTCTCCCTCTCTCCTCTGCAAAGTCATCCTGCTGATAACAGATCTAGTTCAAACCTAGGATAACACAATGCAGCTGCATTGCCTTAAACAGAAATAGAGGGTATTGTTGTGATTTCTTCCAGAATGGTGGCATTAACCCTGAGTGTCATTTGGCCATGCTCTCAGCTTTGGGGTTCCTGTGCTCTGAGTAAAGCACTGGCAGCTGGGTGCTCTATTCGGGGCGGTAGCGGCCAGGGGAAATCCACCCCAAAACGCTCTGCAGCCACTCCAGCCTAAGGAGCGAGTTTTGGCGGACAATTCAGGAACTCTCCTTGTCTATCCGAAACGCCTGTGTGACTCACATCCTTTGCATGTCAGTTACTCCTAATGCTCCATAGTTTGTTAACAAGATACTCTTTCCATGTACGTGAGGAGGGGAGAGGTGGGCGGGAGGGGCAGAGAGGAGGACGGATGGAGGGGAAGGAGAGAAAGTGGAAGGAGAATGAAAGAGAAGAAGGGAATCCCGCCTTTCCTAGTTTTCCCCGGGCCACACAGCACCTTCCTACTGTTACAGAGAAAGAATATTCATGACGCTCCTTAAAGATAATGAGGCAGACTTCATTTAGGTCCCTAGCGATTCGTGCAGGGACCAGGGTGATGGGATTTTACAAAGGATACGACTCAACTCCGGATGCCATGTGGGCCAGTGGGGGTCACAGCCAAGGGGCAAGGAGGGGGCACAGGTGGGACATTCCTGAGAGGGAACCTCAGGGCTTGGAGGGGCTCTGGCTCAACCCACCTACCAGTGGCGGGTGGGGATGAGAAACTGGATCAGATGTTGAGGCTGGAGGGTCCTTGTAGGGTGACTTAGCAGGGTGCTTGCTAAAGTTGGCTTTTACCAGGAGGTGCACAGGTGGGCCTGAGAGAAGTGTCAGGACCCGCATTAAAGTTTGGTCAGGCAAAGAAGCTTTGTCACTCCTCAGCCTTCAACTCACGAAGGACTGAAAATTCCTCTAACTTTCTTCCCCACTTGGAAGCCCTCTGGTTCTGAAGTTTATCTGACACCCTGAGAGTCCTCACATCAGTACTGTTTTCCTCCCCTTAAGTGTTGATGTTCACCCCAGTTTTGTCTTTGGGCCCTTTCTTTCCTTGCTGTACGTACTCTTCACGGGCAAGCTCAGCCACCTGTTGGGTTTCAGCCTCCATCTGTAATCTAGTTTTTGCTAAATCTGCTCCGTCTGCAGGATGTCCCTCCCCTGAGCTCTGGACTTCTGTGTTTAACTGAGTATGCGACAGTTTCCCCTAGACATCAGTTCAGACATAATTCAAATGGACGTTTTCTGAAATTGAACTGATTTTCTGATAGTAGTCCTTCCTTTGGAATTGCACAGATAGTTCAGGAATCTGGGCTCTCACTGGAGATCCTTCCATCCTTTTCTTTGCTACCCCTTTTCTATACGGTTACAGAACTTATATTAATTCCAAGTGTCTCTTCCTTTCTTTTGGCTTTTTATTTGGAAATAGAATAAATAGATAAATAACATAAAATATCAATAAGAAAAATAAGTAAAAGAAAGAAATGGAGGAACCATACCTGGGGAAATACCTTTTAACAATTTTATATTTGAACTATTACTTATGTTACCCACAATTGTTAAGAAAAAATGAGTTGAAGAAAACTCTTATCAAATAGAAAATATATAAGTGGAAAAAATTCCAATAATGTTTGCATTCAGTGCTCTCAATCACTTGACAATAAACTAAGTTTGAATGGAGTACTTTTATTATTTTAAATTTTTTTTTACTGGAGTATACTTGATTTACAATGGTGTGTTAATTTTTTCTGTACAGCATTATGACCCGGTTATACATATACATATGTATTCTTTTGTATATTCTTTTCCAGTCTGGTTTATCCCAGGACGTTGAATAGAGTTCCCCGTGCTATACCGTGGGACTCTCTTGTTTACCCACGAATGTGGTACTTTTATAGAAGACAAGCTCTCCAGCGTGTTTTTGTTGGTTTTGCTTGTTTTTCAGCGGGCCTCTGCGGCTGCCCGAATCCCATCGTGAACGGCCACATCAGCGGCGACGGCTTCAGTTACAGGGACACCGTGGTTTATCAGTGCAAACCCCGGTTTCCGGCTCGTGGGGACTTCCGTCCGGATATGCTTGCAAGACCCCAAGTGGTCCGGACACACCCCAGTCTGTGTCCGTAAGTACACCTGTGAACTAAGTCAGCGGGTGCTTCCCTTCGTGGTGTTTTCTTTTGTCATTAGGTCGTAACACAGACACGTTTAAGCTCAGAGAAAGGATGGAGAGCTGTCGGAAGAGAGAGAACGTGGGCGCCCCTCCCCTTCCGTCCTTGGTCTTCTTCCCATTCCCATTCCATGTCCTTCCGACGCCTCCTGCAGGCTCCCTCCACATTTAATTTGCTCACCAGCTCATCTCAGATGGGTCCCAGGATGAGGGATGTCAAGCATGCATTCCCCCAACGTTATCCCAGGACGACAAGGTGGCAAGAGCATCCGACCAGAGGAGGATAGAGGTGCTGGGTCCGAGTATGCAGGTTGGCTTTGCAGGGGCCCCACGGTAGCCAGCTCCCGAATCTTCTGTGTTGTTTTGTGTTTTTGTCATTGCTTCATCATGAGCACAGAGAGTTTGTATGCAATCCTTCCTTTAGTAAAGAGGTGAAATTGTATGTAACCATTGTCCTCAAACATTATAACTTGAGAGACAAATGCTGACTCCTATTTTTCTCTCTTTTTTTAACATCTTTATTGGAGTATAATTGCTTTACAATTGTGTGTTAGTTTCCGCTTTATAACAAAGTGAATCAGCTATGCATATACATATATCCCCATATCCCCTCCCTCTTGCGTGTCCCTCCCTCCCACCCTTCCTATCCCACCCCTCTAGGCGGTTACAAAGCACCGAGCTGATCTCCACGTGCTACGTAGCTGCTTCCCACTAGCTATTGGTTTTACATTTCGTAGTGTATATAGTCCATACCACTCTCTCCCTTTGTCCCAGCTTACCCTTCACCCTCCCCCTGTCCTCAAGTCCATTCTCTAGTAGGTCTGCGTCTTTATTCCCGTCCTGCCCGTAGGTTCTTTGTGACCTTTTTTTCGTTTGTTTTTTAGATTCCATATATATGTGTTAGTGTACGGTATTTGTTTTTCTCTTTCTGACTTACTTCACTCTGTATGACACACTCTGGGTCCATCCACCTCACTACAAATAACTCAATTTCGTTTCTTTTTATGGCTGAGTAATATTCCATTGTATATATGTGCCACATCTTCTTTATCCATTCATCTGTTGATGGACACTGAGGTTGTTTCCATTTCCTAGCTATTGTAAAAAGAGCTGCAGTGAACGTTGAGCCCTCTTTCATGTGTTTGGTGGCAATCTGTATATCTTCTTTGGGGAAATGTCTATTTAGGTCTTCTGTCCATTTTTGGATTGGGTTGTTTGCTTTATTGATATTGAGCTGCATGAGCTCCTTGCATACTCTGGAGATTAATCCTTAGTCAGTTGCTTCATTTGCAAATATTTTATCCCATTCTGAGGGTTGTCTTTTCATCTTGTTCATGGTTTCCTTTGCTGTGCAACAGCTTTGAAGTTTCATTAGGTCCCATTTGTTTATTTTTGGTTTTATTTCCATTTCTGTAGGAGGTGAGTCAAAAAGGATCTTGCTGTGATTTATGGCATAGAGAGTTCTGCTTATGTTTTCCTCTAAGAGTTTGATAGTGTCTGGCCTTACATTTAGGTCTTTAATCCATTTTGAGTTTATTTTTGTGTATGGTCTTAGGGAGTGCTCTAATTCCATTCTTTTACATGTAACTGTCCAGTTTTCCCAGCACCACTAATTGAAGAGGCTGTCTTTTCTCCGATGTATATCCTTGCCTCCTTTATCAAAGATAAGGTGACCATATGTAACTGGGTTTATCTCTGTGCTTTCTACCCTGTTCCATTGATCTATATTTCTGTTTTTGTGCCAGTACCATACTGTCTTGATGACTGTAGCTTTGTAGTGTAGTCTGATGTCAGGGAGCCTGATTCCTCCAGCTCCGTTTTCTTTCTCAAGATTGCTTTGGCTATTCGGGGTCTTTTGTGTTTCCATACAAATTGTGAAATTTTTTGTTCTAGTTCTGTGAAAAATGCCAGTGGTAGTTTGATAGGGATTGCACTGAATCTGTAGATTGCTTTGGGTAGTGGAGTCATTTTCACAATGTTGATTCTTCCAATCTGAGAACATGGTATATCTCTCCTTCTGTTTGTATCATCTTTAATTTCTTTCATCAATGTCTTATAATTTTCTGCATACAGGTCTTTTGTCTCCTTGAGTAGGTTTATTCTGAGATATTTTATTCTTTTTGTTGCAGTGGTAAATGGGAGTGTTTTCTTAATTTCACTTTCAGATTTTTTATCATTAGTGTATAAGAATGCAAGAGATTTCTGTGATTTAATTTTGTATCCTGCTACTTTACCAAGTTCATTGGTTAGCTCTAGTAGTTTTCTGGTAGCATCTTTAGGATTCTCTGTGTATAGTATCATGTCATCTGCAAACAGTGACAGCTTTACTTCTTTTCTGATTTGGATTCCTTTTATTTCTTTTTCTTCTCTGATTACTGTGGCTAAAATTTCCATAACTATGTCAAATAATAGTGATGAGAGTGGGCAATCTTGTCTTGTTCCTGATTCTAGTGGGAACGGTTTCAGTTTTTCACCATTGAAGAGGATGTTGGCTGTGGGTTTGTCATATATGGAATATATGTTGAGGTAAGTTCCCTCTATGCCTACTTTCTGGAGGGTTTTTATCATAAATTGGTGTTGAATTTTGTTGAAAGCTTTCTCTGCATCTGTTGAGATGATCATGTGGTTTTTCTGCTTCAATTTGTTAATATGGTGTATCACATTGATTGATTTGTGTATATTGAAGAATCCTTGCATTCCTGGGATAAACCCCACTTGATCATGGTGTATGATCCTTTTAATGTGCTGTTGGATTCTGTTTGCTAGTATTTTGTTGAGGATTTTTGCATCTATGTTTATCAGTGATATTGGCCTGTAGTTTTCTTTCTTTGTGACATCCTTGCCTGGTTTTGGTATCAGGGTGATGGTGGCCTCGTATAATGAGGAAGAGTTTGAGAAGAATAGGTGTTAGCTCTTCTCTATTTGATAGAATTCGCCTGTGAAGCCATCTGGTCTTGGGCTTTTTTTTTTTTTTTTTTTTTTTGCGGTACCTGGGCCTCTCACTGTCGTGGCCTCTCCCTCCGCGGAGCACAGTCTCCGGACGCGCAGGCCCAGCAGCCATGGCTCACCTAATAAGACTTTAAATGTCATACCTAAAGATTACTTCATTTATCCCTTTAGGGGTCTTCAGTTTTACATCTAGCAAAGCTTGTGGTCTTGCGTCTAACAGGTTCTACATCAGGCTGCATTACAAAATGGAAATAGATTATTTTGCTTTTCAGCATTCTACTTGCATTAGGATACACATGATGTGGCAAGAATTGCTTTTAAATACTATCTTGCACACAGTGTATTCCACACGAGAGGGCTCAATTTACAGAATTTTCAAAGAAAAGCGAAAATAAAGTGATATAGATATACTTAGTATAATTTCTCATTGATGTCTAATATTTCTGTTAATGTGTGTGTGCTGATTCATTTCCATAGTACATCCTGTCTGACATTCCCAAAGGTAGTATTGTTATTATCATTAAGACAGTCAAGACTTGGCAGAACTCTGAAAACAAAAATTCCCCAAATTTCTTTACTGTTAAGCCTGATTTAATAAAAATTAGTCCTTTAAAAAAAATGCTAACTTCTTTCTGCTACACTAAATGGTAAAAGTTCAAATCATAAGTTAATATGATTATATTATAAATATAAATTCCATAGAACTCTCACATTATTAATATATGGTATAAATAATTGAATTTTTCTAAATCCCATGAGCTTTTCCAAATTCACATTTTGATTTTTGAACTAAATGAAGCGGTATTTTAAAAGAGAAGTGGTTCTATATACTGTTGTATTGGTCTCTTAGCTCTCCAAGGCAAAGTGGTCTGATTAGATTTATTTTTCTGTCAATTGAACAAGTTTCTTTTCTTGAGATGTTTGCATCAATATTTCAGGCCTGGTTTTGCTTATCTTCCTTCACTTTCTCCTCCTGATGAGATACGAGTCAGTATAATTTTAAACTCTGTGATTCTGAATTTTAAGTGGTTTAATAAGCCATCATTTCCTGAATTTACTCAAGCTGCTATAAATTTACCAAATGATGAATACTTTATTATGCCACTCAACTATTATACAAAAGCTGTGAACATTTGCTGGTTATATTTTTGAATATCTTTATGGGTTTTGTTAATGCTAAATTCTAGCAGCGCCTCCCTTAAAACCAGGAGACACCTCTGCTACCAGGAAATTAAAAGTAAATTAACAATTAAAAGCCTTTTAGAGAACACAGAGGCTTTTCGTAGGAGTTTCCTACCTTCCCTTGGGTCACGGTGACTCATTATCAAGGTTCCCAAAATGTAATTCATTGTTAATATATAAGGCAGTTTCACACAAGAAGTTTTCTCACTTAATTTTGTGCACTTCCCTGGAAGAAGGTTGACCTAGAAAATCTTCAAGTTTTCTTCCAACGCTAAGAGTTTGGAATCATTAGCTGACCCGGTGTCACAGAAAATCACGTACCTGTGACATGTTCTAAGGAATGGACAACTTGTGTGTGCTTAGGTGGGAGTTTTCCTGGGACCTCAGCTCCTAGATCTACTTAGTAGAAAAAAGGAGGAAGCCAGAAGTACCAGATGGGAACAAGGATGCTCAAGGACCCAGTCAAAGAAGCTGGTGTTGATACAGGCTTCCCAGGATGCACTGTTTAAAGAGTGTGACTGCAGTCAGGTGTGGAGAGGGGAGGGGAGCCCGGCATTACTAACAAGGAAGGCAAAGAATGACATGACCTGTCAAGCACATATGAGCTTCAAGGCTCACCCTGGTACTCGGGGGGTTTTCAGGGAGGAGTGTTTTATCACAGGCTTCTATAGACTGTGGGGCTGATGCGACTTACACATTGGAACAAAAATTAAATTTGGTTTAAAAGCATGGCCAGACTTTGGCCTGTTATTGGGGCTTGTAGATCTGTGCATCTGGGATAGGTAGAAATAAGACAGGATTTAACCAAAGGAACCATCATTAATTGTAAATATCACTTCAGACTTCTATGTGTGTGTGACGGCACATCCAAAAGGAGAGCGTAGTTAGAATATGTTTGTTTGTGCCTGATAGTACTTTCATGTTCAAAAATAATCTATCATAATAATTAGTTATGCCAGTTATCGGGGGTACAGCATGACCAGAGTCTAATAACGTCCTTGCAAACTATTCCAAATAAAATTGTTATTCCAACCAAATTCTGTTTGGTTGATGCAGTTCCTCTTGGCCTCTTTTCTCACTCTTTAGTCACTCCAGTCTTTCACTTTTTCTTCATTTCCAACTTCAGGGAACTTGTCAGATAAACAGACTCTGAAAGCTCTGACAAATTCCTTGAATAAATGTGTTCAGGACCTCACATGGGAGCGAGGGCACCTTGACAGGAAATGGAACAGCGCAATGCAGGTCCAGATATCATACTAACGTCAGGTCCTTGGTGGTCCCCCGTGCTACATCCTTCAGAATGCAGTGGGCAGCTTCTGGAAAGACCTTGGGTTCACGTTGTATCCCTTGAATATCCAGATAAACTAAAGCCACTTAAACAACAGCACATGTTCATGATTATAAAACCTCCTGACTCTCTCCATCCCTGTATACAAATATGCTGTCGAGGGAAAGGAAAGAGAGTGGAAGCTGCATGGGTCGGTCCATGTTGAAGACCCCAAAGGCCCTGATTTAGAGATGAAGGGACAGAGGAGGGCAATTCAGAATGGATTACATCAATACCTCTGTCTAGTGTGTTTGTTTATTCTGATCCCACTGAGATCTTGGACATGTAAACCAAGTTCAATCTGTCACTTGAGAGGAGGTATATTTTTAAAGTTCCCAGACTATCATCATCCTTCTTATAAATGGCAGAGACATTTAAAGCTGCATCCCACTTGAGAGCTTTGGGCGTTAATTGTTAGACTTTGGAAATTATTAGGGTATTAATGTAAGGAGAGACAGAGAGAGAAATAGAGTGGGAGGGAGTGGGAGGGAGAGGGGAAGAGAAAATTGGAATATCCAATCAAGGTGAAATGATGTGAAGCAGTTGACTTCCATACTTTGTACCATTGTAGGGACTGCTATTATTGGCCAAATTATCTAAGCAAATAGAAGCAATTACAATTTTCAAAGTAAAATCAAACAAAAGTATTTTTTAACTTTAAGAATTGTCAGTAACATCAAGGATATATGTTATTAAAACTAAAAATATTCACATAAAAATCAAATACCAGTGGGAATGCATCCCTTCTGCACCCTATTCTTTCAAACTGCATTTCATTAGAAATACCATGGTTATAGGGAAGACATACTATATCTATGTTATAAGGGTTCATTTTCTTTGAGATTATCTTCAAAATCATACTGTATTGAAGATGTTGGTGATTGTATAAAATACTAATAGTATTCATTATAATTGTTATTTATTGCCATTTTGATTATTATTATATTTAACTTTTGGATTGTCCTAATTTTTAAAAATTACTTTACAAAGGCAAATAAAATCACTGTGTGCTCTCAGAGACTTTCTAGTCTGGAAGATAAGAGACACATATATTAGGTGCATAATCTAATTAATATTCTTTCCTTTTAGTTTCAACATGGAGTCCAGCTATGATTTCCTACATATCTATGAAGGAGAGGATTCCAACAGCCCTCTCATTGGAAGTTTCCAGGGCTCTCAAGCTCCAGAAAGAATTGAGAGTAGTGGAAATAGTGTCTTTCTGGCATTTCGCAGCGATGCTTCTGTGGGCTTGTCAGGGTTTGCCATTGAATTTAAAGGTACTGCGACCAGCTTAAGTTGTGAGGAAAGTAATTTGTATCGAGATTGCTTTAATCATAAGCATTTACTTATAAAGTCTTGCCTATCTGTTTAATGCATAAAATTCTGACATCTCTCTCAATCATCTGGGGAACAGGGTCGATGTCGCCAGTGGAGAAGAAATTTCCAACATGCGTTTCTACCTTAGCTGAAAGAAAAGAAAGTGGGGGAGGGAGATTTCTTTTTCCAAATTCATGGCCATTTAAAGATAAATTATGATTTGTACAATAAATAATTTGAGTATATGTGTTTTGCTATCTTAATTTGTTTCTTCAGGATGACTCAGTTTAAGTACATAAATAGCTTAGTCTGGTTTTTGTTTTTTGGGTTTTTTTTTTGTTGTTTTTGGGTTTTTTTTTTTTTGGCTTGCAGGATCTTAGTTCCCCAACCAAGGAATGAATCCGAGCCCTCCACAGTGAAAGCGTGGAGTCCTAATCACTGGACTGCAAGGAATTCCCAATAAATAGCTTAGTTTTATCTCAATATTTTTCAAGATGTGAAATGTCGATTGCCATTTCCCTGTCCTGACCACCCATGGTGGTTGGTTTGATGGGGAGAAAGCACTGATCCTGGTCGGCACTTTCTTCCTTGGTCACCTCATGGTGACTCCCACTTCTCTGGGATCCACCACCCCCTGCCACTAGCATTCAGAGAAAACAAACAGACAGACTCACAAACAAAGATCACCCCAACCTAAGCATTTTGCTGTTGGGTTCATGAAAGTAAACATATATATTTTTCAAATCTGTTTCTCATGTGAACAAGGAAAACACGGGGTATATTACAAAGAATCAGAGCAAAGGATTTATCAAAATATTAATTGGCAGTAGTGAGTGCTTTATAAAAAACATGAAAATATATACATTTATTTAAACTTTTGAGTTAGTTATTAGTTACTAGAATTATAAAATAAAATATAGGGTACGTTTCATCTATGTTAACCCTTTAATGGACTTGTATTTCTTGATATGTTTATTTTTTTTCGCGGTATGTGGGTCTCTCACTGTTGTGGCCTCTCCCATTGCAGAGTACAGACTCCAGACGTGCAGGCTCAGCAGCCATGGCTCATGGGCCCAGCCGCTCTGCAGCATGTGGGATCTTCCAGGACCGGCACAAACACATGTCCCCTGCATCGGCAGGCGGACTCTCAACCACTGCGCCACCAGGGAAGACCTTGATATGGTTTTTAAGTAGGAAATTAATCTACTTCCTCAAAAACACCGAAATCTACAAACTGATCTTTGGTACAATATACAATTTTAAAAAATTTAAACAATTCAGCAGTTGAAGGAGTTGCTGTGCTTTTCGGATGGGATCCATTAATGTTCACGAATAATTAACAGCAGTACTTTTAAGTATTTGCCATATCATTAGATAGTTTCTGTATTAATAAGAACTCATTGAAGTACATGTCACCATGACAACGTCCATTCTATACTGAGTAAAAAGTCACACGTTTCATCTAAATATAAGACTGTAAGGAATGGGAGAGAATATTTGCAAATGATGAGACTAACATGGGGTTAATGTCTAAAATATATAAACAGCTCATACAGCTCAATACCAAGAAAGCAAACAATGCAATAAAAAAATGGACAGAAGACCTAAAGAGACATTTTTCCAAAAAGAAAGACATACAGATGTCTAACAGGCACCTGAGAAGATTTTCAGCATTGTCAGTTGTTAGAGAATTGCAAATCCAAACAACAATGAGGTATGACGTCACTCGAGTCAGCACGGCCATCATGAAAATGTCTACAAATAACAAATGTTAGCGAGGGTGTAGAGAAAAGGGAACCCTCCTACACTGTTGATGGGAATGTAAATTGGTGCAGCCACTATGGAGAACAGCATGGAGGGTCCTCAAAAGCTAAAACTAGAGTTGCCATATGAGCCAGCAATGGACTACTACTCAATCATAAAAAAGAATTAAATTCTGCTATTTGCAGAAACATGAACAGACCCAGAAAAATTATGCTTAGTGAAATAAGTCAGACAGTGAAAGACAGATATTGTGTAATATCACTTGTATGTGGACTCTAAAATAATGCAAATGAATGTATATGCAAAACAAAAACAGACTCACAGACAAACTTACAGAAAACAGACTTATAGTTACCAAAGGGGAGAAGGAAGCGGGGAGGGACAAATTAGGGGTATGGGATTAACAGATACAAACTACTATGTATAAAATAGATAACAACAAGGATATTTTCTATAGCACAGGGAATTACAGCCATTATCTTGTAATAACTTATAATGGAGTATAATCTTCAAAAATACTGAATCACTATGCTGTACAAGTAACACTAATATAACATTGTAAATCAATTATACTTCTATAAAAAAGAAAAGACTGTACATCTGTCATCATCTTGTATTCCCCAGGGCATCCTAGGGTAAGAGAATCTGCGGATGAGTGAGTAAATGCAGAAGAACTTCTGTCCCTCATGATAGGGGGACAGGGCTGCCTCTTTGTTCTGGTTCTTTGGGGACCAGCAGAGCCTTCTAAATGGCTGCTAGAGCGCTCATGCTTTAAAAGTTCTCAAGTGGAGCCTGTGAAAAAAAAAATCACCAGAAAACAAGGAAGGACACAGCAATGATACAGCATCCAGCAAGTACAAGGCCCCATACGGTGAGGGAAGCAGGGAGTGGACCTGGCTCTTGGGCTTGACCAGAAGGAGCCATGGGGCAGTCCTTCCGAGTGACCCCAGGGCCCCGGCGGCTTTGGCGCAGGCATTCTGGTAGGCGTCCGTAAGCAGTGCCGACAGGAACCAGGGCGGAGCACACCGCATAATGAAATCATCTCATTGGTAAACGTGACAACTTGTAAGCAAAAAGCGTGCCATGAGTTATCACCAAACATCCTGAACTGACAACTGAGTAAATGCAACTAAAACCTTTGATGCAGTGCATTTGGATAAATGAATAAAAACTGGCCACCAGAGGTCTCAATTTGCAACACAGAGCAGAAAATCGTGGGAGTGGTATTTAACCAAACAGTACACTAAACCAACAGACACTGTAACAAAAAGTGATCAAAAAGGCTGACCAGGCAACAGGCATGTAGTTTTTTCTCCATCATTTTTTAAAATACAATTTTAGTTATTCTATTTTTTATGTTTGGCTGCATTGGGTCTTCATTGCTACATGTGGGCTTTCTTTAGTTGTGGTGAGCAGGGGCTACTCTTCGTTGCAGTGTGCGGGCTTCTCACTGTGGTAGCTTCTCTTGTTGCGGAGCATGGGCTCTAGGCATGCAGGCTTCAGTAGTTGTGGCTCGTGGGCTCAGTAGTTGTGGCTCGCAGGCTCTAGAGTGCAGGTTCAGTAGTTGTGGCACACGGGCTTCAGTAGTTGTTGTTCGTGGGCTCTAGAGCGCAGGCTCAGTAGTTGTGGTGCATGGGCTTAGATGCTCCACAGCATGTGGAATCTTCCCGGACCAGGGTTTGAACCCATGTCGCCTGCATTGGCAGGCGGATTCTTAACTTCTGTGCCACCACGGAAGCCCTTTCTCCATCATTTTATAGGAGAAAAATATACGCCCTAGACCAGTGCTTGTATTTATTAGACACTCAGTACATTCTGTTCGATGACAGAGTAAATGACATCCGATGGAAGGATTGTTCTCGTGCCCATAGTTTTATTTATTCATCCCTTATTTGCTTAAAATAAACAATCTGTGTTCTCTATGGCATCTAAGGCAGCAGTAAAGAATTATCAGAATGTCACCTACTCCTTGAAATATCCAAATTGGTTTTCAATAAAGTGATTAGAGTGTTGGTCCCAACACAGTACACAACTATTGCTGTGAGTCTCTAACCAGAGCAAAAATAGAGAACCTGGAGGGGTTTCCACAATTTATATATATGATATAATATATTCATGATATATGTGATAATTAATATATTATACATGGCATATGATACATATGATGTATGATAATATATGATACAAATATTACAGATGCTATATGATACATCTGATAATATATGATGTATGATATATGATATATATGATAATATATCATGTATGATACACGTGACAGTATAATGTTTATATATTTAAGTTGCACTTTAACCAAAGTATGTAAATAAAATATTCTAATAGCTGGCTATAATAATTAGTCCAACAGTTGCCAAAGAGATCTCTGTTTGGCTGATGTTGACACATAGGTCATTAAAAATATAATGAGAGATATTGAACAAATACAGTTAAACAGGCCTCTTTTCCATCCTGCCGGACGTCACAGAGTTTCTGCTTTTCCCTCTTCCACTGTTTGTTATCCATTCCGAAGAGGATGTAGGATGTAGTTTTCAGAGCCCATTGCATCTTTACTCTTTACCGGCGTACCTGCCACAATCTCCCAGGAGCATCTCCTTCCTAACACTACTGTGTGGATTTACTCATTGGCCATAGGTAGACACTCAGGAAGGGAAAAATTCTTAAAAAGGAGCAAAATCCACATTGATCACAACCCCCAAAAAGGTAAAATGCAGGCTTCCATTTCTACTTTCCAGAGATTTTTTTATGTATTTGCTTAACCCTGGGGCAAAGATTGTCAAGCCAAATAGAAAGAACTGAAACATATTTATTTTATCCACTCAAGTTATCCTTGAGCCTATATTGATATTAATAACCCCATTCATGAATTACACGTTCATGACAAATAGCATTTTCTTAACTTTAGGCCAAAAAGTGAAGAAAAACATTTCAGTATAACATCTATATTGATCCCTTGAAGATTTGTAAAATTCAGTTCAGAGCCTTCTGACATTACAAGGGGCTTTGCTGATGGAGTGAAGGACGTTGACAAGCACAAACAGAAAGCAATTCAAATGATGGAATTGCACACAACAGAAGGAGATATAGATACATGATTTAGAGACATTTGAAAGGTCTGCTGAAATATGACATTTAGAATGTTAAGGCTACCAAGACATAAGTGGAACTATGTCCTGTACCACACAGCTACAGGACTGTGAGAAAGAAAGAAGAGAACTTTGTATTTATATCTGGGAAAAGAGAGGCTTTTAGCCAATGCCTCCTTTAGTGGCCCCCAGAGCTGGACAGATCTCTGCAGTGTGTTTTTGTGAAAGTTATTTAACCGCTCTTGAGCTTCAGATTCTCCAAATGTAGAATGGGGCCACAGATCATCCTCACGTTGCAGAGGTGGGGTGAAGATTTGAATAAAAAACATGCAGTGTACCCAGCTCAGCGCCTCATACATAACATGCCCTCAATTCCTTTGAGCAGTTATTAGAATTAGAATAGAACTGTGTTGAGCAACTATTACATCCCAGACACAGGGCTTGACTCTTATGGATCAGGGTATATTCTTGCCTCCTTTATCAAAAATAAGGTGACCATATGTGCATAGGTTTATCTCTGGGCTATCTTGTTCCATTATCTGTATTTGTGTTTTTGTGCCAGAACCATACTGTCTTGATTACTGTAGCTTTGTAGTATAGTCTGAAGTCAGGGAGCCTGATGATTCCTCCAGCTCAATTTTTCTTCCTCAAGATTGCTTTGGCTATTTGGTGTCTTTGGTGTTTCCATATAAACCATGCAATTTTTTATGCTTGTTCTGTGAAAAATGCCCTTGGTAGTGTGATAGGGATTGCATTGAATCTGTAACTTGCTTTGGGTAGTATAGTCATTTTCGCAGTGTTGATTCTTCCAATCCAAGAACATGGTATATCTCTCCATCTATTTGTATCATCTTTAATTTCTTCCATCAGTGTCTTACAGTTTTCTGCATACAGGTCTTTCATCTCCTTAGGTAGGTTTATTCCAGGGTATTTTATTCTTTCTGTTGCAGTGGTCCATGATAGTGTTTCCTTAAATTCTGTTTCAGATTTTTCATCATTAGTGTATAGGACTGCAAGAGATTTCTGTGCATTCATTTTGTATCGTACTACTTTACCAAATTCATTGATTAGCTCCAGTAGTTTTCCTGTAGCATCTGTAGGATTCTCTATGTATACTATCATGTCATCTACAAACGGTGACAGCTTAATGTCTTCTTTTACGATTTGGATTCCGTTTATTTATTTTTCTTCTCTGATTGCTGTGGCTAAAACTTCCAAAAGTATGATGACTAATAGTCATGAGATCGGACAACCTTGTCTTGTTCCTGATCTTAGAGGAAATGGTTTCACTTTTTCACCATTGAGATCGATGTTGGCTGTGGGTTTGTTATATATGGCCTTTATCATGTTGAGGTAAGTTCCCTCTATGCCTACTTCTGGAGTGTTTTTATCATAAATCAGTGTTGGATTTTGTGAAAAGCTTTTTCTGCATCTATTGAGATGATCATATGGCTTTTCTCCTTCAGTTTGTTAATATGGTGTATAACATTGATTGATTTGTGTATATTGGGATAAACCCCACTTGATCATGGTGTATGCCCCCTTTAATGTGCTGCTGGATGCTGTTTGATAGTATTTTGTGTAGGATTTTTTCATCTATGTTCATCAGTGATATTGGCCTGTAGTTTTCTTTCTTTGTGACATCTTTGTTTGGTTTTGGTATCAGGATGATGGTAGCCTCGTAGAATGAGTTTGGGAGTGTTCCTCCCTCTGCTGTATTTTGGAAGAGTTTGAGAAGGATAGCTGTTAGTTCTTCTCTAAATGTTTGGTAGAATTCTCCTGTGAAGCCATCTGGTCCTGTGAAGCCATCTGAAGCCATCTGGTCTGGGCTTTTGTTTGTTGGAAGATTTTTAATCACACTCTCAATTTCAGTGCTTGTGAGTGGTCTGTTTATATTTTCTATTTCTTCCTGGTTCAGTCTCAGAAAGTTGTGCTTTTCTAAGAATTTGTCCATTTCTTCCAGTTTGTCCATTTTATTGCCATATAGTTGCTTATAGTAATTTCTCATGATCCTTTGTATTTCTGCAGTGTCAGTTGTTACTTCTCCTTTTTCATTTCTAATTCTATTGATTTGAGTCTCCTCCCTTTTTTTCTTGATGAGTCTGGCTAATGGTTTATCAATTTTGTGTATCTTCTCAAAGAACAAGCTTTTAGTTTTATTGATCTTTGCTATCGTTTCATTCATTTCTTTTTCATGTATTTCTGATCTGATTTTTATGATTTCTTTCCTTCTGCTAACTTTGGGGTCTTTTTGTTCTTCTTTCTCTAATTGCTTTAGGTGCAAGGTTAGGTTGTTCATTCGAGATGTTTCCTGTTTCTTAAGGTAGGATTGTATTGCTATAAACTTCCCTCTTAGAACTGCTTATGCTGCATCCCATAGATTTTGGGTCGTCGTGTTTCCATTGTCATTTGTTTCTAGGTATTTTTTTATTTCCTCTTTGAATTGAGTCACTGAGGTGTATGTGTGTATGTCTGTGTGTGTGGTGCTACAGACTGTGAAAAGAATCACTATGAGTTATGTGTGTGTGCGTGTGCTGGTATAGACTGTGCATTGAGTCACAGTGAGCCATGTGTGTGTGTGTGTGCTGCTATAGGCTGTGCATTAAGTCACAATGAGTTGTGTGTCTGTGTGTGTAATGGTATAGACTGTGCCTTGAATCACAGTGAGCTGTGTGTGTGTGTGTGTGTGTGTGCACATGCTGGTATGGTCTGTGCATTAAGTCACATTGAGCCGTGCATGTGTGTGTGTGTGCTGGTATAGGCTGTGCATTGTGTCAGAGTGAGCCATGCATGTGTATGCTTGTGTCTGCTGGTATAGACTGAGCATTGAGTCACAGTGAGCTGTGTGGGTGTGTGCTGTTTGTGTGTGTGTGGTGTAGGCTGTGCACTGAGTCACACTGAGCCATGTGTCTGCCTCTGTGTGTATGGGCATGTGGGCTGGTATAGTCTGAGCATTCAGTTAGAGTGAAGTGTGTTGTGTATCTGTGTCTGTGCTGGTATGGAGTGTACACTGAGTCACAATGAGTTGTGTGTGTGTGTGTGTGTCTATGTGGTGGTGTAGAGTGTGCATTGAGTCACAGTATGGTGTGTGTGTGTGTGTGTGTGTGCTGGTATAGGCTGAGCACTGAATCACAATTAGGTGTGTGTATGTGTCTGTGAGTGCTGGTATGGGCTTTGCATTGAGTCACTGAGGTGTATGTGTGTGATTCTGTGTGTGTCCTGCTACATGCTGTGCATTGACTCACAATGAGTCGTGTGTGTGAGTGCTGATACAGACTGTGCATTGAGTCACAGTGAGCTGTGTGTGTTTGTGTTTCTGTGTGTGTGCTGCTATAGGCTGTGCATTGAGTCACAATGACTTGTGTGTGTGTGTGTGTCTGTAATGGTATACGCTGTGCCTTGAGTCACAATGAGCCGTGTGTGTGTGTGTGTGTGTGTGTGTGTGTGTGTGCTGGTATAGACTGTGCATTGAGTCACAGGTTCTGTGAGTGTTTGCTTGTATGGGCTTTGCATTGAGTCACAGTGAGGTGTTTGTGTGTGTGTGTGTGTGTGTGTGTGTGTGTGTGTGTGTGTGCTGCTACAGACTAAGCACTGAATCATAGTGAGCCATGTGTTTGTGCTGGTACAGGCTGTGCAATGAGTCACAGCCGTGTGTGTGTGTGTGTGTGTGTGTGTGTGTGTGTGTGTGTTGGTATAGGCTGAGCATAGAGTCACACTTAGCTGCGTGTATCTGTGTGTGTGCTGGTATGGGCTTTGCATTGAGTCAGTGGGGTGTGTGTGTGTGTGTGTTTGTGTGTGTGCTGGTATAGGCTGAGCACTGAGACACAGTGCACCGTGTATATGTGTGTGTGTTTAGGGGCTGCTATAGTCTGAGCATTGATTTAAGGTGAGGTGTGTTGTCTGTCTGTGTATGTGCTGCTATGGACTACACATTGAGTCACAATGAGCTGTGCATGTTTGTGTGTATGTGCGCTGGTATATGCGGAGCATTAAATCAGTTAGGTGTGTGTATGTGTGTGTGTGTGCTGCTATGGGCTTTGCATTGAGTCACTGAGGTGCGTGTGTGTGTGTGGTGCTACAGACTGTGCACTGAGTCACAGTGAGCCTTGTGTGTTTGTGGCCGTGTGTGCTGGTATAGAGTGTGCACTGAGTCACAGTGAGCCATGTGTGTTTGTGTGTGTGTGTGCTGGTATGATCTGTGCATTAAGTCACATTGAGCCATGCATGTGTGTGTGTGTGTGTGTGTGTGTGTGTGTGTCTGCTGGTACACTCTGAGCATTGAGTCACAGTGAGTTGTGTGGTGTGGGTGTGTGTGTGTGCTGGTAAGGACTGTGCTTTTAGCCAAAGAGAGCCATGCAAGTGTGACTTGTGTGCACTGGTATAGGCTGACCATTGAGTCACAATGAGCTGTGTGTGCCTGTGTGTGTGTATGTGTTTGTGTGTGTGTGCTGGTGTAGGCTGTGCATTGAGTGACAGTTAGCCGTGTGTGTGTGTGTTTGTGGGTGTGGGTGCACGCACTGGTATAGGCAGTTCATTGAGTTACAGTGAGCTGTGTGTGTGTGTGTGCATGTGTGTGTGTGTGTGTGTGCTGGTATATGCTGTGCATTGACTCACACTGAGCCATGCATGTGTGCGTGTGTGTGCTGGTATTGGCTAAGCACTGAGTCACAGTGAGCCATGTGTGGCGGGGGACTGGTATAGTCTGAGCGTGAATCACAGTGAGGTGTGTGGTTTATCTGCCTGTATGGACTGTTCATTAAGTCACATTGAGGTATGTGTGTGCATGTGTCTGTGTGCTGGTATAGGGCTGTACATTGAGTCACATTGAGCCATGTGTGTGTGCTGGTACAGGCTGTGCAATGAGCCACAGAGAGCCGTGTGTGTGTGTCTGTGTGTGTGTTGGTATAGGCTGAGTATTGATTCACATTTAGATGTGTGTGTGTGTGTGTGTGTGTGTGTGTGCGCTGGTGAAGGCTGATCATTGAGTCACAGTGAGGGGTGTGTGTGTGACTGTGCTGGTATAGGCTGTGCATTGAGTTACAGTGAGCCGTGTGTATGTGTGTGTGTGTGAAGGTATAGGCTGTGCATTGAGTCACAGTGAGCTGTGGGTGTGTGTTTGTGTCTGTGCTTGTGAGTGTGGGCTGGTATAGGCTGTGCATTGAGTCACAGTAAGCCGTGTGTGTGTGTGTTTGGGTGTGTATGTGATGGTATAGACTGTGCATTGAGTCACAGTAAGGTGTTTTTGTGTGTGTGTCTTTGCTGTTATGGGCTTTTTCATTGAGTCACAGTGAGGTGTGTGTGTGTGTTTGTGTGCTGGTATAAACTGTGCATTGAGTCACAGTGAGGTGTTTGTGTGTGTCTGGCTGTGTGTGCTATTATAGGCTGTGCATTGAGTCACACTGATGTGTGTGTGTCGGCTCAATATGATTCTAAGCAAAATGCTTATGGTAAAATGGTAAAGAAAAGAATGGATAAGAAACCCACACATATCAAGATTGGTGCTCAGGGAGTGATCAAGATGACAGAGTAGTAGGACATGAAGCTCACCTCCTCCCACGAATACATCAAAAATACATCTACACGTGGATCAATTCTTACAGAATATCTACTGAACGCTGGCAGGAGATCTCAGACCTCTAAAAGGGCAAGAAAATCTCCACATAACTGGGTAGGACAAAAGAAAAAAAAAAGAAAGTGAGAATGGAATCAGGAAAGGACCTGCACCCCTGCACCCCTGGGAGTGAGCTGTGAAAGAGGAAAGGTTCCTGCACCATGGGAAGTCCCCTCACCAGCGGAGAGATCAGCCAGGACAGGGGAGAGCTAAGGAGACTTGGAGGAGAACGCAGCAACTGGTTTGCAGCAGCCAGAATGGAGAGAAACCTGCACAGACGGTCAGTGTCACTGCTCTGCACTCCCCAGCCTGAGATATGCGTCCGCCAGTGCCGGTACGATCTAGGTGTGGAAGCTTGGGCTGTGGAGATCAGACCTATGGAGAAGACTGGGGTGGGCTGTGCAGAAATAGCCTGAAGGGGCTGAAGCCTGATGCAATGGCATCTGAGGGTGTACACGGAGGAAGCCTGGGCCACCTTAGAGGCCAGGTGCCACTGTGTAGGCGACGCACAACGGGACGGGTGGGACCTGCCATTACAGCTTTTTTCCCTGCATAAGCTCTCAGGAGGCAGGACATCACCTAGACGAGCTCCAGGAGCCGTCATGAGCCACCTCTGCTCCCATCGTGTGCTCTGGGGGCGTGCATGAGCCACCACCACCAGCAAGAACCCCACGACCGCGCACCAGCCACCGCATATGCATACACCCTATCAAGGCGATAAGAGCCAGCACACACTGAGGAAAGAGGCAACAGGCATCCATACTAAAAACGGCCCTTGCACCAAAAATACTAAACCCACACAAGCTACATAGGGACACTGCCACATACAAATATCCCTCCACACCACAGGAGATAAAAGTGTTTCTCCTAAACTCACAGAATAAGAGAAATATAAGTAAAATGAAGAAGCAGAGGAACCACTCCCAATTAAAAGCCCAAGAGAATTCCCCTGAAAGAAACAAACAATGAAACAGACCTCTTTGGTCTAATAGACACCAATATCTCAAAGGAGATAATGAAAATACTGAAGGAATTAAGAAAGACTATTGACAGAAATGCAGACTATTGTAAAAAGGGACTAGAAACTATAAAGAGCAACCAAGAAAAATTAGAAAACTCATTTGCCAAGACAAAAACTGAACTAAAGGCAATGAGTAGCAGAGTAAATAGTGCAGAAGAATGAATAAGTGACCTGGAAGATAGAATAATGGAAATCACCCAATCAGGAGAGCAGACAGAAAGCCAAATGAAAAAAAATGAAAGCAATATAAGAGACCTGTGGGATAACATAAAGCATGCCAATCTACACCTAATAGGGATTCCAGAAGGGGAAGAAAGAGAAAATGGGATCAAAAATGTGTTTGAAGAAATGATGGCTGAAAACTTCCCAAACTTAAAGAAGGAAACAGATATCCAGGTACAGGAAGCACAATGGGTCCCAAACAGGGTAAACCCACACAGAGCTACACCAAGACCTATTATAATAAAAATGGCAGAAGTTAAAGTGAGGATTCTAAAGGCAATAGGAGAAAAACAAAGAGTCAATCACAAAGGAACTCCCATAAGGCTATCAGCTGATTTCTCTACAGAAACATTGCAGGCCAGAAGGGAGTGGCAAGATATATTCGAAGTCCTGAAAGGGAAAAATCTGCAACCTAGGATGCTCTATCCAGCAAGATTATCATTTGGAATAGAAGGAGAGATAAAGAATTTCTCAGCCGAGCAAAAACTAAAAAAATACAGCAATACTAAATGCTAAGGGAAGTACTGAAAGGTCTTCTCTAAATACAAAAGAAGTCAAAGTATATAGGAAAGAGAAAATCACAGTTGGAAAGCAAATCACCTAAATAAGCCAGTACCCAGATTTTTTAAAATTTCTGTGAAAGTGATGATAACCACCATGAACAGCAAAAGGATGAACGTGGAGATGTAAAAGAGGACATCAAAATCGTAAAATGTGGGGTAGGAGAGTAAGAAAAATAGATTTTTTTTTCATTTCCTCTAATGTGTTTGAGCCTATATGACTTCCAGTCTAAGGCAAGCAGATATAGGATGAGATTAACATACTTGAAAAACAGGGTACCACAAATCAGAAACATACAATAGAATCACAAAAAACAAAAAGAGAATATAATACGAAAGAAAATCATCAAACTGAAAAAGGAAAAAGAAAAATAAAGGGACAGAAAAGAAATATAAAATCAATGGGAAAACAAGGTTAAAATGGCAATAAATACATATCTCTCAATAATTACCTTAAACATCAATGGACTAAATGCTCCAATCAAAAGACACAGAGTAGCAGATTATAGGCTCTTGTTTTCTAATCCAATATGCTGCCTAGAAGACACCCACTTTACGGCACAGGACACACATAGATTGAAAGTGAGGGGATGGAAAAAGATATTTCAAGGAAATGAAAAGAAACCAGGGGTCGCAATACTCATATCAGACAAAATAGACTTTAAAACAAAGGCCATAAAGAAAGATAAAGAACAACACTATATACTGATAAAAGGATCCATCAAGAAGTGGATTTTACACTTGTCAACATATATGCACCTAATATAGGAGAACCCAAATACATTAAATAAATACAGACATAAAGGGAGAAATTGACAGGAATAAAATAATAGTAGGAGACTTTAACACCCCACTCACATCAATGGACAGATCTTCTAAACAAAATATCAATAAGGCAACAGGACAGTATCAATACAACAGGACAGTTAGACTTAATTGATATGTTCAGGACATTACATGCAAAAAAACCTGGCATACACATTCTCTTCAAGTGCACATGGAACATTTTCTAGGACTGACCACATATTAGGGCATAAAACAAGCCTCAACAAATTTAAGAGGATAGAAATGACCTCAAGCATCTTTTCTGACCACAACGGCATGAAACGAGAAATCAACCACTGAAACAGAAACAAGAAAAAAATGATTACACAGAGACTAAACAATATGCTACTAAAAAGAAACCAATGAGTCAACAATTAAATAAAAGACGAAATTTAAAAATAACTTGAGACAAATGACAATGAAAACACAACCATACAAAATCTACAGGATGCAGCAAAAGCAGTTCTTAGATGGGAGTTCATAGCGATACAGGTCTTCCTCAAAAAATGAGACAAATCTCAAATAAACAACCTAAGCTACCACTTAAAAGAATTAGAGGGGGCTTCCCTGGTGGCGCAGTGGTTGAGAGTCCTCCTGCTGATGCAGGGGACACGGGTTCGTGCCCCGGTCCAAGAAGATCCCACATGCTCTGGAGCGGCTGGGCCCATGATCCATGGCTGCTGAACCTGTGCGTCTGGAGCCTGCACTCCACAATGGAAGAGGCCACAACAGTGAGAGGCTCGCCGAAAAAAAAAAAAGAATTAGAAAAAGAACAAACAAAACCTAAAGTCAGCAAAAGGAAGAAAATAATAAACATCAGAGAGGAAATAAATAGAGATTAAAAAACAATAGAAAAAAATCAATAAAACCAAGAGCTGGTTCTTTGAAAGGGTAAACAAAATCGACAAACCTCTGGCCAGGCTCACCAAGAAGAAGAGAGAGAAGACCCAAATAAACAAAATAAGAAATGAAAAAGGAGACATAACAACTGACACCGTACAAATAAAAAAAACCATAAGAGAATACTACGAACAATTATATGCCAATAAATTCGACAACCTAGAAGAAATGGACAACTTTCTAGAAATATACAGGCCACCAAAACTGACTCAAAAAGAAATAGATAATTTGAACAGACCACTCACTAGAGATGATACAGAATCTGTAGTTTAAAAACTCCCTCACAGGGCTTCCCTGGTGGTGCAGTGGTTAAGGATCCACCTGCCAATGCAGGGGACGTGGGTTCGATCCCTGATCCGGGAAGATCCCACATGCTGCAGAGCAACTAAGACCATGTGCCACAACTACTGAGCCTGCGCTCTAGAGCCTGTGAGCCACAACTACTGGGGCCATGTGTCACAACTACGGAAGCCTGTGTGTCTAGAACCCGAGCTCCGCAATGAAGAGTAGCCCCTGCTCACCACAACTAGAGAAAGCCCGTGCACGGCAACAAAGACCCAGTGCAGACAAAAATAAAATAAATAAAATAAATAAATTTATTAAAGAAAAACTCCTCCACAAGCAAAAGTCCAGAACCAGATGGCTTCATAGGCAAATTCTACCCAACATACAAAGAAGAACTAATACTGATCCTTCTCAAACTCTTCCAAAAACCTGAAGAGAAGGGAACACTCCCAAAGACATTCTAGGAAGCCACCGTCACCCTGATACCAAAATCAGACAAAGAAACCACCAAAAAAGAAAATTACAGGCCAATATCTTTGATGAATATAGATGCAAAAATTCTCAACAAAATATAGCAAACTGGATCCAACAACACATAAAAAAGATCATACACCACAACCAAGTGGGATTCATCCCAAGTTCATAAGGATGGTCAACATATGCAAATTAATCAATGTGATACACCACATAAACAAAAGTCAAAAACCACTTGATCATCTTAATAGATGCAGAAAAAACATTTGACAAAATTCAACATCCATTCATGATAAACACTCTTACCAAAGTGGGTATAGAGGGAATATATCTCAACATAATAAAAGCTATTTATGACAAACCCAGAGCCAATATAATACTCAATGGTGAAAAGTTGAAAGCCTTCCCTCTAACACCTGGAATACAACAAGGATACCCACTTCCACCTCTTCTATTCAACATAGTATTGGAAGTCCTAGCCACAGCAATCAGACAAGAAAAAGAAATAAAAGGTATCCAAATTGGAAGAGGTAAAATAGTCATTATATGCAGATGACATGACTCTCTATATAGAAAACCCTAAAGACTCCACACAAATACTAGAACTGATCAGTGAAGTCAGAAGTGTAGCAGCATACAAGATTTACATACAGAAATCGGTTGCATTTCTTTACACCAACAATGAAATATCAGAAAGGGAATGTAAAAAAACAATACCTTTCAAAATCACAACCTCAGGACTTCCCTGGTGGTCCACTGGCTAAGACTCCACAATCCCAACGCAGGGGGCCCAGGTTCCATCCCTGGTCAGGGGACTAGATCCCACATGCCACAACTAAGAGTTCACGTGCCGCAGCTAAAGATCCCGCATGCCGCAGCTAAAGATCGTGCACGCAGCAATGAAGATCCCACACGTGGCAACTAAGACCTGGCGCAGTCAAATAAATAAATGTTGAAAAGAAATGCACCCCCAAAAATAAAATACTTAGGAATAAATCTGACCAAGGAGCTGAAAGACTTGTATGCTGAGAAATATAAAACGTTAAAGGAAATTGAAGATGATTCAAAGAAACGGAAAGATATCCCATGCTCTTGGATTGGAAGAATGTCTATTGTTAAAATGACTATACTACCCAAAGCAATCTACAGATTTCATGCAATCCCTATCAAATGACCCATAACATTTTTCACAGAACTAGAACAAATAATCATAAAATTTATATGGATCCATAAAACACTCAGAATTGCCAAAGCAATCCTGAAGAAAAAGAACAAAGCAACAGGCATAACACTCCCAGACCTAAGACAATACTACAAAGGTACAGTAATCAAAACAGCATGGTATTGGCACAAAAACAGACATATGGATCAATGGAACAGAACAGAGCACACAGAAATTAACCCACACACCTATAGTCAATTAATTTTTGACAAGAAAGGCAAGAATATACAACGGGAAAAAGTTTCTTCAGCAAGTGGTGCTGGGAAAGTTGGACAGCTGCATGTAAATCAATGAATTTAAAACACACCCTCTCACTGTACACAAAAATAAACTCAAAATGCCCTAAAGACTTAAACATAAGACATGACACCATAAAACTAGAAAGGAACACAGGCAAAACATTCTCTGACATAAATTGTACCAATGTTTTCTTAGGTCAGTCTCCCAAGGCAATAGGAATAAAAGCAAAAATAAACAAATGGGACCTAATCAAACATACAAGCTTTTGCGCAGCAAAGGAAACCATTAACAAAACGAAAAGACGACCTACAAAACAGGAGAAAATATTTGCAAACAATGCAACTGAGAAGGGCTTAATTTCCAAAATATATAAACAGCTCATACAACTCAACAACAAAAAAAATAAATGAACCAATCAAAACAGGGGCAGAAGATCTAAAAAGACATTTATTTAAAGAAGAAATACAAATAACTAATAGGCACATGAAAAGATGCTCAAAACCACTAATTATCAGAGAAATGAAAATCAAAACTTTAATAAGGTACCATCTCACACTGGTCAGAATGACCATCATGAAAAACTCTACAAATAACAAATGCTGGAGAGGATGTGGAGAAAAGGGAACCCTCTTACACTGTTGGTGGGAATATAAATTGGTACAGCCACTTTGGAGAACAGATGTGGAGATTCCTTAAAAAACTAAAAATTGGGCTTCCCTGGTGGTGCAGTGGTTGAGAGTCTGCCTGCCGATGCAGGGGACACGGGTTCGTGCCCCGTTCTGGGAAGATCCCACATGCCGCGGAGCGGCTGGGCCCGTGAGCCATGGCCGCTGGGCCTGCGCGTCCGGAGCCTGTGCTCTGCAACAGGAGAGGCCACAACAGTGAGAGACCCGCGTACAGAAAAACAAACAAACAAAAAACCTAAAAATTGAATTACCATATGATCCAGCAACCCCACTCCTGGGCATATACCCAGACAAAACTCTAACCCAAAGAGATACATGCACCCCTATGTTCATAGCAGCACTATTCACAATAGCCAAGACATGGAAACAACCTAAGTGTCCACTGACAGATGAATGGATAAAGAAGATGTGGTACATGTATACAATGGACTAGTACTCAGCCATAAAAAAGAACAAAATAATGCCATTTGCAGCAACATGGATGCAACTAGAGATTATCATACTAAGTGAAATAAGTCAGAAAGAGAAAGACAAATACCATACAATATCACTTATATGTGGAATCTAAAATATGACACAAATGAACATATCTGTGAAACAGCAACAGACTCATGGACATAGAGAACAGACTTGTGGTTGCCAAGGGGGAGGAGGTTGGGGGAGGGATAGAATGGGAGGTTGGGGTTAACAGATATAAACTATTATACATGGAATAGATAAACAAGGCCCTACTGTATAGCACAGGGAACTACATTCACTATCCTATGATAAACCATAAGGGAAAAGAATATAAAAAGAGAACATATATATATATATATATGTGTATAACTGAATCCCTTTGCTGTACAGCAGAAATTAACACAACATTGTAAATCAACTACACTTCAATAAAAAATAATAATAGAATGACCAATAGAAAAAATAATGATTGGTGTATTTTACTCTGTGTAATTTTACATTCAAAGACAAGCACTGTAAACAAATACGGCTCACTAGTTAATGTCATGCTTGCTGAAATACTTAAGGAGACATGTACTGATGTCTGCAATTTACCACAAAATGCATCAAGGGATAAGATGGATTGGGGCTTTCCTGGTGGCACAGTCGTTAAGAATCCACCTGCCAATGCAGAGGACACGGGTTCGAGGCCTGGTCTGGGAAGATCCCACATGCCGCAGAGCAACAAAGCCCGTGCAGCACAACCACTGAGGCAGCGCACCACAACTACTGAAGCCCGCGTGCCTAGAGCCCATGCTCCGCAACAAGAGAAGCCACTGCAATAAGAAGCCCACACACCACAGCAAAGAGTAACCCCCGCTCACCGCAACTAGAGAAGGCCCGCGCTCAGCAACAAAGGCCCAACACAGCAAAAAATAAAATAAATAAAATTAAAAAAAAGAATAATGAAAACCAAAATGCATATGGAGCATAATTCCAACTTTAAAAATATGAGCTGAAGTATTTACAATAGCCAGAACATTAAAGCAACCTAACTGTCCATTGACAGATGAATGGATAAAGAAGGTGTGGCACGTATATACAATGGAATATTACTCAGCCATAAAAAGAAACGAAATTGAGTTATTTGTAGTGAGGTGGATGGACCTAGAGTCTGTCATACAGAGTGAAGTAAGTCCGAAAGAGAAAAACAAATACCGTAGGCTAACACATATATATGGAATCTAAAAAAAAAAGGTTCTGATGAACCTAGGGGCAGGACAGGAATAAAGACACAGATGGAGAGAATGGACTTGAGGACACAGGTAGGGGGAAGGGTAAGCTGGGACAAAGTGAGAGAGTGGCATGGACATATATACACTACCAAATATAAAATATAGACAGCTAGTGGGAAGCAGCCACATGGCACAGGGAGGTCAGCTCGGTGCTTTGTGACCACCTAGAGGCGTGGGATAGGGAGGGTGGGAGGGAGGGAGATGCAAGAGGGAGGGGATATGGGGATATATGTATATGCATAACTGATTCACTTTGTTATAAAGCAGAAACTAACACACCATTGTAAAGCAATTATACTCCAATAAAGATGTTTTAAAAAACGAGCTGAAAAAAGGTGGAGAGGAAGTGGGCTAAAATATTAACTGTGGTGGAATTAAACATGGTTTTTATTCACTGTTTCATATTCCATGCACTAATTAACCAAGTTCTCTTTTTCCAATATCCACATGCTATGTTCTCCATAATAAAAGCAGTATCGCCTGCCCTCTTGCCCAAGGGAGAAAGGCCCACTGGGCAGCAACAGCTCCCCACTTGTGCTCCCCTCCTGTGACAGCGGCTTTGAGCACCTGATGGGGCCCCCAGAGTGCTCTAATCACAGCTGTAGAGATGTGTCCTCGTTGGCTTCACACGGATGACCAAGCCTACGCCTGACTTATCTGCTTTGGTTCCCAGGTGCAGCCCCACCCACCCTGTCTTCACCTTTGCCCATCACAGGCGCTAAATCCCTACCAACTTCTTCCAACCGCACCCTCTAGCTTCCTAGCATCTTGTCAGTTATCTGAATTTCTCATTTTAAGTCATCTTTGTCCAGAAGCTAAAAAGGGAAACTTTATAAACTTTTCTATGTAATGATGTAAAATCCCTGCATGGCAAAAATAAATAATAAACAAACAAGGAATTATAAAATGACAATTGAGAAATACTTGGAAGATACAGGACAAGGGCCGATTCACCTAATTTATGCAGAGCTCAAAATCAAAAGTTAAAAAAAGAAGATGAAAAACCCAATAGAAGACAAAGATGAAGTAAGCAAAGGGTACAAAGAAACACCAATCACCAAAAAACAGGGGGAAGTGTCGAACCTCACTGGTAATGAAAGAAATGAAAGCCCAAACAATAATGGAATATAATTTCTTAACCTTGCAAATTGCCGAAAGGTCAATGAAAAACTTGGATATCCTCCAGTTTGAGGATGGGCGATTGGAAATGAATGCTCATGCATTGTTGTGAAAGCACAAAGTGATGCAACTTTCTGAAGGACAATTTGACCATATCTAGTAAATTTATAAATGCATGGAGCCACTGAGCAAGACCCTGTTTGGAATTTATATTGTAGAAATATTTATAATTTCACCAAGACTAGATATATGATGTTCATTGCAACCTTTTTTTAATAAAAGTATGAAAGAAAGAAAGGAAGGAAGAAAGGACAGACAGAAAAAGAAAGAATGAACTTGAAGCAGTCTCTGAACAAGGGTCAAACTACTAGGTAGTTGAAGGTGGGTAAACAAAGCAAAAATCGAGTATCAAAAGCAAATTCTAGGGACTTCGCTGGTGGCAAAGTAGTTAACAATCCGCCTGCCAATGCAGGGGACACGGGTTAGAGCCCTGGTCCAGGAAGATCCCATATGCCACAGAGCAACTAAGCCTGTGCGCCACACCTACTGAGCCTGCGCTCTAGAGCCCGCGAGCCACAACTACTGAGCCCGCGAGCCACAACTACTGAAGCCCGCGTGCCTATAGCCCGTGCTCCACAACAAGAGAAGCCACTGCAATGAGAAGCCTGCGCACCTCAACGAAGAGTAGACCCCCACCCCCGCTCGCCGCAACTACAGAAAGTTTTTTATATTGCACATGTATTAATTTTTAATAAAGTTATATAGTATCTTTATCAACATGTGAAGAACACATCTGCATTTTATAAATTGCTCTACGTTCATAAGCATTCTTCTATTTCTCCATCGGAGGGCAGCATAAGACAGTAAATAGCAAAAATAATTTCAAGGTGTTTGGTCTGAAATTGAATGCTGCTCTTCAGTTGTTTATTTTGACAGGCTGCTGGTACAAATTAATCATTAGATTGTTTATTTTTCTGATAACTGACTATATATTCACTGTAAAAACTGATACATTGGAGAAAAGACAAGTCACCTATAATAAGGAACATCTGGCATTTATCGTCACATTTCTATGTGTGATGAAAAGAGGAAGGGTCATATTTTTTTTTAAGTCTGCTGACAAAAAGTCCCCCATACAATAATTTTCTAATCTACGCTTCACATCAAATGTCTCTTGAGCATTTCCCTGCTTCCCTAAGTTCTCTGACATGGTGGTTTCTAAAGGCCGCCTGGTGTTCCAGCCTGTGGACTCGTTGTACCTTGCTTCCCTGATTTAAACTGGTCATTTAGGTGTCTTAACTGTCTTTAAAGTATAAAAGATTTCCCATGTATAAAATATACATAGAAAACTATACCACCCAATTAATCACTACTCGAATTTGATAGATGTGAATTGTTGCCATTTTTACTTCAGATATTTTGAAGAAAGAAAGGTTTACAGGTAGGGTTGGAGGTCCCCATGTCCAATTCATTTCTCTCCTTCCATCCCCAAAGTCACCTCTGATCTGAAGCTGGTGCTTATTTTTCCTATCCTTCATCTCAGGCTTCAATTACAAAAGTATGTTCTGTAAACAATATAGTATTGTCCAGAGCTTTTAAATTCTACACATAAATGTAATCACCAAGGCATGTCCTATATTTGCTTAACATTATGATTTACCCCCTGTTGATTTAGACCTAGTTAATTTTAACTGCTTTAAGGTATTATAATTTATAAATAGAATTTATTAACACATTCCCTATTGATAAGCATTTAGGTGGTTTCTAATCATTTGATGGGGCAGGTGCGCACAGCTTCTCTAGCTGTTATACCTAGAGAAGAATTTAATTTGGGATTCCAGCAGAGGAATGGCAGGTTCGAAAGTGTCATCCCCTTCAGCTCTACTGGCTACTGCTGAATCACACTCCTGAATTACCAATTTTCAATTCAGCGGGTCGTGAATTAGTCCCATTTCCTCACTTCCTCTTTGTGGTAGGAGGCATGGCTTTAAGCACCTCGGTGGTTAAGCATCTCTTCGTGGTCACTGGCAACAAGGTTTTGTCTTTTGTGAATCCATTGCCTTTGCTTATTACCTGCTTGGGTTCTTTACCTTTTTCTTATCCATTTGTACAAATTGTGTATCTATGTCTGATTCAGACTGGGTGTCTAGAGAAAGCACGTGGCATGCACAAACCGGGTAATTTAAGGAGACCTTGGGCTTCCCTGGTGGTGCAGTGGTTAAGAATCCGCCTACCAATGCAGGGGACACGGGTTCGAGCCCTGGTTCTGGAAGATCCCACACGCCATGGAGCAACTAAGCCCGTGCGCCACAACTACTGAGGCTGCGCTCTAGAGCCCGTGAGCCACAACTACTGAGCCCACGTGTCACAACTACTGAAACCCACGCGCCTAGAGTCCGTGCTCCACAAGAAGAGAAGCCACCACAATGAGAAGCCTGCGCATCACAACGAAGAGTAGCCCCCGGTCGCCGCAACTAGAGAAAGCTCGTGTGCAGCAACAAAGACCCAATGCAGCCATTGTATGTATGTATGTAGAAAACCCTAAAGATTCCACCCAAAAAACCTGTTAGAACTAATAAATGAATTGAGCAAAGTAGCAGGATACATAATCAAAACACAAAAATCAGTTGTATTTCTCTACACTAGTAATCAATGACCTGAAAGGGAAATTTACAAAAACAATTCCATCTGCAAAAACATCAAAAAGAATAAAATACTTAGGACTTGATTAAAGAGGTGAGAAACACGTGCAATAAAAACTATGAGACACAGCTGAGAGAAATTAAAGAAGACATGGGTAAATGAAAACACATCCCACGTTCATGGATTGGAAGACTTAATACTTTTAAAACGTCCCCTTGGAGGACGCCTCCCTTGGAGAGCCCACAAGAGACAAAGTTCCTCACTACCTCTTTTGGGAGGATGAGACATTTCCCTAGTCCTCCCTTTCATAAAGGAGGCAGGAAGTTCTTGTTCCAGCTTTATGCAGCGGTCTCAATTCCAGCTTCCTGTCTTGGTGGGTCAATGTCATGTCTTTTATTTCTGTGCTGGTATTAAAACCCCAGCTCCTAATGGCGAGGGTCTATATGGGCATACATTTCCATTCTGACCCAGGAAAGTGATGCTTCTCTCTAGCTAGTCAGTGTATTTAATATTTGTGTCATATTTTATACAGCAGTCTGTGTATTTGTAGAAATATGAGGAGAACGGGATGCAATACATCAATCCGCCCATTGCCAGAACTGAACGTTGGAGTCTGCTTCCAATTTTTCAATATTATAAATAATGCTATGAGGAATATCTTTGCCCATTAATCTTCATGCACATCTCTGGTTATTTTCTTTGGATAAATGCCTAGAAATGGTCAAAGAGTATGAACGGTTTTAAAGTATTTGATATATAATGCCCCACTGGCAACCTCAAAGAATGCACCATTCTTTGGTGCATTCCCTGAGAATTCCTGTTTTCCTGCACTCTCATCAACATTTGGAAACTTAAAAAGAAAAAAAAAAAACCATCTGCTTAGACTAAACATATAGCGTAGAAACAGTATTTTTTACATTTTTAACAGGTTAGAAAAAAATCCAACGAAGAATAAAATAGTGTGACATATGAAAATTCTATGAAATTCAAATTTCAGTAACAATAAAGACAGTATTTTATTGGTACACAACTAGATCCATTCGTTTACGTGTTATCTATGTTGCTTTCAAGTTGCAATGGCAGAGAGTAGTTGTGACAGATCTACGGCTTGCAGTGCCTAATATATGCACGGAAAAGGTTTGCTGACCCGTGTTTTAGATAAAATCTGCCTAAACACAAAGACATTGTGCTGTAATCGTACACTGATACTAACCATCCCACACCAAATGAACTACAACTACACACAACAGAGTGAATGACTCTCGCAAACGTAAAGTTGAGAAAAAGAAGCCAGAAACGAAAGATTACATGCAGTATGCATGTTCCAGATAGAACGTTGAGAAACAGGAATCAGGAGAGTGGTAACCCGAAGAGGGTCAGTGTAGTAACTGGAAGAGGCCAGGAGGGGGCATCTGAGGTGCTGATCTGGCTGTCAGTCAGGTGCATGAGTTTGGTTTGTAAAAATTCTTGGAGGTTTACACTTAACGATCTGTGCGCTTACCAGTCAATAAGTTATGCTTTAACACAAATTTTAGAAAGAAAACCATAGTGATAGGGGTGGGCACTGCTTGGCCACATCTGGGAACATAGAGTTACATCAGAGCAGGCCAACATGTCTTTGGCATTTCCTCATTTTCTGTTTCTTAGCTCTTCTTCTATAACTCAGTTTTCGTTGCTTTCCTCATCACCTTTCTTGCCCTGCTTTAGGGGGAGGAACTCCTCTTAGGTTTAAGACCTATTCTGTGATGAATAGGAGGTAAGCAGCTGTGAGACAGGTCCGTGCATTTGTCACAAATATTTATTGCTATGTGACAAATCACCTTCAAGGTTAATGGCTTAAACAACAATATTTTATTGTTTGCTCATGATTCTGTGGGTCAGGCAGGACTCAGCGAGGGGATTCTTTGGCTGCACGTGGCATGGGCCACAGTCATGCACGGGGCTGCGCAGCTGTCTGGGATGGATGGTGCAAGAAGCCTTACCTCCCAGAGTCTGGCCCCTCAATGCTCTTTCCACATGGTTCTCCTGGGCTGCCTGATAGCATGGCGGGCTCAAAGTCATCCGACTTCTTACATGGCGGCTGACTCCTAAGAGCAAGAAAGTTGAAGCACCCGTTCTCTTAAGCCTGGGGATGGAAGTCCCAGAACTTCACTTCTACCATATTATATCAGTCAAAGAAAGCCATGGGTGTGCTCATTCTAGAAGATGGGAAATATTGCATGTATGTGATGATGTCGTAATAAAAAGCAAGATAAATAAGCTAAAATTTTTTTAAAAAGGAAGAGGGGAAATGGACTCCTTTTTTGACGTGAGGAAGAGAAATGCATTTGTGACCTTCATTAATCTACCCAGAACTTTACCTAGGGGGATAGTAGCTGAGTTGGCTGGAGCTCACCACACTTCCTGGAGCTTCCGGGGTGCTAGGGCCTCAACGGATTATGATACCCCCCACCCCTTTCCATATCATGGGAGACTTCTGTCCAGCTATTAATGTGACATGTTCATGTTCCAGTCATCCAAGTGCCATTTGTGAGAACTCAATATACACATGTAATTTAATAATTTGTAGAGACAATTTACAGAGTTAACTGAATTGCAACTTGTCATCTTTTCATTTAAAAGAAATAAATGGAACTATGTCGTCTGCTGAGCAGGAAACTCAAACAGCACAATATCACTGCAACAGTGATTACTGTTACCTGAATTCTTGTGTAGCCAATGCTTTGTAAATGTGAACGTGCGGAGGTCCGAGTGAGGCCAGATGGTGCTACGCTGTGGACCACAGAGTGTGACTCTCATTGCGGTGGGCCATGATTAGACCACGGTAGAATTCAACCAATCAGAGCTCAGTACCTTCCAAAGCACGTACCGCTGCAAACAAGGTTGTTTGGAACCCCCATCAACACTCCCTAGTTAAACTGGCATAGAGTTAAGCTGGCCCTTTATAAGGAACATAAATTAGTTGGTTAGGAATGAAATAATTTATTCAGATGACAACCAGTCACACACACTCATGCAATTCCATAAATGGATGAGAACATGACAAAGGCAGAAAATTAGATTCAGAATATGTAAAAAAAAAACCCAAAACGGAAACAAGCATCTTAGGAGGAATGCATTTTGAATCATATCAGACCTTCTCAGCTCTATGAAGGCTCTGGAGGGCTGAGTAAGGTTTCTGAGTTTGGGTGGAATTTATTTGGTAAACAATATTGGTATTTGATCATATTATTGGCACAGGGTTGCAAAGATGGACTTGTGATTTTTTTTTTAATGTAAGCACAGTAATTTGGACATTGCACAGCCCTTCAGAAGTGGTGTGTGTGTGTTTTTCTGTGTGCACAAAAAAAGATCTGCTCAGTTTCAAATCTGATAGTCAACTTATTTAAGTTATAAGTTCAAATGCCTACTTTTCCCTTAACTTTTTTTCTAACATTTTTTATGAAAGTGTACTTGCTGTACAATATTATATAAGTTACAGGTGTGCAATGCAGTGAGTCACAGTTTTTAAAGGTTATACTCCATTTATAGTTATTATAAAATCTTGGCTATATTCCCCACACCATGCAATATATCCTTGTAGCTTATTTATTTTTCTTGGCAGCATCCCACAACTTGTGGGATCTCAGTTCCCCGGCCAGGGATTGAACTTGGGCCACGGCAGTGAAAGCCCTGCATCTTAACCACTAGGCCACCAGGGAACTCCCCGTTGTAGCTTATTGTATACATAATATTTTGTAGCTCTTAATCCCCTACCCCATATTGCCCTTCCCACCTTCCCACCCCACTTGGCAACTAGTAGTTTGTTCTCTGTATCTGTGAGTCTGCTTTTTTTTTGTTATAGTCACTAGTTTGTTGTATTTTTTAGATTCCACATATAAGCGATATCATACAGTATTTGTCTTTCTCTGACTTTTTTCACTTAGCATAATAACTTCCCAGTCCATCCATGTTGCTGCAAATGGCATTATTTTGTTCCTTGTCATGACTGAGTAGTATTCCATTGTATATATATACCTCATCTTTATTTATTTATTTCTTCTGCGGTACGCAGGCCTCTCACTGCTGCGGCCTCTCCCGTTGCAGAGCACAGGCTCCGGATGCACAGGCTCAGCGGCCATGGCCCAGGGGCCCAGCCGCTCCGCGGCATGTGGGATCCTCCCTGACCGGGTCACGAACCCGTGTCCCCTGCATCGGCAGGCAGACTCAACCACTGCGCCACCAGGGAAGCCCCTTCATTTTCTATTTATTTATTTATTTATTCTTGGCTGTGTTGGGTCTTCGTTTTTGTGCATGGGCTTTCTCTAGTTGTGGCGAGTGGGGGCCACTCTTCATCGCGATGCGCAGGCCTCTCACTGTCGCGGCCTCTCCTGTTGCGGAGCACAAGCACCAGACGTGCAGGCTCAGTAGTTGTGGCTCACGGGCCTAGTTGCTCTGCAGCATGTGGGATCTTCCCAGACCAGGGCTCGAACCTGTGTCCCCTGCATTGGCAGGCAGACTCTCAACCACTGCGCCACCAGGGAAGCCCCTCCTCAATTTCTTTATTCATTCATCTGTTGATGGACACTTAGGTTGCTTCCATATCTTTGTTTTTTGGCAGCGCTGGATCTTAGTTGCGGCATGTGGGATCTTCCGTTGCACCGTGCGGGCTTCTCTCTAGTTGTGGTGTGGGGGTTTTCTCTTCTCTAGTTGAGGCGCTGTAGTTGTGGCATGTGGGCTTAGTTGCCCTGTGGCATGTGGTATCCTAGTTCCCTGACCAGGGATCGAACACACTTCCCCTGCATCGGAAGGTGAATTCTTTTTTTTTTGATTAATTTATTTATTTTGGGCTGTGCTGGGTCTTCACTGCTGCGCGCGGGCTTTCTCTAGGTGCAGCGAGCGGGGGCTACTCTTCGTTGAGGTGCGTAGTCAGTGGCTTCTCTTATTGCAGAGCACGGGCTCTAGGCGCGCGGGCTTCAGTAGTTGTGGCACGCGGGTTCAGTAGTTATGGCTCGTGGGCTCTAGAGCGCAGGCTCTGTACTTGTGGCACCCGGGCTTAGTTGCTTCGCGGCATGTGGAATCTTCCCGGATGAGGGCTCGAACCCGTGTCCCCTGCATTGGCAGGCGGAATCTTAACCACTGCGCCACAGGGAAGCCCGGAAGGTGAATTCTTTACCACTGGACCACCAGGGAAGTCCCTTCCATATCTTGACAATTGTAAATAATGCTGCTCTAGCACTGGGGGACATGTATCTTTTACAATTAGTGTTCATGGTTTTTTGGGGATATATGCCTAGCAGTAGAATTGCGGGGTCATATGGTACTTCTATTTTTAGTTTTTTGAGAAACCTCCAAACTGTTTTCCACAGTGGCTGCACTGATTTACATTCCTACCAACAGTGTGAGAGGATTCCCTTTTCTGCACACCCTCCCCAGCATTTGTTATTTGTGTTCTTTTTGGTGATAACCATTCTGACAGGTGTGAGGTGATATCTCATTGTAGCTTTTCCTTAACCTTTTAAGTTCAGCCTAGAAAATTGATTATTCTTTTAAAATTCATTTTTAAGTCTAGCAAATAATAGCAACCAATTTTAAGAGGACTTTGGAAAATATTTGATCCCACTTGCAAACTCAGGTAATTAAACACTTTCATGAATTTTAAAGTGCATTTAAAGCCCTTAACACATTACACCCAGTTCCCTTTTTAATCACTTCAATTGTCTCAATTAACAGATACATTCCCAGGTATGCAAATATCCTTAAAATCTAATAAATTAAACTTATAAATATAGTAAAATTTAAGCTCTTTTAAAATATTCCAATACTATATGAAATTAGTTTTCAACTAAAATCATGTTTAGATGAATTACCCAATTATATATTTTACAGTGGTTTCCAAAACTCAGAAATTCTTTGAAACTTTACAAATGCATAAAATACCAAATACGCAGAGATTCCTTCTTTACCCCAAATATGAATCCTATATTTTGATTCTCTTAAAAGTTTCTGTACTTTTCCCAAATCCTCCTGGAGCTGAGAGATTCATTCCATTACAGATAGTAATTACCATCCCATGACCGAGCCTGCATACATTCCCAGGATTTGGGCTGGCCCCTAGCTAGATTCTTGTCAGTGACCCTAATGGGACACTTGAATCCCATTATGTAATCATTATGTAAATGATTGTTATGTCCAGGATGCTATACTTCACGGGAGGTGCTCTCAAGACCCTGACCCTTAATTTTAATTAAGCTGTACACATTACTGAGTCTTCCATGTACCCCATGGACATTTGTAGGACTGGCAGCTTTATCCTTGATTGGATTTTGCAGGTCTATGGTTCTCAAAATATGTACTTTTCTCTCTGGCTCTGAAGACCTTTGCACAGAGGAATCCTAAGATATGTCAATACCCTTTTATCTGCAAATAAGATCCTTGGAATCCATGGAATCTTTCCAGAGGCTTTGATCAGATCGGGTTTGGATTTTAGGGCAAAACTGTCTCATAGGTTGGTGGTGTTTTCTTTCCTAGAGGCACATCAGGTCTTTGGTGTCTGTCTTCTTGTGATTTCAGCAGGAACACATGCTTTTTTTGATATTCCGGATTATATTCACTTTTGGATATAATTCGGTGACTCAGCTGTGGTCACCGAATTTGAGGTCGTCTTATTGATGAGAAGGTGTAATGTATTTATTAGCAAGCTAATTGTTTATTCATTCAAGAAAGACTTCTTAATTTCTTGCTCTGTGCAGATCCATTGTGGAGAATATAACATGCTCTTTTCCTTCTGTTGCTCCTTGCCCAGGGTTGCTCAGCCTCAGTACTGGTAACCTGTGGGGCTTGGTAGGTCCCTCGTCCTCTGCTTTGTATGAGGTTTAGCAGCCTACAATACAGGGTCTCTACAAACTAAATAGATTCCAGTAGCACCGCCTCCTCCCCCACCTACCCTCCCCGACCTTACCTCCGGTCTTGACAATCAAAAATGTCTCCAGGTATTCCCTGAAAAAGAATGTTTATATATATATATGCTAATCACTTTGCTGTACGACAGAAATTAACACAACATTGTAAACCAACTATACTTCAACAAAATAAAACATTTTTTAAATGTCTCCAGATACTGCCAAATGTCCCCGGGAGGCAAAATCACCCCTGTTGAAGTATGCAGAACTCATAACCGGATGTCTCTGTTTTGAACAAAAAACTGTTGGTAAATGTCGATCTGAGATACCTGGTAGGCAGAATAATCCCCCTGCCAAAAGATGTCCAGACATGTCCTAATCCCCAAAAGCTATGTTTCCTTACATGACAGATGTTACTTTACATGGCAAATGGAACTTTGCAGATGTGATTAAATTAAGGATCTTGAGATGGGAAGATTGTTCTGTATTATCCAGGTGAGCCCAATGTAGTCAAAAGGGTCCTCATATGAGGGAAGCAGGGGGTCAGAGTCAGGGAAGGAGAGGTAAGATGTAAGCCGAGGTGGAGGAGGGACATGATTGCTGGAAGAGGCCATGAGCCAAGGAATTCACGCAGCCGCTAGATACTGGGAAAGGTAAGGATGCAGAATCTCCACTAGATCCTCCAGAAGGAATGCAGCGCTGCCAACACATTAATTTTATCATGATGAGACTCATTCTGGACTTCTAATGAATTTCTATACTTTCAAGTCACCATGTTTGTGGTAATTTGTTACAGCAGCTATAGAAAACCAATAGACATAACACCCAACATTCAGATTCTATCCACTCAGCTGTTTATATGGCGTGCCAGTGGAATTTTCAAAAATTTTTTATTATGGACATTTTTAAGCATATATGAATTGTAGAGGTTTTATGATGACCCCCATGACCCATCACCAGCTTCAACAATTATCAATTTATGATGCCCTTGTCTCAAATCTACTCATTCCCACTCTCCATCACCCATGTTATTTTTAAACAAATCTTATATATAGATCACATTTCCCATAATTATTTCCAAATGTGTTTCTAAACTATATGCCCAACTAAAAAAAATAACTGGAATACCATTATCCAACCTAAATTTTAAGAAATAATTCCTTAATATCATCTACTACCAGGGAGTGTTTACATTTCCAGTTGCCTCATAAATATCACAGATGTTTTTCTCCAGTTGTATGAAGCAGGATTCAAATATGGCCCACACCGTGCTGCTAGTTCCTGTGTCTCTTTAGTCTTTTTTTTTATCTAAAGGCTCCCTTTCCATCTCTCCTTCCCCCCAACCGCCCCCCCCCCAACTTAGAGTTTATTTCTGAAAGAAACAAGGTCAAATTGTTGGATATCAGCTGGGATTTTGCTGATAGCATTCCCGAGATGTTAACTATTCCTCTGACGTCTGTATTTCCTGGAAGCAGGTAACCAGATCTACAGGTTTGATCCCTCGATACAGGTTTGACTTTTTGACAAGGCTACGTCACAGGTGGTGTGTTTTTCTGAGGAAGCACATCAAGTCTGATCGTCTATCTTTTTGTGATCTTAGCAACCGTTGAAGCTCAGCACCAGGATCCAGGCAATCCCTGGGGGAGGGGTCTTCACTCTAATTCTGATTCCATCACTGCTTCTTTGGGATTAGCTGAAATGTTTCCATAAAGAGACATTACCCTCATCTACAGGTTGGATACCCAGTGGTCCAAGGTAAATCGGAACTTTGTGTAGCACATGGTAAAAGTGGATACTTCCGGTCTACGTTGGATGTCAGCTATTACTGTTTACGGAGTCAAGCATGTCATACCTGGGGCTCCTGGGTTTGGTGGGATTTCTGGAGGCGGTCATGGAAGGCTTCTGTTTTCTGGGATTTCTTGGCACTGATCAGGACACTTCTATAGATTTCAGTCTTGCCTGAAGCAAAAGCAAGAGCCTAGGGACAAGTTTCCAGGAGTATTAGTTTCCTAGGGCTGCGGTACGCCAAGTACCACAGACTGGGTGGCTTGAAACAATAGAAAGTTATTGTCTCATGGTTCTGGAGGCTAGAATTCTGAAATCAAGGTGTCAGCAGGGCCATGCTCCCTTTAAAGGCTTTAGAGAATGGGACTTCCCTGGTGGTACAGTGGTTAGGAATCCGCCTACCAATGCAGGGGACACGGGGTCGAGCCCTGGTCCGGAAGATCCCACATGCCGTGGAGCAACTAAGCCCATGCGCCACAACTACTGAGCCTGCACTCTAGAGCCCGCGAGCCACAACTACTGAGCCCATGCGCCACAACTACTGAAGAACGTGTGCCTAGAGCCTGCGCACCGCAACAAAGAGTAGCCCCCACTCGCTACAACTAGAGAAAGCCCACGCGCAGCAACGAAGACTCAACACAGCCAAAAATACATAAATTTATTGAAACATTATATATATATAATGTATATCATATATATACATAATATATATATGATATACATTATATATATATACACACATAAACACCAGGTGTTGCTGCCAATCTCTGCCATTCGTTGGCTTGTAGATATATCACTCCAGTGTCTGCCTCCATAACACGGCCTTCTTCCTCTGTGTCTGTCTTCTCTCTTCCTCTAAGGACACCAGTCATATTGGGTTAAGGGTCCACCCTACGTCAGTATGATTTCATTGTAATTTAGCTAATTATATCTGCAATGACCCTATTTCCAAATAAGGTCACATTCACAGGTACTAGGGATAGGTACTTGAACATATTTTTGGGGGGACATAATTCAACCCTCAACACCAGGGAGACTAGGGCATAGGAGCAGAGGACATTCTTCCTGCCAGCAGTATCATGTTGACCTTGGGGAGGTAGCTGGGCTGGCAGAGAAGTCCTGGGGAACAAGGATTTGCTGGTACAGGGCCTCTTTCCCCAAAATGATCTTCTGTGCTATCGCTGAAAATTGCTGTCCCTTTGGAATGTTCAAAGGGTACAATGACTAGAAGTCAAAGGTATGGACAGGGCCCTGTGCTCTGAAGGGCTTGTGCTTGTTTTAATTGTCTACCCTCTTGAAATTATTAGTATTTTTTTAAACAAGGGGTCTGCCGTGGTCTGAATGTTGGTGTGCCCCCCAAGTTCATGTATTGAAGTCCTAACCCCCATGTGATGGTATTGGAGGTGGGGCCTTTGGGAGGTGCTTAGGTCATGATGGTGGAGCTTCACGAATGTGTCAATGTTCTTTGCAGAGAGACCTCACAGAGCTCCCTAAACCCGTCCACCATATGAAGACGCACCGGATCATGCTGGCACCCTGATCATGGACTTCCCGGCCTCCAGACCTGTGAGAAAGGAATGTCTGTTGTTTATAAGCCGCTCTGTTTAGGGTGTTTTGTGGAAGCAGTCTGAAAAGGGTCCTCCTGCCTTTTCACTTGGCACTGCAAAATGTAGACAGCAAACTGTGTAGCCAGTCCTGGGTGGGGATACCAGGCAGGGGAGAGGCAGGGAAACAGGCAAAAATCAAACATTGCTGACAGCATGGTTGGCTCGGGGCTGGCTTTTTGCCCATTTCTACTTCTGTGCCAGGTTAGCCAGGCTGAAGTTCGCGGAGGCTTGGCCTACGGTTGAATGACACACAAATCCAGACTGTTAAATATGCTTCTCATGCAAAGCTGAGTAGCTCTTGGCACCTCTTAAATGATAAATAAAGCCCTAACGATTATGAAGTTGAGTAACGGAAACACTAACCAGATGGCTCTGTGAATCAATATAGTAAAATCGTTTTTTTTAGATGCCCACACCCCCGCGCCACCCCCTTCCATGTGTGTAACATAGCGCTTCACAAACCAATGGGTCCGGGCTGGCCGTTTGGATGAGATCCCCCGCACTGCTGATGCTGCCGTCCATGAATCACTCTGTGGACATGAAGGGTTGTAGAAACACAGAGCAACTGGATATCAAGTCAGGAGGTGTAATGGGGAGTTTACGTGTCCACCTGACTGGACCACAGGGTGCCCAGATATTGGGTCAAACATTCTGGGTGTGTTGGTGTGGGTGCTTCTGGATGAGAGGAAAACTTGAATCAGGAGACTGAGGAAAGCAGATGTGGGTGGGTCTCATCCAATCCGTCAAATGCCGGAGTAAAACAAAAAGATTGACTCTCCTGTGAGTCAGTAAGTAAGGGGGAACCCTCCTGCCTGACTGATTGCGCTGGGTCATCTGCTTTTTCCTGCCTTTGGACCTGAAGTGAAACATCAGCTCTTCTGGGGTCTCCAGCCTGCTGGCCTTGGACTGAAACCATATCATTGGCTCTCCTGGGTTTCCCATTTGCTAACTCAACTTTCCTTACTCAACCTCCATAATCACGTGAGCAAATTCCTTATAATGAATCTCAGTATATGTATCCTATTGGTTCTGTTTCTCTGGAGAACCCTGACTAATACAGAGGTCAGATGGGATAGCTGAGCTTTGATCTCAGGGCTGATGCTTTTTAGCAGTGGCCAGATCACATTGGCCTAGTTACTTACATTGTCTGGGCCTTGATTTCCCCACTAAAAGCCTAGGTAGAACAAATGTTACCATCAATTACACGTGTATTACAGGGCTTCTTTACATCAGCACTGACATTTGGGCTGGATAATTCTCTGTTGTGGGGTTGTCCTGGGCCCTGTAGGATGTTGAGCGGCAGCCCTGGCTTCTACTCACTGGATGCCCATAGCAAACATCTCCAGGTGTTGCCAAATGTCCCCTGGGGACCACAATCGCCCCTGGTTGAAAAGCACTGATATATAACAAACATCTCGGGTGGTTGTTTCAGGATCTACCGACGTTGCCTGTGTTCCAAAACTGTTCCATTCATGCTACAAAAGAGACTAATTTATAATGCTGGTGTCATCAAATGTTAATAACCCAGAGACTGCTCATTTCTGTGTCGGATAAATCCGCCTTCCTGTTTCTGTAAGCCTGAGGCTTCCAAGCTGGTCTGCTTGGCTCTTAAAGCAGAGGTCTGCAGTTGAAGAATCTGTTTTTCCAAATCCACAGGGGACCAGAGTCATAATCCTAAACAGGAGAGAACCCAGCCAGGAGGAAGCATCATGTAGTATGCCGGCTCATGGCAGCTGTGTCTTCTGAAAATTATGGTTTGCCTGGAATACATTTCCACTTGGCTCATTCCCATTTTGTGCAACACAACCCAAGGGTTGGGAAGGAGAAGTAAAAATATAGCTTTGGGAGGGGAGACCTGGAGAGGAAGCAAGTGGGTGACAGCAAATATTCTAAGTTTGGGAGAAAAATTGGTCTTACTTTTTTGTTTCTTAAAACTGAAGTTTAATAACCCAGGTACAAATGCCGAGTCTGCCTACAACATGACAGCCATGAACCAACGCCAAGGGCATTGCTGTACGCGAAGAAGCCAACACACAGTAGCATAAAGCACTAAAATGGCCAAAGAGACGGCCTGGTTTATTCACACAGCTGACTCTTTCAGAATACTCTGCATCTCTTTGGAATGGAAGATCAGGACATGAGAAAAACCTCATCTCAAAACTGCACAAATTTATCCAAGTCAAGGAAGTCCCATTTGAGAAAAATGCTCCCAGGCTCCCCGTCCACACTCAAAATCCAAACAAGGGCATTTCTGATCACAAGTCAAATAAGTGTCTAAAGTTGAAGACTTAAAGTCAGGAAAAAAAACCTCAGGGAATAGCCCCAACCGCCCGCTTTTAGTTCCTGAGCCCGGGGAGAGGTCTCAGGTTAGGCAGGCAAGACTTCTCCAGCAGTATTTATTTCTCTCATTTTCGACATGACGATTGCAGCCCTCCCGGTGCTCCCTTTTCCAGAAGCTTCCCAAGTATTGAATGTGGATAGAGGCAATTTTGTATCTTCCTTGATAACTCAAGGTTATCCTTTGGGAAGAGAAGGCGGAATCCGAGTAAATATCTTCAAACTCTGGGCATGCTTGCCTGGCATGCAAGGAGTGTGTTGGATTTACTCCTTAAGAAGCGTTTTAAAGAAAATATTCTGCAAGCTCCACGTGAGGGCATTTTAACAGTTTGCGCAAGGGGGTTCCCCAAAGGGTCTGCAAGGAGAACAAGTATCAATATTTGCATCTCCAGTACCCAGGGCCTAAGTGGATTTTTCCTGAGCTGTTTTTCCATCAGAAATCTTGGTGCCAGGAGAGGTCGCTACAACGTTTGTACTTTTCCTTGTTGGCAAGGCTGTGGTATGAACATGGAGGCAATAAAGAATGCATAAGTGTGCCTTCGGCTCAGACGAAAGCCTCCTTTCCCTGCAGTGCTTTGTGTATGCTTGTGTTTTTCAGTCCAACATGGAAAGCCCCACTTGACTGTGAGAAAGACAGGCTTTATTCTCCCTAACAATTAACACACGCACACAAGACTTCCCAATATATGGCAAAGCTGGGGAGGCAAGATTCCCCTCACCCCCCCCACCAACTTCTCTACCATCCCAATGCCCCGCACAGGTCTTTAGGGACCATCCGTTTCTGCCTGGGGCAAACATTACAAGGGAAGATGGAGGCCTCGGTCATCCCAAGTTCTGGTCTCTTCCTTTTGTTGGCTCATTTTAGGAAGACAAATGCGGCTGGCCTGCTTCACTTCTCTGACTCAGAGAGGTCCAAGGGCCGTGGGTGGGCCTGTGGATAAAGCCTTTTCAGTGAGGGGCTTCCACCTGTCTCCACTGGCCATGTGACATTTCTTCCCAATTCTCCTCTGTTAATGTGCAAATGTGTAGATGTCGTCACGATGGTCAAACGGTTTATATTTGCTAAGTGCTTGGAAGAATAAGCACAGCAGACTCTCTGGGTTCAGGCTCCCTAGAAGCAGTGCTCAAGGAGGGGTAGTTCTCATGCAGGTGATGGATGGGGGTAGGGGAGGCAGGCTAGAGAGGAAAGGAGCTAGCAAAGCCATGGTAGCCCAGGTGGGGGCCCTGGAGGGTGAGGTGCACTACACTTTGTCCCTCCAAGGCCAGGGGCCTGGTCTGTCATACTGCAGGAGCAGTCCTGGGGCGGGGGCGGGGAGTATCACCTCTCAGACATCTGTCAGCCAAGGGTAATCCTCTGAGAAGCGTGTACGCCCCAGCCAGGGAGATCTGGCTGAGGCGCTGTATCTGCTAGTAAATCAGCAAGTATTTGGTGACTGCGGCTACACGTGCCAAGGGGCAAGGGCTCAGGACTCGAGAATCTCAGGACCAGAGCCTCAGCTTCCTCATCCAAGCCATCTTCCTTTCGGTCTCACAAGGCCTCCCCTGAGTTCCCAGTCTGAACTGGCACCCTGGCTTGGTCTGTAGACAGGCCACAGTCCTAAATGCCTATTCTTAGTTTAGTCCCCGACTTGCAGGCTGGGGGTGCACAGACTCTTTCCTGTTCTCTGCAGCATCCCAACGCCCAGCACAGTGCCTGCATATGGTGGGTCTGCAGCCAGTCTGAGGAGTCCAGAAGATCTCATCCTCAGGGAAATGCCCATCAGCACTTGCCTCTTAGCTCCTCATGGGGTGTAGCTTCCCCCACCCCTTATTCTTTATCTGATACTTTTTCATCTTGCCTTTCCTTCTGTGAGTCCTTTGATGTGTGTGGCTGTTCTCTCTCTCTGTTGCGGTTGGCATCACTCCAATGCACTCCAGCCCCATTCAGGATAATTTTTAGTGATAGCGCCCAGATTTGCGAAATTCTGAAAGGACACGATGCCTGGCAGGGAGGGCGGGATTGCAGCTTCAGCCCAGCCATGTTGGGTGGTAAGGTGACTGCAGCGTGGGCAGGGAGGGAGGGACAAGGCAGTGGCAGCCTCCTTGGTAATAAAGCATGCCGATCAGAAGGGAAGATGTCACGGTAGGGACACTCAGCACATGGGCATTCTCTGGAACGTGCAAGATCACAAAGTATTTGCTTGTTGATACGTTCCATCCCTTTCCCTTGGACATTTAATAACTGTGCACGTGTAACTAAAAGAACTCCCGTGGTGGAATTTCCGGCATATGATGTTCGGGTGGGGCTAGATTCCTGGGGAGCAAGGAAGTTTCTGCGTTGTGGTGGGAGAAGAGGAGGAAAGGCCTCCCTCGGATATGTCCCAATTACAGTCTCCATGCCTTCACATTCTTTTTTAAAACAACTTTTCCCCTTATAAAAGTAATATAAACCTTTTACAAACAATTTAGACAGTAAATACGATAATTAAAAAAAAATCATCCCACTGAAGGAATGCGGCCGGGCGCGCCGCGGGAACTGAGGGGCCGCAGGTAGCGGCTGCGGCAGCTCTGGGGCTGTGACTCCACGAGCGGCGGCGACTCGAGTGACCCAGGCGTCGCGCTGGGCCGGGCGGCAGGCGGGCGCAGGTGAGCGGGCACCGGGCGGAGGATGCACCGGGCGCGGCGGGCGGCTCCCCGCGGCCGCCCCCGCGCCCCGGACGCCGGGCCTTAGTGCTGGCGGAGGAGGCGGCGCGCGTGGGGCGGCCGGGCGGCGACGGGGCCCGCGCCGTCATGCGGTGGCTGAGCGTTGGGCGGCGGCAGCGGCGGCGGCGGCGGCGGGGACAGCCGCGCGAGGCCCCGCGGGAGCCGCCTCAGCCCGCGCAGCTCCACCGGGAGCCCCCGCAGCTCGCGCCCCCAGCCGCGGACCCCGCGCCCTCCGCACCGCCACCCTCATGGGCCCGGGAGAGCGCCGAGCTGCCGCTGCCCGCCGGCAGGGGGGAGGCGCGCGACTACGACGGCCGCGTCTTCTACATCGACCACTACACGCGCCAGAAGTCGTGGATCGACCCCAGCGACCGGTAAGGGGGGCGCGGGCCCCGACCAGGTTTAGGGCTCCCCATACCTTGGGCCCAGGGAGAGGATCGAGGACCCGGGAGGCCTCCGGGTGTGGGCGAAGATCGTGAGTCCTCCGCGCCCGGCGAGGATCCGGGCGCCCCCATCGCCGGACCCCTGGCCGAGGGTCGAGGCTCCCCCTCTCCCGGCCTCGAGCCCCAGGAGTGCGGAATCCCCGGCCTCCACCACGGGGCGGACACTCTGACTTGGTTCCCTCACGTCACCCGCTCACCGAAGCCTGGGAGCTGGGCCCCTGGAATTTCCTCTCCAGGGGCTGACGGATGGCCCTCTCTTCCTTTTTCCTCCGCGGTCTCGCCCATCCCTGTCGGGCCTCCGCGGCCCACCGTCCCCAGGCTGTGGCCCTACAGGCGCCCCTGACCTCGCGGAGCTCCAGATGAGCTGTCATCTTGGAGCACAAACGTGCGCCTCAGCCTCGTGGTGTGGGCTCCTTGTCTGGCGGGCTGAACCTAGTTTCCATTCGAAGACTGTGCCAGATGGGACACTCCAGGGATTCCCGATTCTTTGGAGTAACCATCAAACTTGTGACGGTTACTCTTTAGCGCCTTAAAAATTGAGTTAAAAATCTGATTGAAAAAGCCTGTGTACTGCGGTCAGAATGGGCTATGATTAGACCCATATGCTTTTGGAATAACGGGAACACAAGAGTTGAATTTTAGGTTTCCTTTTTGTGCAAGATCCGAGTAGAGCATTAAATTGTCTTATTATTCACGTAAATAAATCCTACAGAGTGAAAAACGGATGCTTCTAAAAGCACCACCAGATTACGATTAATTAAGTTCATGTAATGACTTCTTCGTTAACTTTTTGTTCGATTGTCTGTTGGTTTCAGTGGTTCAGCTGCTTTTGCGGAGAGGCATTTTTTTGTGGAGCTGGAATTCTGTTGAAACCAAGGGATTACAGTGATTATCTGATATCTTGTCCTGTCTGGAGCAACTTCTTTCCACACTGGGCCTGAGTGCCAGAAAGGAAATACTGCAAGCTTCCCAGTGATTTTGAGAGTTGAAAAGGCCCAGCGTGGTGAGAGGCTCCTGCTTCCTCCTACCTGCACTGGAAAGGCAGCGCTGCATGGGTTCAGATAGGGAAAAACAAAGAAAGGCAAAAGGATCATGGTTCCCTAACATTCTCTTTGAACATGGCAAGCTTCTGGACTCAGAAACTTAGAGAGATTATAGCACAGTTTATTGGCTTAAAAAGATGCATAGTTATTTTGAAAATCAGGTGAGATTATATTATAATTTTAACCAAAGGCTAGAGCCACAGCTGTCTGATCAAGCCTTGGATGGTTCTGGAGTTGGTAGAACTGCTTGGAATGTGGTGCCCTTTTATGCTGTGTGTCTGTTAAAAATCCAAACAACTGGAAAATGAACCAATTAAAAAATACTGTTTTGCTTAGAAAAGGCAAAGACTCATTTTATGAGGGTAATATGAAACAGTTGTGGTTACATTGCAGTGTGGATTCATGATGAAAAGTATAAATGTAAGAGTTTCCATTTTAATGGTACAACCCAGGCCATAGGTGAGCAGACCCCACAGAAGACAGCTTGTAGAATCTTCCTTTCCATGTATTTCATACACATTTCCTATGTTCCTCTTTCCAGAAATCTGTGTTATTGAATGACATTTTATACATCACTTATGTTACAGGTTTTTAAAAAGCCCTGTTTCTAATGCTAAAATTGTCGGTGGAGTGAACAAAAGTGGACATTTTACATTTTTTTGTAAAGTAAAAATGTGTACACTTTTATGAGACACTGTTTTTATAGGGAGTGAAATTTCAGCAGGGGACAGCTTGCACTTCAGCTCCCATAGTACCTTGCCTGAAATATGTATGCAATGCTCAGCGAGCCACAGACATTTAAGTGGAGTCTACGGAAGGGTGTAAATGCTGTAATAGTCATTCTTCTTCTTTCACAACAGAACCCTGCCGATTTTTATAGGTGACCGGTTATCCTTTAAAGTTGTAATTGATTTTTATGATATGGAAAAAACCGTGTGTCAGAGCACAGCATTTTCTCCACGTGCATCTGACAGTTAACACCCTTTTTGAGTTGCATTCGATTCACATGACTGGAAAACGGTATTCAAAAAATGAGGACTTTCGGGCTTCCCTGGTGGCGCAGTGGTTGAGAGTCCTCCTGCCGATGCAGGGGACATGGGTTTGTGCCCAGGTACGGGAGGATCCCATATGCTGTGGAGTGGCTGGGCCGGTGAGTCATGGCTGCTGAGCCTGTGCTGTGCAACAGGAGAGGCCACAACAGTGAGAGGCCTGTGTACCGCGAAAGAAAAAAAAAAAAAAGTGAGGACTTTCCGCAAGCAGCTTCCAAATGGAGAACTATCAGGAGAGGCAAAGAAATAGGTTTTTAAAGAAAATTAAATTATGGAGGAATAGATGAATGTAGTCGGTTAGGTGAAAATTGTTGCCGACTGAAAAGATCATTTCCTGTATAATTTATTAAACCTAATAGCATAAAATATGCTGCCGTAAGCAAGGTCACCGAGGGCCAAGGTTTGTAAACAAACTCTTTTGGGTTTTATAGTAATTCCATTCAATGTTGTATTTAACAACATTGGGTCTTACCAGCTCAGGGTGTGTTGGTGAATTATTGTAGCTGTACTTTCTTTTTCAAGCTACAACAAAGATGTTGCAAACGTGAGGAGACATCTTTACAGATGTGGCTACAGATGTGTAAAAAAAAATCTCAATATTTTCAAAATGGAATTTCTTTAGTTGGAGTATGAACCCACCTTAGGTTTAAATTCACTATGTCTGCAGATCAGTACTGTGCATATAATTTTCGTGGTTAGTTTTCTGGGAATCATACCCAAAAACTTTGTTAAAAAATATAACGTTGGGACTTCCCTGGTGGTTCAGTGATTAAGACTCCTCGCTCCCAATGTAGGGGGCCGGGTTTGATCCCTGGTCAGGGAACTAAGAATCCCACGTGCTGCATGGCGTGGCCAAATAAATAAATAAATAAGATTAAAAATAAGGTTAATTCACCATTTTTGTGACTGGTAGTGCCGAGGACCAGCCCCAGCTGGACAGGTTTTACCCAAAGGGGAGACGGAGTCGGCGTGGACAGAGCACAAGACACCTCAAAGGATGCAAGGATCTGACAAATTTATTTTCATGATTCCGAAGCACTTATACTATAAAGTAATCTCATTTTCAATCTTAATAACCTTATTCCCATACCAAAAAAATCCCTTACATAAGCCATAAAACAAAAGTAATTTACATTAGCAGATTACATCAGCAGGTTAAACAGGTTAAGTAATCTTTTTGTACCTGTATGTTCTGTTCAATCAGTCAATTATTCAAAGCACAAACTCAAGCACATTATTCTTTTAACAATTCTTGGGGGAGGGCGTTGTACCTTGAATTTGCCACCAAGTTCCTTTGCAAAGTACGTACAAAATATAATCTGTGCTTTATATCTATTTTTATACAGAAAACAATTAAACTTATTAAAGGTTGCCAAATAGCCTACTCTATCTAATTTGCTATATCCCATTATAACATAAAACCTCCCCACCACCATACCCAAGTGTTTCCTAACATATCTCTAACTCCCCAGGAGGGCCATAGCTCATTCAATTTGTCTTCTAAAGTAAGTTTTTGCCACACAAATGCTTCTTTTGTATTTCCCTGAACCCAATGCCCTGGCCTGGGAGTGGGGATTTCAGGTGTAATCTTTAAGGGAGCCGGGGTAATCACAATCTTTTTTGGTTTTACCCTAAATCGGGGTCTTTTCCTAAACCCTCCATCAGAACTGGGAATATTTCCCAACACTAATAGCAATCCTATAAAAATCACCTTAAGCAAGGGTAGGGGAGAACAAGGGGAACCACGCAGAGGAGAGCTTTGCTTCTCCATATTTGTACCTGACAGTACCAGCTTTGCTTGGCACTATGGGTCTCGTCCGTGCTGAGACTCAAAGGCACTTCCTATATGGCTCCCGGCAGGTAGTTTCTGTGGGTGAGTTGTATGTGGTTTACATTAGTGACACGTATGTGTTCCACATACATTAACTCAGAGTTCAATGGCCACTTTATAAAAAGGTATTTACCATTTAGGTGGATAATATGGCAAGAACTTTTTTGCCTCTTTTGGAAAAATTCAGTGCCTTTGACATGTATATGTCTGCTTCTTGCAGGGTTGTATTGATATTAACCTATAGGTGGACTGACCTGTTGAAACTTAGTGTTCTGTTTCCGATAGCTCAGTTGGGGTTGTACGTTACTGGAAATGCCAACCTCGAGCAGTCTGAGTGGTGGACCATGTCACATTTGAGATCAAAGCAGAGTATTAAATGATCAGGATGATGCTGGGAGGCCCAAATTATATCATGACAAAAGCTTTTAGGGATCCATTTGTTCACGAGATGGGGTTTGACCTGTGCCACATGGAGAAATTCTGTGATATATTAAAAGTCTTTTGAACAGGCTGTTGCTTTAAGGAGAAAACAATCCATGGTTCCGGAATTTGCCAGGTTGGAGCTCCACATAACAGGGCCAGATGGCATCATTGCTACCTTCTTGGAGCCTTTATTCGGTGTTAATTAATAGGAGGCTTACTATATTTACCCTGCAGAGTCTATTTTGGGATTATATAAACTTTCTGATAAGCAAATAATGATTTTTCCATTTTTCATTCTTTAAGATTATAGGTAGTCTCTGTATACATGGGGGAGTGTCTTGTTTTTCAGGCTATAAGGAGTGGGCTTCTGTAAGAATCTTCTTCCATTTAGATGATCAACAACCACTTCTTGGTTTGTTCTGCATCTAATATCTTTCATTTCTCTCTCTCTTTTTTTTTTTAAGAGGAGTGAATGGAAAAGTCATTCATTTCCAAAAATAGCTTCCGGATGCTTGGAAATCTCTAAGTTTCCTTTTCTTCCCTTTCGCTCTGATTTTGGAAGTGGAAACTGTGTTTCACCTCTGGTAGGTTCTAGTGCATAAACCGTTGAGTCAAGTGACATGTTAAAAGTCACCGGGTGAGCCCGGTGAACTGCTTCTAGGCTGGGTCCTTTTGCTAATTGGCTGCCTTTCCAGTAAATTCAGTAAAATTAATCTGATGGCATAAAAGCAGAGCTAAGTTTTCCTGAGTTCAGTTATTCCCATTCAAATCCAGTAAAATGAAGTAATAGTTATAGATTCTTGGCCTCCTGTGTGCTGGGATGGTGGATGGAGACCAAGTTTGTCTGGGAGATGGGAGACACATAAAATGGAGACAGTGATGGTCGCCAGGCACCATTTTCATGTGGTGATGGCTTCAGAGAAAGGAGGAGGGCTCACTCGAGCCTGGGGGTTCTGTATCCTTGTCCATCATCTCCTAGGTCGAGCGTTTCTCGTGCTCTCTCAGTGCTGGGGCTGAGAAGGGGGAATGTGAGGGAAGTGCTGCGGAAGAGGAAGTGCTGGGTGCGTTTGGAATAAGAGAGCGAACCGTTCAGTTTGACTGACCCCGAGTCTTCGTGTACGGCAGGTCAGCCTCGGGCAAGAGCACGCGTGGCTTGAATCCTCCAGCTTTGTTCTTGGAAGAGCCAGGGCCTCTTCCTTCAAACCCCTCATCTTGTATCTGAGGGCTGTAGCCAAGGCGTGCGCCCCACCGGCTGTGGGAAGGACAGGGACTTGAGCTGAGTCTTCTCACCCTGATGCAGTGCTCTGTCCCGTACGCCACCCCACTGCCCAGTCCCTACTCAGTTTAAGCATACCGCCTCTGTTCATTTGTTCATTCGATCACCCATTCATTCATTCAGTAACTGTTGCACAGCCTCTCCATCTCAGGCACGCTTCCGGGTTCAGGACTCCAGTGGTGACCTCCAGCAGACAGGTCCCTGCCTCCATGGCGCTCACACGTGCCCGTGTCCTCTTCCCTGAGGCCTCACCGTGCTGTTCCTGCCTCCTGTTCTCCCCGCTGGGATCCCTTGGGTCTTAGGACCACGTGGAGTGCTTATCATGTGCCAGCACTCTAGGCACTTGGTGGATGCTCTCCCTGAAAGCCCACGGGGGCTGCATGAGTTGTAGGTGGACAGGTGGTGGAGCTGAGGCCAAGGGGGTTGACTTAGTAACCTCGCTTCCCAGAGCCAACGAGGAGGCGTCTGTCTGACTCCGGAGTTGAGCCCAAATCCACTACCTAACCTGACCTTCCTTCCCTTGGCTAGGTAACCGTGTGCCCCTTGTACTGTGTTATACCCACTGGTTACTTTTATCTTATATTCACTGTTGTTTGATATTTAACAGACACCTCCCCCCCGCCGCCCCGATAGAATAATGGCCCTCCAAAGATGGCCATGTCCTAGTCTCCTAAACCTGTTAGTAAGTTACCTTCCAACACAAATGGCATTCGTAGGTGGGATTAAGTTAAGAGTCTTGAAATGAGGTGACCATCCTGGATTATCTGGGTGGGCTCAGTGTCATCAGAAGAATCCTTACAAGAGGGCAGCAGGAGGGTCAGAGTCAGAGAAGAAGATGTGACAGCAGAATCAGATGTTGGAGTCATGTGGCCACGAGCTGAGGAATGCAGGCAGTTTCTGGAAGCTGCGAGAGCCAAGGAGGTGTATTTTTCCAGAGCTTGCAGATGGAACACGGCCCTGCTGACAGCTTGATTTTGGCAGAATGAAACTGATTTTTGACTTCTGACCTCCGGAACTGTGAGGTAATAAATGTGTGTTGTTTCAGGCCACCTGGTTTGTGGCAGTTTGTTACAGCAGCAGTAGGAAACCGATTCGCCCCATGTGTTGTTCTCCCAGAGACAGTGGAAGCATGTGGTCAGCTTGGTGTCCGTTGATAACAGCCACGCTAGCTGGTATTTGTCGGGCGCTCAGGGGGACTGCGCCGGGCGTTTTATATCCGTTCTCTTGTTGCCTCCTTACGCACTCCTGGGAGGCCTGCACCTTGTGGACTGAGCTTAGAGTTTCACTCACGTTAGGCACCACGTCTTACTTGTTGAGCTAGCCAAATATGAGTGATGGACAGGGTGGAATTCTGAGATAAGAGGCCACTTGGAAATTGTCGGAGGTTTCAACAGATACTGACGGGCCTAAGTTAGAGATACCTGGGGCAGTAGGACTAGAAAAGTCAGGGATTATATCAGAGAAATTGTGAAGGAGACAAGTAGTGCACAGGACTTAGCTGATGCTTGAATTAAGGCAGGTGAAATCAGGAGCGGGGTGGGGGGAAGGTGTCAAAGGAATCTTTCCGACACCTTAGGAGTAGCTGGGACTCACCAGGGGCCAAGCTGAGGCCTCCTGTTAACCCCACTCATAAGCCTTCACTGTTTTTGCCACCGTTGTTGTTGATGGTATATGTTCAGTGAGCCGGTTACATAGCGAAACATGTGGAGTTATTCAACTTACTGTATTGCTGACAGGCAGTGTCCTAAGAGGTATCCAAACTGGGCAGGTGTTACTTTAGAGCAGGGTTTCTCTGCCCTGGTACTATTAATATTTGGGGGTGGGTAATTCTTTATTGTCACGCTGTCCTGTGTAGTGTAGCATATTTCGCAGTGTCCCTGGTCTCTACCTAGTGCCTGCCAGTAGCACACCCCTCCAAGTCATGACAACCAAAAGTGTCTTCCGACATTGCCAAGTGTCCTCTGGGGGCCAGATGGTCTGATGGAGACTCGCTGAGCTCCTTCTATCTACCTGGTTGCAATGATTCACATTTAGGAGCTGAATTTGTTTCGAGCAGATTGGTGGTTACTAAGATGTTCCGTAACAAGGGGTAAGACCACAGAGACCTGCTGTCTGTTTTTTCCATGAAGAACGGACGTTAAACATATTTATGTGAAAACCCCTGAATTTACTAACCATGCAAATGGTGATACGAGTACATGAAACTTTGGAAAAGTAGTATGAATGTATTCTTCCATTTGTAGAATATTCTCAATCAATGGGTAGATACTGAATGTCAAGTGTATACAAGTGTATATGCAGTGGAACAGAAGAAAGTGAACCTTGGGACTTCCTTGGTGGTGCAGTGGTTAAGAATCTGCCTGCCAATGCAGGGGACACGGCTTCGAGCCCTGGTCCAGGAAGATCCCACATACTGCGGAGAAGCTAAGCCTGTGCACCCCAACTACCGAGCCTGTACTCTAGGGCCTGTGAGCCACAACTACTCCCACGTGGTGCAACTGCTGAAGCCCGCATGCCTAGAGCCCATACTCCGCAACAAGACAAGCCACCACAATGAGAAGCCCGTGCACCACAGCAAAGAGTAACCCCCGCTTGCCGGAACTAGAGAAAGCCCACGCACAGCAACGAAGACCCAACACAGCTGAAGAAAGAAAATGAATGTTAATACTTCAATGTTCTGCAGTAACCCAGAGAGAGCTGGCCTGGCCTTCTGCGTGTGTGTGTCTGTGTGTGTGTCTGTGTGTGTGTGTGTGTGTGTGTCTGTGTCAGAGAGAGAGAGAGAGAGAGAGAGAGAGAGAGAGAGAGAGAGACAGGGATCAGGTTGCCTGGGATGCCCCCAAGAGACATCCCCATCCCTCTGTGGACGGAGCCACTGGTGAGAGGATGGCCTCTGCCTTTGCTCAGAAGCTGTAGAAAGACAGGGCAAGGGCATCCTGAAAGGTTGCTTGTGGAGCTGTGGAATCCTCAACATTTTCCATCTGGAAGGCCCTCTTTTTATTTCATTAAAGCTCAAGGGGTTCAGGGAGGGAGAGGGAAAGAAGAAGGGAGCTGGCTGGGCCAACCCCTGGGGGACAAGCCCCACAGTTCAGTGCGTGGGACATCGAGCCAGGCAGAGGGCTCCTGAGTGGCTCCTGTGTGCCAGCCTCAGTGCTGTCAGGAGATCGGGCACTGCCCCGGTGAGTGTGACATTTCCAGGCCACCTGGAGCTCGGGCAGGACACCAGAGAACCACTGCAGGAGGTGAGCTCCATCCTGTGCAAAGGTGCCTGTCTGCAGTGTGGGGCAGCCCTCTAGTGTACGGGTCAACTGGGTTTGTCCTGAAAATTACCCCGGTTTTTAAAAATTGAGATATGCTTCACATACCATAAAATGTGCCATTTTAAAGTGCCCTGCTTAGTGGTTTTTCGTGCACTCACAAGGTTGTGCGCCCATCACCACTATCTAATTCCAGAACATTTTCATTGCCTCAAAAAGAAACCCTGTTCCCTTTAGCAATAACTCCCATCTCCCTCAGCTCCTGGCAACCACGAATCTGTTCTCTGTCTCTATAGATTTGTCTGTTCTAGACATTTCATGTACATGGAGTCGTGCAATCTGTGGCCTTCTGCGTCTGGCTTATCTCACTCAGCATAATGTTTTCCAGATTTGTCCGAGTCGCAGAGTGGATCAGGGCTCCATTCCCTTTCATTGCCAAATACTGTTCCCTGGTGGGGCTGCACCGCGTTTTGGAAGCCGCCCTGAAGCGCTCTCCCTGTCCAGGTGTCCTTGCAGAATCTAGGAAATAGCTATGTCTTTAATTCCACGATGTCAGAGAAAACTGACCATTCATAGGTTTCAAGTGTCAGGATAGGTCTGTGTCTTTATTCCTGTCTTACCCCTAGGTTCTTCATGACATTTTTTTCCTTAAATTCCGTATATATGTGTTAGTGTACGGTATTTGTCTTTCTCTTTCTGACTGACTTCACTCTCTATGACAGACTCTAGGTCTATCCACCTCATTACAAATAGCTCAATTTCATTTCTTTTTATGGCTGAGTAATATTCCATTGTATATATGTGCCACATCTTCTTTTTCCATTCATCCGATGATGGACACTTAGGTTGTTTCCATCTCCTGGCTATTGTAAATAGAGCTGCAATGAACATATTGGTACATGACTCTTTTTTTTTTTTTTACATCTTTATTAGAGTATAATTGCTTTACAATGGTGTGTTAGTTTCTGCTCTATAACAAAGTGAATCAGTTGTACATATACATATGTTCCCATATCTCTTCCCTGTTGCGTCTCCCTCCCTGCCACCCTCCCTATCCCACCCCTCCAGTCGGTCACAAAGCACTGAGCTGATCTCCCTATACTATGCGGCTGCTTCCCACTACCTATCTACCTTACATTTGGTAGTGTATACATGTCCATGCCTCTCTCGCTTTGTCACAGCTTCCCCTTGCCCCTCCCCATATCCTCAAGTCCATTCTATAGTAGATCTGTGTCTTTATTCCTGTCTTACCCCTAGGTTCTTCATGACATCTTTTTTTCTTAAATTCCATATATATGTGTTAGCATACGGTATATGTCTTTCTCTTCCTGACTTACTTCACTTTCTATGACAGACTCTAGGTCCATCCACCTCATTACAAATAGCTCAATTTCGTTACTTTTTATGGCTGAGTAATATTCCATCGTATATATGTGCCACATCTTCTTTATCTGTTCATCTGATGATGGACACTTAGGGTGTTTCCATCTGTGGGCTATTGCTGCAATGAACATTTTGGGACATGACTCTTTTTGAATTATGGTTTTCTCAGGGTAGAAATGCCCAGTAGTGGGATGGCTGGGTCATATGGTAGTTCTATTTGTAGTTTTTTAAGGAACCTCCATAGTGTTCTCCATAGTGGCTGTACCAATTCACATTCCAACCATCAGTGCAAGAGTGTTCCCTTTTCTCCGCACCCTCTCCAGCATTTCTTGTTTCTAGATTTTTTCATGATGGCCATTCTGACTGGTGTGAGATGATATCTCATCGTAGTTTAGATTTGCATTTCTCTAATGATTAATGATGTTGAGCATTCTTTCATGTGTTTGTTGGCAGTCTGTATATCTTCTTTGGAGAAATGTCTATTTAGGTCTTCTGCCCATTTTTGGATTGGGTTGTTTGTTGTTTTGTTATTGAGCAGCATGAGCTGCTTATAAATTTTGGAGATTAATCCTTTGTCAGTTGCTTCATTTGCAAATATTTTCTCCCATTCTGAGGGTTGTCTTTTGGTCTTGTTTATGGTTTCCTTTGCTGTGAAAAAGCTTTGAAGTTTCCTTAAGTCCCATTTGCTTATGTTTTTATTTCCATTTCTCTAGGAGGTGGGTCAAAAAGGATCTTGTTGTGATTTATGTCATAGAGTGTTCTGCCTACGTTTTCCTCGATGATGTTGATAGTTTCTGGCCTTACATTTAGGTCTTTAATCCATTTTGAGCTTATTTTTGTATATGGTGTTAGGGAGTGATCTAATCTCATACTTTTACATGTACCTGTGCAGTTTTCCCAGCACCACTTATTGAAGAGGCTGTCCTTTCTCCACTGTACATTCCTGCCTCCTTTATCAAAGATAAGGTGACCATATGTGCGTGGGTTTATCTCTGGGCTTTCTATCCTGTTCCATTGATCTATCTTTCTGTTTTTTTGCCAGTACCATACTGTCTTGATTACTGTAGCTTTGTTGTATAGTCTGAAGTCAGGGAGCCTGATTCCTCCAGCTCAGTTATTCGTTCTCAAGATTGCTTTGGGTATTCGGGGTCTTTGGTGTTTCCATACAAATTGTGAAATTTTTTGTCCTAGTTCTGTGAAAAATGCCAGTGGTAGTTTGATAGGGATTGCCTTGAATCTATAGATTTCTTTGGGTAGTAGAGTCATTTTCGCAATGTTGATTCTTCCAATCCAAGAACATGGTATATCTCTCCATCTATTTGTATCATCTTTAATTTCTTTCATCAGTGTCTTATAATTTTCTGTATACAGGTCTTTTGTCACCTTAGGTAGGTTTATTCCTAAATATTTTATTTGTTTTGTTGCAATGGTAAATGGGAGTGTTTTCTTTATTTCACTTTCAGATTTTTCATCATTAGTGTATAGGAATGCCAGAGATTTCTGTGCATTAAATTTTGTATTCTGCTACTTTACCAAATTCATTGGTTAGCCCTAGTAGATTTCTGGTAGCATCTTTAGGATTCTCTGTGTATAGTATCATGTCATCTGCAAACAGTGACAGCTTTACTTCTTTTCTAATTTGGATTCCTTTCATTTCCTTTTCTTCTCTGATTGCTGTGGCTAAAACTTCCAAAACTATGTTGGATAAAAGTGGTGAGAGTGGGCAACCTTGTCTTGTTCCTGATGTTAGTGGAAATGCTTTGGGTTTTTCGCCGTTAAGGACGACATTGGCTGTGGGTTTGTCATATATGGCCTTTATTATGTTGAGGAAAGTTTCCTCTATGCCTACTTTCTGCAGGGTTTTTATCATAAATGGGTGTTGAATTTTGTCGAAAGTTTTCTCTGCATCTATTGAGATGACCATATGGTTTTTCTCCTTCAGTTTGTTAATATGGGGTATCACGTTGATTGATTTGCGTATATTGAAGAATCCTTGCATTCCTGGAATAAATCCCACTTGATCATGGTGTATGATCCTTTTAATGTGCTGTTGCATTCTCTTTGCTAGTATTTTGTTGAGGATTTTTGCATCTATGTTCATCAGTGATATTGGCCTGTAGTTTTCTTTCTTTGTGACATCATTGTCTGCTTTTGGTATCAGGGTGATGGTGGCCTCATAGAATGAGATTGGGAGTGTTCCTCCCTCAGCTATATTTTGGAAGAGTTTGAGAAGGATAGGTGTTAGCTCTTCTCTAAATGTTTGAAAGAATTCGCCTGTGAAGCCATCTGGTCCTGGGCTTTTGTTTGTTGGAAGATTTTTAATCACAGTTTCAATTTCAGTGCTTGTGATTGGCCTCTTCATATTTTCTATTTCTTCCTGATTCAGTCTTGGCAGGTTGTGCATTTCTAAGAATTTGTCTGCTTCTTCCAGTTGTCCATTTTATTGGCATAGAGTTGCTTGTAGTAATCTCTCATGATCTTTTGTATTTCTGCAGTGTCAGTTGTTACTTCCCCTTTTTCATTTCTAATTCTATTGATTTGAGTCTTCTCCCTTTTTTTCTTGATGAGCCTGGCTAATGGTTTATCTATTTTGTTTATCTTCTCAAAGAACCAGCTTTTAGTTTTATTGATCTTTGCTATCGTTTCCTTCATTTCTTTTTAACTTATTTCTGATCAGATCTTCATTATTTCTTTCCTTCTGCTAACTTTGGGGGTTTTTTTGTTCTTCTTTCTCTAATTGCTTTAGGTGCATGGTTAGGTTGTTATTCGAGACGTTTCCTGTTTCTTAAGGTAGGATTGTATAGCTACAAACTTCCTTCTTAGAACTGCCCTTGCTGCATCCCATAGGTTTTGGGTCATCGTGTCTCCATTGTCTTTTGCTTCTCGGTATTTTTTATTTCCTCTTTGATTTCTTCAGTGATGACTTCGTTATTAAGTAGTGTATTTTTTAGCCTCCATGTGTTTGTATTTTTTACAGATCTTTTCCTGTAATTGATATCTAGCCTCATAGCGTTGTGGTCGGAAAAGATGCTTGATACGATTTCAATTTTCTTGCCATTCGATTTTTAACTGGCAGAATGGCAGTGTCACCAGGGCTAGTGTAAGGCACAGTAAGCCCTTTCTTAATGTAAGCTGATATCAAAAGTTCTGTTTCTTCTGTGGCTTCCCGCCTCGATAGGTATTGACTGATATTGGACAGGGGTTTATTTTGGTCTGTGGTAATTTTAATGGCTGCTGCAGAATGTATTTTCCCTATGTCAGTAGGATCAAGTGACCCCAATTCTTCAGGTACTAAGCCTGGCAGTTTCTTGTTCAGCATCACTCTCAGTCACAAACATTATATGATGAAGAACTCTGAGTAATCTTTTAGGGCTAAAACCATTTCTCCCTTAACAGTAAAAGAAATATGAGCATCATAAGTTCCTAATAAATCTATACCTTTCAGGTTCATAGGGGTATATTCTACTAGGAAAAAGGAGTTCCTTTGTTTAAGTTCTCCTAGTTATAGTTCTAAAGGTAATGATCTGAGCGTCGTAATATTTGCATTAGAAACCCCTACCATCTGTACTGAGGTGTTAGAGAGAGAGAGCCTTTAATTTTGATAGGGTTCAAAATGTAAAAGGTAGCTCCTGTATCTATTACTGCTTTAATTGTTTTCTCCTCATATAATCATTTCTATTTCTTCCAGGGTGTTAGAGAGGAGAAGTTTCCCTCAGATCAGCCTTACTCTTGTTTAACTTGAAATTACAGTCTGTATGTGGTTTCCCTTCTAGGTCTCTCTTTTCTTGTCTTGCAGTTTCCCCAGTAATGACCCGGTGTTGTTCAGTAAAAGCAAATTTCAGAATTTACCAGTCGCGGATTGAATAGGGTTGGGTTAACTTTAGACTGACGTTGATTATTTAATTGTTGCAACTGAATGTTCATAATTTTTATAGAGGCATCTTTTTCTTTTTAGTACTTTTGAAAAGTTGGTCAGCCAGCATGACAAGGACATTTGTATGTGATACAGACAAATCATGTCTAAATGATTAACATGCCTAAATTGTGTTGTTTAGAGCAGCCGATTCCTCATACAGACCTTCTAAAAAGATGGAGTTAAGCAAAGAATCATCTTGGTGGTTAAAGAATGATTCGGGTGTCATGCCGTAATATTGTTTAAAAGTTTCCTTGAACCTCTCATAGTGATCCAGGATTGATTCATCTCGTGTTTGTTTACATTGCTGAATCTTTGACCAGTCGGCAGTTTTTGGAAAAAGCTCTGTGATAATTCTGAGTAATTTGTGAGCTAACTCCTTGCATTCACCTTGAGCCTGTGGGTTGTATAAATCAAAATTTGTTAAGTGGTCTCTCCATCCTGCTTTCTCTACTTATTCCTTTGTTTGACTTTTAGAAACTAATAGCTGTATTACTTGATACAAATCGGAAAACCGTAGCTCATAGGTTTGGACGATTAGCTCAAATTCCTTAGCAAATCCCAATGGATCTTGACTACATTCGAGAAAGTCCTTAGCTAAACTAAGTTCTGCTCGGGTCCAGGATGTGTACGTAAGTGCAGAGCACAGTTCACCTCTTCCTGTAATAGGTTTCTCCTTCAAGGGAGCTATGAGTACTTCTGATCTTATGTCTTCCTTTCCTGGGGAAGGGGAAGCAGCAGGAGAATGGGTTGGTGGAAGAGAGAGAGAGCGCGTCTGGGTTAGGCAGTTCGGATAAAGGAGGATATAAAGAAGGAACGGAGTGAGAGACAAGGTTAACGCTAGTGGCTTTTAAAAATTCTAGTAGCATTTTGAGCAACCTTTTGTTGATTTTTTGTGAAGAAGTTACTTTATCATTTCCCCTTTTAGAAGCTTCTAAATACCAATTGAAATAAGCATTCCATTCCTGTTTGATCTTTTTCTAGCTGCATATGCAAAAAAAAATCCCCCGGTTTTCAAATGTCAACACAGACCCAATTGGGCCATTTAAGGTTGAGATCTCTTAGTGTAATTGCCCTAATTCGGTTGGTCCTTGCAAGCGTGAGCTCCATACGTATTGCACGTGAATCTGGCTAGAGTGTTAGCGTGGAGGCTGGCTTTCTGACACTCCATGTTTCTCTGTTTGAGAGTATCTGTTTCCCATTTTAAAGTTGAATTTGTTGGGGATAAAATTTTCTAGTGAAATTGTGGGGTGGGCCAGTGTGCTGCTTGTGAGTCTAACTCCTCCGGGATTTTGCCCTAAAGTCGTTTTAGCTCCTTTTACGTGTCTTGGGTTTTCCCTCTGGTAGTGTAAAACCACCACAATGCTCAGAACTTATCCGTGCTCCCAGCAGAGCAAGCTTTCGTTAAAATGAGTGGGTTTCCGCATAGGGATGGTTGCACAGTACAAGCACTTGCCTCCACCACTGCTGCAAGTTAATTATAGAAAACCGGACATCTCAAGTGAGTGAATGCAGCACTTTTCTACATAGGGGAAGATACAAGAGTCTGGGCTCACTGAAAGCATTCCTTTGATATGCACCTTAGCTATCTAGGGTCAGAATCATGTTCTTTCCAATCCTGAGTCCCCTCTGGGTGCACCATCGGGGGCGGCTGTAGTGGCTGAGGGCTTGATGGTGGGCTTCCTGTTTTTATCTTGAGTTCCCTCAGGGCTCAGCACTGGGGGCAGCTGTAGTGGCTGATGGCTGTTGTTCACTGATATGGCAGGTGGCATCCTTAGTCCACAGCTTCATAAGTATTTTTAAAAAGTTAGGTATTTCCTTTGAAGTCCTATTTGTTTATTATTTAGTTGCATTTTGGTTTGTTTCTTTTGTTGTTTATTTGGGATCCAGTTAACAATCAAGTGTTCCATTTACTTAACATGATATAATTTCTTTTCTGATTTGAGAATACCTTATAGATACCATACCCTTTTCCAGTCAAATTCTTCAGTGTATTTTCCTAAAAACAATGATTCTGCCTCATTACCATAGTAATCAAAATCAGAAAATTAACTAATTAGTACTATTTTCAAATCTATAGACATATTTAAATTTAACCAATTGAAACACAAATGTGGTTTAAAGAAAAAGAAAAAAAATTTTGTCAAGGTTCCAATAAAGGTTTATGCTTTGCTTTTACCTCTCAAGTCCCTTTATCTTCATTATTCTGGAACATTTTTGTCTTTTATGACCTTAACATGTTTGACAAATTCAGGCCCATTATTTTGTGGGATGTCCCTCCATGTGGCTTTGTCTGATTTTTCCTCATTAGATTCAGGTTTGTGTTTTTGGCAGAAATATCTAGAAGTGACGTTGAGTCATATGTATACTATCAGGAGACACATGTTGTGAATTTGCTATACTGCTAAAGAAGTCAGCTTTATTTATGTTGTTAAAATGACGTCTGTCAGCGTTTCTCCACAATAAAATTAATATTTTTCCCTTGTAGTTAATAAGTGTCTTGGGGGGAGATCGTCCCCCTTAATTTTTAAAAGTAAATTTTTTGTTATAAGTTTGGAATCACAGCTTTGTTTTCCTGTCGTCTGTATCATAATCCAACACTGTCATTTATTTTGATGCTAGTTTTATGCTTTTAAAAGAAAACATGAAGTTGTGAGTTTCAGTCTTCGCTAAAAATCCTGAAGCAGTCCTAGGAAACCATGTCCCTAGAGAGCAAACAGTTTATAGATCTAAAAATCAAAATATCGGTCAATTTTAGTCCTATTTGATTTATGTGAATGGATCCATAGTACAAGTGTCTGATTTTAAGTTTTTTTTACATTACTTTATTGTAAACTCCTAGATTTAATCATGCCATTCTCTTTTCACAGCCAGTTCTTTAGCCTAGGTCTGAGGTCCTCAACCTGATAATCATATGCCAAACAAAGTATATGGATTTTTTTCTTGGAGAGAGGATCCATAGGCTTCAGTATATCTTTAACGGATCTTTATGGGAACTTTTTGCATAAATTGCCTTTATTTTCCACCCACATTAGTTTATTTTTCATTTCAGCCTCAGATTGATTCCCTTAAACATCTTTCCCTTAGGTCATCGCTTTGCTTAGGATGCTGTATCTTTTTTCTGACTCATCAGTGCAAACCTAGGTACTTTACCCTAACTTGCAGACCTGCTAATAGCTAAATAGATCTATTTAGCTATTAGCTAAATAGACCTGCTATTAGCTAATAGGCTTTTTATGGCTTCCCCCAACCCCCTAGTCTTTTTGGTGCCACTTTAGAGTTTTCTCCTGAATTTTTACATTTGCTTTGTGCCCACTCTATGCCATTTCAGACTGCGTTCTTTTTCCTTTTATGTCACACATTACTCAGATTTTCTTCTTGATGATTTTCCCGTAGTAATTCATCCTGAATTCCGTGAGTATTTACATATTACAGTCAATACTACACTGTTGCATATTGTTTTCATGTTTCTTTGGAATTCTTCAGGTATTTAATGCGTGTAACTGATCTGCTCAATGGATGATACATTTATTGATAGCAGGGACAATATATAGTTTTCTTTAATTTTTGTAGATACCAGTACCTACTCTCCATATCTATTCTTTCCTCAAGTATTTATTGAACACCTGTTACGTACCACCGATTACACATGCAACAGCACAGAAAAGAAACAGCCCTGCTTTCAAGAACATGCATGCAAGAGACCAAATAAATCAGTAAAGTATAATACTGATTCTTTTGAGCTTTTAAAGCTTTATTAAGTTTTTTATTGTGGCAAATATATAACATAAAATTTACCTATTTAACCCTTTCAGGTGTATAATTTAGTGGCATTAAGTACGTTCATAATGTTGTACAGTCATTGCCATTACATTTCCAGAACTTTTCCATCATCTCAAACTGAAACTCTGTAACCATTGAATAGTAACTCCCAGTTCTTCCCAAACCAGGTCTTAGTAAACACTGTTCCACTTTCTGTTTCTATGAGATTGCCTAGTTTGGCTACCTGCTATAAATGCGGTCATACAATATTTATCATTTTGTGTCTGAATTATTTCACTTAGCATATGTCTTCAGCGTTCATCCATGTTGGTTGCATCAGAATTTCCTTTCTTTTTAAGGCTGAACAATATTCCTCTGTACATATGTAACACATTTTGTTTATACATTCATCTGTCGATGTACACTTGAGTTGCATCCATCTTTTGGCTATGATGAATAATGTTGCTAGAAAATTGTTATACAAATATCTGTTTCAGTCCGTGCTTTCATTTCTTTTGGGTATATACCTAGAGATAAAAATGGGTCATCATATGGTAATTCAACAGTAAATTTTTTAAGAACCCATCATATTTTCTTCTACAGTGGCTGCACAATTTTGCATTCCTGTGAGCAGTGCACTTGAAGTTCCATTTTCTCCCAGTCTTTGCCAAAACTTGTTGTTTTCTGCTTCTTTCACAATAATTATCCTAATGGATGTAAAGTAGTATTCGTTGTGGATTTGCTTTTTATTTCCCTAGGGATTCATAGTGTGATCATATTTCATGTAGCTTAATGGCTATTTGTATATCTTCTTTAAGTTCTTTGCCAGTTTTAAAATCAGATTTGTTTGTTTTTGACTTGTAGGAGTTCTTCAGATACTTTGGATATTAATTCTTTACTGGATACCTGATTTGGGTATATTTTCTCCCATTCAGTGGATTGTCTTTGAGGTCTGTTGATTGTGCCCTTTTTACTTTTGTGGCCTGTGCTTTTGGTGTCATATCTAGAACATCATTGCCACGTTGTGGCAAGTTTTCCTCCTGTCTACTAAGACGGAAATTAATGGCTATAAACTCTTACCTTACAAAGGAAGAAATATCTCAAATCAACAAACCAAAACCTTACAACTTAAAAAACTAGAAAAGAGGAGCAAATAAATGAGAACTAGCAGAAGGAAGGAAATAATGATTAAACCAGACATAAATAAAATAGAAATCAACCCTGCTGACAGCCCTCCTGACCTAGGACTTGAGTTCCATAATTGTGAAAAAATACTTTTCTGTTGTTTAATCTCCCTAGTCTGTGGTATTTTTTTTAATAGATCTTTATTGGAGTACAATTGCTTTACATTGTTGTGTTAGCTTCTGCTGTATAACAAAGTGAATCAGCTATATGTGTGCATACATCCGCACATCCCCTCCCTCTTGCGTCTCCCTCCCACCCTTTCTACTCCACCCTTCTAGGTGGTCACAAAGCAGGGAGCTGATCTCCCTGTGCTATGCGACTGCTTCCCACTAGCTATCTGTTTTGCATTTGGTAGTGTATATATAAGTCCATGCCTCTCTCTCACTTTGTCCCAGCTTACCCTTCCCCCTCCTCATGTCCTCAAGTCCATCCTCTGCGTCTGTGTCTTTATTCCTGTCCTGCCCCTAGGTTCTTCAGAGCCTTTTTTTTTAGATTCCATATATATGTGTTAGCATACGGGTATTTGTTTCTCTCTTTCTGACTTACTTTACTTTGTATGACAGACTCTAGGTCCATCCACCTCACTACAAGTAACTCAGTTTCGTTTCTTTTTATGGCTGAGGAATATTCCACTGTATATATGTGCCACACCTGCTTTATCCATTCGTCTGTCAATGGACACTTCGGTTGTTTCCGTGTCCTGGCTATTGTAAACAGAGCTGCAGTGAACATTGTGGTACATGCCTCTTTTTGAATTACGGTTTTCTCACGGTATACGCCCAGTGGTGGGATTGTTGGGTCGTATGGTGGTTCTATTTTTAGTTTTTTAAGGAACCTGCGTATTGTTCTCCATAGTGGTTGTATCAATTTACATTCCCGCCAACAGAGAACTTCAGATCCCAGGGAATATTCATCAGAGTGAGGTCTCATGGAGTTCCTCATCTCAGCACCAAGACAGCTTTACCCGATAGCCTACAAACTCCAGTGTTGGAAGCCTCAGGCCAACCAACCAGTAAGACAGGAACACAATCCCACTCGTTAAATTAAAAAAAAAAGAGAGACGGCAAAAAATTATGTCACAGATGAAGGAGCAGGGTAAAAACCTACAAGACCAAATAAATGAAGAGGAAAGAGGCAACCTACCCCAAAATGTAAGAGCAGACACTGTGGTGCTTTTTAAGAGCAGCTGTGGCAAACTAACACCTGAAGAAAAAATGATTTGACCACCGTCATTGTCAAAACACTCAAGGACTTAAGTAGAAATAAAATCCCTCAACATATTAAAGTCCATGTATTGAAAATCCATAGCAAACCTCATATTAATGTTTGCTTCACATATTATAGAGCTCTTACGTTTGGTTCAAATGTATTTATAATTGTTAAATTTTTCTGAGGAATTGACATTTTTATCAATAGACTTTTCATCAATATGTCAATATTAAATTGACATATATATCAATCTTTGCATTCTGTAATGGTTTTTGGCTTGTATAGTCTCCCTTCTCTCTTCTTCTGGTTACTATTTCCACAGAATATTTTTTCTTTTACTTTCAAGCTATCTGTGTCTTTAGATCAAAAATGGGTCTCCTGAACAATATGTTGTTGGTTTCTGTGTTATCTGTTCTGTCAGTGCCTGTCTTTGGGGAGTTTAGTCTCTTTACATTTAAAGTAATTTCTTACAAGGACGCTTTCTGTTGCTGTGTTGTTACTTGTTTTCCCTGTATCTTACAGGTTGTTTTGCCCATCGTTTCCTCCATTTCCTCTTTCTTTTACATTTAGTTGATTTTTTGGTTGTTTGACATGTTTCGTATCCCTTCTCATTTCCCTGTATGTATATGTGATAGGTTTTTTTGTGTGTGTGGTTATCATGGGGATTACATGTAGGATCCTAAAGTTACAACAACCTAATTTGAATTGACACCAACTTCACTTCAGTCGTGTACCAGAGCCACTGATAATAATCCTCAGAGTGAGAAATCAACAAGATGGCAGACGAGGAAACTCTAGGCTCTCTTCCCCCATGGAAACATCAAATATATAATATACAGGTCAAAATAGTTTATAAGAACTTTAGAAATGAGTTAAGAACCAAGTACATGTCTAATCAAGAAAGGCTGCATTCAAAACAGAAGGAAATTTCATGCCATTTCGCTCACCTTTACCCCAGACCCTTTCCAATGTAGCACAGCGTGTTTGGGAAGAAAATGCCAATTCTCATTTCTTCTCTCAGGCAAAGGTAATGAGTGGAACCTGCTTACAGTGTTCTGCCTTACCTGGGGACTACCGTAAGGGCTGGTTCTTGTCTTGCCAGACTCACACCACTAATGGTATAGTTTGGATATCAGCTTTGAGGCCACATATATCAGGGCTGCTGCCACAGTATGTTAGAGCCGCAGGGGGTCTGCAGTCCTGCTGTCAGCCAGGAATAAGAGGTTATAGGCAGATGAATATAACAGAAAATACGGTCCAGAAAAGAACCAGGGTGAGAATTTAGTTATATTAAGACGTTTAAAGACAGCTGTATATACTGGTAACAGGAATCAAAGCAAGCCCAGTCCTAAGGAAAGAAACGTCCTCAGACAACTTTTCTAATTGCCTGTGTCCTCCACGCTTCTCCTTATCATCTTACTGTGGTTTCCTTAAATGTGTCCAGGAATTTCTCTCTTGCTGCTTTCAGTGTTACATCATTATCTTTGTTCAGTTTGATACTAATGTGTCTTGTTGTGGGTCACCCTGAGTTTATCCTACTTGTAGTTGTGAAGCTTCTTGTATTTATATGTCTATTTCGTCAAATGTGGAAAGTCTTCCTATATCTTCAAAAAAAATCTTTCTACTACTTTCTCTTTTCTCCTTATAAGGATCCCATAATGGTCCACTGACACAGTGTCCTATAGATCCTATGGGCCGTGTTCACTTTCCTTCAGTCCTTTTTCTTTGTTTGCTGGATTCCTTCTTTTCAGTTGTCCTGTCTTCCAGTTTGCCTCTTGTTTTTATATCTAGTTAAATATGTCATTTTACCTCTTTAGTGAATTTCTTCATTCACTTGTTTTATTTTTTTCACCTCCAGCTTTGCTTTTTTAAAAAGTAATTTATATCTTTTACTCATTATCATCATTATTATTTTATTCATATATTGTTTCCTGATTTCCTTATTTTTTGTCCATGTTTTTTTCCTTTTGCTCTTTGGACATACCTAATACAATTATTTGAAATTGTAGGTTTGTTGTCTGTGCTTGCTTTGAGATGATTTCTGTTGATTCATTTGCTTCCTTTGAATGGGCCATCTTTCCATGTTTCTTTCTATGCCTTGTGATTTTTTTTGGTTGTTGTTGAAAATTGCACATTTGAAAAAACAGGCACTTTTCCCAGATTTTGCAGACTGTGAGCCTTGACATCACCTTGAAGTGAAAGCTTATGACCTCCCCAGTTTTTTCCGTCAGTGTGTGTTGAGTCTTTCCTTCAGCGTGTGTTACCTGACCCTGCTTTCTGCTTTCTCAATTCCCCTATATAAATAGCTCAATTTTTGAAGGCTCAATTTTCCAGATTGTGTGTACCCAGCTTATTGTAGGGCTTTTTGTGGTCTATTGTATGTTTATACCAGTAGGTCAGTCCAGCAGCAGCTTTCAGGAGTCCCGCCTGCTGCTTCTGATCCTTTTCTATGACTAAGATGGGCCATGCTGCTTCTCCTGCACCTGAGATTCAAGTGAGGCAAAACTAGTCCAAACCTTTAGCTCCCTAACATGTAAAAATGTTACAAGTAGGGTCTACCCTACTTTTTCTAGTTTAAGGGAGGGAATTGGGAACTAGGCTGCTGTCTCCTCTAAGTTAAAAGACCATGGTCAAGGGTTAGTAAAAAATGAAATGCTGTAAACTTTCCTACCACTTGAATATTTTTTCACTTTGAATATTTTATCATTTTTCTTCATTCATTTGCTTACTAAAGACTGCGATTGTTTGCAGAGCTCCTGTGGGTCTATTTCAGCAGTGTATGGTTTTGTTTTGTTTTGAGGTATAGTTGAGTTTTTTTTGATGTTTCCATGAAGAAACAAGGACTTAGAGCTTCCTTGTTCACCATTTTCGCAAAATCACCCTGTTTTAAGAAAACATTTTAACAGAGAGGCTAACAAACAAATAATATCATGAGGGTTTAGATTTTTAGGAATGGTGGTCATTTTAAGGCATCTCTGAGAAGGTGAATTATGAGTAGAGACCTTAAGGAAGGAAGTGCAGGAGCTGGGGAAGAGCATGAGGCACTGAGGCACTGAGGTGGAAGGCCTAATATGGTCAGAGAATAGCAAGGAGCATGGGCTGGGGCGATGAGCAGAAGCAGTTGTCACAGCTGAGAGCAGAGTTAGTGAAGGGGCCAAATTATGTAGGGTCCACTCAGGACTCTTGTTTTTTTTCTGAAAGGGGTAGGAAATTGAGGAGTAGTTTTGAGCCCAGGGGTGATGTGATTGTACTTCAGTTTTACGGGGATCTCCATAATTGCACTAAGAATTGACTCAAGGGGAGGGTAGGCATGGAATCAGGCAGGGCAATGAGAAGTGTATAGCACTAATGTGCTGAGTAGGAGATGATGGTGACTTGGATGAAGGGTTGGTGACAAGGGGTCAAAAAACGCCTGATTTTTTCTCTCTTCACTTTATTGAGATATAATTGACATAAACACTGCGTAGGTTTAAAGTATACATCATAATGGTTGGACTTACATACATGTTAGAATGATACCAGAGTAAGTTTAGTGACCATCCATCATCTCACATAGATACAAAATTACAGAAATAGAAAAAAATATTTTTCCTGTAATGAAAACTCTTAGAATTTACGCTCTTGACCACTTTCATATATAACATACAGCAGTGTTCATTCTATTTATCATGCTGTACATACATGCTTAGTAGTTGTTTATCTTGTAACTGGAAGTTTGTACCTTTTGACTGCCTTCATTGAATTCCCCCTCCCCCAATCCCCACCTCTGGTAACCACAGATCTTGTCTGTTTTCAGTGAGCTTGTTGGTTTTTGAAATATAACTGACCTACAACACTTTGTTAGTCCCTGTTATACAACATACTTCTGTACATGTCAGAGTGATCTCCACAGTAAGTCGAGTTAACATCTGTCACGACACAAAGATAGTGTGCAGGTATTGGCTCCGTTCCCCACCCTGTATATTCATACCTATGATTCATTTGTTTTGTGATTGTAAGTTTGTACCTCTTAATCTCCCTCACCTATTTCTTTCCTCTCATCACCTGTCTCCCGTCTGACAATCCCCTGTTTGTTCTCTGGATTTATGACTCTGCTGCTGTTTTGTTAGGTTTGTTCGGTTATGTTGTGTTTTTAGATTCCACATATAGGTGTATCCGTACAGCATTTGTCTTTCTCTGTGTGACTTATTTCACTAAACCTAATAAGCTCTAGGTTCATGCATGTGCAAAATACTTGTAATTCTGAAAATCGTGCCAACGCAGTTTCTCTTAGTCTAGATAATGGAGTGTGAGAGAAAGACAGGAGTCCAGGATAACACTAAGATTTTTTTGCGTGAACAAATGAAAAACTTTTGGTAGAGTACAGAAATTCACTTTTAGACTCATTAAATGTGAAATGCCAGTTAGAGCTCCAGTGGAAATGGCAAGGTTGTTTGGTGACTCCACTAATTTAATGCTTGTGTTCTAGAAAGAGTCGTGGTAAACAATAAATTACTATCTAGGTTGATAAGGAAACCAACACAGAAGATCTCTTCCCGGAAGAGGTGGCGAGTCTGCCGAAGGGGAGACCCGGCCGCAGGGCCCGCGGCTCGCCCTTCACGCGGAGCAGCCCCGTTGTCCGTTCCCAGACTTTTTCGCCCGGAGCGCGAAGCCAGTACGTTTGCTGAGTAAGTCGGGAGTCCTTTGCCACCTGCCTGGAAGGATTCTTCATCGGTCACGGGTGGGGCTGGGCAGCAGAGGGTTGGAGCTCCCGGCAGATCCTCACCTGCACGCAGGGTTGAGAACTCTGAGACAGGTGGAGGGGGAGACCCCACCTGCTGTGGTCCGTGGAGACAGGACAGCAGGTTGGAGGTTGGCCGGCCGTGGCCGTGTGACAGTGACGGCACGGACTAGCAGAGACGAGGAGCTGTTGAGGATAAGTGCTCACGACGCAGCAGACTGGGGCGCCGTTTGGCTCGAGCAGAGCTTTGACCCTCCCGCTCCTCTGACGGGGCTCGTTGGAGAAAGCATCTTCCCTTGAAAGGGCTACCAAGGGGCCGCTGCATTAGGGCAAAGCCAGAGTTTGATCATATGAGAGAGGCAGACCCTCAGGCCTCCGTGGGAGACACTGAGGGGTCTCCAGGCCCACCCTCAGGCTCAGAAATTGGCTAGGACTCACGGAACTCAGAAAAGCCGTCGTATCCACGATGATGGTGCGCCGCAGGGAAGGGGTGCAGACCGATGCGCAGAGGGAAGAGGCGTCGGGCAGCGCTCTGGAGAGACGTGGCGGAGCTTCCAACCCTTCTCCCGCAGCGGAGTTGTGCGGCAGCTCTCACCTCCCGGAGCAGTGGCAGCGTGCCCGGAGCACAGCCGACCAGGGACGCTCACCCGAGGCTTGGTGCCCAGGCGTTTTGTAGGGGTGGTCACGGGGCACAGCTGGTGGCCGGCGTGGCTGACCTTCGTCTGCAGCCCCTCCAGGGTCAAGCTGGTGGCCCAGGGCCCCCCTCACATTGTCAGCAGAGACTGTGCGGCCGGGCCAAGGTCCCCAGGTAAACAGAGACACTTAGAACGTTCTAGGGACTTACAGGTCACTGCCCAGGAGCTGAGCAGGGAGCCCACCTTTCTTGGGCAGGGAATCCTTTACTCACAGGAGGGAGCAACAGGGGCTGGGGCCCGGGTGGCCACGTTTGCGAGGCCTGCAGCTCCTCTCCCCACGCAGTGAGGTGTCCCGGTCGCGCTGCCCCGGGCAGCCCAGGGTCAGGCGGGGCACTCCCGCCCCATCAGGCTGCGGCCCTGTGGGGCCTGATGCTTCATCACGCGGCTGGAGGTGCCTGATCGAAGGTCATCCTTCCTTATCCTAGGCTCCTGCCGAACCCCTGTGGAGCAGCCTCCCGCCTGCTTGCTGAGGAGGACGGGGCGGTGAAGGAGGAAGCCCTTCACCTCCCCAGAGACAGGCCTCCAGCCCCGGCACTGTGCTTTGCGCCCAGCACAAAGGCACACGCACTGACCGGCGATGCTTCTAGAGGCTTCTGTTTTTATATATGTTTGTGATGACTGGGAGGCACGTAAGTGCAGTGCTGCAACATTTCCTGCTATCTGGGGTTCACTGGCATGGAAAGTAAGGCTGTGAAGGCCAGGACTTTGCTTTCACACAGATACATGTTGATCCTGAAATGAAAACCTGCCGCCAAGTGAAATCCGTAACGTCTCGGCTCCCGTGAAGTCGGCATTATTTATTTTTCTTTTTAAAGACAGGCCTTTTCCCTTGACGGGCAGGGTGGGTGTTAGTGGTGTGGTCTTGTCCTCCTGCCAGGAACGAGGCTCTTATCTGGAACGCCACTCTTCCCAGCTCTTGCCAAAGCTAGAAACACAGCAAATGAGAATGACTGATAAAAAGTGAAAAGCGCTGAGGAGAGTGCGGGTTTTCATGAGCGTCACACCGTACCAAGTGGCAGTTGGCATTGATAGGACCGAAATTGTGTTGCGCGATTAGCCTGGAAAACCTCAGCTGGTTCGGTTGATGGACCTGAAGCAGGGGTGGGGCCGGGGGTTGGTCTGCTTATTTGGTTTGTCTTTGTTTGGCCTGAAACTCTTGTGTGGGGTTTTCTTGTACGCGAAACCCAAAGTCTTGGTAAAAGCTCTAAACGTCGTAACTGTTTGAGTACCTGCACGAGAACCAAAATAATCCAGTTCAGAGTACACAGAGAATCAATGTTGAACTCTTGAGGAAGTGTTTCTGAACCGCCGTCTTTTTCGTGTAGCTTTATCGTAGTGACAGCGACAGTTCAATGCTGGCCCGCAAGTCCCCCCTTGTCCGAAACACTTTGGAAAGACGAACCCTTCGCTATAGGCAGGTATGTGCCACGTAGACTAATCTGCCGCCTGTATGTACGCTGGGAGTTATTTCTACAAACCTGAAGGGGTAATATTTTAGGTAAGATTAATTGAAAGGTAATATGTTTATTTCCTTGTTTACTTAGATATAATTTTTAAAAGTGTATATAATGTCAATGTTACCAGTATTTGTTAATTTCCTAAGATAATGTCATAATCTAAGATAATACATGATCTTTACATTTTAAAATATAATAAATTAATAAACAGCCATTCTGTATAAGAGATTCTTCTTTCTTTTTTGACAAGGGAGTATATACAGTTTAGAAAATTTGGGTCTTTCACCGTGGCGCATTCTCCTACATAGGACTGTTCTACAGTTTTCCTTTATATACACCGGATTTTTTCTCCACGTCACGCCAGTTTACACAGTTTTGCTCCTTTTAATTTGTAAGGTAGTGGTTCCCTGACTTTCCCGGGCAAGAATTCTTTGAAAGAAAAAGAAATTCCCAGATCTCCTTGTGGTGGTTGTATTTAGAGTAGCCGCTGACTGAGAATGATAAGAAAATACATAACTCAGCAACAAAAGTATTTCTCAGCAGCCATGCTGTTGGCATTTTGGCCTAGGTCTGTCTTTGTTGGGGGCTGTCCTGTGCACTGTGGGCCGTTGAGCTGCATCCCTGGCCTTGACCCACTAGTTGCCGGTACCACCCCCTCCCCCCGTTGTGACGAGCAAAAATGTCCCCGGAGGGCCCAAGTCACCCGTGGTTGGGAACCAGTGAGCTCTACTATGAATTCAGGAGAGCTTTTAAATGAGTTTGTGTTTATTAAGTCACTTAGATTTGCATTTAACTTCTGTATATGTGCAAAATAGTGTTATGGGTGTGTAAAACGCATACAGTTATTCAGTCCTCCCAACAACGCTGATAGGCTCGTGGATTTGTGATTTTGTTGCGCTAACTGCCTTCCCCAGCGTTGTTAGCCGTGGCGTGGGAAGTACTGCTGTCAGCTCTGTGTACAAAATTCTATTCTCGTCTTAGAGCTTTCTTGAAAACAGGAGACTTGCTTACTTCAGGCGTGTGTGGGGAGGAGCGTTTTTTGTTGTTGTTGTTGTTGATGTTCGGCCTCGCTGCGCGGCTTGCAGTTGTAGTTCTCTGACCAGGGATTGAATTTGCAGCCCAGCATTGGAAGCGGGGAGTCCTAACCATCGGACTACCAGGGAATTCCCTGGGGAGGAACGTTTTTGACAGCTTGTGTGTGTTTAACCAGAAAGCCCTCAACGTGGTTTATAACGTGCTTTTTTCCCGTTATACAGTAGGCCATTAAGATTTTGCCATGTCGGTCTATTTTTCATCTTTTTACAGTAGCTGCGTTTTCTGCGGACCTTATAATGTAATTGATCACTTTTCTCTTGTCAGGTATTTAGGAATTTTTCTGTCATAAAGCTTTTGCACATCATCAGCTGTGCCTTTCAGGTGCAAGTCAAATGAAATTTCAGAACCAAAGAAAACACAACATTTTGTGGCTCTTGCTTATATTGTCAAGTAGCACTTGAGAAAGATGACGCCCTCCTGCCCCGTGTGACAGGGTCTGTTTCTCTGCGCTTTAGCCAAAGCCTAGGTCGTCATTACAGCGGACAGCTTGCTGTCACTGGCTCGTTACCGGAGTGGAGGTTTGAACCCGTGTGGCCCACATCCGTGTTGTGTTGGCGTCGGGCCACGCTGCGGCTGTCTCTCTCCAGTGGGGTCTGTCACTCGGGGAAGAAGCTGCGGAAAGGGCGCGGGCGGGGTGGGCGCGCTTACGGCCGCGGTCTCGCAGCCCTGCAGGTCCTCCGTGGCGGCGCTGGCGGCGTGCACGTCCCTGGACCTGGAGCTGGACCTCCAGGCGTCGCGGACGCGGCAGCGGCAGCTGACCGAGGAGCTGTGCGACCTGCGCGAGCTGCGCCAGCGCCTGGAGGACGCCCAGCTCCGCGGCCACGCCGAGCCCCCGGCCTGGCTGCTGCGCGACGAGCGCTTCCGGAGCCTGCTGCGGGAGGCCGAGAGGCAGGTGAGGCCCCGGCCCGCCAACGCGGGGAGGGGGCAGGCGGCCGGGCCTTTCTCGCCTCCCGGTGCCCGGAGCTGGCAGGGGCTTCCATCGCTCTTCCTTAAAACTGGAAGCAAACCCGTCTGGTTCACCCCGCGTTGCTGTTCCAGACGAGACAGACCAAACTTGACTTCCATTCAAGAACAGGCAGCTGAGAAGACGCTGAAGAAGGCCTCCAAAGGGGTGTGCCAGCTGCGCGGGCGGAACCTCAAAGAGCCCATCCAGCTGGGTGCAGGCGTTCAGGTGGGGAGAAGCCCAGGCCTCACTCTCGCGCTTGATTTTTACTGTCATACCTTTGTCATTATGAAGAGTAAAGTAAGTATTGAGAGAGACCCACAAGGAAGTCGAGAACAAAGCTGGAATCCCCACTGCTGTTAGCATTGTGCGATTTTTCTCCTGATTTATTTTCTGTGGAGCTTTAATTGAGGCCAGGTCTGATCATTTTTGTTTAATTTTGCATTCAGCTTATTAAGAATTAACATACCACATGTTACTACCTAACCTGTTATTTTTTTCATGACTGATTTCATCTAATAAACATAATTCACTTACCGGCTCTTGTAACATCTTTTATGTTTATGATCATAAATAACAGCAATTTACATATGTACAGTATGTGTTATCTTTGCTTTTTAAAATTTAGAGTGAAGCATACTCTATATTCAGGAAAATGTTCTTTTCTTACGAAGATAGTTTAGTGAGTTCTCATAAACTGAACATGACAGAAATCAAAACATTATCAGCATTTCCAGATTACTCTGCAAATTTCCTTAAACACTGTGTTGAATTCTAATGACATAAATTAGTTTTGCATGGTTTTGTTCTTTTATACAGCCGCAGTTAACACAGTTCTATCCATACTACTTTGTGCCTGACTTTTAGCTTTGTTTTTTTCTATACCTGTAATTTTTATGTCCTTATCATAAAATAACACAAGATATTATAACCACTTCCTTCAGTTTTGATTTAGAATTCATCTATTGATATATTTTTAAAATGTATTCATTTGTTGATAGAACAAGAGTTAACACTATGTAGCAGGCACTCTTCCAGCCACTGGAGATAAATCCCTGCCCTCCTAGGAGTATCATAACTTCTATTAAAATTTTGAAAATTTGTATACGAACATATATTATGGAAATTCAAATTCTGATTGTTCTTTGAACAAGGAAAGCCATCATTGATATGAGAGCTTCCTGCCAGCTTTCAGTGTCTGCATATCACCTTCTAACATAATTTTTTCCATGCCCACCCAGGGAGAAGATAACATTTTTCACGAGACCACGGGCTAACATACCCCTGCTGCCGGTTGATGGTGTTTGCTGGAGTATTTATCTGCCTATTTTATTTCTGCGAAGTTCTAAAATTGTCTAGCTAAAATTGTCTTTCAAATATTTGTGCAAAGTTATTAATATACAATTTTTTTTTCGAAAGTCTATAAATACGTATTTTTTGATAGTGACAGGAGCAGGGCTTGGCTTTTCCTTGTTGTTGAATTAACATCTCAAACAGGTTATTTTATAAAAGAGTAGCTGTTGTGTGAAGATTCGACAGTTTCCATGCTGTTTTCTTTGACTTGAAGGGTGGAAGACAGAAACTCAGGCAAATTCACTCTATTGTCATTTATTCATGGTTCTTTTCTTCCTCCTTGAAGGAGAATACTGACTTTAAGATGTATTTTAAGACTGAAACTTGGTTCTTCAGTATTTGCCATGTGGTAGAATGGATCTTTGGGGCCGGTTTTGTGTTCTGACATCGGAAATTCAAACACTATGTGCTGAACTCGTCACTCGTCCCGTTTCTCCTGTGTGCATTTATCATGTATAGTGTACACTTTCGCACCCTTTATGTTCTGTTAAGATGCCACCTTAGGGGCTCAGTCCTAAGTCAGTGCGGGGTGCGCTTTGCGGAGCTTGGTCTCCCGCGCGGGCTGGGCACCCATAGCCCCTAGTTTCCGTGCACGTTTCCGTGCCCACCCCGGGTCTGAGGCTGGTCACGGAGCCCCCGGCAGGCACACAGCCCACCCTCACCCGGCCTCGGCAGCCCCGCCTGCCTTTCCAGTCCGCCCCATCTGATCCTGACCCACAAGGAGGGCAGTGGTGGAGCTACTGCTCTGCTGCTCTGCCCTGCAGGAAAGTGAAAATAGAAGAAGGAAGGTGTGTTTTCACTGAGTCACTGGATCCGCTGATGGATAGAGCAGTCACGACATGGACACGATAACCTTTGAAGGCGCTTTCTTGAGGAAGCCAGCTTCCGTGGGAACTACAGCTACCAGGCGAGTCACTCACAGGAGAGCATGTGCTTTCGCTCAGAAGGCCCCCGCCCATGCTGGAATCTTGCCAACATTTCTTAAGAAATCTTAGAACTAGCTCATGTGGAAAAATATTTTTATTCAATAAAAGGGTACAACTATTCTTTGAATTGCCAAGTGATATAAATATTTTGCCTAATATATACTTATTATATTTAAAAGGCACTCTTCTTCATGAAGCTTTGGATGAGTAAACAAGATCAGTCACAAAATGTGAAAGAAAGAAAGACAAAGAAAATACAACTCTTCCTGTAGCTTTCTTCTCCCTCTTTTCCGTTGAAAATATGGACAATAGAGTTTGTAAGTAGTACTAAGACTGAAAACTTTATGCTATTCACAGTTGTCATCTGCTGCTATGTGTTTCTAATCTTTGTTTTGATTTTTTTCCCCTCGTCAATTTCTTAGTGTATATACTGGCAGTGGAAGTAGAGACTCACAAAACATTCCTTAGTAGAATTAGCAGCCAAGCAGACAGCATGGGTAAGCAAGTGAGGACAGTTAGGCCCTCTCTAACTTCCCTGAGCTATTTGAAACTTTAAAATCAAACAAAGAACTGTCTACCACGGGACTCTAGAGGATGCAAATGGCAAGTTATTTATATCTGAGGTACAGTCTCCATTCATGTGGGGAGGCTTGCAGAATGCATTTTCTCTGTGCTTCTTCTTAGCAGCTGTGCCAGCATAGAAATGCCCCAGACAGGTGCTTTTGAATAACACTGAATAACATACCCCTCTCCACCCTCTATCCCCAGCTCAAACAGATTTCCATTTGGAAGTGTTTCCCTGATAGAGAGCTGGGGGATTTTTGTTGTTTTAAATCCCATCTTAGCCAAATGCAGCTTCTATGGCCGTGCCGTGGCCTCTTACATTTGCCACTTCTCTGTTTTACTTCTCCATGCCCTGCCTTGCATGTGATTGCTTTTATAAGATCATAGTAGGGAAGTAAAATCGAGACCAATGAAGAAAAGTTCTGTGCTGCCTGTGGAGGACCCCTTTTTGAGTGTTCATTGTTCATGCTGGAAAAGACAAATGGTCTGTGTTAGAGGCTGTGGTGGAGCAGATGGTGGGCTTGATTTTGCAACTTCTGATCAATTAAGACTGTCAAGAGCATATCCCACATGAACGAAAAGTTAAGTCCTGTTGCCTTATGTTTATCTTTGTATATCCTTAAGTTTTGTGTCCCCATGATGAAGTGATATAAAATACTGTATCTTCCTCAATTAAAATTTAGAACTCAGTCATTCGTATGTTTTTTCATGTATTCATTCCTTTATTAATAAAACATATTTACTGAACACCTGCTACTTACCTGGCACTATTGTAGGCCCTAGAATAAATTCCTGACGTCGTGGGAGCATCATAAACTGTATGACATAATATGGTTGTATGTTTCCTTTGTCATTAAGAAAACTGCCCTATTTTATTGGCAGTCTTACTCAGGGTAGTCAGAGGTAGGTTGCAAATGTTGATATCCCTTTTCAAGAAACTGTCAAAATGCTGCCACCAGCTTCTTTTAAAACAGAGCTACAAGTAAAATAATTTTTTCTTCCTATGATCACTGAGTTGTCAAACTTTGGTTGAAAACTCCTTAAATAAATATTCTTCTGTTGTGGGAATAAGTAATAATCAATATTCCTCTCTTTGCTTATGTCACCATTTCCTCCGATTTGTATTGTTTGAAAGTATTTCTTAAAATTAGAGTTCTTAAAACAGAGTGGAAATATATTTTAAAATTCCTTTTAAGTTTTGGAGAACTGTAAATGTATAAAAATAGTAAAATAAATCCCTGTGGTCCTCTGACCAAATTTCAACATGGATCAGTCATGGCCAAATTTGTTTCTCTTACACTTCCATTCACTTCTCCTCATATTTGGAAGCAAATCCCACACACAATATCATTTTGTCTGTAAATATTTCAGCTGCCATCCTATAGTAATCCAGGGTTTTCCAAAAGTCTCCTCATTAAATTAAACTCATGGTTGAAAAGCTTGTTAGGAATAAAAAAAGACATTGATTTCACCTTTTCACTGAGTTCTGTGTTAGGAAGAACCTTGGATGAAGACCAAAGTAACATATTTCTTATTTTAAATCAAACTATCATAGCGTTCTATTAACCTTACTTTATTTTATCTTACTTTATTATTTTTTAAATTTTATATATCCTGAATCTTTCATCCCTGTGAGATTTCCTTTGTCTCACTCTTGGGCTGCAGGCCAGAGGCCTGCAAGCCCTAGGCCTGCAAACCCTGCACTTGCCCAGCTTTAAGACCAAAGAAAGAGCCTGGGGTCAGCAAGGTAGACATCAGTGGTTTAATGGCTGGGGGCGGGGCTTACACATCTAAGCAAGGTCCTGGAGCAACACCCCATTATGTGCAGCTCACAGCAGGCAGGACTCCTGGGGTAGGGGGGAAGGTTACCAGTTATAGGTGGAATTGACACCAGGTTGGCTCATTAGTTACCAGGGAAACTAGTAGAGGGGCACACCCCTCACTGCCCCTTTGTTAAGCTATCCTGGTAAAGGTGTTCTGATCTAAAGCTACAGCAATCACTAGCTGGGGCAGGGGCAGGTATGTAGGACAAAGTCAATCATGTGAGTAGGGTGTAGGCGAAGCAGGCACTGGTCCAGCAGGGGATGTACAGAGAGCAAGAGGACAGCCAACTGGGGGATCTGATCATGCAGATGGGATAATAATTAGGTGGTTGTTTCAGTTGGCTTTGCTTTTACACTTTATATTGGTTTTCTTTGCTGTGTGAGATAGTACGCGAAGTGAGGAAGTTAACTGTGGGTACAAAGGGAATCCTGCACTTGGTAACTCATATGCTTGTACCGTTCAGTACCCAGGTTGTCTCATCAAGGTGGACGACACAGTACTGATTGATTTAGGGACTGGCAAGATACCCAACTTCATCAAATTGGACACAGGTAAGTATTTGTTTCCTTTCTTCCCTCCCAACCTTCTCTCTCTTTCTTCCTTTTTCCTGTTGCTCCTTCTATTTTGCTTGTACCCTACCTTGATTAGCTAGAACTGCAATGTGGAAGTCAGAGAGATAAGTGACGGTTGCTTCTGGCAGAGATGTTCTCCTTGAGTCCCATTCTCATCCCAGTCCACACATTTAGGACGAGAAGTTGCCAGACGGTCTCTTGAACTTGACGCTAAACAGTTGTGTGACTTCCCTTTGGGCTGCATCCATCAGCCCAGTCTCTGCAGGTTAGCTATATAAACTACAGTTGGCCACGAGAGGGAAACTTTGTCTTTCGAGTGTGATGACTTTAGGTGAGTTCCTTGAGGTAAAGGGCTAAAGGTGTCCGAATAACCTTAACCTGGTGTTGATGAAATGTTTCTCTGCAGAGTTGTTTCCCCTCTCCACTCCTCAGATTCCTCTGACAGAGGTTCACATCCAGTGTTAGCTGGTATCTGATGTGCTAATGAAGTACAATATTTTCCCCAACTGGTTTTAACAAAAATACTACAAAATATAGAAAGACTGAAAAAATAGGACAAGGACAAATAACCGATGGCAGCTTATTTTCTGCCTACCTGCAAATGATTGTTCACATCTTGTTCTATTGCTTTTATATTCTTTCTTTCTTTTCCTGTGCCTGTGTTCCCTTCCCCACGTGGATCCAAGGACCAGCCAATGTTCTCACACACAGTTTCCTGTAGTGTCTCTTTGGGACTCTTTTAACCTGAGTTTTCCTCCCTGTTTTGAATTTTAAAGAGTGCAGGCTTCCTGTCTAATTCAGTACTCCACACTCTGGGATTGTCCAAGTATTATTTCACCATAAGGACTTTGCACCTGTGCTACCTGTACTCCTGATTATTTACTACTCACCTGGAAATTGTAGACCAGAATACTTCATTGGTGTCAAAGTTCTTTTCCTTAAGTGAAAACATTGCGAGTGGATATTAGTGTTGGGGGTCACGCTTATGACACCTAAACCTGTTGCTTGATTTCAACATGACAACAAAAGAGATAACCAGACATGATGTGCCTCCCAGTGGCAGTGCACGATACCTCTCGTGAGGAATTCTTGTCAAAAAGGAGAACAGACTCAAACGTGGATGAAAAGAGAGAGGAGAGCATAAATTGGAAGAGACTAAGAAACCTAGCAGTCCGATGCAGTTGCTTACCTTTTAGAGAGGAGTACCAGAATATTTCAGGTTCAAATGATCTGTGGCTGGGCATTTGTTTCAGAATGACCCAGTGCAGGACTGCTTAGGTAAAGATGAATCAAGGCTGGCCGTGGGTTAGAAAATGTTGAAGCTGGGGGTGCGTACATGGGGACTCGTTATTCTTATTTTCTCAACTTTTGCAATCCTTTGAAAATAATTTTTGAAGTTGAATTGTATGTCCTATTTCCAATTAAAGTAAATGTTATTTATTAAATTAAATTTCCAGTTAAAATTTAACTTTACAGATTTTCCCCCCAACTTAACTTTGTTTTACATATATCTGTATCTCTTCCTCTTGTGATGAAACTCCTGGTATTAATTAAGTTACTTAGTTTTATAAACAGTACACATAAAATAACATCAAAATTGCAAAGCCAGTTTTCCTAGGGACAAGAAATCCACTGAGTGGAGACAAAGGTGTTTTTGTAGTTCTTTTTGACCCTGGAATTATATTCCTGGTATTACTAACATGGTATTGGTAGATTATGAGCAGTGGCAGTGTTAGATTGTCATCCTCAATACCACACCCTGATATCTGATACCACTTGCAAGTTTGTGGGTGGGAGGGTTCCCCAAACCACACCCGGATATAATAACACTTTAGAACAGCTTGCAATACCCACTGAAGGCTGTTACGCTCACGGTTACAATTTATTATAGGGAAAGGATACTGATTAAAGTCAGCCAAGGGAAGAGGTGCAGTAGGGCAGGGTCTAGGAAAGCTACACACACAAACCTTCCAATTGTCTTCTCCCAGTGAAGTCATGGATATTGCTAAGTATTCCTGGCTGTGACGTGTGACAACAGACATGAAGTTTGGTCAACCAGACAGACCGACCCAAGCCTTAGTGTCCAGAGTTTTTATTGGGGCTCAGCCATGTGGCTGACCACCCCTGTGGCTGATCCTAGCCTCTGGTCCCTTCAGTGGTAGAGCTAATACCCAATGGCCCCAAGTCCCTACCATATATCACACTGTTAGACTGTCAAGTGTAGCCGGAAGCCCCCCGGTCACCAGAAACACTGTTACCAGGCTGGATGTTCTAAGAGCTAAGAGGTCACCTCTTGGGGCTGAGGAAGGCAAAGACTAGAAGTCTCTTTACTACTCACCATTTTCTCTATGCTTGGTTAACAGCGTGTTGTTGGATAGGCTTGTTTGCTTCTGTTTGCAGTATGAGGTTGTGTTCCGCTTTTTTTTTCCTGTTCATCCACATCCTTTGAATATGTAAGACCAATTTGATTGGATCAGAAGTGAAGAAAACAGTATGGAAAAGTATAATCAAAAAAGTTTCAGGACTTCTCTGATGGCACAGTGGTTAAAAATCTGCCTGCCGATGCAGGGTACACGGGTTTGATCCCTGGGCTGGGAAGATGCCACATGCCCTGGAGTAACTAAGCACATGCGCCACAACTACTGAAGCCTGTGTGCTCTAGGGCCAATGTGTCATAACTTCTGAGCTGGTGTGCTGCAACTACTGAAGCCTGCGAGCCTAGAGCCCATGCTCCGCAACAAGAGAAGCCACTGCAACGAGAAGCCCGTGCACCACAACGAAGAGTAGCCCCCGCTCGCCACAACTAGAGAAAGCCTGTGCGCAGCAACAAAGATCCAATTAAATTTATTATTAATTTAATAAATTAAATTTATTTAATTTTAATAATAAAATAAAATTTTAAAATAGGTTTCATCTAAGGAAGTGGGTTCTAGATCCTGATCTGCCATTCTTTCAACCAAACTGTATTTCCAGTAATTTCTTTCATGATAGTAGAAACAAGTTCAAAGCTCATGCTTGACCTACTAGAAGGTTGGCATGGTGGAGACAGTCTTGGTGCTTAATTAAATATAGTGTCCAGGAATGTTGGGTGTGATATTCTTTATATGTCCTTTTATATTTGTCAGTTTTTGCAGTATCTACTTGAAGCTTGTTAGAACACACAAATTTAAAATACAGTATCTCCCTGGTAGTTCACCTCTTATAGCATCCTTTTGTTTAGCATTCATGCAGCATATCAGTGTCTTTCCAGATATTTGATATCTGTAGATCGTAGGTAAACCTGATAAACCTGACCTGTATTTTATTTTTTGATGCTGGCTTTTTGTGTGGCCCATTTAAGGTTTGAGATATATATTTATATATATGTGTATATATATATATATATATATACACACACACACACACACACACACACACACACACACACACACACACACATATATATATCACTTTTTATGGTGCTTTCTGCTTGTCCAGCCTCTTCTGTGTACAGCTATTTCCCCCACTCCCTTTCCCTTTCATAGCTTTCCTGGATTGATTATTTTGTAATGTTCCAACTTTTTAAAAAATTTTTTATGTTCCTCTTTTTGTATTGTGGTAAAATACACATAAAGCATATTTATTTTAACCATTTATAAATATACAGTTCAGTGGCATTAAATACAGTCACAGTGTTGTGTAACCATCACCACTGTCTATAACCAAAACTTTTTTCTTTTTTACATCTTTATTGGAGTATAATTGCTTTACAGTGGTGTGTTAGTTTCTGCTTTATAACAAAGTGAATTAGTTATACATATACATATGTTCCCATATCTCTTTCCTCTTGCGTCTCCCTCCCTCCCACCCTCCTTATCCCACCCCTCCAGGCGGTCACAAAGCACCGAGCTGATCTCCCTGTGCTATGCGGCTGCTTCCCACTAGCTATCTACCTTACGTTTGGTAGTGTGTATATGTCCATGCCTCTCTCTCACTTTGTCACAGCTTGCCTTTCCCCCTCCCCATATCCTCAAGTCCGTTCTTGAATAGGTCTGTGTCTTTATTCCTGTCGTACCCCTAGGTTGTTCACGACACTTTCTTTTCTTAAATTCCATATATATGTGTTAGCATACGGTATTTGTCTTTCTCTTTCTGACTTACTTCACTCTGTATGACAGACTCTAGGTCTATCCACCTCATTACTGATAGCTCAATTTCGTTTCTTTTTATGGCTGAGTAATATTCCATTGTATATATGTGCCACATCTTCTTTATGCATTCATCTGATGATGGACACTTAGCTTGTTTCCATGTCCTGGCTATTTTAAATAGAGCTGCAATGAACATTTTGGTACATGACTCTTTTTGAATTATGGTTTTCTCAGGGTATATGCCCAGTAGTGGGATTGCCGGGTCATACGGTAGTTATGTTTCCTCAGTGATTTTAAATGTTAGCCATTTCTGATACTGCTATTTAAAAGGTAACTGTAGAAATTGTAGCATGCATATTGAAACCACCAAAGTTCAAAATTGTTTCTCCTCTTCTGGGAAAATAGGTCTTGAGAATACCACACCCCTCTCCTCTTTAACTTCTTGGAGCTTGAATGGTTTCTGGCCATGTTCTGGAAAATTAGGTTTTCCTTCCTCTCTCCTCTCTTTTCTGGGACTTGGATTTAGCCTGTGTTAGGTCTTTCCACATTAGTCAGGTTCATCCATACTTCTGTTTTTCACCTTTTTGTCTTTCCGTGGTGAGTTTAGGGCAACTTTTTCTCATCATCCACCATTTTTCTAATTTGCTCTTCAACTGAATGTAAATACATTCTTTAAACCCATTCTATTTGGTTTTTAATTTCAGCTACTGCATTTTACATTCCTAAAAGTTCTTCTTGATTGTTTTTCAAATCTGCTTGGTCGCTTTGCCAAGATTGTCTTTTATCCTTGTAGATACTTTCAGTGAAGTTCCAAATTCTGAAGTCTGTTTGAGCCTGACTTCTGCGGGTGCTGGTTCTTTATCATGCTGTCTTAGTTCCATCTGTGCTGGACAGTGTATGCAAAATATAATTAGTAAGAATATTTAGAGGCCTAGGACAATGGCTTCCTTCTTAGACAATGTGCATTCTGATCTCTCTGGTCTCTGGGGTGTCTGTCAGCCTGAAATCCCCTTGATCGAGGCTTGAGATTCCCTGTGCTGAACAGGCAGTGTGAAATTCATTTGTTTTTAAGTTCTAAGGAAGATGGGATTGTTTTCAGCTCAGCTGTTTGTGAGGCTATGGCCCTTTGGGGCCCAGCTAGTTGTGGGCAGGGTCTCCTATTAGACTGAACTTTACCCTGAGACTTAACTTTGGGCTTTGATTTCTATTCCTGTTTCCTTAAGAGGTCATCAAAAAGAAAGCTGATAGGGCTTCCCTGGTGGCGCAGTGGTTGAGAGTCTGTCTGCCGATGCAGGGGACGCGGGTTCGTGCCCCGGTCCGGGAGGGCCCTGCATGCCACGGAGCGGCTAGGCCTGTGGGCCATGGACGCTGGGCCTGTGCATCCGGAGGCTGTGCTCCGCAGCGGGAAGGGCCGCAGCAGTGAGAGGCCCACGTGCCGCAAAAAAAAAAAAAGAAAAAAAAAAAGAAAGCTGATAGCCTTTATGAAAGAAGGAAAAGTTAATTACCTTGCTCTGAGTTCTTTTTGCTCCTGGTTTTGAGTCTGGAATTTCCTTTCTGTCTTCTCACCCCTTAGGTCCTTTTAGGAGGATTGGTAAGTTTTTTTCTTTTTTTTTCTTTTGGCCACACTGCTTGGCGGGATCTTAGTTCTTCCACCAGGGATTAAACCTGTGCCTATAGGCCCAGAAAGTGTGAAAGTGTTGGTTCCTAAGCACTAGACCACCAGGGACCTCCCTCATAAGAAATGTTTTCATACATTGCTTGTAGTTTTTTTCAAAAGCAGGAAGTTTGATCCAAAAAAGCCTTGCCCACCATAACCAGAAATTGGAAGCTGGAGGATATTTTAACTGATGAGTCCCTGTGTACTCATTCTCTGTAGATGTGCGGTCCCTTTCATTCTCGTTGTGTTTGGTGTATGAGGAAGGACTTTGAGGTCAGAGGATGTACAGCAGTTCAAAGGGTGTTGAGTGCTCTAGTTTATTTAGCAAAACTAAAGAAGTTTGCAGGCCAAACTTTATACATGCAGACTGCTAGCAGGACCACTTTAGGTCTTGTTGAGGTAGACGCCCATGGTGGTATTGTGATCAGGATTAAGAATGGTCTCTACATGGTCTGTTTTCCTGAGGAAATAGAGAGAAGAGCACACTGTGAAGTAAGAGTGTTGCCAGCCAGATCAGTAAACAAAGGATTTTGTGGCCCTCAAGCCATCAGCCACTGCAGCTGTCCCTGAAGGTGAACCCAGAAGGAACTCAAGATAAAAACAGGAAGCCCACCATCAAGCCCTCAGCCACTACAGCCGCCCCCAGTGGTGCACCCACAGGGGACTCAGGATGGGAAAGAACATTATTCTGACCTTAGATAGCTAAGGTGCATATCAAACGAATGCTTTCAGTGAACCTAGGCTGTTGTATCTTCCCATACGTAGAAAAGTGCTAAATTCATTCACAAGAGATGTCTGGTTTTCTTAATTAACTGTAATCTTTTGACATTCTAACTACCTGCCCTTTGTTACAAAACTCCTATACATCCAAAGTTTCCTGGGAAAGGTCAGAGAAAGAAAATCATTATCTTCCTCTGGTTTGGAGACACAAAACATGTAACATGGTCTTTTAATCAAGGATCCTTCGGACAGAGCCTGAAATTCATTTTATTCAATCATAGATCTCAAGACTGAGTCCCCGGTGAATGTGTGACCCCACAATGGAGATCTAATGGAGGTTTCTGGAGCAGTTGGCACATCTCTAGGAGACACATCTTGAATTTCAGAAGAAATATGTGCCATCTCAAATAAAATTTTCTTCAGCTACTTTTCTCACCTTGTTTTTCAACCCTGCGAGTTCACATGCTGCTTTGGCAGACCTACACAGATAAACTTTCTAGACCATCACAGTGGTTCTCAACCTGAGTAGCTGTGACACCACAAGATGACTGGTCTCCTAGCAATTAAAGTGTAACATTCAGCCAGTGTTTACTTCTCTATGAAATTTATCCAGTTAAAGCAAGATATGGGCTGCTTACTTAAACAGTAACTTAAAAAAGTGAGATCTGCAAAATCTCATTCCTAAAGAGTCTTAAATAAACACATCACATAAATAAATCCATTTCGTTTCTGAAATAAAAGTGATTTCTCTCCCTTCTACACACATACTCTTAGCGCCAGTAGTGTTCCCAAGCCACACTTCGGTCTGCTCGCCTGTGTGCAGTAAAGCTAATCTACTTACACCCGGTTGTGGTGAAGGTAAGTGTAGCCTTTATTGCAGGTGCCAAGCAAGGAGTCCAGGCAGCTAGTGCTCAAAAGGCCTGAACTCCCTGCAGGCTTTCAGGGAAAGGTTTTTAAAGACAGGGTGAAGGGGGTGGGTTGTGGGTTGCATGATCAGCTCATAGACATTCTTCTGATTGGTTGGTGGTGAGTCATTGTGAGTCAGCGTCATCAACCTTCTGGTTCCAACCAGTCTGCAGTCTATGTGCTTGTGGGCAGCATGAAGTTAACTTCTCCCACCTGGTGGGGGTTTCAGTATCTGCAAACAGCTCAAAGGGCATGGCTCAGAATATGATCTATAGCCCTGGAGGAGGAACTAAAGGTCCTTCACTTTGTTTAATGGCTAAACTATTATTATTTCTGTTTTGCTTCACTGTTTTCTTCTCTTTCTGCATATTCTGACTTCTCTGATTAAATTTGCTCTTTGGAACTTGAGGAAGGTCTAGGAGGGTAAAGTTTTTCTACAGACAAGGGCAGGCAGAGGACATTGTGGGGAGTGTCTGTTCCAGGAAGCCTCCATAGGATCCTGCTCAGTTACCATTCCCCCCTCCCCCACCCTTTTTTTTTTGATACCCCTCAGTCTTGAGGGACAGGTAGAGAAAAAGAAAGGGAATAAAGTTTTGGATAGAGAGGTTAATTATAAACATGGCAGAAGAACTCAGTTTTAGTTTCCATTTCTGTTTCAATTTTCCTGAACTCTTTGAGGGAATGGGGCAACAGCCACTTTGGCTACCACCTAATGAAATGGAGCATAGACCTGCCTAATTTGGGAATGGACACAGAGCTGGAAATACTGCTGAGTTTCAAGTTTAGCATCAATATTTTGTAGTATGAAAACATTACTTCTCTCTTTGATTGTTTTGTTACAGCACCTGGACACACATTTGAAAATTAGCCAACATATTACAATGAGGATAATGATCAAAAAGAGTCCTCTAATTCTGATGCAACAAAAAAAAAATAAGGTTTGGAGTGTTTCCTCTTTAAATATATTCAGTAACCAAGTAAGCTTTTAAATTATTCTATATTTCGGTTTTTCATTTTTCCAGGGTTTTTATACATAATAGGAGCTATTGGCCACTAGTATCTCTCTCTGTGTCAATCTCTCTCTCTCTTCTTTTTTGCCAAAATGTAATTTAAAGCAATTTTATTAGCTAATAGTATTCTGGCTGAATAATCTAGTGCCTTTTGCTGGGAGTCTCTATCTTGAGTTGGCTCATTTGCCACTACTATTTCTAAAGTAGGAGATGGGTTTCACAGTTATGAAGAGACCTTGAGACCAGAAGGTTGCAGCTGGCAGCTGCTAACAGATACTGTTTTGAGAAAGGCTGGTAGTGTCCTTACATTTGATAAAGTTTAGGAAACTCAGGTTCTCAGTAGTATAAGAACATGTCTGAACTCACGTCAACAGTGGGCACCCAGCTCCATTTTGGAGGCTTGAACCACAGTTACTCCATTCTGATTTTTAAGTGTATCTTTCATTAATGGCTAAAGCCAATGCACAGTGCATGTTTTATAGGCCACAAACAGGATATTTCAGTTAGCTTAAATTTCATATTAAATCATGTATAAGCCAGAGTCACATTACCTCAATATGTGAACATTTCCTCCATCATTACCCCCTTTTGATTGCAAATCTTTCAGTAAAAAGCATTGATGATCAAAATATCTGTCCGTCGTTGCTGGGTTGTTTGAGCTGCCTGCCCCAGGTCCAGATCATGTCCCTTGGTGCTAGGCCTCCTTCATATTGGCCTAGTTATCCACATTGGGGGAAAACTAATCAGATATCACAAACGTGTTCAGAAGTATGTTAATGGGGAAACATTTTATTGGGTATACATTTTATCAATCATACCCAGTTGTCACATAAGCACTGTACCCGTGCTTCCAGCAATTTAAAGCAAGCAGTGTTACACATCTTGAGCAGTTATACTCTGTGAAAACTCCATTAGAGAATTATTTTCCTGTTTTAAACACTGAGGGTAACAAAATTATAGTAGAACAATAACTTTCAAAGTTGATAGGGAGACAAATATTTGGTAAACAGTACAGTTGAATTCATAGGATGGGTCTTACAGGCCTGGCCCAGTTTCTTGTGTCAGCTGCCTACCATTGTTGTTGTCTTCTTCTCATGGTATGAATGTTGTTGGGAGTCAGCAGTCCTTTCTATTGACCAGTCCAATGCAAAGGCCCTTCTTAAGTGGGAAATATGAATTTAAGGGTTAATTCCCTTCAGTTTCTTTGTGCATGAGGTACTTAAGAATACTCAGTAAGGGTTATTTCAGCTAGGTTGGAGATAGTCCTTTAAATTATGCTTTTTTTAGTATGTGGGGTGTGTGATCAGCTCGTGGACATTCTTCTGATTGGCTGGTGGTGAGGTAATTGGGAGTCGGCATCATCAACCTGGTTCTAACTGGTCTGGGGTCTACGTGCTTGTGGGCAGCATGAAGTTAACTTCTCCCACCTGGTGGAGGTTTCAGTACCTGCAAAACAGCTCACAGGACATGGGTCAGAACATTATCTATAGCCGTGGAGGAGGAACTAAATGTCCTTCACTTTGTTTAATGGCTAAGCTATTATTATTTCTGTCTTGCTTTACTGTTTTCCTTTGTTTCCATATTATTCTCACTTCTCTGATTAAATTTGCTCTTTGGAACTTGGGGAAGGTCTAGGAGGTGAAAGTTTTCTAGAGACAAGAGGCAGGCAGGGGACATTGAGGGGCGGGGGGAGGGTTGTCTGTTCCAGGAAGATCCCATAGGGTTCCGCTTGGTTAGAGTAGCATATGGCCTGGTAAATGGACGATGCAAAACATGAGTAAAGCAAAACAAATGATAAATAGCTCTGTCAGTTTGGAACTGAAATATGTGCAGAACTTGTATACAAAAGAAGCATAGCCATGAAGACAGAAATCAGGTTAATTGCTGCCAGGACCTGGAAGAGGAGCGATTGGGAGTACTATTTAAAGGGCATATACTATTTATAGGGAGATGAAAATGTTTGAGGACTAGAGAGGTGATGGGTGCACAACATTCGGAAGATACTATATGTCATTGAATTGTATACTTCAAAATAGTTATTTTTATATTGTGTTTTTTAATTCAGTTTTTAAAGTTGAGTTGGATCTGTTATCACTGATTTCACAATATAAAGTTATTAATCTGTATATTCTATATAAGTAGTCTATACATTAAACAATATTAAAAACATTTTCATATTAGTGTAATAAACATGATTTTATTTAGCATGTCTGTAAATGTCTGATACATACTCATGAAGTATAAGATTTTAAGAGAAAGTAGTAGGTTTACCATTAAGGAGATCCTAAACAGTGGGAAATAACAAGTAAAAAGAGTGTTATAAGTAGAGTAAATTTGTATATGTGTCTAAGAGGAAAATTACTTTTGCTGCAAGAGCCAAAGGATTTTTATTAAAAGATTATGTGGGGGGAATCGGGAAGATGGTGGAAGAGTAAGACGCGGAGATCACCTTCCTCCCCACAGATACATCAGAAATACATCTACACGTGGAACAACTCCTACAGAACACCTACTGAACGCTGGCAGAAGACCTCAGGCCTCCCAAAAGGCAAGAAACTCCCCGCGTAACTGGGTAGGGCAAAACAAAAAAGAAAAAACAGAGACAAAAGAATAGGGACGGGACCTGCACCCGTGGGAGGGAGCTGTGAAGGAGGAATGTTTCCACACACTAGGAAGCCCCCTCATGGGCGGAGATGGCGGGTGGCGGAGCGGGGTAGCTTTGGAGCTGCGGAGGAGAGTACAGCAACAGGGGTGCAGAGGGCAGAGTGGAGAGATTCCCGCACAGAGGATCAGTGCCGACCAGCACTCACCAGCCCGAGAGGCTTGTCTGCTCACCCGCAGGGGTGGGCGAGGGCTGGGAGCTGAGGCTCAGGCTTCAGTCGGAGTGCAGGGAGAGGACTGGGGTTGGCAGGTGAACACACACTGAAGGGGCTAGTGCTCCACTGCTAGCCGGGAGGCAATCTGAGAAAACGTCTGGACCTGTGGAAGAGGCAAGAGACTTTTTCTTCTCTTTGTTTCCTGGTGTGCGAGGAGAGGGGATTAACAATGCCCCTTAAAGGAGCTCCAGAGACGGGCGCAAGCCTCGGCTAAAAGCGTGGACCACAGAGATGGGCATGAGATGCTAAGACTGCTGCTGCTGCCACCAAGAAGCCTGTGTGTGAGCACAGGTCACTCGCCACACCTCCCCTCCCGGGAGCCTGTGCAGCCCGCCACTGACAGCGTGCCGGGATCCAGGGACAACTTCCCCGGGAGAACGCACGGTGCACCTCAGGCTGGTGCAATGTTCCACCGTTCCACCGGCCTCTACCGCCGCAGGCTTGCCCCACACTCTGCGACCCTCCCTCTCCCCGGCCTGAGTGAGCCAGAGCCCCCAAAGCAGCTGCTACTTTAACCCCGTCCTGTCTGAGCAAAAAACAGACGCCCTCCAGCGACCTACATGCAGAGGCGGGGCCAAATCCAAAGCTGAGCCCCTGGGAGCTGTGCGAACAAAGAAGAGAAAGGGAAATCTCTCCCAGCAGCCTCAGGAGCAGCGGATTAAAGCTCCACAATCAACTTGATATACCCTGCATCTGAGCAATACCTGAATAGACAATGAATCATCCCAAAGGAGGTGGACTTTGAGAGCAAGATCTATGATTTTCCCCCTTTCCCTGTTTTTGTGAGTGTGTATGTGTATGCTTCTGTGTGAGATTTTGTCTGTATAGCTTTGCTTTCACCATTTGTGCTAGGGCTCTATCCGTTCATTTTTTTCTTAAAAAATTATTTTTTCTTAATAATTATTTTTTATTTTAATAACTTTATTGTATTTTATCTTTTCAATTTTCTCCTTCCTTCCTTTCTCTTTCTTACTCTCTTTTTTCTTCCTTCCTTCTCTCTCTTTCTTATTTTCTTTCTTATTTTCTTCCTTCCTTCCTTCCTTCCTTCCTTTCTTTCTTTTTCTTTCTTTCTTTTTCTTTCTTTCTTTCTTTTTCTTTCTTTCTTTCTTTCTTTCTCTCTTTCTTTTTCTTTCTTTCCTTCTTTCTTTCTTTCTTTCTTTCTTTTTCTTTCTTTCTTTCCTTTCTTCTCCCCTTTATTCTGAGCTGTGTGGATGAAAGGCTCTTGGTGCTGCAGCCAGGAGTGCTGTGCATCTGAGGTGGGAGCACCAACTTTAGGACACTGGTCCAAAAGAGACCTCACAGGTCCACATAATATCAAATGGCAAAGATCTCCCAGAGATCTCCATCTCAACATCAGCACCCAGCTTCACTCAACGACCAGCAAGCTACACTGCTGGACACCCTATGCCAAACAACTAGCAAGACAGGAACACAACCCCACCCATTAGCAGAGAGGCTGCCTAAAATCATAATAGTCCCAGACACCCCAAACCGCACCACCAGACGTGGACCTGCCCACCAGAAAGACAAGATTCATCCTCATCCACCAGAACACAGGCACTAGTCCCCTCCACCAGGAAGCCTTCACAACCCACTGAACCAACTGTAGCCACTGGGGACAGACACAAAAAACAACAGGAACTACAAACCTGCAGCCTGCAAAAAGGAGACCCCAAACACAGCAAGATAAGCAAAATAAGACAGATAAACACACAGCAGATGAAGGAGCAAGATAAAAACCCACCAGACCTAACAAATGAAGAGGAAATAGGCAGTCTACCTGAAAAAGAATTCAGAATAATGATAATAAAGATGATCCAAAATCTTGGAAATAGAATAGAGAAAATGCAAGAAACATTTCACAAGAACCTAGAGGAACTAAAGATGAAACAAGCAGTGATGAACAACACAATAAATGAAATTAAAAATACTCTAGATGGGATCAATAGCAGAATAACTGAGGCAGAAGACTGGATAAGTGACCTGAAAGATAAAATAGTGGAATTCACTACTGTGGAGCAGAATAAAGAAACAAATGAAAAGAACTTGGACGGTCTCAGAAACTTCTGGGAAAACACTAAATGCACCAACATTCTAATTACAGGGGTTCCAGAAGAAGAAGAGAAACAGAAAGGGTCTGAGGAAATATTTGAAGAGATTATAGTTGAAAACTTCCCTACTATGGAAAAGGAAATAATTATTCAAGTCCAGGAAGCACAGAGAGTCCCATACAGGATAAATCCAAGGAGAAATATGCCAAGACACATATTAATCAAACTCTCAAAAATTAAATACAAAGAAAACATATTAAAAGCAGCAAGGGAATAACAACAAATAACACACAAGGGAATCCCCATAAAGTTAACAGGTGGTCTTCCAGCAGAATCTCTGCAAGCCAGAAGGGACAGGCAGGACATATTTAAAGTGATGAAGGAGAAAAAACTACAACCAAGGTTACTCTACCAGCAAGGATCCCATTCATATTTGATGGAGAAATCAAAAACTTTACAGAAAGCAAAAGCTGAGAGAGTTCAGCGCCACCAAACCAGCTTCACAACAAATGCTAAAGGATCTTCTCAAGTCAAGAAACACAAGAGAAGGAAAAGACGTACAATAACAAACCCAAAACAATTAAGAGAATGGGAATAGGAACATACATATCGATAATAACCTTAAATGTAAGTGGATTAAATGCTCCCACCAAAAGACACAGACTGGCTGAATGGATATAAAAACAAGACCCATATATAAGCTGTTTACAGGAGACACACTTCAGACATCGAGACACATACAGACTAAAGTGAGGGGATGGAAAAAGATATTCCATGCAAATGGAAACCAAAAGAAAGCTGGAGTAGCGATTCTCATATCAGACAAAATAGACTTTAAAATAAAGACTATTAGAAGAGACAAAGAAGGACACTACATAATGATCAAGAAATTGGTCCAAGAAGAAAATATAACAATAGTAAATATTTATGCACCCAACATAAGAGCACCTCAATACATAAGGTGAATACTAACAGCCATAAAAGGGGAAATTGCCAGTAACACATTCATAGTAGGGGACTTTAACACCCCACTTTCACCAATGGACAGATCATCCAAAATGAAAATGAATAAGGAAACACAAGCTTTAAATGATACATTCAACAAGAGGGACTTAATTGATATTTATAGGACATTCCATCTAAAAACAACAGAATACACACTTTTCAAGTGCTCATGGAACATTCTCCAGGATAGATCATATCTTGGGTCACAAATCAAGCTTCAGTAAATTTAAGAGAATTGAAATTGTATCAAGTATGTTTTCCGACCACAACGCTATGAGACTAGATATCAATTACAGGAAAAGATCTGTAAAAAAATACAAACCCATGGAGGTTTGTATCCATGGAAGTGATCACTGAAGAAATCAAAGAGGAAATCAAAAAATACCTAGAAACAAATGACAATGGAGACACAATGACCCATAACCCATGGGATGCAGCAAAAGCAGTTCTAAGAGGGAAATTATAGCAATATAAGCCCACCTTAAGAAGCAGGAAATATCTCAAATAAACAACCTAACCTTGCACCTAAAGCAATTATAGAAAGAAGAATAAGAAAACCCCCAAAGTTAGCAGAAGGAAAGAAATCAGATGAAAAATAAATGAAAAAGAAATGAAGGAAACAATAGCAAAGATCAATAAAACTAAAAGCTGGTTCTTTGAGAAGATAAACAAAAATGATAAACCAGTAGCCAGAGTCATCAAGAAGAAAAGGGAGAAGACTCAAATCAATACAATTAGAAATGAAAAAGGGGAAGTAACAACTGACACTGCAGAAATAAAAAAGATCATGAGAGATTACTACAAGCAACTCTATGCCAATACAATGGACAACCTGGAAGAAATGGACAAATACTTAGAAATGCACAACGTGCCAAGACTGAATCAGGAAGAAATAGAAAATATGAACAGACCAATCACAAGCACTGAAATTGAAACTGTGATTAAAAATCTTCCAACAAACAAAAGTCCAGGACCGGATGGCTTCACAGACTAATTCTTTCAAATATTTAGAGAAGAGCTAAGACCTATCCTTCTCAAACTTTCCCAAAATATAGCAGAGGGAGGAACACTCCCATTCTCATTCTATGAGGCCACCATCACCCTGATATGAAAACCAGACAAGGAAGTCACCAAGAAAGATATCACTGATAAACATAGATGCAAAAATGTTCAAGAAAGTACTAGCAAACAGAACGCAACAGCACATTAAAAGGATCATACACCATGATCAAGTGGGATTTATTCCAGGAATGCAAGCATTCTTTAATATACGCAAATCAATCAATGTGATACAGCATATTAACAAATTGAAGGAGAAAAACCATAAGAAAAGAAAAACCATCATCTTAATAGACGCAGAGAAAGCTTTTGACAAAATTCAACACCGATTTATGATAAAAATCTCCAGAAAGTAGGCATAGAGGGAACTTTCCTCAACATAATATAGGCCATATATGACAAACTGATAGCCAACATCAGTGGTGAAAAAATGAAAGGATTTCCACTAAGATCAGGAAAAAGACAAGGTTGCCCACTCTCACCACTCTTATTCAACATAGTTTTGGAAGTTTTTACCAGAGCAATCAGAGAAGAAAAAGAAATAAAAGGAATCCAAATTGGAAAAGAAGAAATTAAGCTCTCACTGTTTGCAGATGACATGATACAATACATAGAGAATCCTAAAGATGCTATGAGATAACTACTAGAGCTACTCAATGAATTTGGTAAAGTAGCAGGATACAAAATTAATGCACAGAAATCTCTAGCATTCCTATACACTAATGGTGAAAAATCTGAAAGTGAAATCAAGAAAACACTCCCATTTACCATTGCAACAAAAAGAATAAAATATATAGGATAAACCTACCTAAGGGGACAATAGACCTGTATGCAGAAAACTATAGGACACTGATGAAAGAAATTAAAAATGATACAAATAGATGGAGAGATATACCATGTTCTTGGATTGGAAGAACCAACATTGTGAAAATGACTATTACCCAAACAATCTGCAGATTCAATACAATCCCTATCAAACTACCAGTGGCATTTTTCACAGAACTAGAGCAAAAATTTCACAATTTTTATGGAAACACCAAAGACCCCGAATACCCATAGCAATCTTGAGAAAGAAAAACGGAGGTGGAGGAATCAGGCTCCCTGACTTCAGACTATACTACAAAGCTACAGTAATCAAGACAGTGTGGTACTGGCACAAAAACAGAAAGATCAATGGACCGGATAGAAAGCCCAGACATAAACCCACGCACATACAGTCACCTTATCTTTGATAAAGGAGGCAGGAATGTACAGTGGAGAAAGGACAGCCTCTTCAATAAGTGGTGCTGGGAAAACTGCACAGGTACAGGTAAAAGTATGAGATTAGATCACTCCCTAATACCGTACACAAAAATAAGCTCAAAGTGGATTAAAAACCTAAATATAAGGCCAGAAACTATCAAAATCTTAGAGGAAAACGTAGGCAGAACACTCTATGACAAATCACAGCAAGTTCCATTTTGACCCACCTCCTAAAGAAATGGAAATAAAAATAAACAAATGGTACCTAATGAAACTTCAAAGTCTTTTGCACAGCAAAGGAAACCAGAAAGAAGACCAAAGACAACACTCAGAATGGAAGAAATATTTTCAAATGAAGCAACTGACAAAGAATTAATCTCCAAAATTTACAAGCAGTTCATGCAGCTCAAGAAGAACAAAACAAACAACCCAATCCAAAAATGGGCAGAAGACCTAAATAGACATTTCTCCAAGGAAGTTATACAGACTGCCAACAAACACATGAAAAAAGGCTCAACATCATTAATCATTAGAGAAATGCAAATCAAAACTACAATCAGATATCATCTCATACCGGTCAGAATGGCTATCATCAAAAAATCTAGAAACAATAAATGCTGAGAGGTTGTGGAGAAAAGGGAACACTCTTGCACTGCTGGTTGGAATGTGAATTGGTACAGCCACTATGGAGAACACTATGGAGGTTCCTTAAAAACTACAAATAGAGCTACCATATGACCCAGCCATCCCACTACTGGGCATATACCCTGAGAAAACCATAATTCAAAAAGAGTCATGTACCAAAATGTTCATTGCAGCTCTATTTACTATAGCCTGCAGATGGAAACAACCAAAGTGTCCATCATCTGATGACTAGATAAAGAAGATGTGGCAGATATATACAATGGAATATTACTAAGCCATAAAAAGAAACGAAATTGAGCTATTTGTAATGAGGTGGATAGAAGACCTAGAGTCTGTCTTACAGAGTGAAATCAGAAAGAGAAAGACAAATACCATATGCTATCACATATATATGGAAATGAAGAAAAAAAAATGTCATGAAGAACCTAGTGGTAAGACAGGAATAAAGACACAGACCTACTGGAGAATGTACTTGAGGATATGGGGAGGGTGAAGTGTAAGCTGTGACAAAGTAAGAGAGTGGCATGGACATATATACAGTACCAAACGTAAAATAGATAACTAGTGGGAAGCAGCTGCATAGCACAGGGAGACCATCTTGGTGCTTTGTGACCACCTAGAAGGGTGGGATAGTGTGGGTGAGAGGGAGGGAGATGCAAGAGGGAAGAGATATTGTAACATATGTATATGTATAACTGATTCACTTTGTTATAAAGCAGAAACTAACACACCATTGTAAAGCAATAATACTCCAATAAAATGTAAAAAAAGTAAATAAAAAAATAATAATAATGTTGTACACTTTAAACTTATACAGTGCAGTTTGTCAATTATGTCTCAGTAAAACTGGGAGAAAAAACTATGAAACAGTTAAGAGAATTTTGTGACCACTGGTATAAGATTGATTTATCGCTATTAGATTTACAAGAGTTATGTAAGTACTTATAAAATTTCACTGCCAAGATGTTAGATATATTACATTTGTAACTGTAGTTTAAGATATCTAAGAAAATTTAATTAATGGAGTATGCAAGTGATGTTAAATATTCAAGAAGTATATAGTCTGTTATGCTTATGAATTAATTAAATCATAAAGAATAAGTGAAAGTGATTGTCCATATTTTATGCAAAGATTTATAAATAGACTAACAAGATTTATAAATTGAGCTTTTTAAAGGCTTAAGAAATACAAGTTTCCCATTTTAATGTCTTTACCTATTAATAAACAAATTAGTCATGTCAAAAAAAAAAAAAAAGATTATGTGGAGGGGCTTCCCGGGTGGCGCAGTTGTTGAGAGTCAGCCTGCCGATGCAGGGGACACGGGTTCGTGCCCCGGTCTTGAAGATCCCACATGTGGTGCAGGGGCTGGGTCCGTGAACCATGGCCTTGAGCCTGTGCGTCCAGACCCTGTGCTCCACAACGGGAGAGGCCACAACAGTGAGAGGCCCATGTACCAAAAAAACAAAAAACAAAACAAAAACAAAAAATTTCTGTGGAATAATATTTTGTCCAACAACATAGGGGTATCATTATAAAACAGGATTTCTGTGAAACAATCTTAGTTTTGAGTAAAAAGTTTCTTCTTTTTTGAAAAATAAAAACACTCCATTATCAGTAAGAATTTCTTTTTGTTCATGGCTGAAAGAATTATTATAATAACATTGTGACTATTTGACTACTTTGGCTTTGGTAAGTGTTTAATATGTGCACAAAAAGTTAGTAAGGACTTTTATATTTATTATATTTTAAGAGTAGTTTTTCAAACCTAGAAAGAGTGCCATTATTAGGAGTACGTCTTTGTGTAATATAGTTTTTAAATCAGAATTTTGTGTATTTAGAGTAAGTAATAAAATTTCACATCATTAAACATTTTGTGAAGATAAAACAGATACTCCAATGAAATACTTCATGAATTTTGACAATTACTTCATTCAAACTTTTTTTGCAGAATTGTAAAGATTTTTTATTCACTTTTCAGGGAATTTCCTTAATTTTCAGGCCATTTTCTTAATCTTCTACATACAGCTTTTGTGGGGGACTAGTGATTACTTAGGACTGCAAACAATGGCAGGTACATGTGTAGAAAACAGGGAGTTAATGGGAGGAACAGAAAGCAGACATTACTTAAATGTAAAAATGTCTCATCAAAATTGTGGCTGAGAATTTTGGGAAGCTAGAATGGGTGGATCATGTAGGACAGAAGGCGGCTTTATGGAGTTCAGGGGAAGATGGCCTAATACAGTTGTCTCCTGGCTCCAAATTACAAACTTTACCTTGAGTCATAATGATAGGAGAAAATGAACAGTTTTATCTTGAAAACATGACTGTAATATGTTGTATCTACTTAACTATATAAAGAGTAAAATTTCTTCCTGTTTTTGCAATCTCTAGCAGTGTGTGACGCATATCACATTCCGTCTAATCAATCAGTTTTATTATTCCATAATAAAACTGTTTTCTTTCCTTTCTCTCTTTATGAGAAGGTTTTCTAGATTGGATGGAGATGTTGTTTTTATCATATTTCTCCAATATGTGTAAATTTTAACCTTCGGACAGAATGTGGATGGGAAGGGGAAACCACAGGGGAGATGGTAAGTTAGCAAGCTGAAAATAGGAGACCAGAATGGTGGTGCTTAAGGGAGATGAGTAAAGTCCCCCATTTCAATAAAAGTCCTAGGAAGTTTCCGGTTGAGAGTAAAATCACATTTACCGTGTTCCAAAAACATGGAGCAGCAAATAAACAAGGTGTATCTTCCTGTAAACATGCAAGAGCAGCTCCTTTACTTTTCTTGGGTCAGCTACTTCTACCTCTCCCATTCTCTCTCTGCCTAAATCCAGATATTTCACTGTACTTGAGTCTGGCATAAATCTGGTGACCTAAGGGATTGCTTTTTGGAAGCTTGAGACCTCAATTCTGATTCCAAGAGAAGTAAGAAGGCTAGTGAGCAGTGGAGTTGGAGAAAGGTGAAGTGTTAATTTATTACAAATTTCAGAGTTAAATATCAAACTAAGTCTCAATCAAAGCAGCAAGTGAACCATATTCTGAATTATTCAGATGTACTAAGGCATGGGCTATATCGGTGTAAACAAGTACTATTACCATGTATATCTGAAGTCCATTGCTCTGTGACTTGACTTCTCTTTAGTATTCCACCGTAAATTTTTGACTAATGATAACCCACTTCTAACCTCCAAGGCTCTTCCGTATGTAGATGTTTTCATGAATGTTTTCCAAAAATAAACTTTAGAGGCTAGCTTATGTGTTCTGAGGATAATGGAGTGGGTGGACTAGACAGAAAAAGGTATAATCTACATTAACATTACTTTGATTTATGGATGGCTTGGGAGAGAAAGTGTTTCATTTCTTTTTTTCCCCATAAATTTATTTATTTATGGCTGTGTTAGGTCTTTGTTGCTGCACGCGGGCTTTTTTCTTGTTTCTAGTTGTGACGAGCAGGGGCTACTCTTCGTTGTGGTGTGTGGTCTTCTCATTGTGCTGCCTTCTCTTGTTGCAGAGCACGGGCTCTAGGCACCTGGGCTTCAGTAGTTGTGGCACACAGGCTCAGTGGTTGTAGCACATGGGCTTAGTTGCTCCGTGGCATGTGGGATCTTCCTGGACCAGGTCCCCTGCATTGGCAGGCAGATTCTTAACCACTGCGCCACCAGGGAAGTCCCTTCATTTCTTATCATACTGATTTCTCTCTTCTCTGAAGCTCATAAAGACTTTTGTATAATGATTTACTTGTGGCTTACATTGTGTTCTTCATCTACTTTAATAGTGTCTATCTCTCCCTCTCTCAATCCAATCTTCTCTGTTCTCTTCTCTCTTTCCGTACTGGATTTTTTTTTTTCCTTTTCTGTTTTTCGTATTCACTTAGTCACTAGGTATTTAATAGACATTTTAAAAAGTTATTTTAAATAAGATTCTTCTTTTGCTAACATGTATCCTTAGCTTGCATTACTTGGAAAGAATGTTTTTGTGATATTTTTGGGTGAGTAACTACATCATCTGCAAATGACTACTGTTTCCATATTTATACTACTTTGTAGGTAGATGTGGATGTTTCATTTGTCTTCTCTCTTCTCTACTTGTAGCTACAGTGTACTTTCAGTCTCATCCCTTTAGGAGATACATTATTTTCTCTCTTTTGTGATAATATAGTTGATTAGTTCAGATGTTACCTTTCTGATCTATTTGTTGCAAAGATACATTCCATTTGTATTTCTTGTAGATCAGGCTGGCTAGCAAGCAATTATCTCCATCCTTTTGTTTATCTGGGCATGTCTATCTAATCGGTCCAAGAGGCAAATATTGTTGTTCACAATTATTGTTTCTCCTCAGAATTTCTCAGCCACTAGTTTTAGCAGACTTTGATGATCCTGCTCCGGATCTATATTTCATCAAAATTGCTAAAAGCTAATATGTTAATTCTGATACTCATCTATTAGTTGGAATTTTTATGTTTTAGAAAAAGAACTTTCTTTCATTTACTTTTTGATCACCCTGTTTATTTTTATAAATTGTTGAGAGACTTCTTATTACTATTGTTTTTATGATGGAGGGGACTAGGCAATGCTTAGCTTCCTTCTTTTTGCGATCTGTATTTTCTAAGTGTTTCAGAGTAAAAGTTTATAACACTGTTGTAATGCAAACATCAATCAATAAATTTTAAAGGAACAAGGTGCACCCTTCTGTTTTTTCTTTGTCAGCAGACATCTCAAAACTAAGATGTTTCTTTTTTTTTTTTTTTTTAGATTCCATATATATGTGTTAGCATATGGTATTTGTCTTTCTCTTTCTGACTTACTTCACTCTGTATGACAGACTCTGGGTCCATCCACCTCACTACAAATAATTCAATTCTGTTTCTTTTTATGGCTGAGTAATGTTCCATTGTATATATGTGCCACATCTTCTTTATCCATTCATCTGCTGATGGACACTTAGGTTGCTCCCATGTCCTGGCTATTGTAAATAGAGATGCAGTGAACATTTTGGTACATGACTCTTTTTGAATTATGCTTTTCTCAGGGTCTATGCCCAGTAGTGGGTGGGAGGGAGATGCAAGAAGGAAGAGATATTGGAACATATGTATATGTATAACTGATGCACTTTGTTATAAAGCAGAAACCAACACACCATTGTAAAGCAATTATACTCCAGTAAAGATGTTAAAAAATTAAGATAAAATAAAATGTTATCTCTTAAAAAAAAAACACCTAACACGTTTACACTTATGTTTTATTTTTCTCCCCACATGCTGCTTCGAAAAACATTCTTTCAACCTTCACCAATGAGATACCCAGTGTCAGTTAAGGCAATTCCTTCTCCCTCATCCCACTGCCAGATACTATTAGTCCCATCCATTCTGTTTGACAAAGAGATGAAGAGATGGTGATGATGGTGATGGTGATGTCACTACGTCCCCAAAACTTCTACATGCCGTTGGTGTATTGTTTATTTACACCACTTTCTCAGGTTTTTTCAGGTAGGTTCTCATATCATAGTAATTTTATAGGTGTGGAGACCATAGCTTCGTGAGGTTAAGTAACCCAAAGAAGTGACAAAGCCATTCTAATCCAGAAGATTGCACTTCTTACCAGAGCTGATTTGGGAGCATCAGTTGATCTCTTTTATTAGTAATTGACATCCTTTATTCTCAGGGGTTTTTTTTTTGCTCTGAAATCTACTTAGATATTAATATAACCACACAGCTCTTTAATGACTAGGACTAGGAGGACATGCTTTGCCTTCTATGCCTTTATTATTAACCCGTGTTTCTTTTTTTACTTAATCCTTACTAATTATCCATGTTTTTATATGTATTGTATGCTTCTTGCAGGCAGTATATATTTTGATTAAAAAAAATCCAATCCAAAAAGCTCTGCCTTTTTATCAGGGCATTTAGACCATTTACACTTAATGTGCTTATTCATATAATTTTCTGTTTTCTCCTTTTGTTGTTTTTCCCATTTTCCTCATAATCTCTCTTCTCTTAAAATGAAGCAAGTATGTTTCATTCCATTTATTCTCTTTTGCTCTTTTATTAGCTGTAACTCTGTGTTTAATTATGCTAGCTCTTGCTTTGAGGTTTGTAGTATACATCTTTAACGTATCACAATCTCCCTTCAGGAGGTATTTTATATTTTCATATACTATATAAAAAGCTTAAAATTGTATATTTAGAAAAGAAAGGGACTGAGAAAATATTTGAAGAGATTATAGTTGAAAACTTCCCTAACATGGGAAAGGAAATAGTTAATGAAGTCCAGGAAGCACACAGAGTCCCATACAGGATAAATCCAAGGAGAAATATGCCAAGACACATATTAATCAAACTCTCAAAAATTAAATACAAAGAAAGCATATTAAAAGCAGCAAGGGAAAAACAACAAATAACACACAAGGGAATCCCCACAAGGTTAACAGCTGATCTCTCAGCAGAAACTCTGCAAGCCAGAAGGGAGTGGCAGGACATACTGAAAGTGATGAAGGAGAAAAACCTGCAAACCAAGATTACTCTACCCAGCAAGGATCTCATTCAGATTTGATGGAGAAATTAAAACCTTTACAGACAAGCAAAAGCTGAGAAAGTTCAGCACCACCAAACCAGCTTTACAACAAATGTTAAAGGCACTTCTCTAGGCAAGAAACCCAAGAGAAGGAAAAGACCTATAATAAGGAACCCAAAACAATTAAGAAAATGGGAACAGGAACATACATATTGATAAAACCTTAAATGTAAATGGACTAAATGCTCCCACCAAAAGACACAGATTGGCTGAATGGATACAAAAACAAGACCCATATATATGCTGTCTACAAGTGACCCACTTCAGACCTAGAGACACATACAGACTGAAAGTAAGGGGATGGAAAAAGATATTCCATGCAAATGGAAACCAAAAGAAAGCTGGAGTAGCGATTCTCATATCAGACAAAATAGACTTTAAAATAAAGACTATTAGAAGAGACAAAGAAGGACACTGCATAATGATCAAGGGATCGATCCAAGAAGAAGATATAACAATTGTAAATATTTATGCGCCCAACATAGGAGTACCTCAATACATAAGGCAAGTACTAAGAGCCATAAAAGGGGAAATCGCCAGTAACACATTCATAGTAGGGGTCTTTAACACCCCACTTTCAACAATGGACAGATCATCCAAAATGAAAATAAATAAGGAAACACAAGGTTTAAATGATACATCAAACAAGAGGGACTTAATTGATATTTATTGGACACTCCATCCAAAAACAACAGAATACACATTTTTCTCAAGTGCTCATGGAGCATTCTCTACGATAGATCATATCTTGGGTCACAAATCAAGCTTTGATCAATTTAAGATAATTAAAATTGTATCAAGTATCTTTTCTGAACACAAATCAATGGGACTAGATATCAATTACAGGAAAATATCTGTAAAAAATACAAACACATGGAGGCTAAACAATACACTACTTAATAACAAAGTGATCTCTAAAGAAATCAAAGAGGAAATCAAAAAATACCTAGAAACAAATGACAATGGAGACACAACGACCCAAAACCTATGGGATGCAGCAAAAGCAGTTCTAAGAGGGAAGTTTATAGCAATACAAGCCCATCTTAAGAAGCAGGAAACATCTCGAATAAACAACCTAACCTTGCACCTAAAGCAATTAGAGAAAGAAGAAAAAAACCCCCCCAAAGTTAGCAGTAGGAAGGAAATCATAAAAATCAGATGAGAAATAAATGAAAAAGAAATGAAGGCAACAATAGCAAAGATCAATAAAACTAAAAGCTGGTTCTTTCAGAAGATAAACAAAATAGATAAACCATTAGCCAGACTCATCAAGAAAATAAGGGAGAAGACCGAAATAAATAGAAATGTAAAAGGAAAATGACAACTGACACTGCAGAAATAAAAAAGATTGTGAGAGATTACTACAAGCAACTCTATGCCAGTAAAATGGACAACCTGGAAGAAATGGACAAATTCTTAGAAATGCACAAAGTGCCAAGACTGAGTCAGGAAGAAATAGAAAATATGAACAGATGAATCACAAGCACTGAAATTGAAACTGTGATTAAAAATCTTCCAACAAACAAAAGTCCAGCACCAGATGGCTTCACAGGCGAATTCTATCAAAGATTTAGAGAAGAGCTAACACCTATCCTTCTCAAACTCTTCCAAAATATAGCAGAGGGAGGAACACTCCCAAATTCATTCTATGAGGCCACCATCACCTTGATGCCAAAACCAGACAATGATGTCACAAAGAAAGAAAACTACAGGCCAATATCACTGATGAACATAGATGCAAAAATCCTCAATAAAATACTGGCAAACAGAATGCAACAGCACATTGAAAGGATCATACACCATGATCAAGTGGTGTTTATTCCAGGAATGCAAGGATTCCTCAATATACGCAAATCTATTAATGTGACAAACCATATTAAAAAATTGAAGGAGAAAAACCATATGATCATCTCAATAGATGCAGAGAAAGCTTTTGACAAAATTCAACACCGATTTCTGATAAAAACCCTGCAGAAAGTAGACATAGAGGGAACTTTCCTCAACATAATAAAGGCCATATATGACAAGCCCACAGCCAACATCATCCTCAATGGTGAAAAACTGAAAGCCTTTCCACTAAGATCAGGAACAAGACAAGGTTGCGCACTCTCACCACTCTTATTCAACATAGTTTTGGAAGTTTTAGCCACAGCAATCAGAGAAGAAAAGGAAATAAAAGGAATCCAAATCAGAAAATAAGAAGTAAAGCTGTCACTGTTTGCAGATGACATGACACTATACATAGAGAATCCTAAAGATGCTACCAGAAAACTATTAGAGCTACTCAATGAATTTGGTAAAGTAGCAGGATACAAAATTAATGCACAGAAATCTCTGGCATTCCTATACACTAATGATGAAAAATCTGAAAGTGAAATAAAGAAAACACTCCCATTTACCATTGCAACAAAACAAATAAAATATTTAGGAATAAACCTACCTAAGGTGACAAAAGACCTGTATACAGAAAATTATAAGACACTGATGAAAGAAATTAAAGATGATACAAATAGATGGAGAGATATACCATGTTCTTGGATTGGAAGAATCAACATTGTGAAAATGACTCTACTACCCAAAGAAATCTATAGATTCAAGGCAATCCCTATCAAACTACCACTGGCATTTTTCACAGAACTAGAACCAAAAATTTCACAATTTGTATGGAAACACCAAAGACCCCGAATACCCAAAGCAATCTTGAGAACGAATAACTGAGCTGGAGGAATCAGGCTCCCTGACTTCAGACTATACAACAAAGCTACAGTAATCAAGACAGTATGGTACTGGCAAAAAAACAGAAAGATAGATCAATGGAACAGGATAGAAAGCCCAGAGATAAACCCACGCACATATGGTCACCTTATTTTTGATAAAGGAGGCAGGAATGTACAGTGGAGAAAGGACAGCCTCTTCAATAAGTGGTGCTGGGAAAACTGCACAGGTACATGTAAAAGTATGAAATTAGATCACTCCCTAACACCATACACAAAAATAAACTCAAAATGGATTAAAGACCTAATGTAAGGCCTGAAGCTATCAAACTCTTAGAGGAAAACATAGGCAGAACACTCTATGACAAATCACAGCAAGTTCCGTTTTGACCCACCTCCTAGAGAAATGGAAATAAAAACAAAATCATATGGGATCTAATGAAACTTCAAAGCTTTTACACAGCAAAGGAAACCATAAACAAGATGAAAAGACAACCCTCAGAATGGGAGAAAATCTTTGCAAATGAAGCAACTGACAAAGGATTAATTTCCAAAATTTACAAGAAGCTCATGCAGCTCAATAACAAAAAAACAACCCAATCCAAAAATGGGCAGAAGACCTAAATAGACATTTCTGCAAAGAAGATATACAGACTGCCAACAAACACATGCAAGAATGCTCAACATCATTAATCATTAGAGAAATGCAAATCAAAACTACAATGAGATATCATCTCACACCAGTCAGAATGGCCATCATCAAAACATCTAGAAACAATAAATGAGCGGATGTGGAGAAAAGGGAACACTCCTGCATTGCTGGTGGGAATGTGAATTGGTTCAGCCACTATGGAGAACAGTATGGAGGTTCCTTAAAAAACTACAAATAGAACTACCATATGACCCAGCCATCCCACTACTGGGCATATGCCCTGAGAAAACCAAAATTCAAAAAGAGTCATGTACCAAAATGTTCATTTCAGCTCTATTTACAATAGCCTCGAGATGGAAACAACCTAAGAGCCCATCATCGCATGAATGCATAAAGAAGATGTGGCACATATATACAATGGAATATTACTCAGCCATAAAAAGAAACGAAATTGAGCTATTTGTAATGAGATGGATAGACCTAGATTCTGTCATACAGAGTGAAGTAAGTCAGAAAGACAAAGACAAATACTGTATGCTAGCACGTATATATGGAATTTAGAAAAAAAATGTCATGAGGAACCTAGGGGTAAGGCAGGAATAAAGACACAGACCTACTGGAGAACGGACTTGAGGATATGGGGAAGGGGAAGGGTGAGCTGTGACAAAGTGAGAGAGAGGCATAGACATATATACACTAGCAAACGTAAGGTAGCTAGTGAGAATCAGCCGCAGAGCACAGGGATATCAGCTCGGTGCTTTGTGACCACCTGGAGGAGGGAGATAGGGAAGGTGGGAGGGAGGGAGACGCGAGAGGGAAGAGTTATGGGAACATATGTATATGTATAACTGATTCACTTTGTTATAAAGCAGAAAGTAACACACCATTGTAAAGCAATTATACTCCAATAAAGATGTTAAAAACAATTGTATATTTAGTTTTCCCCTCAGTTAGTATTATTGACGTGCATTTTACTTTTTCTACTTTATGTATACACAATACATTGCTAATATATTTTCTTCAATAGTCAATTCTGTGAGATTTATACAAAAGGAAAAAATATCTCACAAATTTATCCTTGCAATTACCATTTTCAGGGTATTTTTTTGTGAAGATTCACCATATATTTGTACCATATGTAATAACCATTTTATAAACTAATTTGTAGGTAGACTCAAAATACCAGATATTTGTTAAAATTTTTAATGTTTTAGCTTGTAAATTTCCTATGATGACAGTTATTCAGTAATTTTTTAAATGAAAATAAATAGCCAGAGTCACTGTTTTATAAAATTGAATTTTCATGTCCTTATTAAACTATATAATCACATGTGACAGCTATAGCACACTTTGATTGAAGCTTACACAAAATAGTTATCTTGGAGTCTAAAAATTTACAATTTTTATATACCTTTTTATAGGAAATTGTAACGCTAGGTTTTCTACATAACTGCTACCTACTGAACTGAACTAGAATCTAATTAGCTTGATGATTATTCTTGTTATAAGAACTTTTGAAATTCTAAATTCTGAGGGAGGATGTGTCAGTGAAATGTATAATACTGTTGTCTCGTGCATTAGCATCTATGAACAGAGAAAAATAGGGTAAAAATATCTGTTGTGTTTTTCCTTATTTACCAAATCTTGCTTAGTATTCAAAATCAACACTTGAAAAAAATTCTTGATCCATTGTACCAGATAACTGTCAATATACCTGGTAAGCAAATACATTTAGTTTATTTGCTACTATTTTCTGTTACTTACAAAATTAGTCAATATCAATAAAATTTTATCTATTACTGTAGTGTTTAGATAAGTTGGAGTTGCTTTAAATATTCTTTTATTGATATTTTTCTCAAATTTAGTTGCATTTTCAAAAGGTAGCTTTCTAGAAAGGAAAGAAGTAAGGTTGTTTAACAGGGTTCCTCCCACCACTCCAGATTAAGCCAATGATACAGTAGATACAGACATGCTAACCAATCTCTTACTCTTAAAACATTTTCATAGCAGTTATTAGCCTTGAACTCTAAAACTTTATGTAATATTTTAACTTTATTAAATTCACTCCTTTCACATATTTTATTGGTTTGTTTCGGTTACAACTATTTTATGAATTATTTCTTTCCATTTTATTTTAGGGGGTATAACTATGATCCAAGTATGAAGTAACTATTCTATTTCTAGTATGCAGTTCATTTTCTAATCTGTACCTTTGAATGACATTTCCTCATCATTTAGTTATTTCCTGGATATTATCTAATTAAAGTTTGGGTTCTAAAATAGGCATAGTAAGTGATTTAATGAAATAATCTTCTCTCAATATTATGTGCTGAAAGGTGACATCAGCAAGCTGGTAAGGTAGGAATATATGGGTTCATGTTCCCCCACGAGACAGTGAGTTAACAACAATGTATGAAAAAGAATAACTTTATGAATGCTCTAGAGATGACTTGAGAAGCTATGGTACCCAAACCAGTGTAAAATCAAGAAGAAATTCCAGCTAAAGAGGTAGAAAATTAGTCCTGTTTTGTGTGGACTAATCCACCTAGGTGGTGCACAGCATGGTGCAACTGGGAGAAAACTACTCATACTAAGGCTTTTCCATCAGAATGGAAACAACAAAGTAGACCTTGCATCCAACATTCTGACTGGGTGTTCACCAGGGATTGATTCCTGTCTCGCCTGACTTGGAGCATTGGGAGGCCAGTTGACCACGTGGGAATCATAGTTGTGAAGACAAATGAAAATAGAGACAAACACCACCCCCTTTTAAAGCCACAGTTCCACAGGCAGACATCAGAAGAAGATCAAGAAATCAGAAAAGACATTGGTGAAAGTTTTCATTTGCACAAAGTCAGGAGAAGGGGTTGAGTTTTCAAATGCTCAAAGTCAGCAAAAGATTACACTGAACACAAAGAAACAGGGTAATATGGCCCAGTCACTGTAACAAAATGAAACTCTGGAAACCAAACCTAAAGAAACTCAGACCCCAAAATACCTCACAAAAAAATTTAAAACAGCTGTCTTAAAATAGTCAGTGAGCTAGTAGAGTACACAAGTAGACAACAAAATGAAATCAGGAAAATGGTGCTCAAATGAAATGAGCATATCAACAAAGTGATTAAAAAAGAACCAAACAAATTCTGGAGCTAAAAAATATAAATGGACTAAAAAATTCACTAGAGGGAGCAACAGCAGATTTGATCAGGTAAATGAATCACTGAACTTGAGACAGATCACTTAAAGTAATTAAATCAGATCTGCAAAACAACAAAGAATGAGGAAAATTAAAAAGGGCTGATGGGACATTATCAAGTGGGCAAATATATGCACTATTGGAATCCCAGAAGGAAAGAGAGAAAGGAAATTAGAACTTATTTGGAGAAATGATAGCTGAAAATATTCCAAATCTGAAGAAAGAAATGGAGACACAAATTTAGGAGGCTTAATGCACCATAAGTAGGATATATCCAAAGAGATTCCCACAAAACACAGTGTAATCAAAGTGTTGGAAGTTAAAGAGATAATCTTAAAAGCAGCAAGAAAATAATTGATCTATCACAAAGGAGATTCCATAAAATTATCAGTGAATTTCTTAGCAGAAACTTTGCCATGCTGAGGGGGTAGGATGGTCTATTCAACATACTGAAAGAAAAATCTGTAAACAGAGAATACTATTTAGGGCAAAACTGTCCTTAAAAAATGAAGACTTTCACCACATAAACAAAATCTGATGGTGTCATTACATTAGAGCTCCTCTACAAAATATGTCAAAGAGAGTCCTTCAAGATGAAACAAAAGGATAGTATATAGCAACTCAGTATAATTATCAATATAAGGTTCTTCAGTAAATGTGAACACGTGGACAAATATTGTAATTTTGCTGCATAGAATGATAAAATGATAGAAATATTTTGAAAATGATAAATATGTTGATAGTTATATAAAGATGTAATATATGACATCAATAATAAAAAGAGGTTAGTGGTAGAAATGAAAAGGATTAGAGTTTTTGTGATTGAAATTGCTATCAGTTTAAAATAAATGTTATCCATTTAAAATTGTTATCAGTGTAACTTTAAGATTTTTTTGTAATTGTGATTAACACAAAGAAAATATTTACAGAATACACACAAAAGTGAATAAACTAATCAAATCATCTCACTATAAAAAATCAATGGAACACAAAGGAAGGCAATAAGAGGAAAAGGGGGATAAAAAAGCTACAAAACAACTAGGAAACAACAAAATGGCAATTGTAGTCCTTCTCTTTCAGAAATTACTTGAAATGGAAATGGATTAAACTTTCCAATCAAAAGACACTCAGAAGTAAACAACAAAAAATCAAATTACCCAATTAAAGGATGGGCAAAAAACTTGTAAAGATATCCATTCAAAGATGATATACAATGTCCAGCAAGCTTAAGGAAAGATGCTCAACACCTGATAATCAGATAAGTGCAAGTGAAAACTGCAGTGAAATAATACCTAACAACCACTAGGATGGCTCTTATAAAACAAAACAAAACAGTAAATAAGTGTTGTTGAGGATGTGGAGAAATTGGAGCCATTGTGCACTGTTCCTGGGCTTATAAAATGATGCAATTTCTGTGGAAGAGAACAATGGAGTTTCCTCAACAATCTTTAAAATATGACTACTTTAGATCAACATTATATTCTTAATGAATTGGATGTGCTTTTTTTGTTTCAAACTTCATGATATGTTTGTCTTGGTAATTAATGAAATCTCCAGTATTCAGGACATATTTTTAATACAAAGAACAGAATAAAAGAGTGATTCCTAAATGTCTTTCAAGTTATAATATTATTCTGGGAAGGGGTAATTTCTAACCTATTGATCTTTCTAATCTAGTAGTTCATATTTGACAGGGTAATGTAAGTAAAAGATTTTTAATGTAATGAGAGTAAAGTGTTTCACATGGCAGCTGTCATACTGCCATGGCTAATTAGAACAAACTACACTGCAAAGAAATTACTAAAGAAAGAGAATTCCACTTGTAGTTAGAGTTAAGAAAAAAGTTGTCAAAACTGAGTGAACTCAGAGAAGACGTTGAAAAGATGGCAGAAGAGTAAGACGTGGAGATCACCTTCCTCCCCACAGATACACCAGAAATACATCTACATGTGGAACAGCTCCTACAGAACACATACTGAATGCTGGCAGAAGACCTCAGACCTCCCAAAAGGCAAGAAAGTCCCCACGTACCTGGGTAGGGCAAAAGAAAAAAGAAAAAACAGAGACAAAGGAATAGGGACAGGACCTGCACCAGTGGGAGGGAGCCGTGAAGGAGGAAAGGTTTCCACACACTAGGAAGCCCCCTCGTGGGCGGAGACTGTGGGTGGCGGAGGAGGGAAGCTCCAGAGCCACGGAGGAGAGAGCAGCCACAGGGGTGCAGAGGGCAAAGCGGAGAGATTCCCGCACAGAGGATCAGTGCCAACCAGCACTCACCAGCCCGAGAGGCTTGTCTGCTCACCACCAGGGCGGGCAGGGCTGGGAACTGAGGCTCGGGCGTCAGTCGGAGCGCAGAGAGAGGAATGGCAGGGTGAACAGAGCCTGAAGGGATTAGTGCACCACAGCTAGCTGGGAGGGAGTCCGGGAAAAAGTCTGGACCTGCCAAAGAGGCAAGAGACTTTGTCTTCCCTCTTTGTTTCCTGGTGCGCGAGGAGAGGGGATTCAGGGCACTGCTTAAAGGAGCTCCAGAGATGGGTGTGAGCCGCGCTTAAAAGCGCAGACCCCAGAGAGAGGCATGAGACGCTAAAGCTGCTGCTGCTGCTGCTGCCACCAAGACCCCTGTGTGCAAGCCCAGGTCACTGTCCACACCTCCCCTCCCAGGAGCCTGTGCAGCCCACCACTGCCAGGGTCCCGTGATCCAAGGACAACTTCCCTGGGAGAATGCACGGCACACCTCAGGCGGATGCACCATCATACTGGCCTCTGCCACTGAAGGCTCACTCTGCATCTGTACCCCTCCTTACCCCTGGCCTGAGTGAGCCAGAGCTCCCGAATCAGCTGCTCCTTTAACCCCGTCCTGTCTGAGCAAAGAACAGACACACTCAGGTGACCTACACGCAGGGACAGGGCCAAATCCAAAGCTGAACCTGGAGAGCTGTGCAAACAAATAATAGAAAGGTAAATTTGCCCCAGCAGCCTCAGGAGCAGCAGGTTAAATCTCCACAATTAACTTGATGTATGCTGCATCAGTGGAATAACTGAATAGACAGCGAATCATCCCAAATTGAGGAGGTGGACTTTGAGAACAGATTTATTATTTGTTCCCCTTTTCCTCTTTTTGTGACAGTGTATGTGTATGCTTCTGTGTGAGATTTTTTTTATATAGCTTTGCTTTCACCATTTGTCATAGGGTTCTGTCCATCCATTTATTTTCATTTTTTTAACTTAAAATCTTTTTTCTTAATAATTATTATTTTAATAACTTTATTTTATTTTATTTTATCCTCTTCCTTCCTTCCTTCCTTCCTTCCTTCCTTCCTTCCTTCCTTCCTTCCTTCCTTCCTTTCTTCCTTCCTTTCTTTCTCTCTTTCTACTTTTTCTCCCTTTTATTCTGAGCTGTGTGGATGAAAGGCTCTTGGTGCTACAGCCAGGAGTCAGTGATGTGTCTCTGAGGTGGGAGAGCCAGCTTCAGAACACTGGTCCACAAGACACCTCTCAGCTCCACGTAATATAAAATGGCAAATATCTCCCAGAGATCTCCATCTCAACACCAAACCCAGCTTCACTCAGCGACCAGCAAGATAGAGTGCTGGACACCCTATGCCAAACAACTAGCAAGACAGGAACACAACCCCACCCTTTAGCTGAGAGGCTGCCTAAAATCATAATACGGCCACAGACACCCCAATCCACACCACAAGACATGGAACTGCCCACCAGAAAGACAAGATCCAGCCTCATCCACCAGAACACAGGCATTAGTCCCCTACACCAGGAAGCCTACACAACACACTGAATGAACTTTAGTCACTGGAGACAGACACCAAAAACAATGGGAACTACGAACCTGCAGCCTGCAAAAAGGAGACCCCAAACACAGTAAGATAAGCAAAATGAGAAGACAGAAAAACACACAGTAGATGAAGGAGCAAGATAAAAACCCACCAGACCTAACAAATGAAGAGGAAATAGGCAGTCTACCTGAAAAAGAATTCAGAATAATGATAATAAAGATGATCCAAAATCTTGTAAATAGAATAGAGAAAATGCAAGAAACATTTAACAAGGACGTAGAAGAACTAAAGAAACAAGCAACGATGAACAACACAATAAATGAAATTAAAAATACTCTAGATGGGATCAATAGCAGAATTACTGAGGCAGAAGAACGGATAAGTGACCTGGAAGATAAAATAATGGAAATCACTACTGCAAAGCAGAATAAAGAAAAAACAATGAAAAGAACTGAGGACAGTCTCAGACACTTCCAGGAATACATTAAATGCACCAGCATTCGAATTACAGGGGTCCCAGAAGAAGAAGAGAAGAAGAAAGGGACTGAGAAAATATTTGAAGAGATTATAGTTGAAAACTTCCCTAATGTGGGAAATGAAATAGTTAATCAAGTCCAGGAAGCACAGAGAGTCCCATACAGGATAAATCGAAGGAGAAACACGCCAAGACACATATTAATCAAACTATCAATAATTAAATACAAAGAAAACATACTAAAAGCAGCAAGGGGAAAAAAAATAATAATAACACACAAGGAAATCCCCATAAGGTTAACAGCTGATTTTTCAGCAGACACTGTGCAAGCCAGAAGGGAGTGGCAGGACATATCTGAAGTGCTGAAGGAGAAAAACTTACAACCAAGATTGCTCTACCCAGCAAGGATCTCATTCAGATTTGATGGAGAAATTAAAACCTTTACAAACAAGCAAAAGCTGAGAGAGTTCAGCACCACCAAACCAGCTTTACAACAAATGCTAAAGGAACTTCTCTAGTCAAGAGACACAAGAGGAGGAAAAGACCTACAATAACAAACCCAAAACAATTAAGAAAATGGGAATAGGAGCACACATATTGATTGTAAGGAACGGCACCAAAAACGGAGGAGAGCTTAAACAAGCTTTATTTGGGAATCCTCCCAGGCGAGGTTCACTGGTCCGAGAGAAAGGGGCCAGAGGAGTCGCGCCCGGGTGCAGGCACAAACAAAATTTATAGGGGTGGACGCAGGGGAGGCGCTTGCTGTGTGAAGCAGCCCTTTTTTGGTAATCTCTCGGGTGTTGTAGCAATGTCAGGTGTTGGTTGCATCAGCCTCAGAGCCGTTGGTTCTGCCCCTCGGGAAGTGGGAAGACTGGGGCCGAGTGGTGTGGCAATGTCAGGTGTCGGTTGTATCAGCCACTTTTGTGGGGCTTCCGTCTGGCTCCCTGGGCCCTTCCCTGGACCTGCTGGCCTTACATCCTGACTTCTTTGGTGTAATGGGGTAACGTTTTGTCTCTGGCTACTTCCTACCGTACAGGGGCGCCGTAAGTTAGTTGGGTGGCCAGCGGTCTGGAGGTTAAGGGAGGGCGGCCACGGGGGGTTCTGTGGGTAGTAAGGTATACGGGTGGAGGAGCATCTAATTTACCACGACCCGAGAGACTTCTTGTATGCGACTGCGGAGAACCCTGAGGAAACAGGACGCAAACATGAATAGGATGCAGATAAGGATTAAGGGGCCTAGGATTGGTGTCAGCCAGGTATAGAGGGTGGACTGCCACCAAACGGGGATGGGGAAGGTGGATTGTCACTGCCTGCATTGGAGTTCTTCTTTTAAGGTGCAGAGAGCATCTACATTGTCTTCAACGCCCCCTGTCTCGTTGATGTAGTAGCAGCACTCTTCCTGTAGGAAGAGGCAGGTACCTCCTTTGTCGGCTATCAGAAGGTCCAGGGCACGTCGATTTTGGAGGGCAACTCGGGCTACTGAGGTGATCTGACACTGGAGGGAGGTGATGGAGGCAGCAGAGTTCTCAATGGCTAGCTGGAGTTTCTTTTCTAGGTCGCAGGATGTTGAGACACTGTGTGTTAGGGCTCCTCCCCCGATGCCCGCAGCAACGAGAGAGGAGGCGAGGGAAATGCCTGCGACCATAGGGAGAAAGATGGCCCTTTTTTGTCAGCCAAAAATTTGTGTGGTAAGTGAGAGAAATTCGGCGTGGCCATATAATGTGAGTTGTGGAACAAGGGTGACGGGGATACGTGGGAAGGGGGAGGAAGAGTTGACCTCTTTTGTAAGGGATCCATTACACCAAAAGAACAAGCCTGGTGGGGCCCCCATTGGCGTAGTTACAGAGAGGGATGAATTGCAAGGGAGTGCATCATCAGTTAAGTTTGGATGGCTGCCATAGCAAATTGTGAGGTTCTTTTTTCCTAAATCAAGGAATATGGGGACTCTTAATGGGGGAAATGATAAGTTCTGGGAGGAACTAGGGAGGGTACAGGTGAAGGGCTGATCGAGTAGGACAGCAGTTAATGGTGGTCGGGCAAGTGTGGCACATAGCAGTCAGAGATGTTGCCTATTCCGGTGTGATTAAGCATTTGCACCCCTTGGCAGATGAGGGCCAACCAAGGAAAAGGGTCCGTCTTGTGCTCAGGGTGGGATAGTTGGCATTCTAGGGCCTGTTCCATCTCCTGGACCATGGTGGCCTGTTTGCTCAAGTGCTGGATAATTTCAGGTATCACTCTGACATATGAGCGGAAGACCCTGATAGAGCCCACGGGGGTAGGCATCAGTTGCCCACTGATAGATTTTTCCTTGTACCCCTTTTACCCATCTGGTGTCCCAGGGATCTTTGATGTTGATGAATAATTGACCCTTGCCATTTGCGGTGAGCAGGTGGGATTTTCGGAGCGAGCTCCTGGTATCTAGTTTTGCCACATGGATGTTACATGAGTGATAGGGGCACCCCCCATAGGTCTCACCCCACCATTGACAGTAGTCTCTTGTCTGATCGTAAGTGAAGCAGACAGTGGGGGTGGACCAACCCAGGGGAACACCTTCAATGTTAGAGATGGGGATCTGGACTGTCACCAGGGCCTGGCACCCATCTCGTTGGCAGTCTCCCGTTCCCAGAACTCGGGCGTGGGTCTGACCTTTAGCTTGCCGTGTCCCGTGGACCTGGAAGCACCATAGAGATATCTGGTGAGTCCTAGGTGGCAGGAGGAGCAGCAGGAGGAGAGACAGGGTGACGGACAAGCTGTAGTCTCGTGGGACCCAGCAGTAGGGCCATCCAAGCCTCTGGAGTTGGGGCCATTTTAAGGCGGGAGACATGGTACCAGGAGGGGTGTCCCAAGAGTTTAGCTGTCATGGGATTGGTCACCGTATGGGGGCCTGTCCCCCATGGCTTGAGAGATTGGGGGTGTAATTCTTTGAGGAGGACGCTATCGCTGGGTTGTAGAGGGAGAGAGGAAGTTTCAGAGGCAGTGACCGTCAGCAGGTTGTGGTCAGCATGTTCATGGAGAAGGTGGTGAAGCAGAGACAGGTAGAGGAGGTAGGAAGCTAGGGATGGGTTTGGGGTTGGTAGGTTATGGAGGAGAAAAGGGCAGCCATAGAGCAGTTCGAATGGACTGAGACCAGTAGGGGTCCGAGGTGAGGCTCGGATTCGGGTGAGGGCAAGAGGGAGCAGATCGGGCCATGAGATACAGACCTCAAGGGAGAGCTTGGTGGGGTGGTCTTTCAAGATTCTGTTGGCACGCTCAACCTTACTGGATGACTGGGGGTGGTAGGGGATGTGGAGTCTCCAGGTGATCTGAAGAGCCTCGGATACCTGCTGAACCACCTGAGAGACGAAGGTGGGTCCGTTGTCCAACTGGATGGAGATCCGCAGGCCAAATCGGGGGATGATATGTTGGAGAAGGATGGTGGTGACCATATCTGCCATTTCTCGGGCCATTGGGAAGGCCTCGATCCAACCTGAAAAGGTGTCAACGAGAGTGAGCAAATATCAGAAGCATTTACAGGGGGGCATGTGGGTGAAGTCAATCTGCCAGTCCTCACCAGGTTGGTGTCCGCACATCTGGTGAGTAGGGATTCGGGGCCATAGACCTCCTTGTGGAGAGACAGATGCGCAAGTCTGGCAAGCCACGTGAGTTTTTGAGATGGCATCTCTGAGTCCAGGCATGTAAAAGAGGGGATCTAGGAAATGGAACATCACCTTCGGGCCAATGTGTAGGGACTTGTGAATGTCTGATAGGAGGCTGGCCGCTTGGGCTGAAGGGAGGGCAACTTTGTTGTCCATAAAAATCCATCCTTTTTCGGCCTGGTGGCCCCCTTTGGATAGTAGGGCTGTCTCTTCGTGGGGGTCATATGCAGGTCAGATTGAGGTGGTGAGGAACAAGATCGGAGCTGCCTCTTTAGTGAGCTCATGGGCCACGGAGTCGGCCTTTGAGTTACCTTGTGCTATTGGGTTAGAAGGAGACTGGTGGCCCCTGCAGTGGATGATTGCCACCTCCTCAGGCAGTTGGAGGGCCTCCAGAAGTTTTGCGATGAGGGAGGCGTTGACCACCGGGGAACCCTTGGTGGTCAAAAGTCCGTGCCCCCTCCAAAGAGCTGAATGGCTGTGTGCAATCAGGAAGGCGTATTTAGAATCTGTATAGATATTGACCCTTTTGCCCTTAGAGAGGTCAAGGGCGCACATGAGTGCTATCAGTTCAGCCCTTTGAGAGGTTGTTCCTTCTGGGAGGCGGTTAGCCTCGATAATGGTTGAGATGGTTACTACCACATAGGCTGCCTGGTGGTGTCCGTCGGGACCGAGTATTGAGCTGCCATCTACGAAGATGGTGCAGTCCGGGTTTAACAGTGGAGTATCAAAGAGTCCCTCCCTCGGCGGGCTGAGGGCCTCTATGACTTGGGGGTAGGAGTGGAAAGGGGAGGTCCCGGAATCGAAGATAGGCAAGAGGGAGGCCAGGTTTAGATGTGGGGAGAGGTCGAGGGAGATAGCAGGGTTTTCAATGAACAGCAGGTAGAATTCCTGGATGCGGGAGGGGCCCAAGAGAGAGACTTATGGCCGAAGAGGTCGGCCAGTCGGTGGGAGGAAAATACAGTCAGCGGGTGGGCCAGGGTCAGTTTGAGTGTTTGTTTGGACAGCTCGGCTGCTGCTGCCAAAGCTCAGAGGCATGGTTGCCGTCCCCGAATGGTTGGGTCAAGTTGTTTGGAGAGGTAGGCCAGAGGGTGATAGGAAGGCCCTACAGGCTGGGCAAGAAGTCCAGTAGCTATTCTGATCCATTCATCTACAAAGAGGTGGAAAGGACGGTCTGGGTTAGGCAGAGAAAGGGGAGGGGAGGATATCAGCGTGTCTCTGAGGGTGAAAAAGGCCCGTCGAACAGTGGAGGGAGAGGTAAGGGGTCCTTGGGGGGTTTCTTTAGCAGCTAAATATAGGGGCTTAGCAAGAATAGCAAAGTTAGGGATCCAGTGTCAGAAAAATCCTATTAGGCCCAGAAAGGAGAGAATCTGGTCAGCTGTCACTGGAGATTGGAGGTCGCAGATGGCCTGGGTGCGGTCAGCTGTCAGGCTCTTTGTTGTGGGGGTAAGGTGAATCCCCAGGTAGGTTACTGAGGGTGTAGACAGTTGGGCCTTGGCTGGAGAGACCCGATAGCCGCGAGAGCCGAGATAATTGAGGAGGTCAGCAGTGTGCTGTTTTGAGAGGCTGAGAGATGGGCTACAGAGGAGGAGGTCATCCACGTATTGGAGGACTATAGTGGGCATGAGAGGGCAGGAAGCAAGATCCCGCGCCAGAGCCTGGCCAAAGAGGTGGGGGCTGTCGCGGAAGCCCTGGGGAAGAACCGTCCAGGTAAGCTGGCGGGAAGCCTGGGTATCCGGATCTGTCCAGGTGAAAGCAAAAAGGAAGTAGGAATCAGGGTACAGGGTGATAGAAAAGAAGGCGTCCTTGAGATCTAGGACCAACAATGGCTGGTGGGTGGGGGGATATGGGAGAGCAAAGTGTATGGGTTTGGCAAAACTGGGTGGAGGGGAATTATCGCCTCATTGATTAGTTGGAGGTCCTGGACCAGGCGGTAATCTCCTGAGGCCTTGCGGACAGGCAGGATGGGGGTGTTGCAGGGAGAGTCCGTGGGGATGAGGAGCCCCTGGTCTAAGAGTTTGGTGATAATAGGTCATAAGCCCCTTAGCTGAGTTTCAGAAATGGGGAATTGGGGCCTGGATGGAAACTTGGAGGGGGTCTTTAAGACAGATTAGGACAGGGGTGTGGTGTGTCGCTATTGTAGAGTTTGATGTATCCCAGACCTGGGGGTCTATCCGGTTGGGGGAGATGGGAGGAGGAAGAGAGGAGGGAGAGGGCTCCACTGCCAGACTGAGGAGGGGGAGCAGGAGTTGAGAGGAGGAGACCTTAGGATCAAGTCTGGTATGACTAAGAAAGAATGAGTGAAAGGGAGCCTCTCGATGTAACATGAGAGAGGGCCGGTCTGGAGCGGGAAGGACGGCATACCGTCGGTGCCCATAACTGAGATCTGGGAAGGAAAAACTGTCCTGGAATATGTAGGCAAGACCGAATAGGTAGCCCCCGTGTCCACCAGGAATGAGATGGACTCACCCGCTACCTGTAGCGTTACCCTGGGCTCGGTGAGGGTGATGGGGGTCTTCGAGTCCTGGTGTTGTCAGTCGTCAGCCAATCCCAGGAGTTCGAGTGGTGGAGCCGTCGGGTCAGTCCACCCTCCATGTGGAGGTGCTGAGGGAGGACCGGCCGTAGGGCAGTCACTTTTCCAATGGACTGTTAGCCCGCAGCCATGGCAGGGCTTGGAAGGAGGCCGGGGATTGGGACATTGGTGAGCCCAGTGCCCCTCTTTTCCGCAGTTGAAGCAGGCCCCTGGTGGGGTTTCCTTCGGCGGGTCCCGTGGATGCTGTCCATGGGAGATGGCCGGCCGCAGGGTGGCTCCGAGGGCTTGGGTTTGGAGGGCCACCTTTTGGTGCATCCGAGTCTCTTGGCTGGATTCTGCCAAATCTTCACGGGCATTATAGACTTTAAAGGCCATTTTTACCAGGTCTCGGATGGGAGTCTGGGGGCCGTCCTCTGCCTGCTTAAGTTTTTTTCTGATATCAGGGGCTGATTGGGTGGTAAAGTGGGTGGCCAAGACCGTTGCGCCTGCGGGGGTGTCAGGGTCCAAGCAGGTGTAGAGAGTTAGGGCCTCTGTAAGTTGGTTGAGGAAAACGGCCGGATTTTCATTGGGCTCTTGGGTTATCTCTTTTAGCTTTTCAAAGTTGACAATCTTGTGGGAGGCAGCCTGCATACCAGCCAAAAGACATTAGATCGCGTTTGCGGCGACCGTCTTGGCCGTCCTGATAACTCCAGCCCGGATCGGTGCCAGGAACGGCAGTGGCTCCGACGGGCATAGAATTATCAGTGAGGTGGACCTGATCTGCGTGGTTTTGGGCAGCAGTTTGAATTCTTTCCCTCTCGTCGGGGGTCAGAGTAGAAGATAGGTTGACAAAGATGTTGTGCCAGGTTATATCGTAAGCTTGAGAGAGGTAGCGAAATTCTTTGATGTAGTGGGAGGAGTCGGCAATAAAGGAGCCTAATCCTTTTCTATTTGAGAGAGATCTTGGAGGGAAAAGAGAACATGAACTCTAACCAATCCTTCTGCTCTGGACACCTCTCTTAAGGGACAGAGAAGGTCTGGGTCCTGGGAGTCGTGGTGGTGAGAGCAGGTGTGTGAGCTGACTGGCGAGGAGAGGGGTGATGAGAGATAGATGGAGGGAGAGGAAGCAGGGGAAGGAGGAGACAGGGGGAGGTTGCCAGGGGGAGTGGGGGAGGGGTGAGGGGCGATGGAATAGGCTTGGGAGGGAGAGGGGCCGGTCCAAGGTAGGGTGGGGGTTGGAGAGGAGCTCTGGAGCGGGGAGAGATGAGAGATTCGGGTGGGTCGGCTAGTGGAGAGGGGTCATCGTCAAAGGAAATTAGGGGCTTAGATGTAGGAGATGTCTGTTTGGCAAGGAGGATCTGGGAGGTGGAACAATCGATGCAGAGGGAAGGGCAGGAGCGTAAATACCAGAAGGCCTGGTAGGGAACCTCGGACCATTTACCCGTCCTGCGGCAGTAGTTATCTAAATCATGGAGGGTGTTGAAATTGAAAGTCCCTTCAGGAGGTCATTTAGATTGATTGTCTAGAGGGTACCGTGGCCAGGCCTCGGTGGAATAAAATATGAGCCACCTGCAGCGGAATCTTGAGTAAAGCCGAGTTTTGTAAAGTTGGCCAGGAGACACCCAGGGGTGCCTTTGGATCTGGTTTGGATTCTGAAGTCCCCATGACCTCCGGTTTGTCCCCAGGTGAACAGAGAAAGAGAGAGACGTCTCTGGTCTCAATCTCTGGTCACGGTGGATCGGAGAGCAGTCAGGCGGTTGGGACGTCTCCACAACTGCTGGAGGCTCAGAGGGAAGATGGAGGAGTCCCTGACATGGCCGTGGTTAAGGACAGGGAGTCCAGTGGGTAGGGACCCAGGGGGTCGATGGGAATGAAGGAGGAACATACTCCACTTCTGCCGGATCGGGTGGGTGAGCAGAGGTCCCCGGGTGGGAGTGGTGGCCCTGCGGTAGTTTGTGGGGCTGGGTACCCCTGCCGGGTTTCGGCACCAAATGTAAGGAATGGCACCAAAAATGGAGGAGAGCTTAAACAAGCTTTATTTGGGAACGCTCCCGGGCCATGTTCACTGGTCCAAGAGAAAGGGGTCAGAGAAGTCATGCCCGGGTGCGGGCGTGAAAAAAATTTATAGGGGTGGACACAGGGGAGGTGCTTGCTGTGTAAGCAGCCCTTTTTTGGTAATCTGTCGGGTGTTGTGGCAATGTCAGGTGTCGGTTGCATCAGCCTCAGAGCCGTTGGTTCTGCCCCTTGGGAAGCGGGAAGACCAGGGCCAAGTGGTGTGGCAATGTCAGGTGTCGGCTGCATCACCACTTTGTCGGGGGTTCCGTCTGGCTCCCTGGGCTCTTCCCCAGACCTGCTGGCCTTACATTGATAATTACCTTAAATGTAAATGGACTAAGTGCTCCCACCAAAAGACACAGATTGGCTGAATGGATACAAAAACAAGACCCGTATAAAATGCTATCTACAAGAGACCCACTTCAGACCTAGGGACACATACAGACTGAAAGTGAGGGATGGAAAAATATATTCCATGCCAATAGAAATCAAAAGAAAGCTGGAGTAGCAATTCTCATATCAGACTAAATAGACCTTAAAACAAAGACTATTAGAAGAGACAAAGAATGACACTACATAATGATCAAGGGATCAATCCAGGAAGATTATATAACAAATGTAAACATTTATGCACCCAACATAGGAGCACGTCAATACGTAAGGTGAATACTAATGGCCATAAAAGGGAAAACTGACAGTAACATAATTATAGTAGGAGACTTTAAACCCCACTTTCACAAATGGACAGATCATCCAAAATGAAGTTAAACAAGGAAACACAAGCTTTATAAAATACATTAAATAAGATGGACTTAATTGATATTTATAAGACATTCCATCCAAAAACAACAGAATAAATATTTTTCTCAAGTACTCATGGAACATTCTCCAGGATAGATCATATCTTGGGTCACAAATCAAGCCTTGGTAAATTTAAGAAAATTGAAATTGTATCAAGTATCTTTTCCGACCACAACAGTATGAGACTAGATATCAATTAAAGGAAAAGATTTGTAAAAAATACAAACACAGGGAGGATAAACAATAAATTACTTAATAATGGAGTGATCACTGAAGAAATCAATGAGAAATCAAAAAATACCTAGAAAGGAATAACAATGGAGACAAGGAGACCCAAAACCTATGGGATGCAGCAAAAGCTGCTCTAAGAGAGAAGTTTATAGGAATACAATCCTACCTTAAGAAACAGGAAACATCCCAAATATACAGCCTAACCTTTCAAGTAAAGCAACTGGAGAAAGAACAAAAAATTCCAAAATTAGCAGTAGGAAAGAAATCATAAAGATTAGATAACATATAAATGAAAAACACATGAAGGAAATGATAGTAAAGATCAATAAAGTCTGAAAACTGGTTCTTTGAGAAGATAAACAAAATTGATAAACCATTAGCCAAACTCACTAAGAAAAAAGGGAGAACTCTCAAATTAATAGAATTAGAAATGAAAAAGGAGAAGTAACAACTGACAGTGCAGAAATACAAAGGAGTATGAACGATTAGTACAAGCAACTATATGCTGATAAAATGGACATACTGCAAGAAATGGACAAATTCTTAGAAAATCACAATGTTCTTAGACTGAACCAGGAGAAATAGAAAATATAACCAGACAAATCACAAGCACTGAAATAGACATTCTGTTTCAAAATATTCCAACAAAAAAGCTCAAAACCAGATGGATTCACAAGTGAATTCTATCAGATATTTAGAGAAGAGCTGACACCTATCCTTCTCAAAATCTTACAAAATATAGCAGAGGTACAAATGCTCCAAAAGTCATTCTACAAGGCCACCATCATCCTGATGCCAAAACCAGACTAAGATGTCACAGAAAAAGGAATCTACAGACGAATTTCACTGATGAACATAGATGCAAAAATCCTCAACAAAATACTAGCAAACAGAATCCAAAGCACATTAAAGGGAGCACACACCAAGATCAAGAGGGGGTTTTCCCAGGAATGCAAGGATTCTTCAATATACGCAAATCAACCAATATGATACAACGTATTAACAAATTGAAGGATAAAAACCATATGATCACCTCAATAGATACAGAGAAAGCTTTCGACAAAATTCAACGCCCATTTACGATAATAACCTTCCAGAAAGTAGACATAGAGCAAACTCTCCTCAACATAATAAAGTCCATTTATGACAAACCGACAGCCAACATCGTCCTCAATGGTGAAAAACTGAAACCATTTCCACTAAGATCAGGAACAAGACAATGTTGTCTACTCTCACGACTATTATTCAACATAGTTTTGGATGTTTTAGCCACAGCAATCAGAGAAGAAAAAGAAATAAAAGGAATCCAAATTGGAAAGGAGAAGTAAAGCTGTCACTGTTTGCAGATGACATGACACTATACATAGAGAATCCTAAAGATGCTACCAGAAAACTATTAGAGCTACTCAATGAATTTGGTAAAGTAGCAGGATACAAAATTAATACACAGAAATCTCTGGCATTCCTATACACTAATGATGAAAAATCTGAAAATGAAATTAAGAAAACACTCCCATTTACCACTGCAACAAAAAGAATAAAATACCTAGGAATAAACCTACCTAAGGAGACAAAAGACCAGTATGCCGAAGATTATAAGACACTGATGAAAACAATTAAAGATGATACAAAGAGAAGGAGAGATATACTGTGTTCTTGGATTGGAAGAATGAACATTGTGAAAATAACTCTACTACCCAAAGCAATGTAGAGATCTAATTCAATCCCTATCAAACTACCACTGGCAGTTTTCACAGAACTAGAACAAAAAATTTCACAATTTGTATGGAAACACAAAGTCCCCGAATAGCCTAAGCAATCTTGAGAAAGAAAAACGGAGCTGGAGGAATCAGATCCCTGAACTTCAGACTATACTACAAAGCTACAGCAATCAAGACTGTATGGTCCTGGCACAAAAACAGAAATATAGATCAATGGAACAGGATAGAAAGCCCAGACATAAACCCATGCACATATGGTCACCTTGTCTTTGATAAAGGAGGCAAGAATATCCAATGGAGAAAAGACAGCCTCTTCAATAAGTGGTGCTGGGAAAACTGGATAGCTACATTTTGAAGAAGGAAATTAGAACACTCCCTAACACCATACAGAAAAATAAACTAAAAATGGGATAAGACCTAAATGTAAGGCCAGACACTATCAAACTCTTAGAGGAGAACATAGGCAAAACCCCTATGACATAAATCACAGCAAGATCCTTTTCGAGTCACCTCCTAGAGAAATGGAAATAAAACCAAAACTGAATAAATGGGACCTAATGAACTTAAAAGGATTTTCACAGCAAGGAAGCCATAAACAAGACCAAAAGACAACCTTCAGAATCGGAGAAAATATTTGTAAATGAAGCAAGTGACAAAGATTAATCCCCAAAGTTTACAAGCAGATCATGCAGCTCAGTATCAAAAAAAACCACAAAAAACAAAAAACTGAATCCCAAAGTGGGCAGAAAACCTAAACAGACATTTCTCCAGAGAAGATACACAGATGGCCAACAAACACATGAAAAAATGCTCAATGTCGTTAATCTTTAGAGAAATGCAAATCAAAACTATAATGCAATATCACCTCACACGGGTCAGAATGGAAATCATTAAAGGTCTACAAAAATAAATGCTGGAGAGGGTGTGGAGAAGAGGGAGCCCTCATAAACTCTTGGTGGGAATGTAAATTGATACAGCCACTATGGAGAACAGTATGGATGTTTCTTAAAAAACTAAAAATAGAACTATCATACAAGCCAGCAATCCAACTACTGGGCATATACCCTGAGAAAACCATAATTGAAAAAGTGTCATGTACCACAATGTTCATTGCAGCTCTATTTACAACACCCAGGACATGGAAGCAACCTAAATGTCTATCATTGGATAAATGGATAAAGAAGATGTGGCACATATATACAGTGGAATATTACTCACCCAATAAAAGAAACAAAAGTGAGTGATTTTTAGTGAGGTGGATGGACCTAGAGCCTGTCATACAGAGTGAAGTAAGTCAGAAAGAGAAAAACAGATACTGTTTTCTAACACATATATATGGAATTTGAAAAAAATATTTTCAAATGAAGCAACTGACAAAGGATTAATCTCCAGAATTTACAAGCAGCTCATGGAGCTCAATAACAACAACACCAACAAAAACCCAATCCAAAAATGGTCAGAAGACCTAAATAGACATTTCTCCAAAGAAGTTATACAGACTGCCAACAAACACATGAAAGAATGCTCAACATCATTAATCATTAGAGAAATGCAAATCAAAAGTACAATGAGATATCATCTCACACCAGTCAGAATGGCCATCATGAAAAAATCTAGAAACAATAAATGCTGGAGAGGGTGTGGAGAAAAGGGAACACTCTTGCACTGCTGGTGGGAATGGTAATTGGTTCAGCCACTATGGAGAACAGTATGGAGGTTCCTTAAAAAACTACAAATAGAACTACTTTATGACCCAGCAATCCCACTACTGGGCATATACCCTGAGAAAACCAAAATCCAAAAAGAGTCATGTACCCAAATGTTCATTGCAGCTCTATTTACAATAGCCCGGAGATGGAAACAACCTACGTGCCCATCATTGGATGAATGGATAAAGAAGATGTGGCACATATATACAATGGAATATTACTCAGCCATAAAAAGAAACGAAATTGAGCTATTTGTAATGAGGTGGATAGACCTAGAGTCTGTCATACAGAGTGAAGTAAGTCAGAAAGAAAAAGACAAATACCATATGCTAACACATATATATGGAATTTAAGAAGACAAAAAAATGTCATGAAGAACCCAGGGGTAAGACAGGAATAAAGACACAGACCTACTGGAGAACGGACTTGAGGATATGGGGAGGGGGAAGGGTGAGCTGTGACAGGGTGAGAGAGAGTCATGGACATATACACACTAACAAACCTAAGGTAGATAGCTAGTGGGAAGCAGCCGCATGGCACAGGGATATCGGCTCCGTGCTTTGTGACCACCTGGAGGAGTGGGATAGGGAGGGTGCGAGAGAGGGAGATGCAAGAGGGAAGAGATATGGGAACATATGTATATGTATAACTGATTCACTTTGTTATAAAGCAGAAACTAACACACCATTGTAAAGCAATTATACCCCAATAAAGATGTTAAAAAAAAAATTGGTCGTGAAGAATGTAGGGGCAAGACGGGAATAAAGATGGAGACCTACTAGAGAATGTACTTGAGGACACGGGGAGGAGGAAGCATAAGCTGGGACTAAGTGAGAGAGTTGTAGTGTATATGTGGACATATATACACTACCAAATGTATAATAGATAGCTAGTGGGAAGCAGTTCCATAGCACAGGGAGGTCAGCTCTGTGATTTGTGACCAGCTAGAAAGGTGGGATAGGGAGGAAGGGAGATGCAAGAGATATGGGGATATATGTATATGTATAACTGATTCACTTTGTTATAAAGTAGAAACTAACACACCATTGAAAGCAATTATACTCCAATAAAAATCTTAAGAAAAAAAATTGTTAATTATTCGCACTCAACATCTAAGCACCTAAAAACAGTAACCATAGGGATGTCAGCAATATGGCAATGGAAGACATTTGTCCTTTTTCTCCCCCTTTTTAATCCACATACTAGACATTCATTCATTATTTCTATGTCTTCATGTCTGTTATGTCTCCTTAAAACTTATTCGAAGTAATTCAAGGGGCATCTCTTTCACCAGTACACACAGTAAGAAACAGACAAACCTTCATAAGGGAGGTAGAACAAATATACCCATAAAAAGAAGCTTAGATTCCACTGCCCACTGTGGAGAAAAAATTGGGGGAGTGCTGACTTCAACAGGCACACACCCATGAGGAAGAACTTGTAGAAGTCTAGTGTTCCCAAAGGGAGATACCAGGACACCATTTCAGAAAAAAATGAAAATAATATATACAAGATTGTCTGCAGAAGAGAAGATGAAAAAACATTTTTTCCAGCAATGCCCTTTCACCAAGAAACACTGAAGAAAGTCGATTTACTTGGCACAGGTAGTCTCTCCCTAGGGGAAAATTAAAGTGGTGAGTAAACCACCTGTATCCCAGCCAGGCAAGGTACAGCTGGAGAAGTCACATTTTTCTCCACCATCCCTTGGTGGGAGTCTATGACTGGTGGGAGTCTATGACTGGTGGGAGGGAGAACATTGGGAAAGAGGCCGATAAGAGTTTCAAAAGGTATCAAAAGAGTTGTTTTCAGCAAAAAGTTCACCCACAAGTCCCTGAGAGTATTAGCCCTGGGAATCTCTACTGGATCTGCAGGCATTACCAAAGAACCTAGTGCCAAATGCATACATCTCTTCACTCTGCAATTGTTTCCTTGTGCATACTCCTGAGTACATTTTCGATAGTGAGCTCTGGTAGACAGGGAGCATGCTCAGAAAAGAGGCCATACATGGTAGGTGAGCTAGAAAAAACAACAACTACAAACTTGACCTATAGCAACAAGTTTTTGAATACAAGAAAAAGGGGGGGGGGGAAGTTTCCAATAGCCAGTCAAAACCAGAGAAAACATACAAGCTAAAACAATTAAGCTACAAGACAGAGCAAGAAGAAGAAAGCAGGTTCACATTGGAACACACAATAAAAACTCAGATGCTAGCAATATGGTACAACTAAACACTCCATCTAAACCAAACAGCTCATCTGATGAAAATAACACACAGGATTAAGGAGTTGGCAGCTACTTCAAATGGGAAAACACCAAGGCACAACTGAAAGAAATATTTAAAAATATGAAAAAGTAAGGACTTATTACATTACAAAAAGAAAACTAAATACCAGAATCTAGTTTAGATAAAGATTCAAAATACTGGTTATGAAGAAGCACATCAAGTAGCTAGAAAACTCAGAAAAGCAACTTGTGAAATCAGGAAGAGAGTATATGACAAAAGAGTTATTATCCAAAGAGATCAAAATAATAAAGGAACCAAATAAAAATTCTGGAGCTCAAGAATTTTAAAAATGGGATAAATGTTGCAATAAAGAGCAGCTGTAGCTGGGCAGACGAGATGTAAGAAAGGATAAATAACTTGGAAATAGACACTTTGAAATAACACTGGAAAGAAACAAAAAACAGATTTAAATAGAATGAAGATAGCTACATGGGTTATGAGAATCCATTAAAATATATGAAAACATTTGGGATTCCAGAAGGAGAAATGATACACAATGGGGCAGAGGATTTATTTAAAGAAATTAAAGCTAAGAACATTCTAAACGTAGGAAATAATTAAATATACAAAGAGCTAATTGATCACCTTATGATTTCAGTACCAAAAATATCAAAAATCAAATATAAAGAAAGATAATTAAAGGTAGTTAGGAAAAATATATATAACCTACAAAGGAATTCCCTTTAGCCTATCAAGCTGATGAAAGAAACAAAAGAAAAAAAAAATCTAACCAAGAATACTTTACCTGGCAGAGTTATCCCTCAGATATGTAGGGGGGAAAAAAGCTGAGTGATTTCGCTACCACTAAACCTCACTTGCAAGAAATTCTGAAAGAAAGTCTTCAATCTGAAAGGAAAATCAGAAATCTGTGACTTGAAGACATATGAAAATCCACAACTTTGTTGGGGGGTCCATAGTTGGTGTAATAATTATAAATATTCAGGTTTACTGAATGAAGTGGCACAATCCACCTACCTGGGTTTAGCTGGTACTTCTCTCAGCATCCACACTCCCACTTTGGGAAAATGAAAATACCTGGGGTTTTTTTTGACCAAAGGTCCAGCTTTAATAGTCCAAAGTCACAGTATTTACTGCCCACAGATGTCAGAAATGGGGGCAAAATAACTCAGGGAAGAATAGTTCTCCATGTCAGATCACCAGCCAGCAGGGTATAGAGCAGTGTAGCAATCATGGTTCAGAAGCTACGAAGTTGGGGGAGGGCAGTGGGTTGCTCAACCCTAAGTGGTTGTTTTAAAAGCTGCCCTGAGGAAAACAAAGTGGTAACTTGTGGTGGTAATACTAAAGTCATGTCCTTATCTAAATGTCCAGACTCCAGGTGTAAGCAGGATTGTCATACTATAAAATGCTTAGGCAGCAAGTCAGAAAGCTGTTTTTGCATTAAAGGGGACCCTGTGATGCCTAGGCATTAGTCTTTGGGGGAAATGATGGGCACTGTCTGAATGCTGCCAAACCTGGTCTTGAGTCAACTCACCAGTACAGAGTAAAACCAATCTACTGACACTGAGTTGTGGTAAAGGAAAGTACAGCATTTGTTTCAGGGGCCCAAGCAAGGAGAACAGGCATCTAATGTGCAAAAGGCCGAAACACCTTGATGGCTTTCAGGGAAAAAATATTTAAAGGCAGTGTTAGGGAAGGGGCTACAGTGTGTGATCATGTTGTGCACAATTCTCAGATTGGTTGCAATGGAGGTGAAATTTCAAGCACAACCATCCTTCTGGTTTCAACTGGTCTGAGGTGTACATGATTGTGGTCAACAGTTTTCATCTGGTGGGGTCTGTTTCCTATGAACACAAATCAGGAATGTGTGTCAGACCATTATGTCTTTCAGGGAACAGGGGATTTCATGACTCTGCCATGTGGTTGGTTTATAGTATAAATTGTTACCAGTTTCCCAGCCCAACAAGTATTCTTGGTTTCTACATCTTTACATTTTCTAATCATTAATGCTTGAGCCAGCATTTTGAGATTGACTGGACGTCTGGGACAGTAAAGCAAAAGCCTTTTACTTCAAAGAACAGGGACAGAGGGGCTTGTATTCAGTTTCATTCCCCCCCCCCTTTCCTATGATACTCCTCAATCTTGAGGAGAACACGTACAGGAAAAAAAGGGAATAAAATTTTGGATAGAGAGGTTAATCATAAACTTGAGAGAGGAACATGGTTTTAGGGGAGCTCAGTTTTGTAACTAGTGAAGATATTAAAAGAGACTGCATAAGCCATTGGAGAGCAGTAAAAGTGCCAGTCAACAATAGCAATCAAAAATATCAATCAGGGCTTCCCTGGTGGTCCAGTGGTTAAGCATCCTCCTGCCAATGTCAGGGACACAGGTTCAAGCCCTTGTCTGGGAAGATCCCACATGTCACGGAGCAGCTAAGCCCATGAACCACATCTACTGAGCCTGCACTCTAGAGCCCTCGAGCCACAACTGCTGAGGCTGCACACCATAACTACTGAAGCCCACGCGCCTTAGAGCCCGTGCTCCACAAGAGAAGCCACGGCAATGAGAAGCCCATGCACCACAATGAAGAGTAACCCCCACTCGCTGCAACTAGAGAAAGCCCGCACACAGCAACGATGAAAAATCGCAGCATATATATATATATATACACAGATAGAGTTAGATAGATAGATAGATAGATATAGATAGATACATAGTAAGATAGATAGATAGATAGATATGTATATATAGATATCCAGTATCAACAAATGATAGTTTGAAATCCTGTCTGTCACCATTCTTCTAATTTGTTGGGTTCCAGAGAAGAAAATAAATCAAAGCCCAAAATCATGGAAAAGAGTAAGGTAGGTATTTTATTTTAAAACATGAGTGAGGGTATGGAATACTTATATCTCATAAGCCATATTTAAAATTTTTTTCTGAATTGGTCCAGAATAATTAATATACATTCAGCACCTAGTGCTTTGTACAACACATACAACTGTTTCCTTGTCCAATGAGTAATTTAAAGCTAACCAATTATCCAAAATCATGCATGCTAAAGAATCATGTTGTCACTGCTTTAAGTCTAGGTTTTGTGTAATAGCCCAATGTGTTCAGCCAGCATTGTTGACAAGTTGGTGTTTGCCTTAATAATTTCTTTTTGCATGACTAATGTGGTAGTGCCAAGTTAAGTCCCCATGAGGAAAAATAGCAGAATTACTCCAAATATAATGGGGATAAATACCACACACTTAAAATGAGGCAGCAGACAAAGAGGAATTGGTGGTCCTGTTCAGCAATTTGTAAGGTAGTCCCAGGCAGTGTAAAGTACATTGGTATGAACAGACAGATTTCCTTGGTAGCTGGCAAGGAGGCAAAAACATTGAAGCTTGAGTGCACATGCAGAAATCCATGAGTGTGTGACAGCCCCAGGGCAATGGACACACAATGGACACCAGCTGTTTGATTGGTGAAGCTGAAGTAACTTGGGGTTCCTACTGAATGGCTGGACCATAAAGCTCAAGACAGTGTGGATTGTGCTCTTTACAATGAGATGTAAGTCATACACATCCATGTGTTTTGGGTGCCTGGGCAGATATGGAGGATTACAAAGGGCATGTGCCAGGTGCCACATACTGTGTTGCAAAGTGTCCTGCATGGGAGCAGTTGAGCTTTCATCTGGGAAAGCCCTGGGGATGTGTGGGTTGCCTTCTATTGGGTAAATTGTATCCAAGTCAATAAATCACCCATGTAAGCCAATAAATGAGGAAAAAGCCTTTGTTGAGCCCCATAACATGCCCAAAAGTTGTGGCAGCCCTACAAATGAGCTCTGATTTCTGTCCATTGCATAAAAATATTGACAATTGCATAAATGGGAGGACTGTGGAGCCCTGAGTGCTGTCTGTGGATAAAGGTCCCCTTGGGGTGGTGTAGAGACTTTACCCTGTGACTGTGGTCCTAGAGGGTATATGTGGCAGTGCTGTGGTGGTGGCAGCATCTGCAGCTGGGGATGGGTCCTCTCAATAGAGATGAAATTAACTTAGTCTCAGTAGAACACATAATGTGGACAATTTAATGGATGTGACGAAGGCAACTAGCTAAATGTTTAAGGACCCTCTTCTCCCAGTGTTGTGAGACTTGACACATAGCTTGACCTTACAAAGCTCAAAAACACAGTGGAAAGCAGCTTGGAAGTCATAGTGCTACCTCACCCTTGAGCAGCAAACATTGTAGTAGGCAGGTGTAAACTTATAGTGGACAACAAGTCATCAAGTCCACAGGGGAGCCATCAGGAGAAACCAAATTCTGGAAGGACCAGGTAGAGAGAAAAAGATAAATGTTTCATCTTTGTTTACAAAGATAAAATTTCTCAACTTGTAGCTCATAGTTAGTGTAAGAGGAAATGCATTCTGGAAAACAGAGATTAAAAGCTAGAATATTTCTCAGGGTATATGTCCAGTAGTGGGATTTCTGGGTTGTATGGTAGTTCTATTTGTAGTTTTCTAAAGAACCTCCACACTGTTCTCCATAGTGGCTGTATCAATTTACGTTCCCACCCTGAGAAAACCATAATTCACAAAGTGTGATGTACCAAAATATTCATTGCAGCTCTATTTGCAATAGCCAGGACATGGAAGCAACCTAAATGTCCATCAACAGATGAGTGGATAAAGAAGATGTGGCACATATATACACTGGAATATTAGCCATAAAAAGAAACGAAACTGAGTTATTTGTAGTGAGGTGGATGGACTTAGGGTCTGTCATACACAGTGAAGTAAGTCAGAAAGAGAAAACAACATATCGTATGCGAACACATATATATGCAATCTAAGAAGAAAAAAAAAAAGGACATGAAGTACCTAGGGGTAAGACGGTAATAAAGACACAAACCTACTAGAGCATGGACTTGAGGATGTGGGGAGGGGGAAGGGTAAGCTGTGACAAAGTGAGAGAGTGGCATGGACATAGATACACTATCAAACGTAAAATAGATAGCTGGTGGGAAGCAGCCACATAGCACAAGGAGATCAGCTAGGTTGTTTGTGACCACATAGAGGGGTGGGATAGGGAGGGTGGGAGGGAGGGAGATGCAAGAGGGAAGAGATATGAGAACGTATGTATATGTATAACTGATTCACTTTGTTATTAAGCAGAAACTAACACACCATTGTAAAGCAATTATACTCCAATAAAGATGTTAAAAAAAAAACACACGTTATAGTAAAAAATGTCAAAATTCAATGATAATGGACCTTAAAGGCAAACAGGGAAAATTGAATGAAGTAATCTATGAAGAGCCTCCATTAGGCTATCAGCACATTTATCAGCAAAAACTCTATAAGACAGGATGTGGAAACATAATATATTCAGTGTTGAAAGATAAACCTTTCAGCCAGTAATGCTTTAACCAGAAAAGTTATCCTTCAGACATTAAGAAATAAAGGTTTTCCCAGACAAACAAAATATCATGGAATTAATTAGCAGTTGATCTGTTTTGGAAGAAATGCTAAAATGAGCTTTCAAGCTGAAATATAGAGATGCACATCACTGACATGTAAATATATGAAATCGCTCAACACACTGGTAAAGATGTAAGATAGAATTGCAAAACTGTAACTATATTAGGATGGTTTGCTAATTACTTATCATTGGTAAAAAGGTTAAAGGAAAAGCGTATTCAAATTACTATAAATTTAATAAATACATAGCATAAGGTAAATTGTGACATCTAGAATATAAAGGAAGATTAGCAAAAAGGATGGAGATTTTTAGGGAAAAAAATATGATGTTATCATAATAAAACATACTGTGGTATTTCTGTATGTTATGTAAGCCACACGGTAATAACACAGGAAAATCTAGAGTAGATTCTCAAAAGATTAAATAGTACTAATAGATTTTACCACCATGAAAGGCCACCAAGAGAAAGAGGCAGGCAGGATCAGAGGGACAAATGCAAAATAAAAATACAAAACAACCAGAAAGCAATCAATAAGATAATAGTAAAGATATTCAATAATTGCCCTAAATATGAAAATATTGAATAGGCCAAAAAAGACAGCTGAATCAGAATGCAGTAAGTAAAATCGTCTTATTTGTGATTCACATGATCTTATATATGAAAATCACACACTCATCCAAGAGACTGTTGGAATTAATCAACAAATCCGATAAAATTTTAGGGTATAAAACAAACACACAGAAATTAGTTGCATTTCTAAACACTAATAATGAATATCTGAAAATGAAATAAAGAAAACAATCTCATTCACAATAGCATCCAGGAAATATCAAATACATGGGAATAAATTTAACCAAGGAAGTAAAATATGTGTAAAATATAAACAACAAAACTTTCTTGAAAGAAATCAAAGACAACACAAACATAAAGACATATTATGTTGATGATTTGGAGAACTAATATTGTTATAATGTTGATATAACCCATAGCCATCTATAGATTCCAAATTTCAATACATTCCTCACATGAAATAAATCCTAAGTTTTATGAAACCATAAGGAATAACGAAAAGAATCCTGAGAAATGAAAACAAATCTGAGCATGCCACACTTTCTGATTTCACATGACATTACAAACCTCTAGTGCTCAATATAACCTGGCACCATCATAAAATACAATAGACAAATAGAACTGAATAGATAGCCAAGAATTAAACCTAGGCATGAAGAACCATCTAATATTTGATGAAATGGCCAATAATGAAGGATAGTTTATTAAAGAAATTCTGTTGAGAATTGAAAATAAACACAGGAAAAACAATAAAATTGGACTTTAACTTACACTACTCAGAAAAATTTATTCAAAATTCATCAAAGATTTAAACATAAGACCCATCATGATAATACTCATAGAAGCAAACTTAGGGAAGAAGCCCCTTCACATTAATCTTTGTGATATGACACCAAAAGTACAAACAACAGAACCATAAATCAACACATGGGATTACATCAATCTTGAAAACTTCTACAATAAAAAAAGAAACAGTCAAGAAAATTAAAAGACAGCATACGTGACGGCAGAAAAAATGTTCAAGGCATGTATTGAATAAGAGGTTAATGTCCAAATATAGAAAAAACACACAATAACAAAAAGTCTGATTTAATAATGGACAAAAGAACTAAATAAGCAGTCTTCCAAAGAAGATAGCCAAATAGTCAACAGGTACATTGAAAGAGGCTCATCGTAACTAATTATCAGGGAATTATAAAATGAAATGACAAAAAATATTACTTTATACCTGTTAAAATGTCTATCATCAGGAAGAGAAGAGAGGAGACCTTCAAGATGGTAGAAGAGTAAGACGTGGAGATCAACTTCCTCCCCAAAATTACATTAGAAATACATGTACATGTGGAACAACTCCTAGAGAACACCTACTGAATGCTGACAGAAGACCTCAGACTTCCCAAACGGCAAGAAACTCCCCATGTACCTGGGTAAAGGGACAGGACCCACACCTCTGGGAGGGAGCTGTGATGGAGGAAAAGTTTCCACACACTAGGAAGCCTCTTCACTGGTGGAGACGGGAGGTGGCGGGGGAAAAGCTTCAGAGCCACAGAGGAGAGCACAGCAACAGGGGTGCAGAGGGCAAAGTGGAGAGATTCCCACACAGAGGATCAGTGCCAACCAGCACTCACCAGGCTGAGAGGCTTGTCTGCTCACGCACCGGGAGGGTTGGGGGATGGGAGCTGAGGCTCGGGGTTTGAGGATCAGATCCTCGGGAGAGGACTGCGGTTAGCTGCGTGAACACAGACTGAAGGGGGCTTGTGTGCCACAGCTAGCCAGGAGGGAGTCCAGTAAAAAAATCCACACCTGCCTAAGAGGCAAGAGACCATTGTTTCCAGGTGCACAGGGAGAGGGGATTCAGAGCACCGCCTAAATGAGCTTCAGAGACAGGTGTGAGACGCGGCTACAAGTGAGGACACCAAAGAAGGGCATGAAACACTAACGCTGCTGCTTCAGCCACCAAGAAACCAGTGTGCAAGCACAGGTCACAATCCACAGCTGCTCTCCCGAGATCCTGCGCAACCCAGCACTGCCAGGGTCCCGTGATATAGGGACAACTTCCCCAGGAGAACACACTGTGTGCCTCAGGCTGTTGCAACGTCATACCGGTCTCTGCTACCACAGGCTTACCCCGCATTCCATACCACTCCCTCCCCCAGGCCTGAGTGAGCCAGAGCCCCCTAATCCAGTGCTCCTTTAACCCTGACCTTTCTGAGTGAAGAACAGACGTCCTCAGGCAACTTTCACACAGAGGCAGGGCCAATGCAAAGCTGAACCCCAGGAACTGTGCAAACAAAGAAAAGAAAAGGAAATGTCTCCCAGCAGAGTCAGGAGTGGCGGATTATATCTCCACAATCAACCTGATGTACCCAGCATATTTGGAATAACTGAATAGACAAGAAATCATCGCAAAATTGAGGCAGTGGATTTGGGGAGCAACTGTAGACTTGGAGTTTGCTTTCTGCATCTAATTTTTTTCTGGTCTTAAGTTTACCTTAGTTTACTATTTACAGTTTATTATCATTGATATAATATACCAATGATAATAAATTGTTTTGGAGGTGTGTATGTATATGCTTTTTTGTGTGATTTTGTCTGTATAGCTTTGCTTTTACCATTTGTCCAGGGTTCTGTCTGTCCAATTTTAAAAATACTTTCTAATTTTTTAAATTTTTAAGAGTTTTTTTTTATTTTAATAACTTCATTTTTAAATTTATACATTTTTAATATTTTTTCTCCTAACCTGTGTGGCTGACAGTGTCTTGGTGCTCTGGCCAGGTGTCAGGCCACTGCCTCTGAGGTGGAAGAGGCAAGTTCAGGACATTGGTCCACCAGAGACCTCCCAGCTCCACATAATACAAAGCAGTGAAGTCTCTCCCAGAGAACTCCATTGCAACGCTAAGACCCAGCTCCACTCGAAGACCAGCAAGCTACAGTGCTGGAAACCCTATGCCAAACAACTGGCAAGACAAGAACACAACACCACCCATTAGCAGTGAGGCTGCCTAAAATCATAATAAGGTCAAAGATACCCCAAAACACACCACGGGACATGCCCCTGTGCACCACAAAGACATGATCCAGCCTCATTGACCAGAACAGAGACACTAATCCCCTCCACCAGGAAGCCTACACAGCTCACCGAAAGAACCGTACACACAGGGGGCAGATGCAGAAAACAATGGGAACTACAAACCTGCAGCCTGAGAAAAGGAGACCCCAAACATAGTAAGTTAAGCAAAATGAGAATGCAGAGAAACACCCAGCAGAAGAAGGAGCAAGGTAAAAATCCACCAGACCAAACAAATGAAGAGGAAATAGGCAGTCTAACTGGAAAAGCATTCAGAGTAATGATAGTAAAGATGATCCAAAATCTTGGAAATAGAATGGAGAAATATAAGAAATGTTTAATAAGGACATAGAGGAACTAAAGGTCAAACAAACAATAATGAACAACACAATAAATGAAATTAAAAATTCTCTAGAAGGAATCAATAGCAGAATAACTGAGGTAGAAGAACGGATAAGTGACTTGGAAGATAAAATAGTGGAAATCACTACACAGAGCAGTATAAAGCAAAAAGAATGAAAAGAATTCAGGACAGTCTCAGAGACCTCTGGGACAACATTAGACACACCAACATTCGAATTGTAGAGGTCCCAGAAGAAGAAGAGAAAGAGAAAGGGACTGAGAAAATATTTAAAGAGATTATAGATGAAAACTTCCATAACACGGGAAAGGAAATAGTTAATCAAGTCCAGGAAGTGCAGAGAGTCCCATATAGGATAAATCCAAGAAGAAACATGACAAGACACATATTAATCAAACTATCAAATATTAAATACAAAGAAAATATATTAAAAGCAGCAAGGGGAAAACAACAAATAACATACAAGGGAATCCACATAAGGTTAACAGCTGATCATTCAGCACAAACTCTGCAACCAGAAGGGAGGGGAAGGACATATTTAAAGTGAAGAAAGGGAAAAACATTCAACCAAGATTACCCTAATGAGCAAGGATCTCATTCAGATTTGAAGGAGAAATTAAAACCTTTACACACAAGAAAAAGTTTAGAGAATTCAGCACCACCAAACCAGCTTTACAACAAATTCTAAAGGAAATTCTCTAGGCAGGAAACACAGGAGAAGGAAAATACCTACAATAACCCACCCAAAACAATTAACGAACTGGTAATAGAAACACACATATCGATAACAACCTTAAAGGTAAGTGGATTAAAGTCTCCACCAAAACACATAGACCTGTGGAATGGATTCAAAAACAAAAATGATATATGTGCTATCTACAAGAGACCCATTTCAGACCTAAGGACACATACAGACTGAAAGTGAGGGGACGGGAAAAGGTATTCCATACAAATGGAAATCAAAAGAAAGCTGGAGTAGCAATTGTCATATCAGAGAAAATACACTTTAAATAAACACTATTACAAGAGACAAAGAAGGAGAGTACATAATGGTCAAGGGCTCAATCCAAGAAGATATAAAAATTGTAAATATTTATGCACCCAATATAGGAGCACCTCAATACATAAGGCAAATGCTAACAGCCATAAAAGGGGATATCAACAGTAATATAATCATAGTATTGGACTTTACCACGCCACTTTCACCAAAGGACAGATCACCCAAAATGAAAATAAATAAGGAAACACAAGCTTCATATGATACATTAAACAAGATGGACTTAATTGATATTTATAGGACATTCCACCCGAAAACCACAGAATAAACAGTCTTCTCAAGTGCTCATGGAACATTCTCCAGGATACATCATATGTTGGGTCAAAAATCAAATATTGGTAAATTTGAAAAAATTGAAATCATATCAAGTATCTTTTCTGACCAATATGCTATGAGACTGTATATCAATTACAGGAAAAAGTGTGTAAAAAATACAAACACATGGGGGCTAAACAATACACTACTTAGTAACCAAGAGAGCACTGAAGAAATCAAAGAGGAAATAAAAATATACCTAGAATTAAACGACAGTGAAAAAAAATCAATGAACCAGTACCTATGGGATTCAGCAAGAGGAGTTCTAAGGGGGAAGTTTATAGTAATACAATCCTACTTGAAGAAACAAGAAACATCACAAATAAAGAACCTAACCTTACACTAAAGCATACTGAGAAAGAAGCAGAAGAAAATATAAACCCACAGTTAGCAGAAGGAAAGAAAGCATAAAGTTCAGATCAGAAATAAATGAAAAAGAAATGAAGGAAGCAAGAGTGGAGATCAATAAAATGAAAAACTGGTTCTTTGAGAAGATAAACAAAATTGATAAACCATTAGCCAGGCTCCTCAAGAAAAAAAGGGAGAAGACTCAAATCAATAGAATTAGAAATAAAAAAGGAGAAGTAGCAACGGACATTGCAGAAATACAGTGAATCATGAGAGATTAATACAAGCAAGTATATGCCAAAAAAGAAGGGCAACCTGGAAGAGATGGACACATTCTTAGAAAAGCACAACCTTCCGAGACTGAACCAGGAAGAAATAGAAAATATGAACAGACCAATCACAAGCACTGAAATTGAAACTGTGATTAAAAACCTTCCAACAAACAAACCCCCAGGACCAGATGGCATCACAGGCAAATTCTATGAAACACTTAGAGAATAGCTAACACCTATCCTTCTCAAACTCTTCCAAAATATATCAGGCGGAGGAACACTCCCAGACTCATTCTACGAGGCCACCATCACCCTGATACCAAAATCAGACAATGAAGTCACAAAGAAAGAAAACTACAGGCCAATATCACTGATGAACATAAATGCAAAAATCCTCAACAAAATACTAGCAAACAGAATCCAACAGCACATAAAAATGATCATACACCATGATCAAATGGGGTTTATCCCAGAAATGCAAGGATTCTTCAATATATGCAAATCAATCAATGTGATACACCATATTAACAAATTGAAGGAGAAAAAACATACAATCATGTCAATAGATGCAGAGAAAGCTTTTGACAAAAATCAACACCCATTATGATAAAAACGCTCCAGAAAGTAGGCATGGAGGGAACTTACCTCAACATAATAAAAGCCATATATGACAAACCCACAGCCAACCTCGTCCTCATGGTGAAAAACTGAAACCATTTCCATGAAGATAAGGAAAAAGACAAGGTTGGCCACTCTCACCACTATTATTCAACATAGTTTTGAAAGTTTTAGCCACAGCAATCAGAGAAGAAAAAGAAATAAAAGGAATCCAAATCAGAAAAGAAGTAAAGCAGTCACTGTTTGCAGATGACATGATACTAAACATAGAGAATCCTAAAGAGGCTACCAGAAAACTGCTGGAGCTAAATCAATGAATTCGTTAAAGTATCAGAATACAAAATTAATGCACAGAAATCTCTGGCATTCCTGTACACTAATGATGAAAAATCTGAAAGAGAAATTAAGGAAACACTCTTATTTACCATTGTAAGATAAAGAATAGAACACCTATGAATAAAACTACGTAAGGAGACAAAAGACCTGTATGCAGAAACCTATAAGACACTGATGAATGTAATTAAGGATGATACAAACAGATGGACAGATATACCACGTTCTTGGATTGGAAGAATCAATATTGTGAAAATCACTATACTACTCAAAGCAATCTACAGATTCAATGCAATCCCCGTCAAACTACCACTGGCATTTTTCACAGACCTAGAAGAAACTACTTCAGAATTTGTATGCAAACAAAATAGGCTCTGAAAAGCCCAAGCAATCTTGAGAAAGAAAAACGGAGCTGGGGTAATCAGACTCCCGGACTGCAGTCTCTACTACAAAGTTACAGTAATCAAGACTGTATGGTACTGACACAAAAACAGAAATATAGGTAAATGGAACCGGATAGAAGGCCAAGAGATAAAACCACACACATATGGTCACCTTATCATGATAAAGGAGGCAAGAATATACAATGGAGAAAAGACAGCCTCTTTGATAGGTAGTGCTGGGGAAAATGGACAGCTACACATAAAAGAATGAAATTAGAACGCTTCCTAACACCATACACAAATATAAACTCAAAATGGCTTAAAGACCTAAATACAAGGCCAGGCACAATAACACTCTTAGGGGAAAACATAGGTAGAAAACCCTATGACATACATCACAGCAAGATTCTTTTGGACCCACCTTCTAGAGAAAGGGAAATAAAAACAAAAATAAACATATGAGACCTAATGAAACTTAAAAGCTTTTGCACAGCAAAGTGAACCATAAACAGCACAAAAAGACAACCCTCAGAATGGGATAAAATATTAGCAAATGAAGCAACTGGCAAAGGATTAACCTCCAAAATAAACAAGCAGCTCATGCAGCTTAATATCAAAAAAAAAAAAAAAACAAAACACATTCCAAAAATGGGCAAAATACCTAATTAGACATTTATCCAAAGAAGATATACAGATTGCCAACAAACACATGAAAGGCTGTTCAACATCATTAATCATTAAAGTAATGCAAATCAAAACTACAATGAGGTATCACCTCACAGCAGTCAGAACGGCCATCCTCACAAAATGTACAAAAAAAAAAAATGCTGGAGATGGTGTTGAGAAAAGGGAACCCTCTTGAACTGTTGGTGGGAATGTGAATTGGTACAGCCACTATGGAGAACAGTATGGAGGTTCCTTAAAACACTACAAAGAGAACTACCATACGACCCAGGAATCCCACCACTGGGCATATACCCTGAGAAAACAATAATTCAGAAAGAGTCATCTACCACAATATTCTGGTTACAGCTCTATTTAGTGTAGCCAGGAAATGGAGGCAACCTAAGTGTCCATTGACAGAAGAGTGGATAAAGAAGACGTGGCACATATATACAATGGAATATTACTCAGCCAAAAAAGAGACGAAATTGAATTATTTGCAGTGAGGTGGATGGACCTAGAGTCTGTCATACCGAGTGAGGTAAGTCAGAAAAAGAAAAAAAAAATTGTATGCTAACACATATATATGGAATCTAAAAAAAAAAGGCTATGAAGAACCTAGGGGCAGGATAGGAATAAAGACGCTGATGTAGAGAATGAACTGAGGACACGAGGAGGGGGAAGGGTAAGCTGGGACAAAGTAAGAGAGTAGCATGGACTTATATATACTACCAAAGGTAAAATAGACAGCTATTTGGAAGCAGCCGCATAACGCAGGGAGATCAGCTCCGTGCTTTTTGAGTGCCTAGAGCGGTGGGGGAGGGAGGGAGGGAGGGAGATGCAAGAGGGAGGGCATATGGGGATGTATGTATACATATAGGTGATTCAGTTTGTTATACAAACTGAATATATTCAGTTTTGTTATAACAAAACATTGTAATGCAATTATACTCCAATAAAGATGTTAAGAAAAAGAAAAGGAAGGGAAGAAATTAGAAATGTAAACAGAAAAGTGAGAAAAGGAGAATCCTTATCCACTGTTGATGGGAATGCAAATTTATTAAGCCAATATAAAACACAATGTAAAATTTTCTTTAAAAATTACAGATAGGGGCTTCTCTGGTGACGCAGTGGTTGAGAGTCCGCCTGCCGATGCAGGGGACACGGGTTAGTGCCCCGGTGCGGGAAGATCACACATGCCACGGAGCAGCTAGGCCCGGGAGCCATGGCTGCTGAGCCTGCACAACTGGACCCTGTGCTCCACAACGGGAGAGGCCACAAGAGTGAGAGACCCACGTACCGCAAAAAAAAAAAACAAAAATTACAGATAGACCTACCATGTGTTCCCGCAATTCCACTTCTGGGGTCATTGGTCAGGAGAAATGAAAATGCAATATGAAAGATGTAAGTATCCATCCCATGTTTATTGCCAGATTATTCACAATTGCCAATATATTAAAACATCCTACCTGCCTATCAAAGAATTAATGGATAAAGAAAACATACCATATTAATATATGTACTGGAATATTATTCAGCCATGAGAAAAACATTCTGTCATATGTGAAAACATGGATGAAACATGAGGGCACTATGCCAACTGAGACAGGTTAAAGAAAATACCATATCACCTCACATTTATTTGGATTAAAAAATAAAAACTCAAAGAAACAGAAAACTTCAATTCTTTACTGGTCTGCAATGATCAAGACCTTCCTTGCTTCCTTCAAATTACTGCACAGACAGTTAGGCCGAAGAAGAAGAATGTGGCTACAATGGGGACAGCAGGGGACTTGGAGATCCCAGATTTTCTTCACAAGGTGAAAAACTATAGAGATTCTGTGCCAGGGCACCAAGGCAGAATTTGAACAGAACCCTGGATTCATGTGCTCCCTCTCCAACATTCGGCCCATGTGCAACTTCATGTTTCTCTGAATATGCAACATTATGCCCCACCTCAATTTTAGGGCTTTAAGAGACTTGGGTCACCACAGAACCTTAAAACAGCAAAAGGTATGGATGGCAATAGAGGGCTTCAACCCAAGTGTATTTTCTGAATCACTCTACATTCTGGACCAGTGTGGATGTGCCTACCTGTCCCTCATAACTGCCTGATACAGTGTGCTTCCAGCTGGGTACTTTTACATCTGAAATCCCTCATGTCAGTAGTGCTTGTGTGAGGGGTCTTATAGAGTCATGGCATTGAGGTGCACCAATGGATTTTCCCTATATGAGATTTGTCATGATTATTTTCTAATAACTGGGTCAGAGCGAATCTGTTCCTGTCTTTTGGGGGAAAAAATTATGGTCACTAGGGGTAGGATGGGGAGTAGAGATAAAAGTTGAAGGTGATCAAAGGATATAAACCTCCAATTAAAATGTGAATGAGATCTGGGGATATAATGGACACCATAAGGATATAACCATTAATTAAGAGATACTTCATTTTAAGTGGAGTTTGTAGGCCAGAGGGGGTGCTCTCATTCCCTACCACTCTATGTCAATTGCAGGCCCAACAGGAAGAAACAAAACTTTGTGGCTTCAACAGTAAGAGTTTTACTCCTATATTAGCCAATAGAAACCTACTACAATCCAAGATCACAGTTTTTTCAATGGAATCTCTGTATATAAGAGCTTTTCCCAACTCCCCTTTTCCTCTGTAAAAGAATACTTCCCTCCTTTGTTTTCTGGACTTGCTTGTGTTTCACCATAGATTGCATGTCCTGAATTGCAATTCTTTGCTGTTCCCAAATAAACACATTTGCTGGTAAAATAACGGGTTCTTACAAGCCAAAAACAACTGTAGTTATCCATGTCATATTCAATATTTGAAAGTTGCTAAGAGTGTAAAATTTTAAAGTTTTCACCACTATGGAGTGAACAAGATGGAGGAGCAGGAAGACCCTGAGCTCACCTTCTCTTACAGGCACACCCAAATCACACCTATATAGAGAGCAACTATGGATGAGAAATACTTGAAGACTAACAGAAAAGATCTCTACGACTAAAGATAGAAAGAAGTATCCAAACAAAGAGAGGTAGGAGGGGACAAGTAGAGGTAAAAACCCATACCACCACGGAGGTAACACACAAATGGGAAGATAATTAACAATTGCAGGGAGTAAGATTTACACATTGGGACCCCAAGCCTGGAGGTCCTCAGCCAGGAAGATAAGCCCACAGACTGTTTGGTTGTGAAGACAAGTGAGGCTGAATTTAGGAGAGATAGAGAGACGTAGGAAATAGAGACTCTGCTCTTAAAGAGTGCACAGAAAATCTCATGAGCGCTGAGACCCATAATATAAGCAGTAATTGCAAAATATCCTGGATCAGACCCACTGGTGATAGTGCAGAGCATCTCAGAAAGACAAGAGGCAACAGACACACACCCTGGGAACATAGACGTTATAGGCTGCTATCTTGGGGACCTCGTTGTACCAAGAGGATGTTAGGGTCCTCAAGTACCATTTTGGAATTTTCCCTCTAGCTTATTGTCATAGGGACCTGACCCCACCCACCAGCCTGTCGGCATAAGTAAGTCTTATCTCAGGCCAAACAACTACCTGGATGGGGACAGAGCACAATTAATCAGCAGTCCAGCTTCCTTAAGACCCCCTGAGGCCCCAGATGCCCTGAAACTTGAACCCATCCACAGGGAACACAGGACATTGTCCTGCCCACCAATGAACTGGCACTAGCTTCAGGACCTTCAAGGTCCCAAACCCAGCTCTCAGGATACAGCTCTGCACACCATTGGGTTGACCTTAACTTCAGGACACCAAGGGTCCTGCAGAGAGAGACAGAAGGAATAGGCTCCGCCAACAAGTGGTCTGGCATTATCACTGGGACTCCTGGGTATCAGCTGCATCCACAAGTAGGTCAAAATTGGCCCTGGCCACCCTCAAGGCACTGACATCACTCACCAACATAACAACACCAGGCCTGAGAACCCATGGACCTTCAGCCAGCAGCCCTTGTGGAGGAGGAAGAAAAAAATCACACTTAAGGGAACAGAGCCAACTCAAGTCCATCATCAGAATTTCTGCCACAAAATCCTGGTATCAGATACAACCACTGACAGGGTAATGATGACCACTAGAGAGAAAGTGTTGCATCATACTTGTGCAAGCTCCAGCTTCTCCGCTTACAGCCCAACCCACGGCTGAAGTGATAGCAGTGAGCACACCCTGAGGAAACTGGTGACTGGGGTCCACCTCAAATCTAAGCCTCCCATCAAAGCACACACAGTATGTATAGAAACAGTGTCACATAAAAATACCATTTCAAGGCCACAATATATAACTGTATCACCTAAATTCATAGAGGCAGAGAAAGTTAAGTAAAATGAAAAGGCAGAGGAACTACTCTCAACTGAAGAAGCAAGAGAAAACAGTTGAAAAAAAGTAATTATGAAACAGAAAGAAAAAAATTACTGGATAAAGAATTCAAAACATGGACAGTAAAATCAGTTTAACAAGAAACAAGAAAATATAAAGAAGACCAAACAAAAATAGATAATTCGATAGCTGAAATTAAAAACACATAAAAGGAATAAAGAGCAGGCTGAGTGATACAGAAGAAAGCATAAATGATATGGAATATAGAACAATGAAAATCACCCAATCAGAACAGTAGCAGAAAGAAAACTGAACAAAACTTGAAAGTAATCTAGGATATATCCGTGATAACTTTAAACATGCCAAACATTTACATTATAGACATTCCAGAAGAAGAGAGAGAAGAGGGATCAAACATGTATTTGAGGAAATTATGGCTAAAATCTTTCCAAACCTGAAGAAAGAAACATATCCAGGTACAGAAAGCACATAGAGACCCAAATAAGATGAACACAAAGAGATCAACATCAAGATATATCACAATAAAAATGACAAAATTTAAAGATAAACAGAGAATTCTAAAAGTAGTAGAAAAAAATAGTCATATACAAGGTAATCCCCATAAGGCTATCAGCTAATTCTTCTGCAGAGATATTACAGGCCAGAAGAAAGTAGCATGATATATATCTAAATCCTGAAAGAAAAGACCTGCAATATAGATACACTACCCAGCAAGATTGTCATTTAGTATTGAAGAAAAAATAAAGAGCTTCTCAGATAAGCAAAAACTAAAAGAATTCACCAATACTAAACACACCTAACAGAAATGTTGACAGCACATCAACAGAAGAAAGGAACAACATGATCATGCTTTCTGCAGAAAAAGCATTTGATAAAATTCAACATTCATTCATGATAAAAAATCTCACCAAAATGAGTATAGAGACAACATATCTCAACATAATAAAAGGCATTTATAACAAATCCACAGCCAATATAATACTCAACAGTGAAAAGTTAAAAGCCTCCCAACTAAATTCTGGGAAAAAAAAACAAGGATGCCCATTCTCTCCACTTCTATTCAGTGTACTATTGGAAATTCTAGCCACAGCAATCAGACAAGAAAAACACCATATCCAAACGGTAAGAGAATAGGTGAAATTGTCATTGTATGTAGATGACATGACACTCCTTATAGAAAGCCCTTTTAAAAAAGCTCACAAAAACTATTATAACTAATAAATGAATTCAGCAAGCTAGGAGGATACAAGATCAATGTATATACAAATCTGTTGCATTTCTTTACACTAACAATAAAATATCAGATAAAAAGTAAAAATATCAGATAAAATAGTAAAAAAAAAATTATCATTTAAAATTGACTCAAAAAATACAATAGCCTAGGAAGAGGTCTAAGTGAGGATGTAAAAGCCCTATAAAGTGAGAAATATAAAACAATGATTAAAAAAACTTGAAGATGGTAAAAAGAGTCTGTCATACAGAGTGAAGTAAGTCAGAAAGAGAAAAACAAATGCCATATGGTAACACATATATATGGAACCTTAAAAAAGAAAGTTTATTAAGAACCTAAGGGCAGGACAGGAATAAAGACGCAGATGTAGAGAATGGACTTGAGGACACGGGGAGGGGTAAGGGTAAGCTAGGACAAAGTGAGAGAGTGGCACGGACATATATACACTACCAAAGGTAAAAGTGATAGCTAGTGTGAAGTGGCTGCATAGCACAGGGAGATCAGCTTGGTGTTTTGTTACCACCTAGAGGGGTGGGATAGGGAAGGTGGGAGGGAGGGAGATGCAAGAGGGAAGAGATATGGGGATATATGTATATGTATAGCTGATTCACTTTGTTATAAAGCAGAAACTAACACACCATTATAAAGCAATTTTACTCCCATAAAGATGTTAAATGATAAAAATAAAGCTGTGGAAAGCAGTAAGATGTAAAAAAAAAAAAAATTGAAGATGATAAAAATTAATGGAAACATATTCCCTGCTATTAGATTGGAAACATTGATATTGATAAAGTGGTCATACCACCCAAAACAATCAACAGATTTAATGCTATCCCTGTCCAAATATTCACGACATTTTTTACAGAGGTAGAACAAATAATACTAAAATTTATATGAAATAACACACACACACACTCACAAAGACAAAACTCACCAGATTGTCAATGCTATTCCAAGGAAAGAAGAACAAAGCTGGAGACATAAACCTCCCACACTTTAGACAATACTACAAACCTACAGTAATCAAAACAGCATGGTATTGGCACAAAACCAGATATACACATCAATGGAACAAAATAGACAACCCAGAAATAAACCTACTTACCTGCAGTGAGTTAATATTTGACAAAGGAGGCCAGAATACACAATGCAGAAAGGTAGTCTCTTAAGTAAATGGTGTTGGGAAAGCTGGACCACCTTATGTAAACCAATAAAATTAGAACACAGCCTCACACCATACATAACAATAAATTCCAAATGACTGAAACTCTTCAATATAAGACATGTCACCATAAAACTCCTTGAAGAGAACATAGGCAAAACATTCTCTGACATAAATTGTAGTAAAACTCTTAGTCTACCAAGGCAAAAGAAATGAAAGCAAACATAAATAAATGGTACCTAGTCAAACTTAAAAGCTTGCTCTACAAATGTAATGATCAACAAAACAAAAAGACAACCTATGGACTGGAGAAAATACTTTCAAATAATGCGACCAACAAGAGCTTAAATTCCAAAATATACAAAAGCTCATACAACCGAATATAAATAACCAAACAAGGTAATAGCAAATGGGTGAAGACCTAAATAGACATTTCTCCAAAGAAGACATACAGGTGGGCAAGACACATGAAAATAGTTACTTATTAGAGAAATGCAAAGCAAAACTCCAAAGAGTTATCAGCTTACAACAGTCAGAATGGCTATCATCAAAAAGTCTACAAATAGTGCTGGAGAGAGGGTGGAGAAAAGGGAATCCTTGGACACTGTTGGTGAGAATGTAAATTGTGGCAGCCACTATGAAAATAGTGTGAAATTTCCTTTAAAAACTAAAAATAGAGCAATGATATTATTCAATAATCCCACTCTTGGGAATATATCTAGAAAAGATGAAAACAATAATTTGAAAGATTCATACACCCCAATGTTCACAGCAGAACTATTCACAGTACCCAAGACATGGAACAATCCAAGTGTGCACCAACAGATGAGTGGTTAAAGATGATATGGTGTATATACACAATGGAATATTACTCAGCCATAAAAAGAATAAAATATTGTCCTTTGTAGCAACACTGATGAACCTAGAGATTATCATACTAAGTGAAGTAAGTTAAAGAAAGGCAAATATTACATATCATTTATACGTGGAATCTAAATCAAATAATACAAATGAAACTTATTTACAAAACAGAAACAGACTCATAGATATAGAAAACAGACTTATGGGTACCAAAGCGGAAAAGCAGTGGGGATAATTAAATGAAGAGTATGGGATTAACAGACCACACCTCTATATATAAAACAGATAAGAAGCAAGGATTCACTGTAAAACACAGAAAATCATATTCAGTATCTTATAATAAACTATAGTGGAAAATAATCTGAAGCTCTACACCAGATACTGACACAATATTGTAAATTAACTATAGTTAAATAAAAAAGAAATATTGAAAAGTCTCCTTTAAATAGAAAAGAAGTAAGAATCTACAGGAAAAGGAAAATCCAATAGGAAACACAAATATATAGTAACCATTGAAGTTCACAAAAATAAGTCAGTATGTAGATTAAGAGACAGAAATATAGTAAAATCAACTATAACTAAAATAAACAGTAAATGAATAAGCCTGAAGATGTAAAAAATGATATCATTACCATAAATTTTAGGGGAAAGGAGTAAAAACATTTTACAATACGTTTGGACATTAATGACTATATATTTAAAGCTAAAAGATATAATTATGGGGCAACATAGTTACCATGGGGTCCATATATGTTTTTATAGGTTAAAAACTTATAATTTATACAGCAAAAAAAAGAAATGAACCCAAGCATATTACTAAAGAAAATCATCAAATCACAGCTGGAGACCCCAAAAGAAGACATGAAGAGAAAAGAATACCAAAACACTGGAAAACAAGTAATAAAATAGAAAAGAGTAAATACCTACCAATAATTACTTTAAGTGTCAATAGATGAAGTACTCCAAAAAACAGACATAGGGTGGTTGACTGGATAAAAATAAAAGTCCCTTCAATATCCTGCCAACAAGAGGCTAACTATGGGGTAAAATCACACATAGGCTGAAAGTGAGGGGATGAGAAAAGATATTTCATGTAATTGACAAGAACACAGGGGTAACATTAAGCATATAAGACAAAATAGAGGCTAAAATATATCCTACAACTAATGACAAAGCAGGGACTCATATAATGATAAAGGGATTAATACAAAAATGATCTTACACTTGTCAACATATATGCACCTAGCACAGGAGCACCTAAACTTACAAAGAAAATACTAAGACACATAAAAGGAGAAATTGACAACAAAAAAATAATAGTCTGTAACACCTCACCAACTTCAATAAAGAAATCATCCAAAGAGAAAATTAATAATCTCAAATGACACAATAGACGAGGTAACTTAATTGATGTTTACAGAACATTATTTCCCCAAGCAACAGAATACATTTTCTTTGTAAATACATGTGAAATATTCTCTCCAGGGTAGATCACATACTAGGTGAGAAAACAAAAGCCTCAATAAATTAAGATAATATAAATTATATAATTGTTTTCAACCACAATGGAATGAAACTAGAAATCAACTGCAAAAAGAAAAACAGAAAACAGCAAAGTGTATGGAGACTAAAAACCATCCTACTAAAACCAGTGAGTCAATGATAAAATGAGACAATAAATTATAAAATACAAGACAAACAAAAATAAAAACACAAGTTCAAAATTTATGTTACGCAGCAAAAGCAATTCTAAAAGAGAAGATTATACTGATACTGGTCATCTTCAAGAACAAGAAAAATCTCAAAGAAACAACATAATGCACCTCCTAAACACATTAGAAAAAGAAAAAGAACAATAAAAGCCTAAAGTCAGCTTAGAAGGAAGGAAATACTAAAGGTCAGAGGGGAAATAGATAAAATAAAGATAAAAACAAAACTATTATAAAGACCAACATAAAAACAGTTGTTTTTTGTTTTGTTTTGTTTTGTTTGTGGTACGCAGGCCTCTCACTGTTGTGGCCTCTCCCATTGTGGAGCACAGGCTCTGGACACGCAGGTTCAGTGGCCATGGCTCACGGGCCCAGCCGCTCCGCAGCATGTGGGATCTTCTCAGACCGGGGCACGAACCCGTGTCCCCTGCATCGGCAGGTGGACTCTCAACACTGCGCCACCAGGGAAGCCCAAGAGTTGGTTTTTTGATACAATAACCAAAACTGACAAACTCCTGCCACACTCATCAAAAAGAAAAGAGAGAAGTCTCAAATACACAAAATACCACTTGAAAGAGAAGAAATAACAATCCACACCATAGAAATTTTTTAAAATCATAAGAGAATATTATGAGGAATTATATGAAAACAATTATAATACCATAGAAGTAGATGAATTTCTAGAAACCTCTGGCCTGCTAGGCCTGCCAATACTGACTGAAGAATAAACATAGTATTGAACAGTCCAACATGAACAGTGAAACACAATCTGTAATTTTAAAAAAATGTCTAGAACCAGACAGCTTCATTGGGGAATTATACCAAACGTACGGTGTAAAAAAGTATGCCAATCCATCTCAAACTATTGCAAAAAACTGCAGATTTGGGAACACTCCCAAATTATTCTGTTAGGCCCCCATAACCCTGATATGAAGATCACATAGAAACACTACAAAAATAAAAATTACAGGCCAATATCTTTGATAAACCTACATACAAAAATCTTCAATAAAATATTAGCAAACAATCCAACAATATATGAAAGAAGATCATACACCATGATCAAGGTATAGTCATTCCATTGTCAAAAGGAAAAATTAGAGATATACAAATCATTCAGTGTGATACACCACATTAATAAAAGTTAAGACAAGATCACATGAACAGCTCAATAGACACAGAAAAATCATTTGAGAAAATTCAACAGCCATCCCGGATAAAAATTCTCACCAAAGTGGGTTTGAATGGAACATACTCAACATAATAAAGGCCAATTATGAAAATCCACAGCCAACATAATATTCACTAATGAAAAGGTAAAATCAGAAGCAATACTAAGGATACCCACAGTCACTAATTTTTTCAACATAGTACTGAGAGGCTTAGCCTAAGCAGAGAGAGAGAAAAAATGAAAGAAAGAAAGAAAAAAGTATCCAAATGTAACAGAAGAGGTAAAAGTATCATTGAATGCAGATGACATGACACTCTATACAGAAAACCCTAGACTCCACACAGAAGCTATTAGAACTAATAAATTCAGCAATGTAACAGATAGAAGATTAATACCTATAAATCTGTTGTGTTTTTTTACACTAACAATGAAATACCAGAAATTGAAAGGAAATAAAAAGCAAACACTTGATTGGATTAAAAAAAAAAAAGAAAGAAAGAAAAACAGGAAAATAACTGAGGAGATGAAAACTCTAAAAGGTGAAAACTAAAAAACACTGACAAAGAAAACTGAACATGATAAAAAAGGATGTAAGGTATTCCATGTTCTTGGATTGGAAGAATTAATATTGTTAAAATGGCCATACTATCCAAAGCAAATTACAGATTTAATGTGATTTCTATCAAATTACCCATGATGTTTTTGACAAAACTAGAACCAACAATTCTAAAATTTGAATGGAACAACAAAAGACCTAAAATTATCAAAGCAATCGGGAAAAAAAATTAGAAGAAAGCTGGAGGTATAATCTTCCAGACTTCAGGAGATTTAAAAAAAGTAAAAACTCTCATGAATCGACATACAAAGAGAAACAGAATCACAGACATACAAAAAAATACCACTTACAGTTTCCAAAGGGGAAACAACTTAAGAGTGTGAAATTAACAGATACAAACTACTATAAATAAAATAGATAAGCACAACTGGTTTACTATACACTCCAGGGAATTATATCCAATAACTGGTAATAATTTGTAATGGAATATAACCTGAAAATAAAACCCACAAAAAAGCCTGAATCACTAAGCTGTACATCCGAGACTAACACAATCTTGTAAATCATGTAAACTTCAATGTAAAATGGTTTAAAAAAATAAAAAAGATCAATAAAAATATGATTTGATTTTTGGAAAAGGAAAAAAAAGTTGTCAAACTTTAGCCAGGCTCAACAAGAAGAAAGAAGAGAGGACTCAGATAAATGAGACATGAAATGAAACAGGAGAAATAAAAATTGATACTACAGAAATAAGAAAAAAGCATGCTATAAATAATAACAGACAGACCAGATAACCTATAAGAAATTGACTAATTCTAGAATTATATCATGAATAAACAGACAGATCATTACAGGTGAAATTGCCTTTGTAATAAAAAATAACTTCCAGTTTAAAAAAAAGTCAGAGATCTGATAGTGTCACAGGGAAGTAACAAAAATATAAGACAAATAACACCTATACTTGTCAAACAATTACAAAAAATTGAACAGCAACAAATACTCACAAATTCATTCTGTGAGACCAACATTACTCTGATTCCAAAACCAGATGAAGACATGACAAAAAAAAAAAAAAAAAGAAAAGAAAAAAGACAATTACAGATCAATATCTTTGGTAAATATAGTTGTAAAATTTCTCAATAAAATGTTAAAAATTTGAATGTGACAATATATTAAAAATATTTTACCCCATGATCAAGTTGCATTAATTCCACATTCATAAGGATGGCTCAACATATGCACATGAATCAGTGTGATACACCACGTTAAGAAAAGGAAATATATCAATATAACAACCACATGAATATCTCAACAGATGCAAAAAAAAAAAGAGGGTGGGATGACATAATTCAACATCGATTCATAATAAACATGCTCTTCAAAGTCTGTATAGAGGACACATATCATAACATAATAAAGAAAATTTATACCAAACCCACAGCCAACATCATATGCAAACATGAAAAGCTGGAAACCTTCCCATTTTATTTAGGAAAAAGAGAAGAATGGTATTCAATATAGTATTAGAAGTCCTAGCCATAGATCAGATGAGAAAAAAATAAAAATTGTAACCAAATTGGATTAGAAGAGGTAAAACTGTCAGGTTGCATGGTACAATACACAGAGAACCCTAAATTCCCCATCCAAAACCTATTATAATTAAACAACAAATTCAACAAGGTTGCAAGATACATGATTAATACACAGAAATCTATTATGTTTCTATAAAATAATAAGGAAATATCAGAAGAGAATGTGAAAAAAACATTTTTATTTTTTTAACATCTCTATTGGAGTATAATTGCTTTACAATGGTGTGTTCGGTTCTGTTTTATAACAAAGTGAATCAGTTATACCTATACTTATGTTCCCATATTTCTTGCCTCTTGCGTCTCCCTCCCTCTCACTCTCCCTATCCCACCCGTCTAGATGTTCACAAACCACCAAGCTGATCTCCCTGTGCTAAGCAGCTGCTTCCTACTAGCTATCTATTTTACGTTTGGTAGTGTATATATGTCCATGCCAGTCTCTCACTTTGTCACGGCTTTCCCTTACCCCTCCCCATATCCTCAAGTCCATTCTCTAGTAGGTCTGTTTCTTTATTCCCGTCTTACCCCTATGTTCTTCATAACTATTTTTTTTCTTAGATTGCATATACATGTGTTAGCATACTGTATTTCTTTTTCTCTTTCTGACTTACTTCACTCTGTATGACAGACTCTAGGTCCATCCACCTCACTATAAATATCTCAATTTCATTTCTGTTAATGGCTGAGTAATATTCCATTGTATATATGTGCTACATCTTCCTTATCCATTCATCTGATGATGGACACTTAGGTTGCTTCCATGTCCTTGCTACTGTAAATAGAGCAGCAATGAACATTTTGGTACATGACAGTTTTTGAATTATGATTTTCTCAGGGTATATGCCCAGTAGTGGGATTGCTGGGTCATATGATAGTTCTATTTTTAGATTTTTAAAGAACCTTCATACTGTTCTCCATAGTGGTTGTATCAATTTACATTCCCACCAAAAGTGCAAGAGTGTTCCCTTTCTCCACACCCTCTCCACCCTTTATTGTTTTTATTTTTTAATTTTATAACATCTCTATTGGAGTATAATTGATTTACAATGATGTGTTAGTTTCTGCTTCATAACAAAGTGAATCAGTTATACATATACATATGTTCCCATATCTCTTCCCTCTTGCATCTCCCTCCCTCCCACCCACCCTAACCCACCCCTCTACATGGTCACAAAGCACCGATCTGATCTCCCTGTGCTATGCGGCTGCTTCCCACTAGCTATCTATTTTACGTTTTGTAGTGTATATATGTCCATGCCACTCTATCACTTTGTGAGAGCTTACCCTTCCCCCACCCCATATCCCGAAGTCCATTCTCTAGTAGGTCTGTGTCTTTATTCCCGTCTTACCCCTAGGTCTTTCATGACATTTTTTTTCTTAGATTCCATATATATGTTTTAGCATACAGTATTTGTCTTTCTCTTTCTGACTTACTTCACTCTGTATGACAGATTCTAGGTCCAACCACCTCACTACAAATAACTCAATTTCGTTTCTTTTTATGGCTGAGTAATATTCTGTTGTATATATGTGCCACGTCTTCTTTTGTGTGTGTGTGTGTGTGTGTGTGTGTGTGTGTTATGCAGGCCTCTCACTGTTGTGGCCTCTCCCATTGTGCAGCACAGGCTCCGGATGAGCAGGCTCAGCGGCCATGGCTCACGGGCCCAGCCACTCTGAGACATGTGGGATCTTCCTGGACTGGGGCACAAATCCGTGTCCCCTTCTTTGGCAGGCAGACTTTCTACCACTGCACCACCAGGGAAGCCCTGCCATGTCTTCTTTATCCATTCATCCAATGATGGACACTTAGGTTGCTTCCATCTCCTGGTTATTGTAAATAGAGCAGCAATGAATATTTTGGTACATGATCTTTTTGAATTATGGTTTTCTCAGGGTATATTCCCAGTAGTGGGATTGTTGGGTCATATGGTAGTTCTATTTGTAGTTTTCTAAGGAACTTCCATACTGTTCTCCACAGTGACTGTATCAATTTACATTCCCACCAACAGTGCAAGAGGGTTCCCTTTTCTCCACACTCTCTCCAGCATTTATTGTTTCTAGATTTTTTGATGATGGCCATCATTCGAATTTATTTTTTGAAGTCAGCTTTACTCTTATACTGAAACCAGAGGAGGAGGATGAACACACACACACACACACACACACACACACACACACACACTACAGGCAAATATTTATGATAAGCGTAGATGCAAAAATCCTCAAGAGAAAACTAGCAAACAAATTTAACAATGCATTAGAAGAATCATACAGAAGGAGGATTTGGTACAAGATGGTGGAGTAGAAGGACGTGCTCTCACTCCCTCTTGTGAGAACACCAGAATCACAACTAACTTCTGAACAATCATCAACAGGAAGACACTGGAACTCACCAAAAAAGATACTCCACATCCAAAAATGAAGGAGAAGCCACAATGAGATGGTAGGAGGGGTGCAATCACAAAAAACTCAAATCCATAACTGCTGGGTGGGTGACTCACAAACTGGAGAACACTTATACCACAGATGTCCACTCACTGGAGTGAAGGTTCTGAGCCCCACATCAGGTTTCCCAAACTGGGAGTCCAACAACAGGAGGAGAAATTCTTAGAGAATCAGACTTTGAAGGCTAGAAGGATTTTATTGCAGGACTTCAACAAGATGGGGGAAAAGAGAGACTCCACTCTTGGAGGACACACACAAAGTAGTGTGTGCATCAGGACAAGGGGAAGGAGCAGTGACCCCATAGGAGACTGAACCAGACCTACCTGCTGGTGTTGGAGGGTCTCCTGCAGAGGTGGGATGTGGCTCTGTCTCACCATGAGGACAAGGACACTGGTAGCAGAAGTTCTGGGGAGTACTCCTTGGTGTGAGTCCTCCCAGCGTCTGCCATTAACCCCACAAAAGAGCATGGGTAGGGCTTTCCTGGTGGTGCAGTGGTTGAGAGTCCACCTGCCGATGCAGGGGACACAGTCTCATACGCCGTTTTGGGAAGATACCACATGCCGCAGAGTGGCTAGGCCCATGAGCCATGGTCACTAAGCCTGCACATCCAGAGCCTGTGCTCTGCAATGGGAGAGGCCACAACAGTGAGAGACCTATGTACCACAAAAAAAAAAAAAAAAGAGCCTGTGTAGACTCCAGTGCTGGGTTGCCTCAGGCCAAACAACCAATAGGGAGGGAACACAGACCCATCCATCAGCACACAAGCGGATTAAAGTTTTACTGAGCTCTGCCCACCAGAGCAATACCCAGCTCTACCCACCACCAATGCTTCCCATCAGGAAGCTTGCATAAACCTCTTGGATAGCCTCATCCACCAGAGGGAAGAGAGTAGAAGCAAGAAGAACTACAATCCTGTAGCCTTTGGAACAAAAGCCACATTAACAGAAAGACAAGATGAAAATGCAGAAGGCTATGTACCAGATGAAGGAACAAGATAAAACCCCAGAAAAACAACTAAGTGAAGTGGATATAGACAACATCCAGAAAAAGATTTCAGAATAACGATAGTGAAAATGATCCAGGACCTCGGAAAAAGAATTGAGTCAAAGATCGAGAAGATGCAAGAAATGTTTCACAAAGACCTAGAAGAATTGAAAAAAAAAAAAAAAACAGAGATGAACAGTACAATAATTGAAATGAAAACTCCACTAGAAGGAATCAATAGCTGAAGCAGAAGTACACATAAGTGATCTGGAACACAGAATGGTGGTATTCACTGCTGCACCACAGAATAAAGAAAAAAGAATGAAAAGAAAACAAGACAGCATGAGACCTCTGGAACAACATTAAATGCAACAACATTCACATTATAGGGGACCCAGAAGGAGAAGAGGGACAGAAAGGACCCAAGAAAATACTTGAAGAGATTATATTCGAAAATTTCTCTAACATGGGAAAAGAAATAGTCATGCATACGCAGGAAGCACACAGAGTCCCATACAGGATAAACCCAAGGAGAAACATGCCGAGACACATAGTAATCAGATTGCTAAAAATTAAAGACAAAGAATAATTATTGAAAGCAGCAAAGGAAAAACAACAAATAACATACAAGGTAGTCCCATAAGGTTAACAGCTGATTTCTCAGCAGAAACTCTACAAACCAGAAGGGAGTGGCATGACGTATTTAAAGTGATGAAAGGGAAGAACCTACAACCAATGTTATTCGACCCAGCAAGGATTTCATTCAGATTCAATGGAGAAATCAAAAGCTTTACAGACAAGCAAAAGCTAAGAGAATTCAGCACCACAAAACCAGCCCTACAGCAAATGCTAAAGGAACTTCTCTAAGTGAGAAACAAAAGAGAAGAAAAGGACCTACAAAAACAAACCCAAAACAAATAAGAAAATGGTAATAGGAACATACATATAGATAATTACCTTAAAACTGAATGGATTGAATGTTCCAACCAAAAGACACAGGCTTGCTGAATGGATACAAAAACAAGACCCATATATGTGCTGTCGACAAGAGACCCACTTCAGACCTAGGGACACATACAGACTGAAAGTAAAGGGATGGAAAATGATAGTCCATGTAAATGGAAATCAAAAGACAACTGGAGTATCAATACTCATATCAGACAGAATAGACTTTAAAATAAAAAATGTTACAAGAGACAAGAAAGGACATTACATAATGATCAAGGGATCAATTCAAGAAGAAGATATAACATTTATAAATAAATATGCACCCAATATAGGGGCACCTCAATACATAAGGCAACTGCTAACAGCTATAAAAGAGGAAATCAACAGTAACACAATCATAGTGGGGAATATTAACACCTCACTTACACCAATGGACAGATCACCCAAAGAGAAAATTAATAAGGAAACACATGATTTAAATGACACAATAGACCAGATAGATTTAATTGATATTTATAGGACATTCCATCCAAAAACAGCAGATTACACTTTCTTCTCAAGTGTGCATGGAACATTCTCCAGGATAGATCACATCTGGGGTCACAAATCAAGCCTCAGTACCTTTAAGAAAATTGAAATCATGTCAAGCATCTTTTCTGACCACAACACTATGAGGTTAGAAATCAATTACAGGGAAAAAACGTAAAAAACAAACACTCATGGAGGCTAAACAATACGTTACTAAATAACCAAGATATCACTGAAGAAATCAAAGAGGAAATAAAAAAAATTAAAAAATGACAATGAAAACATGATGATTCAAAAGCTAAGGGATTCAGCAAAAGCAGTTCTAAGAGGGAAGTTTATAGCAATACAATCCTACCTTAAGAAACAATAAACATCTCAAATAAACAATCTAACCTTACACCAACAGGAACTAGAGAAGAAGAGCAAATGAAAACCAAAGTTAGTGGAAGGAGAGCTTCCCTGGTGGTGCAGTGGTTGAGAGTCTCTCTGCTGATGCAGGGGACATGGGTTGGTGTCCCAGTCCTGGAAGATCCCACGTGCTGTGGAGCAGCTAGGCCCGTGAGTCATGGCCACTGAGCCTGCACGTCCAGAGCCTGTGCTCCACAATGGGAGAGGTCACAACAGTGAGAGGCCAATGTACCACACACACACAAAAAAAAAGTTAGTGGAAGGAAAGAATTCATAAAGATCAGAGCAGAAATAAATGAAATAGAAAGAAAGAAAACAATTGCAAAGATTAATAAAACTAAAAGCTGATTCTTTGAGAAGATAAACAAAATTGATAAACTATTAGCCAGACTCATCAAGAAAAAGAGGGAGAGGACTCAAATCAGTAAAATTAGAAATGAAAAAAGGAGAAGTTACAAGAGAAACCACAATAATGTAAAGCATCCTAAGAGACTACAAGCAACTCTATGCCAATAAAATGGACAATCTGGAAGAAACGGACAAATTCTTAGAAAGATATAACCTTACAACAGTGAACCAGGAAGAAATAGAAAATATGAACAGACCAATCACAAGTAATGAAATTGAAACTGTGATTAAAAATCTTCCAAAAAACAAAAGTCCAGGACCAGATGGCTTCACAGGTGAATTCTATCAAATATTTAGAGAAGAGCTAACACCTATCCTTCTCAAACTCTTCCAAAATATAAAAGAGGAAGGAACATTCCCATACTGATCTACAAGGCCACCATCACCCTGATACCAAAACCAGACAGAGATACTACAAAAAAAGAAAATTGCATACCAATATCGCTGATGACGATAGATGCAAACATCTTCAACAAAATACTAATAGAATCAAACAACACATTAAAAGAATCACACACCATTATCAACAGGGATTTATCCCAGGGATGCAAGGATTCTTCAATATATACAAATCAATCAATGTGATACACGATATTAATAAATTGAAAAAGAAAAACCACATGATCATCTCAATAGATGCAGAAAAAAATTGTCAAAATTCACCCATTTATGACAAAAACTCTCCAGAAAGTGGGCATAGAGGGAAACTACCTCAACATAATAAAGGCCATATATGACAAACCCACAGCAAACATCATTCCCAATGGTGAAATACTGAAAGCATTTCCTCTAGATCAGGAAAAAGACAAAGTTGTTCACTCTCACCACTATTAGTCAACATAGTTTGGAAGTCCTAGCCATCGCAATCAAATGAGAAAAAGAAATCAAAGGAATACAAATTGGAAAAGAAGAAGTAAAACGGTCACTGTGGATGACACAATACTATACATAGAGAATCCTATAGATGCCACCTGAAAACTACTAGAGCTAATGAATGAATTTGGTAATGTTGCAGGATACAAAATTAATGCACAGAAATCTCTTACATTCCTATACACTAATGATGAAAAATCTGAAAGAAAAATTAAGGAAACACTCTCATTTACCATTGCAGCAAGAAAAATAAAATACCTAGGAATACCTACCTAGGGAGTCAAATAACTGTATGCAGAAAACTATAAGACACTGTTGAAAGAAACTAATGATGGTACAAACAAATGGAAAGATATACCATGTTCTTGGATTGGAAGAATCAATGTTGTGAAAATGACTATACTACTCAAAGCAATCTATAGATTCAATGAAATCCCTATCAAATTACCAATGGCATTATTTATGGAACTAGAACAAAAAAAATCTTAAAATATTTATGGAAATATAAAAGACCCCGAGTAGAAAAAGCAGTCTTGAGGGAAAGAAATGAAGCTGGAGGAATCAGACTCCCTGACTTCAGACTATACTACAAAGCTACAGTAATCAAGACAATATGGTACTTGCACAAAAACAGAAATATAGATCAATGGAAAAGGATAGAAATCCCAGAGGTAATCCCACGCACCTATGGTCAACTAATGTATGACAAAGGATGCAAGAATATACATTGCAGGAAAAAACGGTCTCTTCAATAAGTCATGCTGGGAAAACTGGAGAGCTACATGTCAAAGAATGAAATTAGACACTTCCCTAACACCATACACACAAAAAACTCAAAATGGATTAGAGACCTAAGTGTAAGACTAGACACTATAAAACTCTTAGAGGAAAACAGAGAAAGAACACTCTTTGACATAAATCACAGCAAGATCTTTTTTGATCCACCTCTTAGAGTAATGGAAATAAAAATAAACAAATGTGACCTAATGAAACTTAAAAGCTTTTACAAGCAAAGGAAACCACAAACAAGATGAAAAGACAACCCTCAGAATGGGAGAAGATAATTGCAAACCAATCAACACACAAAGGATTAATCTCCAAAATATATAAACAGCTCATGTCGCTCAATATTAAAAAAACAAACAATCCAATCCAAAAGTGGTCAGAAGACCTAAATAGACATTTCTCCAAAGAAGACATACAGATGGCCAAGAAGCACATGAAAAGCTGCTCAAAATCATTAATTATTAGAAAAATGGAAATCAAAACTGCAATGAGGTATCACCCACACCAGTTAGAATGGGCATTATCAGAAAATCTACAAACAACAAATGCTGGAGAGGGTGTGGAGAAAAGGGAATCCTCTTGCACTGTTGGTGGGAATGTAAATTGATACAGCCACTATGGGGAACAGTATGGAGGTTGTTTAAACAACTAAACATGGAATTACCATATGACCGAGCAATCCCACTACTGGACATATACCCAGAGAAAACCATAATTCAAAAAGACACATGCACCCCAATGTTCATTGCAGCACTATTTACAATAGCCAGGACATGGAAGCAACCTAAGTGCCCATTGACAGATGAATGGATAAAGAAGATGTGGTATATATATACAATGGAATATTACTCAGCCATAAAAAGGAACAAAATTGGGTCATTTGTACAGACATGGATGGATCTAGAGACTGTCATACAAAGTGAACTAAGTCAGAAAGAGAAAAACAAATATCGTATATTAACACATATATGTGGAACCTAGAAAAATGGTACAGATGAACAGGTTTGCAGGACAGAAATTGAGACACAGAGGTAGAGAGCAAATGTATGGATAACAAGTGGGGAAAGTGGTGGGGGTCTTGGTGGTATGATGAATTGGGAGATTAGGATTGACATATATGTACGAATATGTATAAATTGGATAACTAATAAGCACCTGCTGTATAAAAAATAAATAAAATAAAATTCAAAAATAATTTAATAAAGAAGGAATCAATGATTAAACAGTAATTTTTAAAGAATTTTTAGAATTGGAAAACACTGCTAAATAATCGGTTCAAAGAAGAAATGTTTATAGAAATTAGAGAATATTTTAAACTGAATGATAATAAAAAGTACTGGCAATCAAAATGTGTGAGGTGAAGCTAAAGCAGTATTTAGAGAGTTTATACTTCAAATGCCAACATAAGCAAAAAGAAAGGCTAATCAAATTTAACAGCGTATAAAAATGATAATATACAATGACAAAATTGAGTTTGTCTCAATAAAGCAATGTTTTAACATTAGAAAATTAAATTTGTTATAACATTACTAGATGAGTGGAGGGAAATAAAAAGAAAGAATCATACAACATGATAAAGTACAATTAATTCCAGGTGTGCAATAATGGTTTAACATAAACAAATTAATTAGTGTGATACAGAAATTAACATAGTGTAATATAAAAATCATATGCTCATCTCAAGAGATGCAGAGAAGTTATATAACAAAATAGAACATCCACTTATAATAAAAACTCTTCAAAAATGAGTAAGGCTGGAACATATCTCATTATATTAAAAGTCATATATGAAAAGCCCACAGCTACCATACACAACAGTGAAGAGTTAAAAGGTTTCTCTGTAAAATCTGGAACAGGACAAAAATGTCACATTTTAACTCTTTTATTCAACATAGCATTAGAAGTTCTAGACTGAGCATTCAGGTGAAAAAGAAATAAAAGTATTTAAATTGGAAGGAAAGAAGTAAGACTACAACTATTTGCAGAAGACATGATATTAAGTAGAGAATCCTAAAGTTCAAAATTTAGACCCAAAAAACTTTAGAAATAATGAATGAATTAAGGTTGCAATATACAAAACTTTTTTACATTTGTACAAGTAATACCAAACTGTTAAAGAAGTTAAGAAATCAATTCCATTCACAATTGCATCAAAATGAGTAAATTACCTAGGAATAAGTTTAACCAAGAAAGTAAAAGTCGGTACAATAAAAACTATAGTTTAGTAGAAAGAATTGAAGCAGAGACAACAAAATTAAAAGATATTCCATGCTCATGAATTAAAAAATTAATGTTGTCTATACTACCCCCAGACAATCACAGATTTAATGCAATTCTTATCAAAATTCCAATAGCAGTTTTCAAAGAAATAGAACAAACAGTATTAAAATATGTATGGAATAAAAAAAGAATCTGATAAGATGTAACAATCGTGACAAAGAACAAAGTGGGAAGCATCATAGTTCCTAATTTCAAACTGTATTTCAAAGCTATACTTATCAAAACAGTATTGTTTGGCAAGACTGCTGGTGGATGTGTGAGTGATCAGGCCTCCTCTCAGGGTGCAAGGACAGTTGAACAGGTCAGGATTCCCATAAGGTGCTGCTGTTTGTGGGCAAGCCCAGTGTCATGGTTCACAATGCTTTCCTCCTGCTCTGGCCCATGGATTTTTGGGACTGACACATGAATCTATTGGTGGACTCTGTGCTGGGCTTTGTAGCCATGCCTGGGACTGCCATCTATGGAAAAAACAAACAGCAAAAAAAAACAATGCTAGAATCTCTAGTTGGAAAAACCTAGTACCCTGGTCGACAGATGGGCAGGCCTGATGCTGAGATCTCTGTGTTGGCCTTATGCTAGAGTCCCTTGAAATGCCTATTTCTAGTTGTGTGAGTTTGGGCAGAATGTATCTTTCAAAGATTTTTTCCATGTCATCTAGGTGATCAAATTTGTGAGAGTTGTTCATAGCATTCCTTTATTAACTTTCTCTGTTTATGATCAGTAGTAATATCCCCTCTTAAATTTCTGATATTAGTAATATGTGCATTCTGTTTCATGAAAATTAGGGTTGTTGGAAGTTAAACATATGTTAAGCTTTTGAACGAAACAGTTTTTCTTTGTTGATATTTTTCTAGTTATTTTTCTGTTTCAATTTTATTGACTTCTGCCCTAACAGTTACTTTTTCCCTCTTCATTTGGTTTAGTTTGCCTTTTTCTTAGTATTTTAAGTGCAAGTTTGGTTTACTGGTTTTAGATTTGTTTTTTGGGGTTTTTTGCTGTATGCGGGCCTCTCACTGCTGTGGCCTCTCCCACCGCAGAGCACAGGCTCCAGATGCGCAGGCCCAGCGGCCATGGCTCATGGGCCCAGCTGCTCCACGGCATGTGGTATCCTCCTGGACCAGGGCACAAACCCATGTCCCCTGCATCTGCAGGCAGACACCCAAACACTGCGCCACCAGGGAAGCCCCTAGATTATTTTTTTAAACAGAGGCATTCAAAACTGTAAGTTTTTCTCTAAGCACTGATTTTGCTGCATCCCAGAAATTTGGATAAGTTGTGTCTCCAATATTTTTCAATACATGATCTTTAAAATTTCTTGACTTCTTTGATCCAAATATTCTCTAGAAGTGTGTTTTCATTTACAAGTGTTTTGAGATTTTTCCAGCATTTTTCTCTCATTTTTTTTCAGTTGAACTGCACTATCATCTGAAAGCAGACATTTGTGTTATTAAATCAACAAAATGTGTTAAAGTGCACTTAAGATGAGAATTTGTCTATCTTGGAGGATATTTCATATGTGCTTTAGAAAATATTTATTCTGCTGTTGTGGGAGTAATTATTAATATATATACGTCTATTAAAATAAGCTGATTTATGGTGCTGTTCACTTCAACTTTGTCCTTGCTGACTTTCTGTTTATGCGCTCTCTCAATTATTGAAAAAAGTTGTTGAAGTCTCCAACTATAATAAGAAATGTATGTCTTTTCCCTCTTATCTGTTTTGCATACATATCTTGATACCGTTAAGTAAGCATACACTAAGGATTTTTAAGTTGTTTCAAAGAGTTGTTTGACTTTTGGTTATGTAATGCTCATATTTACTCTTCATAAATTTCTTGCTCAGAAATCAGCTTTGTTTGAAATTAAAATAGGTATTCTGGCATCCTTTTGTTTTTTTCTTGGTACACAGGCCTCTCACTGCTGTGGCTTCTCCTGTTGCAGAGCACAGGCTCCGGACGCGCAGGTTCAGCGGCCATGGCTCACGGGAGCAGCCGCTCCGCGGCATGTGGGATCTTCCTGGACCGGGGCACGAACCCATGTGCCCTGCATCGGCAGGCGGACTCTCAACCACTGCGCCACCAGGGAAGCCCTCTGGCATCCTTTTGATTAACGTTAGCATGGTATATCTTTCTCATCCCTTTGCTATTAGTGCATATAGTTTTAAAGTTGGTTTCTTCTGGAAAAGTTATAGTTTTGCACTTCTTTTCATGCGTGCACACTGACAGTTTCTGAAATTTTTGCTGCTGTATAATTGACATATAACATTATATTAGTTTCAGATGTACAACATAATGATTTAATATGCGTGTATATTGCAAAATAATCACCACAATAAATCTTAACATCCATTACCATGTTTATTTTGCTGGCAGGAAAGACAGAATCCACTCTGACACTGAGGCAGTATATTTCCTGAAAAGGAGAGAAAGCATAAAAGAGGTGAGTGGAGGGTGGGGGGAGATAGTCTGCCCAGCCATGTGTGCTGCAGTTGGAGGAACAAGTTGCCCTTACTGAGTAGAGACTACAGTAGCAGGGAGGGGGAAAATAGGCAAAGACAACAAAAATAAATCATATTGTCTCCCCTGGAAGGTAAGAGGAATTCCAATGTCCACTGGAACTCTTCACTTGAGGATCCCTGTACTGAGCCATGGGCACACACAAAGCCCAAAATGCTGAATATACACCTCTTCCTATTCTGCCACCATCCTTGGTTTTTTCTGCACCTAACTTTATTTGAAGATAACACTAGTGAGAGAAATCAAAATCTTGTACTACAGCACCATCTCTGAAAAAAAAAAAAAGGAAGGCTCCAAACTATCAACCTTATATATTCTTACAATCAAAGTGAACAAAGCCTTGCATAAATAAGAAAGGTGTTTACTACTTCAAATGCAGATCAGAGGCACTTTTCATCAAACACTGTGAATAAAATCATGGTACTACATTATCACAAAAAACTAACAATGTTATGCAACTGAACCGAAAGATATAAAATATTGCCATCAAAATGTTAATGGATTTAAAATAGGTATTATGAAAAATTGATGAGCTACAGGAAAACTCAGATAGGCAATCTCAGAACAAAGTTAACTAAAGAAGGAGTACTTTACTTAAAAAGACTACAATTCTAAAAAAGAAAAAAAACAAATTCTGGAGCAAAAGAACTCCATAAACGTGGTAAAAATTGCCCTAGAATGCACTAGAAATAGATCAGATTACATGGAAGAGAGAATTAGTGCACTCAAATAGAAATTTGTCATAATTCAGAGGAAGATGTGTGAGAGCTAAGATTTTTTAAAAGGGGAGAAACCTTGCTAGAACTATATATGATTTCGTGGGAAAGGCTAATAAAAGAATAATGATTATTCCAGAAGAAGAGAGGGAAAGGAGAAGAAAGAGTTTAGTTAAAGAGATAATACCTGGGAAATTCGCAAACCTGGGAAAACAACGGGAAATTAAAGTTCACAAAACCAGCATAACACCTTATTACCTCAATGAAAAGTTTAAAAGACTTCCAAGATATACCGAAACTGTGAAAAGTCAGTGATAAGAAAAGAATTTAAACATTAGCCAGGAGAGAAAAACACAGTTAACCTATATAAGTATACCCATTAGGCTATCAGCAGGTTTTTCAGCAGAAATTCTATAGGTCAGGGGATATTAGAATGGCATACTCAAAAGACAAAAACTGACAGCCAAGAATATTTTGTCCTGCAAATTTATGTTTTATAGGTAAGAAAACACTTGGCTTTTCAAGACAGAGAAGAGCTGAGAGATTTTACCAACACTGGATCTGCATAACAAAGAATGTGAAAGGAGCTCTTCAAATGAAATAAAAAGATAAAAATACACAAACAAATCTGATTCAGGTGATATATTCAGAATTAGAATACTGTACCTCTTTTTAGGAATAGTATATTCAAATCTTAACTATAACAAAAAGGATAAAAAAGAAGTATTACAAATAAACATAGCCTTGTCTTGTTTCTGATCTTAGTGGAAATGCTTTCAGTTTTTCACCATTGAGGATGATGTTGGCTGTGGGTTTGTCATATATGGCCTTTATTATGTTGAGGAAAGTTCCCTCTATGACTACTTTCTGCAGAGTTTTTGTCATAAATGGGTGTTGAATTTTGTCAAAAGCTTTCTCTGCCTCTATTGAGATGATCATATGGTTTTTCTCCTTCAATTTGTTAATATGGTTTATCACATTGATTAATTTGCGTATATTGAAGAATCCTTGCATTCCTGGAATAAACCCCACTTGATCATAGTGTATGATCCTTTTAATGTGCTGTTGGATTCTGTTTGCTAGTATTTTGTTGAGGATTTTTGCATCTATGTTCATCAGTGATATTAGCCTGTAGTTTTCTTTCTTTGTGACATCCTTGTCTGGTTTTGGTATCAAGGTGATGGGAATATGGTGGGAATATGAATTGGTACAGCCGCTATGGGGAACAGTATGGAGGTTCCTTAAAAGACTACAAATAGAGCTACCATATGACCCAGCATTCCCACTACTGGTCATATACCCTGAGAAAACCATAATTCAAAAATAGTCATGTACCAAATTATTCATTGCTGCTCTATTTACAGTAGCCAGGAGATGGAAGCAACCTAAGTGTCCATCATCAGATGAATGGATAAAGAAGATGTGGCAGGGCTTCCCTGGTGGCACAGTGGTTGAGAGTTTGCCTGCCGATGCAGGGGACACAGATTCGTGCCCAGTCCGGGAAGAACCCACGTGCCCTGGAGCAGCTAGGCCCGTAAGCAATGGCCGCTAAGCCTGCTTATCCGGAGCCTGTGCTCCACAATGGGAGAGGCCATAATAGTGAGAGGCCCGCGTAACACACACACACACACACACACACACACACACACAAAAAGAAGATATGAAACATATATACAATGGAATATTAGCCATAAAAAGAAACATAATTGAGTTATTTGTAGTGAGGTGGATGGACCTAGAATCTGTCATACAGAGTGAAGTAAGTCAGAAAGAGAAAGACAAATACTGTATGCTAAAATATATATATGGAATCTAAGAAAAAAATGTCATGAAGGACCTAGGGGTAAGACAGGAATAAAGACACAGACCTACTAGAGAATGGACTTGGGGATATGGGGTGGGGGAAGTGTAAGCTCTCACAAAGTGAGAGAGTGACATGGACGTATATACACTATAAAACGTAAAATAGATAGTTAGTGGGAAGCAGCCGCATAGCACAGGGAGATCAGCTCGGTGCTTTGTGACCCCCTAGAGGGGTGGGATAGGGAGGGTGGGAGGGAGGGAGACGCAGGAGGGAAGAGATATGGGAACATATGTATATGTATAACTGATTCACTTTGTTATGAAGCAGAAACTAACACACCATTGTAAAGCAATTGTACTCCAATAGAGATGTTTAAAAAATTAAAAAAATAAACTATAAAAATAAAGGCTGGAGTGGTTGTGGAGAAAAGGGAACACTCTTGCACTGTTGGTGGGAATGTAAATTGATACAGCTACTATGGAGAACAGTATGGAGGTTCTTTAAAAATGTTAAAAAAAATAAAAATGTTTTTTTCACATTCTCTTTCTGATATTTCATTATTATTTTATAGAAACACAATAGATTTCTGTGTATTAATCATGTATCTTGCGACCTTGTTGAATTTATTGTTTAATTCTATTAAGTTTTGGATGGGGAATTTAGGGTTCTCTGTATATTGTACCACGTAACCTGACAGTTTTACCTCTTCTAATCCAATTTGGTTACAGTTTTTATTTTTTTCTCATCTGATCTATGGCTAGGACTTCTAATACTATATTAAATACAATTCTCTTATTCCTAAATATAATGGGAAGGTTTCCAGCTTTTCATGTTTGCATATGATGTTGGCTGTGGGTTTGGTATAATTTTTCTTTATTATATTGTGATATGTGTCCTCTATACACACTTTGATGAGGATGTTTATTATGAATCGATGTTGAATTATGTCATCCCCCCTTCTTTTTTTTTTTTTTTCATCTGTTGAGATGTTCATGTGATTGTTATATTTCCTTTTCTTAACGTGGTGTATCACACTGATTCATGTGCATATGTTGAGCCATCCTTGTGAATGTGGAATTAATGCAACTTGATCATGGAGTAAAATATTTTTAATATATTGTCACATTCAAATTTTTAACATTTTATTGAGAAATTTTACAACTATATTTACCAAAGATATTGATCTGTAATTTTCTTTTTTCTTTTTTTTTTTTTTTGTTTGCTTTTTGTTTGTTTTTGTCGTGTCTTCATCTGGTTTTGGAATCAGATTAATGTTGGTCTCACAAAATGAATTTGTGAGTATTTGTTGCTGTTCAATTTTTTGTAATTGTTTGACAAGTATAGGTGTTATTTTTCTTATATTTTTGTTACTTCCCTGTGACACTATCATATCTCTGACTTTTTTTTAAATTGGAAGTTATTTTTATTACAAAGGCAATTTCACCTGTAATGATCTGTCTGTTTATTCATGATATAATTCTAGAATTAGTCAATTTCTTATAGGTAATTTGGTCTGTATGTAATTATTTATATCATGCTTTTTTCATATCTCTGTAGTATCAATTTTTATTTCTCCTGTTTCATTTCATGTCTCATTTATCTGAGTCCTCTCTTCTTTCTTCTTGTTGAGCCTGGCTAAAGTTTTACAACATTTTTTCCTTTTCCAAAAATCAAATCATGTTTTTATTGATCTTTTTTATTTTTTAAACTATTTTACATTGAAGTTTAGATGATTTACAAGATTGTGTTAGTCTCGGATGTACAGCTTAGTGATTCAGGCTTTTTTGTGGGTTTTTTATTTCAGGTTATATTCCATTACCAGATATTGGATATAATTCCCTGGAGTGTATAGTAAACCAGTTGTGCTTATCTATTTTATTTATAGTAGTTTGTATCTGTTAATTTCACACTCTTAAGATGTTTCTCCCAAATGTCTTTCCCCTTTGGTAAACATAAGTGGTATTTTTTTGTATGTCTGTGATTCTGTCTCTCTTTGTATGTCAATTCATGAGAGTTTTTTCTTCTTTTTAAATCTCCTGAAGTCTAGAAATTATACCTCCAGCTTTTTTCTAACTTTTTTTCCCGATTGCTTTGATAATTTTAGGTCTTTTGTTGTTCCATTCAAATTTTAGAATTGTTGGTTCTAGTTTTGTCAAAAACATCATGGGTAATTTGATAGAAATCACATTAAATCTGTAATTTGCTTTGGATAGTATGGCCATTTTAACAATATTAATTCTTCCAATCCAAGAACATGGAATACCTTACATCCTTTTTTATCATGTTCAGTTTTCTTTGTCAGTGTTTTTTAGTTTTCACCTTTTAGAGTTTTCATCTCCTCAGTTATTTTCCTGTTTTTCTTTCTTTCTTTCTTTCTTTTTAATCCAATCAAGTGTTTGCTTTTTATTTCCTTTCAATTTCTGGTATTTCGTTGTTAGTGTAATAAAACACAACAGATTTATAGGTATTAATCTTCTATCTGTTACATTGCTGAATCTAATAGTTCTAATAGCTTCTGTGTGGAGTCTAGGGTTTTCTGTATAGAGTGTCATGTCATCTGCATTCAATGATACTTTTACCTCTTCTGTTACATTTGGATACTTTTTTCTTTCTTTCTTTCGTTTTTTCTCTCTCTCTGCTTAGGCTAAGTCTCTCAGTACTATTTTGAAAAAATTAGTGACTGTGGGTATCCTTAGTATTGCTTCTGATTTTACCTTTTCATTAGTGAATATTATGTTGGCTGTGGATTTTCATAATTGGCCTTTATTATGTTGAGTATGTTCCATTCAAACCCACTTTGGTGAGAATTTTTATCCGGGATGGCTGTTGAATTTTCTCAAATGATTTTTCTGTGTCTATTGAGCTGTTCATGTGATCTTGTCTTAACTTTTATTAATGTGGTGTATCACACTGAATGATTTGTATATCTCTAATTTTTCCTTTTGACAATGGAATGACTATACCTTGATCATGGTGTATGATCTTCTTTCATATATTGTTGGATTGTTTGCTAATATTTTATTGAAGATTTTTGTATGTAGGTTTATCAAAGATATTGGCCTGTAATTTTTATTTTTGTAGTGTTTCTATGTGATCTTCATATCAGGGTTATGGGGGCCTAACAGAATAATTTGGGAGTGTTCCCAAATCTGCAGTTTTTTGCAATAGTTTGAGATGGATTGGCATACTTTTTTACACCGTACGTTTGGTATAATTCCCCAATGAAGCTGTCTGGTTCTAGACATTTTTTTAAAATTACAGATTGTGTTTCACTGTTCATGTTGGACTGTTCAATACTATGTTTATTCTTCAGTCAGTATTGGCAGGCCTAGCAGGCCAGAGGTTTCTAGAAATTCATCTACTTCTATGGTATTATAATTGTTTTCATATAATTCCTCATAATATTCTCTTATGATTTTAAAAAATTTCTATGGTGTGGATTGTTATTTCTTCTCTTTCAAGTGGTATTTTGTGTATTTGAGACTTCTCTCTTTTCTTTTTGATGAGTGTGGCAGGAGTTTGTCAGTTTTGGTTATTGTATCAAAAAACCAACTCTTGGGCTTCCCTGGTGGCGCAGTGTTGAGAGTCCACCTGCCGATGCAGGGGACACGGGTTCGTGCCCCGGTCTGAGAAGATCCCACATGCTGCGGAGCGGCTGGGCCCGTGAGCCATGGCCACTGAACCTGCGTGTCCAGAGCCTGTGCTCCACAATGGGAGAGGCCACAACAGTGAGAGGCCTGCGTACCACAAACAAAACAAAACAAAACAAAAAACAACTGTTTTTATGTTGGTCTTTATAATAGTTTTGTTTTTATCTTTATTTTATCTATTTCCCCTCTGACCTTTAGTATTTCCTTCCTTCTAAGCTGACTTTAGGCTTTTATTGTTCTTTTTCTTTTTCTAATGTGTTTAGGAGGTGCATTATGTTGTTTCTTTGAGATTTTTCTTGTTCTTGAAGATGACCAGTATCAGTATAATCTTCTCTTTTAGAATTGCTTTTGCTGCGTAACATAAATTTTGAACTTGTGTTTTTATTTTTGTTTGTCTTGTATTTTATAATTTATTGTCTCATTTTATCATTGACTCACTGGTTTTAGTAGGATGGTTTTTAGTCTCCATACGCTTTGCTGTTTTCTGTTTTTCTTTTTGCAGTTGATTTCTAGTTTCATTCCATTGTGGTTGAAAACAATTATATAATTTATATTATCTTAATTTATTGAGGCTTTTGTTTTCTCACCTAGTATGTGATCTACCCTGGAGAGAATATTTCACATGTATTTACAAAGAAAATGTATTCTGTTGTTTGGGGAAATAATGTTCTGTAAACATCAATTAAGTTACCTCGTCTATTGTGTCATTTGAGATTATTAATTTTCTCTTTGGATGATTTCTTTATTGAAGTTGGTGAGGTGTTACAGACTATTATTTTTTTGTTGTCAATTTCTCCTTTTATGTGTCTTAGTATTTTCTTTGTAAGTTTAGGTGCTCCTGTGCTAGGTGCATATATGTTGACAAGTGTAAGATCATTTTTGTATTAATCCCTTTATCATTATATGAATCCCTGCTTTGTCATTAGTTGTAGGATATATTTTAGCCTCTATTTTGTCTTATATGCTTAATGTTACCCCTGTGTTCTTGTCAATTACATGAAATATCTTTTCTCATCCCCTCACTTTCAGCCTATGTGTGACTTTACCCTATAGTTAGCCTCTTGTTGGCAGGATATTGAAGGGACTTTTATTTTTATCCAGTCAACCACCCTATGTCTGTTTTTTGGAGTACTTCATCTATTGACACTTAAAGTAATTATTGGTAGGTATTTACTCTTTTCTATTTTATTACTTGTTTTCCAGTGTTTTGGTATTCTTTTCTCTTCATGTCTTCATGTCTCCAGCTGTGATTTGATGATTTTCTTTAGTAATATGCTTGGGTTCATTTCTTTTTTTTGCTGTATAAATTATAAGTTTTTAACCTATAAAAACATATATGGACCCCATGGTAACTATGTTGCCCCATAATTATATCTTTTAGCTTTAAATATATAGTCATTAATGTCCAAACGTATTGTAAAATGTTTTTACTCCTTTCCCCTAAAATTTATGGTAATGATATCATTTTTTACATCTTCAGGCTTATTCATTTACTGTTTATTTTAGTTATAGTTGATTTTACTATATTTCTGTCTCTTAATCTGCATACTGACTTATTTTTGTGAACTTCAATGGTTACTATATATTTGTGTTTCCTATTGGATTTTCCTTTTCCTGTAGATTCTTACTTCTTTTCTATTTAAAGGAGACTTTTCAATATTTCTTTTTTATTTAACTATAGTTAATTTACAATATTGTGTCAGTATCTGGTGTAGAGCTTCAGATTATTTTCCACTATAGTTTATTATAAGATACTGAATATGATTTTCTGTGTTTTACAGTGAATCCTTGCTTCTTATCTGTTTTATATATAGAGGTGTGGTCTGTTAATCCCATACTCTTCATTTAATTATCCCCACTGCCTTTCCGCTTTGGTACCCATAAGTCTGTTTTCTATATCTATGAGTCTGTTTCTGTTTTGTAAATAAGTTTCATTTGTATTATTTGATTTAGATTCCACGTATAAATGATATGTAATATTTGCCTTTCTTTAACTTACTTCACTTAGTATGATAATCTCTAGGTTCATCAGTGTTGCTACAAAGGACAATATTTTATTCTTTTTATGGCTGAGTAATATTCCATTGTGTATATACACCATATCATCTTTAACCACTCATCTGTTGGTGCACACTTGGATTGTTCCATGTCTTGGGTACTGTGAATAGTTCTGCTGTGAACATTGGGGTGTATGAATCTTTCAAATTATTGTTTTCATCTTTTCTAGATATATTCCCAAGAGTGGGATTATTGAATAATATCATTGCTCTATTTTTAGTTTTTAAAGGAAATTTCACACTATTTTCATAGTGGCTGCCACAATTTACATTCTCACCAACAGTGTCCAAGGATTCCCTTTTCTCCACCCTCTCTCCAGCACTATTTGTAGACTTTTTGATGATAGCCATTCTGACTGTTGTAAGCTGATAACTCTTTGGAGTTTTGCTTTGCATTTCTCTAATAAGTAACTATTTTCATGTGTCTTGCCCACCTGTATGTCTTCTTTGGAGAAATGTCTATTTAGGTCTTCACCCATTTGCTATTACCTTGTTTGGTTATTTATATTCGGTTGTATGAGCTTTTGTATATTTTGGAATTTAAGCTCTTGTTGGTCGCATTATTTGAAAGTATTTTCTCCAGTCCATAGGTTGTCTTTTTGTTTTGTTGATCATTACATTTGTAGAGCAAGCTTTTAAGTTTGACTAGGTACCATTTATTTATGTTTGCTTTCATTTCTTTTGCCTTGGTAGACTAAGAGTTTTACTACAATTTATGTCAGAGAATGTTTTGCCTATGTTCTCTTCAAGGAGTTTTATGGTGACATGTCTTATATTGAAGAGTTTCAGTCATTTGGAATTTATTGTTATGTATGGTGTGAGGCTGTGTTCTAATTTTATTGGTTTACATAAGGTGGTCCAGCTTTCCCAACACCATTTACTTAAGAGACTACCTTTCTGCATTGTGTATTCTGGCCTCCTTTGTCAAATATTAACTCACTGCAGGTAAGTAGGTTTATTTCTGGGTTGTCTATTTTGTTCCATTGATGTGTATATCTGGTTTTGTGCCAATACCATGCTGTTTTGATTACTGTAGGTTTGTAGTATTGTCTAAAGTGTGGGAGGTTTATGTCTCCAGCTTTGTTCTTCTTTCCTTGGAATAGCATTGACAATCTGGTGAGTTTTGTCTTTGTGAGTGTGTGTGTGTGTTATTTCATATAAATTTTAGTATTATTTGTTCTACCTCTGTAAAAAATGTCGTGAATATTTGGACAGGGATAGCATTAAATCTGTTGATTGTTTTGGGTGGTATGACCACTTTATCAATATCAATGTTTCCAATCTAATAGCAGGGAATATGTTTCCATTAATTTTTATCATCTTCAATTTTTTTTTTTTTTTACATCTTACTGCTTTCCACAGCTTTATTTTTATCATTTAACATCTTTATGGGAGTAAAATTGCTTTATAATGGTGTGTTAGTTTCTGCTTTATAACAAAGTGAATCAGCTATACATATACATATATCCCCATATCTCTTCCCTCTTGCATCTCCCTCCCTCCCACCTTCCCTATCCCACCCCTCTAGGTGGTAACAAAACACCAAACTGATCTCCCTGTGCTATGCAGCCACTTCACACTAGCTATCACTTTTACCTTTGGTAGTGTATATATGTCCGTGCCACTCTCTCACTTTGTCCTAGCTTACCCTTACCCCTCCCCGTGTCCTCAAGTCCATTCTCTACATCTGCGTCTTTATTCCTGTCCTGCCCTTAGGTTCTTAATAAACTTTCTTTTTTAAGGTTCCATATATATGTGTTACCATATGGCATTTGTTTTTCTCTTTCTGACTTACTTCACTCTGTATGACAGACTCTTTTTACCATCTTCAAGTTTTTTTAATCATTGTTTTATATTTCTCACTTTATAGGGCTTTTACATCCTCACTTAGACCTCTTCCTAGGCTATTGTATTTTTTGAGTCAATTTTAAATGATAATTTTTTTTTTACTATTTTATCTGATATTTTTACTTTTTATCTGATATTTTATTGTTAGTGTAAAGAAATGCAACAGATTTGTATATACATTGATCTTGTATCCTCCTAGCTTGCTGAATTCATTTATTAGTTATAATAGTTTTTGTGAGCTTTTTTAAAAGGGCTTTCTATAAGGAGTGTCATGTCATCTACATACAATGACAATTTCACCTATTCTCTTACCGTTTGGATATGGTGTTTTTCTTGTCTGATTGCTGTGGCTAGAATTTCCAATAGTACACTGAATAGAAGTGGAGAGAATGGGCATCCTTGTTTTTTTTTCCCAGAATTTAGTTGGGAGGCTTTTAACTTTTCACTGTTGAGTATTATATTGGCTGTGGATTTGTTATAAATGCCTTTTATTATGTTGAGATATGTTGTCTCTATACTCATTTTGGTGAGATTTTTTATCATGAATGAATGTTGAATTTTATCAAATGCTTTTTCTGCAGAAAGCATGATCATGTTGTTCCTTTCTTCTGTTGATGTGCTGTCAACATTTCTGTTAGGTGTGTTTAGTATTGGTGAATTCTTTTAGTTTTTGCTTATCTGAGAAGCTCTTTATTTTTTCTTCAATACTAAATGACAATCTTGCTGGGTAGTGTATCTATATTGCAGGTCTTTTCTTTCAGGATTTAGATATATATCATGCTACTTTCTTCTGGCCTGTAATATCTCTGCAGAAGAATTAGCTGATAGCCTTATGGGGATTACCTTGTATATGACTATTTTTTTCTACTACTTTTAGAATTCTCTGTTTATCTTTAAATTTTGTCATTTTTATTGTGATATATCTTGATGTTGATCTCTTTGTGTTCATCTTATTTGGGTCTCTATGTGCTTTCTGTACCTGGATATGTTTCTTTCTTCAGGTTTGGAAAGATTTTAGCCATAATTTCCTCAAATACATGTTTGATCCCTCTTCTCTCTCTTCTTCTGGAATGTCTATAATGTAAATGTTTGGCATGTTTAAAGTTATCACGGATATATCCTAGATTACTTTCAAGTTTTGTTCAGTTTTCTTTCTGCTACTGTTCTGATTGGGTGATTTTCATTGTTCTATATTCCATATCATTTATGCTTTCTTCTGTATCACTCAGCCTGCTCTTTATTCCTTTTATGTGTTTTTAATTTCAGCTATCGAATTATCTATTTTTGTTTGGTCTTCTTTATATTTTCTTGTTTCTTGTTAAACTGATTTTACTGTCCATGTTTTGAATTCTTTATCCAGTAATTTTTTTCTTTCTGTTTCATAATTACTTTTTTTCAACTGTTTTCTCTTGCTTCTTCAGTTGAGAGTAGTTCCTCTGCCTTTTCATTTTACTTAACTTTCTCTGCCTCTATGAATTTAGGTGATACAGTTATATATTGTGGCCTTGAAATGGTATTTTTATGTGACACTGTTTCTATACATACTGTGTGTGCTTTGATGGGAGGCTTAGATTTGAGGTGGACCCCAGTCACCAGTTTCCTCAGGGTGTGCTCACTGCTATCACTTCAGCCGTGGGTTGGGCTGTAAGCGGAGAAGCTGGAGCTTGCACAAGTATGATGCAACACTTTCTCTCTAGTGGTCATCATTACCCTGTCAGTGGTTGTATCTGATACCAGGATTTTGTGGCAGAAATTCTGATGATGGACTTGAGTTGGCTCTGTTCCCTTAAGTGTGATTTTTTTCTTCCTCCTCCACAAGGGCTGCTGGCTGAAGGTCCATGGGTTCTCAGGCCTGGTGTTGTTATGTTGGTGAGTGATGTCAGTGCCTTGAGGGTGGCCAGGGCCAATTTTGACCTACTTGTGGATGCAGCTGATACCCAGGAGTCCCAGTGATAATGCCAGACCACTTGTTGGCGGAGCCTATTCCTTCTGTCTCTCTCTGCAGGACCCTTGGTGTCCTGAAGTTAAGGTCAACCCAATGGTGTGCAGAGCTGTATCCTGAGAGCTGGGTTTGGGACCTTGAAGGTCCTGAAGCTAGTGCCAGTTCATTGGTGGGCAGGACAATGTCCTGTGTTCCCTGTGGATGGGTTCAAGTTTCAGGGCATCTGGGGCCTCAGGGGGTCTTAAGGAAGCTGGACTGCTGATTAATTGTGCTCTGTCCCCATCCAGGTAGTTGTTTGGCCTGAGATAAGACTTACTTATGCCGACAGGCTGGTGGGTGGGGTCAGGTCCCTATGACAATAAGCTAGAGGGAAAATTCCAAAATGGTACTTGAGGACCCTAACATCCTCTTGGTACAACGAGGTCCCCAAGATAGCAGCCTATAACGTCTATGTTCCCAGGGTGTGTGTCTGTTGCCTCTTGTCTTTCTGAGATGCTCTGCACTATCACCAGTGGGTCTGATCCAGGATATTTTGCAATTACTGCTTATATTATGGGTCTCAGCGCTCATGAGATTTTCTGTGCACTCTTTAAGAGCAGAGTCTCTATTTCCTACGTCTCTCTATCTCTCCTAAATTCAGCCTCACTTGTCTTCACAACCAAACAGTCTGTGGGCTTATCTTCCTGGCTGAGGACCTCCAGGCTTGGGGTCCCAATGTGTAAATCTTACTCCCTGCAATTGTTAATTATCTTCCCATTTGTGTGTTACCTCCGTGGTGGTATGGGTTTTTACCTCTACTTGTCCCCTCCTACCTCTCTTTGTTTGGATACTTCTTTCTATCTTTAGTCGTAGAGATCTTTTCTGTTAGTCTTCAAGTATTTCTCATCCATAGTTGCTCTCTATATAGGTGTGATTTGGGTGTGCCTGTAAGAGAAGGTGAGCTCAGGGTCTTCCTGCTCCTCCATCTTGTTCACTCCATAGTGGTGAAAACTTTAAAATTTTACACTCTTAGCAACTTTCAAATATTGAATATGACATGGATAACTACAGTTGTTTTTGGCTTGTAAGAACCCGTTATTTTACCAGCAAATGTGTTTATTTGGGAACAGCAAAGAATTGCAATTCAGGACATGCAATCTATGGTGAAACACAAGCAAGTCCAGAAAACAAAGGAGGGAAGTATTCTTTTACAGAGGAAAAGGGGAGTTGGGAAAAGCTCTTATATACAGAGATTCCATTGAAAAAACTGTGATCTTGGATTGTAGTAGGTTTCTATTGGCTAATATAGGAGTAAAACTCTTACTGTTGAAGCCACAAAGTTTTGTTTCTTCCTGTTGGGCCTGCAATTGACATAGAGTGGTAGGGAATGAGAGCACCCCCTCTGGCCTACAAACTCCACTTAAAATGAAGTATCTCTTAATTAATGGTTATATCCTTATGGTGTCCATTATATCCCCAGATCTCATTCACATTTTAATTGGAGGTTTATATCCTTTGATCACCTTCAACTTTTATCTCTACTCCCCATCCTACCCCTAGTGACCATAATTTTTTCCCCCAAAAGACAGGAACAGATTCGCTCTGACCCAGTTATTAGAAAATAATCATGACAAATCTCATATAGGGAAAATCCATTGGTGCACCTCAATGCCATGACTCTATAAGACCCCTCACACAAGCACTACTGACATGAGGGATTTCAGATGTAAAAGTACCCAGCTGGAAGCACACTGTATCAGGCAGTTATGAGGGACAGGTAGGCACATCCACACTGGTCCAGAATGTAGAGTGATTCAGAAAATACACTTGGGTTGAAGCCCTCTATTGCCATCCATACCTTTTGCTGTTTTAAGGTTCTGTGGTGACCCAAGTCTCTTAAAGCCCTAAAATTGAGGTGGGGCATAATGTTGCATATTCAGAGAAACATGAAGTTGCACATGGGCCGAATGTTGGAGAGGGAGCACATGAATCCAGGGTTCTGTTCAAATTCTGCCTTGGTGCCCTGGCACAGAATCTCTATAGTTTTTCACCTTGTGAAGAAAATCTGGGATCTCCAAGTCCCCTGCTGTCCCCATTGTAGCCACATTCTTCTTCTTCGGCCTAACTGTCTGTGCAGTAATTTGAAGGAAGCAAGGAAGGTCTTGATCATTGCAGACCAGTAAAGAATTGAAGTTTTCTGTTTCTTTGAGTTTTTATTTTTTAATCCAAATAAATGTGAGGTGATATGGTATTTTCTTTAACCTGTCTCAGTTGGCATAGTGCCCTCATGTTTCATCCATGTTTTCACATATGACAGAATGTTTTTCTCATGGCTGAATAATATTCCAGTACATATATTAATATGGTATGTTTTCTTTATCCATTAATTCTTTGATAGGCAGGTAGGATGTTTTAATATATTGGCAATTGTGAATAATCTGGCAATAAACATGGGATGGATACTTACATCTTTCATATTGCATTTTCATTTCTCCTGACCAATGACCCCAGAAGTGGAATTGCGGGAACACATGGTAGGTCTATCTGTAATTTTTGTTTTTTTTTTTTGCGGTACGTGGGTCTCTCACTCTTGTGGCCTCTCCCGTTGTGGAGCACAGGGTCCAGTTGTGCAGGCTCAGCAGCCATGGCTCCCGGGCCTAGCTGCTCCGTGGCATGTGTGATCTTCCCGCACCGGGGCACTAACCCGTGTCCCCTGCATCGGCAGGCGGACTCTCAACCACTGCGTCACCAGAGAAGCCCCTATCTGTAATTTTTAAAGAAAATTTTACATTGTGTTTTATATTGGCTTAATAAATTTGCATTCCCATCAACAGTGGATAAGGATTCTCCTTTTCTCACTTTTCTGTTTACATTTCTAATTTCTTCCCTTCCTTTTCTTTTTCTTAACATCTTTATTGGAGTATAATTGCATTACAATGTTTTGTTATAACAAAACTGAATATATTCAGTTTGTATAACAAACTGAATCACCTATATGTATACATACATCCCCATATGCCCTCCCTCTTGCATCTCCCTCCCTCCCTCCCTCCCCCACCGCTCTAGGCACTCAAAAAGCACGGAGCTGATCTCCCTGCGTTATGCGGCTGCTTCCAAATAGCTGTCTATTTTACCTTTGGTAGTATATATAAGTCCATGCTACTCTCTTACTTTGTCCCAGCTTACCCTTCCCCCTCCTCGTGTCCTCAGTTCATTCTCTACATCAGCGTCTTTATTCCTATCCTGCCCCTAGGTTCTTCATAGCCTTTTTTTTTTAGATTCCATATATATGTGTTAGCATACAATTTTTTTTTTCTTTTTCTGACTTACCTCACTCGGTATGACAGACTCTAGGTCCATCCACCTCACTGCAAATAATTCAATTTCGTCTCTTTTTTGGCTGAGTAATATTCCATTGTATATATGTGCCACGTCTTCTTTATCCACTCTTCTGTCAATGGACACTTAGGTTGCCTCCATTTCCTGGCTACACTAAATAGAGCTGTAACCAGAATATTGTGGTAGATGACTCTTTCTGAATTATTGTTTTCTCAGGGTATATGCCCAGTGGTGGGATTCCTGGGTCATATGGTAGTTCTCTTTGTAGTGTTTTAAGGAACCTCCATACTGTTCTCCATAGTGGCTGTACCAATTCACATTCCCACCAACAGTTCAAGAGGGTTCCCTTTTCTCAACACCATCTCCAGCATTTTTTTTTTTTGTACATTTTGTGAGGATGGCCGTTCTGACTGCTGTGAGGTGATACCTCATTGTAGTTTTGATTTGCATTACTTTAATGATTAATGATGTTGAACAGCCTTTCATGTGTTTGTTGGCAATCTGTATATCTTCTTTGGATAAATGTCTAATTAGGTATTTTGCCCATTTTTGGAATGTGTTTTGTTTTTTTTTTTTTTTGATATTAAGCTGCATGAGCTGCTTGTTTATTTTGGAGGTTAATCCTTTGCCAGTTGCTTCATTTGCTAATATTTTATCCCATTCTGAGGGTTGTCTTTTTGTGCTGTTTATGGTTCACTTTGCTGTGCAAAAGCTTTTAAGTTTCATTAGGTCTCATATGTTTATTTTTGTTTTTATTTCCCTTTCTCTAGAAGGTGGGTCCAAAAGAATCTTGCTGTGATGTATGTCATAGGGTTTTCTACCTATGTTTTCCCCTAAGAGTGTTATTGTGCCTGGCCTTGTATTTAGGTCTTTAAGCCATTTTGAGTTTATATTTGTGTATGGTGTTAGGAAGCGTTCTAATTTCATTCTTTTATGTGTAGCTGTCCATTTTCCCCAGCACTACCTATCAAAGAGGCTGTCTTTTCTCCATTGTATATTCTTGCCTCCTTTATCATGATAAGGTGACCATATGTGTGTGGTTTTATCTCTTGGCCTTCTATCCGGTTCCATTTACCTATATTTCTGTTTTTGTGTCAGTACCATACAGTCTTGATTACTGTAACTTTGTAGTAGAGACTGCAGTCCGGGAGTCTGATTACCCCAGCTCCGTTTTTCTTTCTCAAGATTGCTTGGGCTTTTCAGAGCCTATTTTGTTTGCATACAAATTCTGAAGTAGTTTCTTCTAGGTCTGTGAAAAATGCCAGTGGTAGTTTGACGGGGATTGCATTGAATCTGTAGATTGCTTTGAGTAGTATAGTGATTTTCACAATATTGATTCTTCCAATCCAAGAACGTGGTATATCTGTCCATCTGTTTGTATCATCCTTAATTACATTCATCAGTGTCTTATAGGTTTCTGCATACAGGTCTTTTGTCTCCTTACGTAGTTTTATTCATAGGTGTTCTATTCTTTATCTTACAATGGTAAATAAGAGTGTTTCCTTAATTTCTCTTTCAGATTTTTCATCATTAGTGTACAGGAATGCCAGAGATTTCTGTGCATTAATTTTGTATTCTGATACTTTAACGAATTCATTGATTTAGCTCCAGCAGTTTTCTGGTAGCCTCTTTAGGATTCTCTATGTTTAGTATCATGTCATCTGCAAACAGTGACTGCTTTACTTCTTTTCTGATTTGGATTCCTTTTATTTCTTTTTCTTCTCTGATTGCTGTGGCTAAAACTTTCAAAACTATGTTGAATAATAGTGGTGAGAGTGGCCAACCTTGTCTTTTTCCTTATCTTCATGGAAATGGTTTCAGTTTTTCACCATGAGGACGAGGTTGGCTGTGGGTTTGTCATATATGGCTTTTATTATGTTGAGGTAAGTTCCCTCCATGCCTACTTTCTGGAGCGTTTTTATCATAATGGGTGTTGATTTTTGTCAAAAGCTTTCTCTGCATCTATTGACATGATTGTATGTTTTTTCTCCTTCAATTTGTTAATATGGTGTATCACATTGATTGATTTGCATATATTGAAGAATCCTTGCATTTCTGGGATAAACCCCATTTGATCATGGTGTATGATCATTTTTATGTGCTGTTGGATTCTGTTTGCTAGTATTTTGTTGAGGATTTTTGCATTTATGTTCATCAGTGATATTGGCCTGTAGTTTTCTTTCTTTGTGACTTCATTGTCTGATTTTGGTATCAGGGTGATGGTGGCCTCGTAGAATGAGTCTGGGAGTGTTCCTCCGCCTGATATATTTTGGAAGAGTTTGAGAAGGATAGGTGTTAGCTATTCTCTAAGTGTTTCATAGAATTTGCCTGTGATGCCATCTGGTCCTGGGGGTTTGTTTGTTGGAAGGTTTTTAATCACAGTTTCAATTTCAGTGCTTGTGATTGGTCTGTTCATATTTTCTATTTCTTCCTGGTTCAGTCTCGGAAGGTTGTGCTTTTCTAAGAATGTGTCCATCTCTTCCAGGTTGCCCTTCTTTTTTGGCATATACTTGCTTGTATTAATCTCTCATGATTCACTGTATTTCTGCAATGTCCGTTGCTACTTCTCCTTTTTTATTTCTAATTCTATTGATTTGAGTCTTCTCCCTTTTTTTCTTGAGGAGCCTGGCTAATGGTTTATCAATTTTGTTTATCTTCTCAAAGAACCAGTTTTTCATTTTATTGATCTCCACTCTTGCTTCCTTCATTTCTTTTTCATTTATTTCTGATCTGAACTTTATGCTTTCTTTCCTTCTGCTAACTGTGGGTTTATATTTTCTTCTGCTTCTTTCTCAGTATGCTTTAGTGTAAGGTTAGGTTCTTTATTTGTGATGTTTCTTGTTTCTTCAAGTAGGATTGTATTACTATAAACTTCCCCCTTAGAACTCCTCTTGCTGAATCCCATAGGTACTGGTTCATTGATTTTTTTTCACTGTCGTTTAATTCTAGGTATATTTTTATTTCCTCTTTGATTTCTTCAGTGCTCTCTTGGTTACTAAGTAGTGTATTGTTTAGCCCCCATGTGTTTGTATTTTTTACACACTTTTTCCTGTAATTGATATACAGTCTCATAGCATATTGGTCAGAAAAGATACTTGATATGATTTCAATTTTTTCAAATTTACCAATATTTGATTTTTGACCCAACATATGATGTATCCTGGAGAATGTTCCATGAGCACTTGAGAAGACTGTTTATTCTGTGGTTTTCGGGTGGAATGTCCTATAAATATCAATTAAGTCCATCTTGTTTAATGTATCATATGAAGCTTGTGTTTCCTTATTTATTTTCATTTTGGGTGATCTGTCCTTTGGTGAAAGTGGCGTGGTAAAGTCCAATACTATGATTATATTACTGTTGATATCCCCTTTTATGGCTGTTAGCATTTGCCTTATGTATTGAGGTGCTCCTATATTGGGTGCATAAATATTTACAATTTTTATATCTTCTTGGATTGAGCCCTTGACCATTATGTACTCTCCTTCTTTGTCTCTTGTAATAGTGTTTATTTAAAGTGTATTTTCTCTGATATGACAATTGCTACTCCAGCTTTCTTTTGATTTCCATTTGTATGGAATACCTTTTCCCGTCCCCTCACTTTCAGTCTGTATGTGTCCTTAGGTCTGAAATGGGTCTCTTGTAGATAGCACATATATCATTTTTGTTTTTGAATCCATTCCACAGGTCTATGTGTTTTGGTGGAGACTTTAATCCACTTACCTTTAAGGTTGTTATCGATATGTGTGTTTCTATTACCAGTTCGTTAATTGTTTTGGGTGGGTTATTGTAGGTATTTTCCTTCTCCTGTGTTTCCTGCCTAGAGAATTTCCTTTAGAATTTGTTGTAAAGCTGGTTTGGTGGTGCTGAATTCTCTAAACTTTTTCTTGTGTGTAAAGGTTTTAATTTCTCCTTCAAATCTGAATGAGATCCTTGCTCATTAGGGTAATCTTGGTTGAATGTTTTTCCCTTTCTTCACTTTAAATATGTCCTTCCCCTCCCTTCTGGTTGCAGAGTTTGTGCTGAATGATCAGCTGTTAACCTTATGTGGATTCCCTTGTATGTTATTTGTTGTTTTCCCCTTGCTGCTTTTAATATATTTTCTTTGTATTTAATATTTGATAGTTTGATTAATATGTGTCTTGTCATGTTTCTTCTTGGATTTATCCTATATGGGACTCTCTGCACTTCCTGGACTTGATTAACTATTTCCTTTCCCGTGTTATGGAAGTTTTCATCTATAATCTCTTTAAATATTTTCTCAGTCCCTTTCTCTTTCTCTTCTTCTTCTGGGACCTCTACAATTCGAATGTTGGTGTGTCTAATGTTGTCCCAGAGGTCTCTGAGACTGTCCTGAATTCTTTTCATTCTTTTTGCTTTATACTGCTCTGTGTAGTGATTTCCACTATTTTATCTTCCAAGTCACTTATCCGTTCTTCTACCTCAGTTATTCTGCTATTGATTCCTTCTAGAGAATTTTTAATTTCATTTATTGTGTTGTTCATTATTGTTTGTTTGACCTTTAGTTCCTCTATGTCCTTATTAAACATTTCTTATATTTCTCCATTCTATTTCCAAGATTTTGGATCATCTTTACTATCATTACTCTGAATGCTTTTCCAGTTAGACTGCCTATTTCCTCTTCATTTGTTTGGTCTGGTGGATTTTTACCTTGCTCCTTCTTCTGCTGGGTGTTTCTCTGCATTCTCATTTTGCTTAACTTACTATGTTTGGGGTCTCCTTTTCTCAGGCTGCAGGTTTGTAGTTCCCATTGTTTTCTGCATCTGCCCCCTGTGTGTACGGTTCTTTCGGTGAGCTGTGTAGGCTTCCTGGTGGAGGGGATTAGTGTCTCTGTTCTGGTCAATGAGGCTGGATCATGTCTTTGTGGTGCACAGGGGCATGTCCCGTGGTGTGTTTTGGGGTATCTTTGACCTTATTATGATTTTAGGCAGCCTCACTGCTAATGGGTGGTGTTGTGTTCTTGTCTTGCCAGTTGTTTGGCATAGGGTTTCCAGCACTGTAGCTTGCTGGTCTTCGAGTGGAGCTGGGTCTTAGCGTTGCAATGGAGTTCTCTGGGAGAGACTTCACTGCTTTGTATTATGTGGAGCTGGGAGGTCTCTGGTGGACCAATGTCCTGAACTTGCCTCTTCCACCTCAGAGGCAGTGGCCTGACACCTGGCCAGAGCACCAAGACACTGTCAGCCACACAGGTTAGGAGAAAAAATATTAAAAATGTATAAATTTAAAAATGAAGTTATTAAAATAAAAAAAAACTCTTAAAAATTTAAAAAATTAGAAAGTATTTTTAAAATTGGACAGACAGAACCCTGGACAAATGGTAAAAGCAAAGCTATACAGACAAAATCACACAAAAAAGCATATACATACACACTTCCAAAACAATTTATTATCATTGGTATATTATATCAATGATAATAAACTGTAAATAGTAAACTAAGGTAAACTTAAGACCAGAAAAAAATTAGATGCAGAAAGCAAACTCCAAGTCTACAGTTGCTCCCCAAATCCACTGCCTCAATTTTGCGATGATTTCTTGTCTATTCAGTTATTCCAAATATGCTGGGTACATCAGGTTGATTGTGGAGATATAATCCGCCACTCCTGACTCTGCTGGGAGACATTTCCTTTTCTTTTCTTTGTTTGCACAGTTCCTGGGGTTCAGCTTTGCATTGGCCCTGCCTCTGTGTGAAAGTTGCCTGAGGACGTCTGTTCTTCACTCAGAAAGGTCAGGGTTAAAGGAGCACTGGATTAGGGGGCTCTGGCTCACTCAGGCCTGGGGGAGGGAGTGGTATGGAATGCGGGGTAAGCCTGTGGTAGCAGAGACCGGTATGACGTTGCAACAGCCTGAGGCACACAGTGTGTTCTCCTGGGGAAGTTGTCCCTATATCACGGGACCCTGGCAGTGCTGGGTTGCGCAGGATCTCGGGAGAGCAGCTGTGGATTGTGACCTGTGCTTGCACACTGGTTTCTCGGTGGCTGAAGCAGCAGCGTTAGTGTTTCATGCCCTTCTTTGGTGTCCTCACTTGTAGCCGCGTCTCACACCTGTCTCTGAAGCTCATTTAGGCGGTGCTCTGAATCCCCTCTCCCTGTGCACCTGGAAACAATGGTCTCTTGCCTCTTAGGCAGGTGTGGATTTTTTTACTGGACTCCCTCCTGGCTAGCTGTGGCACACAAGCCCCCTTCAGTCTGTGTTCACGCAGCTAACCGCAGTCCTCTCCCGAGGATCTGATCCTCAAACCCCGAGCCTCAGCTCCCATCCCCCAACCCTCCCGGTGCGTGAGCAGACAAGCCTCTCAGCCTGGTGAGTGCTGGTTGGCACTGATCCTCTGTGTGGGAATCTCTCCACTTTGCCCTCTGCACCCCTGTTGCTGTGCTCTCCTCTGTGGCTCTGAAGCTTTTCCCCCGCCACCTCCCGTCTCCACCAGTGAAGAGGCTTCCTAGTGTGTGGAAACTTTTCCTCCATCACAGCTCCCTCCCAGAGGTGTGGGTCCTGTCCCTTTACCCAGGTACATGGGGAGTTTCTTGCCGTTTGGGAAGTCTGAGGTCTTCTGTCAGCATTCAGTAGGTGTTCTCTAGGAGTTGTTCCACATGTACATGTATTTCTAATGTAATTTTGGGGAGGAAGTTGATCTCCACGTCTTACTCTTCTACCATCTTGAAGGTCTCCTCTCTTCTCTTCCTGATGATAGACATTTTAACAGGTATAAAGTAATATTTTTTGTCATTTCATTTTATAATTCCCTGATAATTAGTTACGATGAGCCTCTTTCAATGTACCTGTTGACTATTTGGCTATCTTCTTTGGAAGACTGCTTATTTAGTTCTTTTGTCCATTATTAAATCAGACTTTTTGTTATTGTGTGTTTTTTCTATATTTGGACATTAACCTCTTATTCAATACATGCCTTGAACATTTTTTCTGCCGTCACGTATGCTGTCTTTTAATTTTCTTGACTGTTTCTTTTTTTATTGTAGAAGTTTTCAAGATTGATGTAATCCCATGTGTTGATTTATGGTTCTGTTGTTTGTACTTTTGGTGTCATATCACAAAGATTAATGTGAAGGGGCTTCTTCCCTAAGTTTGCTTCTATGAGTATTATCATGATGGGTCTTATGTTTAAATCTTTGATGAATTTTGAATAAATTTTTCTGAGTAGTGTAAGTTAAAGTCCAATTTTATTGTTTTTCCTGTGTTTATTTTCAATTCTCAACAGAATTTCTTTAATAAACTATCCTTCATTATTGGCCATTTCATCAAATATTAGATGGTTCTTCATGCCTAGGTTTAATTCTTGGCTATCTATTCAGTTCTATTTGTCTATTGTATTTTATGATGGTGCCAGGTTATATTGAGCACTAGAGGTTTGTAATGTCATGTGAAATCAGAAAGTGTGGCATGCTCAGATTTGTTTTCGTTTCTCAGGATTCTTTTCGTTATTCCTTATGGTTTCATAAAACTTAGGATTTATTTTATGTGAGGAATGTATTGAAATTTGGAATCTATAGATGGCTATGGGTTATATCAACATTATAACAATATTAGTTCTCCAAATCATCAACATAATATGTCTTTATGTTTGTGTTGTCTTTGATTTCTTTCAAGAAAGTTTTGTTGTTTATATTTTACACATATTTTACTTCCTTGGTTAAATTTATTCCCATGTATTTGATATTTCCTGGATGCTATTGTGAATGAGATTGTTTTCTTTATTTCATTTTCAGATATTCATTATTAGTGTTTAGAAATGCAACTAATTTCTGTGTGTTTGTTTTATACCCTAAAATTTTATCGGATTTGTTGATTAATTCCAACAGTCTCTTGGATGAGTGTGTGATTTTCATACATAAGATCATGTGAATCACAAATAAGACGATTTTACTTACTACATTCTGATTCAGCTGTCTTTTTTGGCCTATTCAATATTTTTATATTTAGTGCAATTATTGAATATCTTTACTATTATCTAATTGATTGCTTTCTGGTTGTTTTGTATTTTTATTTTGCATTTGTCCCTCTGATCCTGCCTGCCTCTTTCTCTTGGCGGCCTTTCATGGTGGTAAAATCTATTAGTACTATTTAATCTTTTGAGAATCTACTCTAGATTTTCCTGTGTTATTACCATGTGGCTTACATAACATACAGAAATACCACAGTATGTTTTATTATGATAACATCATATTTTTTTCCCTAAAAATCTCCATCCTTTTTGCTAATCTTCCTTTATATTCTAGATGTCACAATTTACCTTATGTTATGTATTTATTAAATTTATAGTAATTTGAATACGCTTTTCCTTTAACCTTTTTACCAATGATAAGTAATTAGCAAACCATCCTAATATAGTTACAGTTTTGCAATTCTATCTTACATCTTTACCAGTGTGTTGAGCGATTTCATATATTTACATGTCAGTGATGTGCATCTCTATATTTCAGCTTGAAAGCTCATTTTAGCATTTCTTCCAAAACAGATCAACTGCTAATTAATTCCATGATATTTTGTTTGTCTGGGAAAACCTTTATTTCTTAATGTCTGAAGGATAACTTTTCTGGTTAAAGCATTACTGGCTGAAAGGTTTATCTTTCAACACTGAATATATTATGTTTCCACATCCTGTCTTATAGAGTTTTTGCTGATAAATGTGCTGATAGCCTAATGGAGGCTCTTCATAGTTTACTTCATTCAATTTTCCCTGTTTGCCTTTAAGGTCCATTATCATTGAATTTTGACATTTTTTACTATAACGTGTGTTTTTTTTTTTAACATCTTTATTGGAGTATAATTGCTTTACAATGGTGTGTTAGTTTCTGCTTAATAACAAAGTGAATCAGTTATACATATACATACGTTCTCATATCTCTTCCCTCTTGCATCTCCCTCCCTCCCACCCTCCCTATCCCACCCCTCTATGTGGTCACAAACAACCTAGCTGATCTCCTTGTGCTATGTGGCTGCTTCCCACCAGCTATCTATTTTACGTTTGATAGTGTATCTATGTCCATGCCACTCTCTCACTTTGTCACAGCTTACCCTTCCCCCTCCCCACATCCTCAAGTCCATGCTCTAGTAGGTCTGTGTCTTTATTACCGTCTTACCCCTAGGTACTTCATGTCCTTTTTTTTTTTCTTCTTAGATTGCATATATATGTGTTCGCATACGATATGTTGTTTTCTCTTTCTGACTTACTTCACTGTGTATGACAGACCCTAAGTCCATCCACCTCACTACAAATAACTCAGTTTCGTTTCTTTTTATGGCTAATATTCCAGTGTATATATGTGCCACATCTTCTTTATCCACTCATCTGTTGATGGACATTTAGGTTGCTTCCATGTCCTGGCTATTGCAAATAGAGCTGCAATGAATATTTTGGTACATCTCACTTTGTGAATTATGGTTTTCTCAGGGTGGGAAAGTAAATTGATACAGCCACTATGGAGAACAGTGTGGAGGTTCTTTAGAAAACTACAAATAGAACTACCATACAACCCAGAAATCCCACTACTGGACATATACCCTGAGAAATATTCTAGCTTTTAATCTCTGTTTTCCAGAATGCATTTCCTCTTACACTAACTATGAGCTACAAGTTGAGAAATTTTATCTTTGTAAACAAAGATGAAACATTTATCTTTTTCTCTCTACCTGGTCCTTCCAGAATTTGGTTTCTCCTGATGGCTCCCCTGTGGACTTGATGACTTGTTGTCCACTATAAGTTTACACCTGCCTACTACAATGTTTGCTGCTCAAGGGTGAGGTAGCACTATGACTTCCAAGCTGCTTTCCACTGTGTTTTTGAGCTTTGTAAGGTCAAGCTATGTGTCAAGTCTCACAACACTGGGAGAAGAGGGTCCTTAAACATTTAGCTAGTTGCCTTCGTCACATCCATTAAATTGTCCACATTATGTGTTCTACTGAGACTAAGTTAATTTCATCTCTATTGAGAGGACCCATCCCCAGCTGCAGATGCTGCCACCACCACAGCACTGCCACATATACCCTCTAGGACCACAGTCACAGGGTAAAGTCTCTACACCACCCCAAGGGGACCTTTATCCACAGACAGCACTCAGGGCTCCACAGTCCTCCCATTTATGCAATTGTCAATATTTTTATGCAATGGACAGAAATCAGAGCTCATTTGTAGGGCTGCCACAACTGTTGGGCATGTTATGGGGCTCAACAAAGGCTTTTTCCTTATTTATTGGCTTACATGGGTGATTTATTGACTTGGATACAATTTACCCAATAGAAGGCAACCCACACATCCCCAGGGCTTTCCCAGATGAAAGCTCAACTGCTCCCATGCAGGACACTTTGCAACACAGTATGTGGCACCTGGCACATGCCCTTTGTAATCCTCCATATCTGCCCAGGCACCCAAAACACATGGATGTGTATGACTTACATCTCATTGTAAAGAGCACAATCCACACTGTCTTGAGCTTTATGGTCCAGCCATTCAGTAGGAACCCCAAGTTACTTCAGCTTCACCAATCAAACAGCTGGTGTCCATTGTGTGTCCATTGCCCTGGGGCTGTCACACACTCATGGATTTCTGCATGTGCACTCAAGCTTCAATGTTTTTGCCTCCTTGCCAGCTACCAAGGAAATCTGTCTGTTCATACCAATGTACTTTACACTGCCTGGGACTACCTTACAAATTGCTGAACAGGACCACCAATTCCTCTTTGTCTGCTGCCTCATTTTAAGTGTGTGGTATTTATCCCCATTATATTTGGAGTAATTCTGCTATTTTTCCTCATGGGGACTTAACTTGGCACTACCACATTAGTCATGCAAAAAGAAATTATTAAGGCAAACACCAACTTGTCAACAATGCTGGCTGAACACATTGGGCTATTACACAAAACCTAGACTTAAAGCAGTGACAACATGATTCTTTAGCATGCATGATTTTGGATAATTGGTTAGCTTTAAATTACTCATTGGACAAGGAAACAGTTGTATGTGTTGTACAAAGCACTAGGTGCTGAATGTATATTAATTATTCTGGACCAATTCAGAAAAAAATTTTAAATATGGCTTATGAGATATAAGTATTCCATACCCTCACTCATGTTTTAAAATAAAATACCTACCTTACTCTTTTCCATGATTTTGGGCTTTGATTTATTTTCTTCTCTGGAACCCAACAAATTAGAAGAATGGTGACAGACAGGATTTCAAACTATCATTTGTTGATACTGGATATCTATATATACATATCTATCTATCTATCTATCTTACTATGTATCTATCTATATCTATCTATCTATCTATCTAACTCTATCTGTGTATATATATATATATATGCTGCGATTTTTCATCGTTGCTGTGTGCGGGCTTTCTCTAGTTGCAGCGAGTGGGGGTTACTCTTCATTGTGGTGCATGGGCTTCTCATTGCCGTGGCTTCTCTTGTGGAGCACGGGCTCTAAGGCGCGTGGGCTTCAGTAGTTATGGTGTGCAGCCTCAGCAGTTGTGGCTCGAGGGCTCTAGAGTGCAGGCTCAGTAGATGTGGTTCATGGGCTTAGCTGCTCCGTGACATGTGGGATCTTCCCAGACAAGGGCTTGAACCTGTGTCCCTGACATTGGCAGGAGGATGCTTAACCACTGGACCACCAGGGAAGCCCTGATTGATATTTTTGATTGCTATTGTTGACTGGCACTTTTACTGCTCTCCAATGGCTTATGCAGTCTCTTTTAATATCTTCACTAGTTACAAAACTGAGCTCCCCTAAAACCATGTTCCTCTCTCAAGTTTATGATTAACCTCTCTATCCAAAATTTTATTCCCTTTTTTTCCTGTACGTGTTCTCCTCAAGATTGAGGAGTATCATAGGAAAGGGGGGGGGGAATGAAACTGAATACAAGCCCCTCTGTCCCTGTTCTTTGAAGTAAAAGGCTTTTGCTTTACTGTCCCAGACGTCCAGTCAATCTCAAAATGCTGGCTCAAGCATTAATGATTAGAAAATGTAAAGATGTAGAAACCAAGAATACTTGTTGGGCTGGGAAACTGGTAACAATTTATACTATAAACCAACCACATGGCAGAGTCATGAAATCCCCTGTTCCCTGAAAGACATAATGGTCTGACACACATTCCTGATTTGTGTTCATAGGAAACAGACCCCACCAGATGAAAACTGTTGACCACAATCATGTACACCTCAGACCAGTTGAAACCAGAAGGATGGTTGTGCTTGAAATTTCACCTCCATTGCAACCAATCTGAGAATTGTGCACAACATGATCACACACTGTAGCCCCTTCCCTAACACTGCCTTTAAATATTTTTTCCCTGAAAGCCATCAAGGTGTTTCGGCCTTTTGCACATTAGATGCCTGTTCTCCTTGCTTGGGCCCCTGAAACAAATGCTGTACTTTCCTTTACCACAACTCAGTGTCAGTAGATTGGTTTTACTCTGTACTGGTGAGTTGACTCAAGACCAGGTTTGGCAGCATTCAGACAGTGCCCATCATTTCCCCCAAAGACTAATGCCTAGGCATCACAGGGTCCCCTTTAATGCAAAAACAGCTTTCTGACTTGCTGCCTAAGCATTTTATAGTATGACAATCCTGCTTACACCTGGAGTCTGGACATTTAGATAAGGACATGACTTTAGTATTACCACCACAAGTTACCACTTTGTTTTCCTCAGGGCAGCTTTTAAAACAACCACTTAGGGTTGAGCAACCCACTGCCCTCCCCCAACTTCGTAGCTTCTGAACCATGATTGCTACACTGCTCTATACCCTGCTGGCTGGTGATCTGACATGGAGAACTATTCTTCCCTGAGTTATTTTGCCCCCATTTCTGACATCTGTGGGCAGTAAATACTGTGACTTTGGACTATTAAAGCTGGACCTTTGGTCAAAAAAAACCCCAGGTATTTTCATTTTCCCAAAGTGGGAGTGTGGATGCTGAGAGAAGTACCAGCTAAACCCAGGTAGGTGGATTGTGCCACTTCATTCAGTAAACCTGAATATTTATAATTATTACACCAACTATGGACCCCCCAACAAAGTTGTGGATTTTCATATGTCTTCAAGTCACAGATTTCTGATTTTCCTTTCAGATTGAAGACTTTCTTTCAGAATTTCTTGCAAGTGAGGTTTAGTGGTAGCGAAATCACTCAGCTTTTTTCCCCCCTACATATCTGAGGGATAACTCTGCCAGGTAAAGTATTCTTGGTTAGATTTTTTTTTTCTTTTGTTTCTTTCATCAGCTTGATAGGCTAAAGGGAATTCCTTTGTAGGTTATATATATTTTTCCTAACTACCTTTAATTATCTTTCTTTATATTTGATTTTTGATATTTTTGGTACTGAAATCATAAGGTGATCAATTAGCTCTTTGTATATTTAATTATTTCCTACGTTTAGAATGTTCTTAGCTTTAATTTCTTTAAATAAATCCTCTGCCCCATTGTGTATCATTTCTCCTTCTGGAATCCCAAATGTTTTCATATATTTTAATGGATTCTCATAACCCATGTAGCTATCTTCATTCTATTTAAATCTGTTTTTTGTTTCTTTCCAGTGTTATTTCAAAGTGTCTATTTCCAAGTTATTTATCCTTTCTTACATCTCGTCTGCCCAGCTACAGCTGCTCTTTATTGCAACATTTATCCCATTTTTAAAATTCTTGAGCTCCAGAATTTTTATTTGGTTCCTTTATTATTTTGATCTCTTTGGATAATAACTCTTTTGTCATATACTCTCTTCCTGATTTCACAAGTTGCTTTTCTGAGTTTTCTAGCTACTTGATGTGCTTCTTCATAACCAGTATTTTGAATCTTTATCTAAACTAGATTCTGGTATTTAGTTTTCTTTTTGTAATGTAATAAGTCCTTACTTTTTCATATTTTTAAATATTTCTTTCAGTTGTGCCTTGGTGTTTTCCCATTTGAAGTAGCTGCCAACTCCTTAATCCTGTGTGTTATTTTCATCAGATGAGCTGTTTGGTTTAGATGGAGTGTTTAGTTGTACCATATTGCTAGCATCTGAGTTTTTATTGTGTGTTCCAATGTGAACCTGCTTTCTTCTTCTTGCTCTGTCTTGTAGCTTAATTGTTTTAGCTTGTATGTTTTCTCTGGTTTTGACTGGCTATTGGAAACTTCCCCCCCCCCTTTTTCTTGTATTCAAAAACTTGTTGCTATAGGTCAAGTTTGTAGTTGTTGTTTTTTCTAGCTCACCTACCATGTATGGCCTCTTTTCTGAGCATGCTCCCTGTCTACCAGAGCTCACTATCGAAAATGTACTCAGGAGTATGCACAAGGAAACAATCGCAGAGTGAAGAGATGTATGCATTTGGCACTAGGTTCTTTGGCAATGCCTGCAGATCCAGTAGAGATTCCCAGGGCTAATACTCTCAGGGACTTGTGGGTGAACTTTTTGCTGAAAACAACTCTTTCAATACATTTTGAAACTCTTATTGGCTTCTTTCCCAATGTTCTCCCTCCCACAAGTCATAGACTCCCACCAAGGGATGGTGGAGAAAAATGTGACTTCTCCAGCTGTACCTTGCCTGGCTGGGATACAGGTGGTTTACTCACCACTTTAATTTTCCCCTAGGGAGAGACTACCTGTGCCAAGTAAATCGACTTTCTTCAGTGTTTCTTGGTGAAAGGGCATTGCTGGAAAAAATGTTTTTTCATCTTCTCTTCTGCAGACAATCTTGTATATATTATTTTCATTTTTTTCTGAAATGGTGTCCTGGTATCTCCCTTTGGGAACACTAGACTTCTACAAGTTCTTCCTCATGGGTGTGTGCCTGTTGAAGTCAGCACTCCCCCAATTTTTTCTCCACAGTGGGCAGTGGAATCTAAGCTTCTTTTTATGGGTATATTTGTTCTACCTCCCTTATGAAGGTTTGTCTGTTTCTTACTGTGTGTACTGGTGAAAGAGATGCCCCTTGAATTACTTCGAATAAGTTTTAAGGAGACATAACAGACATGAAGACATAGAAATAATGAATGAATGTCTAGTATGTGGATTAAAAAGGGGGAGAAAAAGGACAAATGTCTTCCATTGCCATATTGCTGACATCCCTATGGTTACTGTTTTTAGGTGCTTAGATGTTGAGTGCGAATAATTAACAATTTTTTTTCTTAAGATTTTTATTGGAGTATAATTGCTTTCAATGGTGTGTTAGTTTCTACTTTATAACAAAGTGAATCAGTTATACATATACATATATCCCCATATCTCTTGCATCTCCCTTCCTCCCTATCCCACCTTTCTAGCTGGTCACAAATCACAGAGCTGACCTCCCTGTGCTATGGAACTGCTTCCCACTAGCTATCTATTATACATTTGGTAGTGTATATATGTCCACATATACACTACAACTCTCTCACTTAGTCCCAGCTTATGCTTCCTCCTCCCCGTGTCCTCAAGTACATTCTCTAGTAGGTCTCCATCTTTATTCCCGTCTTGCCCCTACATTCTTCACGACCAATTTTTTTTTTAACATCTTTATTGGGGTATAATTGCTTTACAATGGTGTGTTAGTTTCTGCTTTATAACAAAGTGAATCAGTTATACATATACATATGTTCCCATATCTCTTCCCTCTTGCATCTCCCTCTCTCGCACCCTCCCTATCCCACTCCTCCAGGTGGTCACAAAGCACGGAGCCGATATCCCTGTGCCATGCGGCTGCTTCCCACTAGCTATCTACCTTAGGTTTGTTAGTGTGTATATGTCCATGACTCTCTCTCACCCTGTCACAGCTCACCCTTCCCCCTCCCCATATCCTCAAGTCCGTTCTCCAGTAGGTCTGTGTCCTTATTCCTGTCTTACCCCTGGGTTCTTCATGACATTTTTTTGTCTTCTTAAATTCCATATATATGTGTTAGCATATGGTATTTGTCTTTTTCTTTCTGACTTACTTCACTCTGTATGACAGACTCTAGGTCTATCCACCTCATTACAAATAGCTCAATTTCGTTTCTTTTTATGGCTGAGTAATATTCCATTGTATATATGTGCCACATCTTCTTTATCCATTCATCCAATGATGGGCACGTAGGTTGTTTCCATCTCCGGGCTATTGTAAATAGAGCTGCAATGAACATTTGGGTACATGACTCTTTTTGGATTTTGGTTTTCTCAGGGTATATGCCCAGTAGTGGGATTGCTGGGTCATAAAGTAGTTCTATTTGTAGTTTTTTAAGGAACCTCCATACTGTTCTCCATAGTGGCTGAACCAATTACCATTCCCACCAGCAGTGCAAGAGTGTTCCCTTTTCTCCACACCCTCTCCAGCATTTATTGTTTCTAGATTTTTTCATGATGGCCATTCTGACTGGTGTGAGATGATATCTCATTGTACTTTTGATTTGCATTTCTCTAATGATTAATGATGTTGAGCATTCTTTCATGTGTTTGTTGGCAGTCTGTATAACTTCTTTGGAGAAATGTCTATTTAGGTCTTCTGACCATTTTTGGATTGGGTTTTTGTTGGTGTTGTTGTTATTGAGCTCCATGAGCTGCTTGTAAATTCTGGAGATTAATCCTTTGTCAGTTGCTTCATTTGAAAATATTTTTTTCAAATTCCATATATATATGTGTTAGAAAACAGTATCTGTTTTTCTCTTTCTGACTTACTTCACTCTGTATGACAGGCTCTAGGTCCATCCACCTCACTAAAAATCACTCACTTTTGTTTCTTTTATTGGGTGAGTAATATTCCACTGTATATATGTGCCACATCTTCTTTATCCATTTATCCAATGATAGACATTTAGGTTGCTTCCATGTCCTGGGTGTTGTAAATAGAGCTGCAATGAACATTGTGGTACATGACACTTTTTCAATTATGGTTTTCTCAGGGTATATGCCCAGTAGTTGGATTGCTGGCTTGTATGATAGTTCTATTTTTAGTTTTTTAAGAAACATCCATACTGTTCTCCATAGTGGTTGTATCAATTTACATTCCCACCAAGAGTTTATGAGGGCTCCCTCTTCTCCACACCCTCTCCAGCATTTATTTTTGTAGACCTTTAATGATTTCCATTCTGACCCGTGTGAGGTGATATTGCATTATAGTTTTGATTTGCATTTCTCTAAAGATTAACGACATTGAGCATTTTTTCATGTGTTTGTTGGCCATCTGTGTATCTTCTCTGGAGAAATGTCTGTTTAGGTTTTCTGCCCACTTTGGGATTCAGTTTTTTGTTTTTTGTGGTTTTTTTTGATACTGAGCTGCATGATCTGCTTGTAAACTTTGGGGATTAATCTTTGTCACTTGCTTCATTTACAAATATTTTCTCCGATTCTGAAGGTTGTCTTTTGGTCTTGTTTATGGCTTCCTTGCTGTGAAAATCCTTTTAAGTTCATTAGGTCCCATTTATTCAGTTTTGGTTTTATTTCCATTTCTCTAGGAGGTGACTCGAAAAGGATCTTGCTGTGATTTATGTCATAGGGGTTTTGCCTATGTTCTCCTCTAAGAGTTTGATAGTGTCTGGCCTTACATTTAGGTCTTATCCCATTTTTAGTTTATTTTTCTGTATGGTGTTAGGGAGTGTTCTAATTTCCTTCTTCAAAATGTAGCTATCCAGTTTTCCCAGCACCACTTATTGAAGAGGCTGTCTTTTCTCCATTGGATATTCTTGCCTCCTTTATCAAAGACAAGGTGACCATATGTGCATGGGTTTATGTCTGGGCTTTCTATCCTGTTCCATTGATCTATATTTCTGTTTTTGTGCCAGGACCATACAGTCTTGATTGCTGTAGCTTTGTAGTATAGTCTGAAGTTCAGGGATCTGATTCCTCCAGCTCCGTTTTTCTTTCTCAAGATTGCTTAGGCTATTCGGGGACTTTGTGTTTCCATACAAATTGTGAAATTTTTTGTTCTAGTTCTGTGAAAACTGCCAGTGGTAGTTTGATAGGGATTGAATTAGATCTCTACATTGCTTTGGGTAGTAGAGTTATTTTCACAATGTTCATTCTTCCAATCCAAGAACACAGTATATCTCTCCTTCTCTTTGTATCATCTTTAATTGTTTTCATCAGTGTCTTATAATCTTCGGCATACTGGTCTTTTGTCTCCTTAGGTAGGTTTATTCCTAGGTATTTTATTCTTTTTGTTGCAGTGGTAAATGGGAGTGTTTTCTTAATTTCATTTTCAGATTTTTCATCATTAGTGTATAGGAATGCCAGAGATTTCTGTGTATTAATTTTGTATCCTGCTACTTTACCAAATTCATTGAGTAGCTCTAATAGTTTTCTGGTAGCATCTTTAGGATTCTCTATGTATAGTGTCATGTCATCTGCAAACAGTGACAGCTTTACTTCTCCTTTCCAATTTGGATTCCTTTTATTTCTTTTTCTTCTCTGATTGCTGTGGCTAAAACATCCAAAACTATGTTGAATAATAGTCGTGAGAGTAGACAACATTGTCTTGTTCCTGATCTTAGTGGAAATGGTTTCAGTTTTTCACCATTGAGGACGATGTTGGCTGTCGGTTTGTCATAAATGGACTTTATTATGTTGAGGAGAGTTTGCTCTATGTCTACTTTCTGGAAGGTTATTATCGTAAATGGGCGTTGAATTTTGTCGAAAGCTTTCTCTGTATCTATTGAGGTGATCATATGGTTTTTATCCTTCAATTTGTTAATACGTTGTATCATATTGGTTGATTTGCGTATATTGAAGAATCCTTGCATTCCTGGGAAAACCCCCTCTTGATCTTGGTGTGTGCTCCCTTTAATGTGCTTTGGATTCTGTTTGCTAGTATTTTGTTGAGGATTTTTGCATCTATGTTCATCAGTGAAATTCGTCTGTAGATTCCTTTTTCTGTGACATCTTAGTCTGGTTTTGGCATCAGGATGATGGTGGCCTTGTAGAATGACTTTTGGAGCATTTGTACCTCTGCTATATTTTGTAAGATTTTGAGAAGGATAGGTGTCAGCTCTTCTCTAAATATCTGATAGAATTCACTTGTGAATCCATCTGGTTTTGAGTTTTTTTGTTGGAATATTTTGAAACAGAATGTCTATTTCAGTGCTTGTGATTTGTCTGGTTATATTTTCTATTTCTCCTGGTTCAGTCTAAGAACATTGTGATTTTCTAAGAATTTGTCCATTTCTTGCAGTATGTCCATTTTATCAGCATATAGTTGCTTGTACTAATCGTTCATACTCCTTTGTATTTCTGCACTGTCAGTTGTTACTTCTCCTTTTTCATTTCTAATTCTATTAATTTGAGAGTTCTCCCTTTTTTCTTAGTGAGTTTGGCTAATGGTTTATCAATTTTGTTTATCTTCTCAAAGAACCAGTTTTCAGACTTTATTGATCTTTACTATCATTTCCTTCATGTGTTTTTCATTTATATGTTATCTAATCTTTATGATTTCTTTCCTACTGCTAATTTTGGAATTTTTTGTTCTTTCTCCAGTTGCTTTACTTGAAAGGTTAGGCTGTATATTTGGGATGTTTCCTGTTTCTTAAGGTAGGATTGTATTCCTATAAACTTCTCTCTTAGAGCAGCTTTTGCTGCATCCCATAGGTTTTGGGTCTCCTTGTCTCCATTGTTATTCCTTTCTAGGTATTTTTTGATTTCTCATTGATTTCTTCAGTGATCACTCCATTATTAAGTAATTTATTGTTTATCCTCCCTGTGTTTGTATTTTTTACAAATCTTTTCCTTTAATTGATATCTAGTCTCATACTGTTGTGGTCGGAAAAGATACTTGATACAATTTCAATTTTCTTAAATTTACCAAGGCTTGATTTGTGACCCAAGATATGATCTATCCTGGAGAATGTTCCATGAGTACTTGAGAAAAATATTTATTCTGTTGTTTTTGGATGGAATGTCTTATAAATATCAATTAAGTCCATCTTATTTAATGTATTTTATAAAGCTTGTGTTTCCTTGTTTAACTTCATTTTGGATGATCTGTCCATTTGTGAAAGTGGGGTTTAAAGTCTCCTACTATAATTATGTTACTGTCAGTTTTCCCTTTTATGGCCATTAGTATTCACCTTACGTATTGACGTGCTCCTATGTTGGGTGCATAAATGTTTACATTTGTTATATAATCTTCCTGGATTGATCCCTTGATCATTATGTAGTGTCATTCTTTGTCTCTTCTAATAGTCTTTGTTTTAAGGTCTATTTAGTCTGATATGAGAATTGCTACTCCAGCTTTCTTTTGATTTCTATTGGCATGGAATATATTTTTCCATCCCTCACTTTCAGTCTGTATGTGTCCCTAGGTCTGAAGTGGGTCTCTTGTAGATAGCATTTTATACGGGTCTTGTTTTTGTATCCATTCAGCCAATCTGTGTCTTTTGGTGGGAGCACTTAGTCCATTTACATTTAAGGTAATTATCAATGTAAGGCCAGCAGGTCTGGGGAAGAGCCCAGGGAGCCAGACGGAACCCCCGACAAAGTGGTGATGCAGCCGACACCTGACATTGCCACACCACTTGGCCCTGGTCTTCCCGCTTCCCAAGGGGCAGAACCAACGGCTCTGAGGCTGATGCAACCGACACCTGACATTGCCACAACACCCGACAGATTACCAAAAAAGGGCTGCTTACACAGCAAGCACCTCCCCTGTGTCCACCCCTATAAATTTTTTTCACGCCCGCACCCGGGCATGACTTCTCTGACCCCTTTCTCTTGGACCAGTGAACATGGCCCGGGAGCGTTCCCAAATAAAGCTTGTTTAAGCTCTCCTCCATTTTTGGTGCCATTCCTTACATTTGGTGCCGAAACCCGGCAGGGGTACCCAGCCCCACAAACTACCGCAGGGCCACCACTCCCACCCGGGGACCTCTGCTCACCCACCCGATCCGGCAGAAGTGGAGTATGTTCCTCCTTCATTCCCATCGACCCCCTGGGTCCCTACCCACTGGACTCCCTGTCCTTAACCACGGCCATGTCAGGGACTCCTCCATCTTCCCTCTGAGCCTCCAGCAGTTGTGGAGACGTCCCAACCGCCTGACTGCTCTCCGATCCACCGTGACCAGAGATTGAGACCAGAGACGTCTCTCTCTTTCTCTGTTCACCTGGGGACAAACCGGAGGTCATGGGGACTTCAGAATCCAAACCAGATCCAAAGGCACCCCTGGGTGTCTCCTGGCCAACTTTACAAAACTCGGCTTTACTCAAGATTCCGCTGCAGGTGGCTCATATTTTATTCCACCGAGGCCTGGCCACGGTACCCTCTAGACAATCAATCTAAATGACCTCCTGAAGGGACTTTCAATTTCAACACCCTCCATGATTTAGATAACTACTGCCGCAGGACGGGTAAATGGTCCGAGGTTCCCTACCAGGCCTTCTGGTATTTACGCTCCTGCCCTTCCCTCTGCATCGATTGTTCCACCTCCCAGATCCTCCTTGCCAAACAGACATCTCCTACATCTAAGCCCCTAATTTCCTTTGACGATGACCCCTCTCCACTAGCCGACCCACCCGAATCTCTCATCTCTCCCCGCTCCAGAGCTCCTCTCCAACCCCCACCCTACCTTGGACCGGCCCCTCTCCCTCCCAAGCCTATTCCATCGCCCCTCACCCCTCCCCCACTCCCCCTGGCAACCTCCCCCTGTCTCCTCCTTCCCCTGCTTCCTCTCCCTCCATCTATCTCTCATCACCCCTCTCCTCGCCAGTCAGCTCACACACCTGCTCTCACCACCACGACTCCCAGGACCCAGACCTTCTCTGTCCCTTAAGAGAGGTGTCCAGAGCAGAAGGATTGGTTAGAGTTCATGTTCTCTTTTCCCTCCAAGATCTCTCTCAAATAGAAAAGGATTAGGCTCCTTTATTGCCGACTCCTCCCACTACATCAAAGAATTTCGCTACCTCTCTCAAGCTTACGATATAACCTGGCACAACATCTTTGTCAACCTATCTTCTACTCTGACCCCCGACGAGAGGGAAAGAATTCAAACTGCTGCCCAAAACCACGCAGATCAGGTCCACCTCACTGATAATTCTATGCCCGTCGGAGCCACTGCCGTTCCTGGCACCGATCCGGGCTGGAGTTATCAGGACGGCCAAGACGGTCGCCGCAAACGCGATCTAATGTCTTTTGGCTGGTATGCAGGCTGCCTCCCACAAGATTGTCAACTTTGAAAAGCTAAAAGAGATAACCCAAGAGCCCAATGAAAATCCGGCCGTTTTCCTCAACCAACTTACAGAGGCCCTAACTCTCTACACCTGCTTGGACCCTGACACCCCCGCAGGCGCAACGGTCTTGGCCACCCACTTTACCACCCAATCAGCCCCTGATATCAGAAAAAAACTTAAGCAGGCAGAGGACGGCCCCCAGACTCCCATCCGAGACCTGGTAAAAATGGCCTTTAAAGTCTATAATGCCCGTGAAGATTTGGCAGAATCCAGCCAAGAGACTCGGATGCACCAAAAGGTGGCCCTCCAAACCCAAGCCCTCGGAGCCACCCTGCGGCCGGCCATCTCCCATGGACAGCATCCACGGGACCCGCCGAAGGAAACCCCACCAGGGGCCTGCTTCAACTGCGGAAAAGAGGGGCACTGGGCTCACCAATGTCCCAATCCCCGGCCTCCTTCCAAGCCCTGCCATGGCTGCGGGCTAACAGTCCATTGGAAAAGTGACTGCCCTACGGCCGGTCCTCCCTCAGCACCTCCACATGGAGGGTGGACTGACCCGACGGCTCCACCACTCGAACTCCTGGGATTGGCTGACGACTGACAACACCAGGACTCGAAGACCCCCATCACCCTCGCCGAGCCCAGGGTAACGCTACAGGTAGCGGGTGAGTCCATCTCATTCCTGGTGGACACGGGGGCTACCTATTCGGTCTTGCCTACATATTCCAGGACAGTTTTTCCTTCCCAGATCTCAGTTATGGGCACCGACGGTATGCCGTCCTTCCCGCTCCAGACCGGCCCTCTCTCATGTTACATCGAGAGGCTCCCTTTCACTCATTCTTTCTTAGTCATACCAGACTTGATCCTAAGGTCTCCTCCTCTCAACTCCTGCTCCCCCTCCTCAGTCTGGCAGTGGAGCCCTCTCCCTCCTCTCTTCCTCCTCCCATCTCCCCCAACCGGATAGACCCCCAGGTCTGGGATACATCAAACTCTACAATAGCGACACACCACACCCCTGTCCTAATCTGTCTTAAAGACCCCCTCCAAGTTTCCATCCAGGCCCCAATTCCCCATTTCTGAAACTCAGCTAAGGGGCTTATGACCTATTATCACCAAACTCTTAGACCAGGGGCTCCTCATCCCCACGGACTCTCCCTGCAACACCCCCATCCTGCCTGTCCGCAAGGCCTCAGGAGATTACCGCCTGGTCCAGGACCTCCAACTAATCAATGAGGCGATAATTCCCCTCCACCCAGTTTTGCCAAACCCATACACTTTGCTCTCCCATATCCCCCCACCCACCAGCCATTGTTGGTCCTAGATCTCAAGGACGCCTTCTTTTCTATCACCCTGTACCCTGATTCCTACTTCCTTTTTGCTTTCACCTGGACAGATCCAGGCTTCCCGCCAGCTTACCTGGACGGTTCTTCCCCAGGGCTTCCGCGACAGCCCCCACCTCTTTGGCCAGGCTCTGGCGCGGGATCTTGCTTCCTGCCCTCTCATGCCCACTATAGTCCTCCAATACGTGGATGACCTCCTCCTCTGTAGCCCATCTCTCAGCCTCTCAAAACAGCACACTGCTGACCTCCTCAATTATCTCGGCTCTCGCGGCTATCGGGTCTCTCCAGCCAAGGCCCAACTGTCTACACCCTCAGTAACCTACCTGGGGATTCACCTTACCCCCACAACAAAGAGCCTGACAGCTGACCGCACCCAGGCCATCTGCGACCTCCAATCTCCAGTGACAGCTGACCAGATTCTCTCCTTTCTGGGCCTAATAGGATTTTTCTGACACTGGATCCCTAACTTTGCTATTCTTGCTAAGCCCCTATATTTAGCTGCTAAAGAAACCCCCCAAGGACCCCTTACCTCTCCCTCCACTGTTCGACGGGCCTTTTTCACCCTCAGAGACACGCTGATATCCTCCCCTCCCCTTTCTCTGCCTAACCCAGACCGTCCTTTCCACCTCTTTGTAGATGAACGGATCAGAATAGCTACTGGACTTCTTGCCCAGCCTGTAGGGCCTTCCTATCACCCTCTGGCCTACCTCTCCAAACAACTTGACCCAACCATTCGGGGACGGCAACCATGCCTCTGAGCTTTGGCAGCAGCAGCCGAGCTGTCCAAACAAACACTCAAACTGACCCTGGCCCACCCGCTGACTGTATTTTCCTCCCACCGACTGGCCGACCTCTTCGGCCATAAGTCTCTCTCTTGGGCCCCTCCCGCATCCAGGAATTCTACCTGCTGTTCATTGAAAACCCTGCTATCTCCCTCGACCTCTCCCCACATCTAAACCTGGCCTCCCTCTTGCCTATCTTCGATTCCGGGACCTCCCCTTTCCACTCCTACCCCCAAGTCATAGAGGCCCTCAGCCCGCCGAGGGAGGGACTCTTTGATACTCCACTGTTAAACCCGGACTGCACCATCTTCGTAGATGGCAGCTCAATACTCGGTCCCGACGGACACCACCAGGCAGCCTATGTGGTAGTAACCATCTCAACCATTATCGAGGCTAACCGCCTCCCAGAAGGAACAACCTCTCAAAGGGCTGAACTGATAGCACTCATGTGCGCCCTTGACCTCTCTAAGGGCAAAAGGGTCAATATCTATACAGATTCTAAATACGCCTTCCTGATTGCACACAGCCATTCAGCTCTTTGGAGGGGGCACGGACTTTTGACCACCAAGGGTTCCCCGGTGGTCAACGCCTCCCTCATCGCAAAACTTCTGGAGGCCCTCCAACTGCCTGAGGAGGTGGCAATCATCCACTGCAGGGGCCACCAGTCTCCTTCTAACCCAATAGCACAAGGTAACTCAAAGGCCGACTCCGTGGCCCATGAGCTCACTAAAGAGGCAGCTCCGATCTTGTTCCTCACCACCTCAATCTGACCTGCATATGACCCCCACGAAGAGACAGCCCTACTATCCAAAGGGGGCCACCAGGCCGAAAAAGGATGGATTTTTATGGACAACAAAGTTGCCCTCCCTTCAGCCCAAGCGGCCAGCCTCCTATCAGACATTCACAAGTCCCTACACATTGGCCCGAAGGTGATGTTCCATTTCCTAGATCCCCTCTTTTACATGCCTGGACTCAGAGATGCCATCTCAAAAACTCACGTGGCTTGCCAGACTTGCGCATCTGTCTCTCCACAAGGAGGTCTATGGCCCCGAATCCCTACTCACCAGATGTGCGGACACCAACCTGGTGAGGACTGGCAGATTGACTTCACCCACATGCCCCCCTGTAAATGCTTCTGATATTTGCTCACTCTCGTTGACACCTTTTCAGGTTGGATCGAGGCCTTCCCAATGGCCCGAGAAATGGCAGATATGGTCACCACCATCCTTCTCCAACATATCATCCCCCGATTTGGCCTGCGGATCTCCATCCAGTTGGACAACGGACCCACCTTCGTCTCTCAGGTGGTTCAGCAGGTATCCGAGGCTCTTCAGATCACCTGGAGACTCCACATCCCCTACCACCCCCAGTCATCCAGTAAGGTTGAGCGTGCCAACAGAATCTTGAAAGACCACCCCACCAAGCTCTCCCTTGAGGTCTGTATCTCATGGCCCGATCTGCTCCCTCTTGCCCTCACCCGAATCCGAGCCTCACCTCGGACCCCTACTGGTCTCAGTCCATTCGAACTGCTCTATGGCTGCCCTTTTCTCCTCCATAACCTACCAACCCCAAACCCATCCCTAGCTTCCTACCTCCTCTACCTGTCTCTGCTTCACCACCTTCTCCATGAACATGCTGACCACAACCTGCTGACGGTCACTGCCTCTGAAACTTCCTCTCTCCCTCTACAACCCAGCGATAGCGTCCTCCTCAAAGAATTACACCCCCAATCTCTCAAGCCATGGGGGACAGGCCCCCATACGGTGACCAATCCCATGACAGCTAAACTCTTGGGACACCCCTCCTGGTACCATGTCTCCCGCCTTAAAATGGCCCCAACTCCAGAGGCTTGGATGGCCCTACTGCTGGGTCCCACGAGACTACAGCTTGTCCGTCACCCTGTCTCTCCTCCTGCTGCTCCTCCTGCCACCTAGGACTCACCAGATATCTCTATGGCGCTTCCAGGTCCACGGGACACGGCAAGCTAAAGGTCAGACCCACGCCCGAGTTCTGGGAACGGGAGACTGCCAACGAGATGGGTGCCAGGCCCTGGTGACAGTCCAGATCCCCATCTCTAACATTGAAGGTGTTCCCCTGGGTTGGTCCACCCCCACTGTCTGCTTCACTTACGATCAGACAAGAGACTACTGTCAATGGTGGGGTGAGACCTATGGGGGGTGCCCCTATCACTCATGTAACATCCATGTGGCAAAACTAGATACCAGGAGCTCGCTCCGAAAATCCCACCTGCTCACCGCAAATGGCAAGGGTCAATTATTCATCAACATCAAAGATCCCTGGGACACCAGATGGGTAAAAGGGGTACAAGGAAAAATCTATCAGTGGGCAACTGATGCCTACCCCCGTGGGCTCTATCAGGGTCTTCCGCTCATATGTCAGAGTGATACCTGAAATTATCCAGCACTTGAGCAAACAGGCCACCATGGTCCAGGAGATGGAACAGGCCCTAGAATGCCAACTATCCCACCCTGAGCACAAGACGGACCCTTTTCCTTGGTTGGCCCTCATCTGCCAAGGGGTGCAAATGCTTAATCACACCGGAATAGGCAACATCTCTGACTGCTATGTGCCACACTTGCCCGACCACCATTAACTGCTGTCCTACTCGATCAGCCCTTCACCTGTACCCTCCCTAGTTCCTCCCAGAACTTATCATTTCCCCCATTAAGAGTCCCCATATTCCTTGATTTAGGAAAAAAGAACCTCACAATTTGCTATGGCAGCCATCCAAACTTAACTGATGATGCACTCCCTTGCAATTCATCCCTCTCTGTAACTACGCCAATGGGGGCCCCACCAGGCTTGTTCTTTTGGTGTAATGGATCCCTTACAAAAGAGGTCAACTCTTCCTCCCCCTTCCCACGTATCCCCGTCACCCTTGTTCCACAACTCACATTATATGGCCACGCCGAATTTCTCTCACTTACCACACAAATTTTTGGCTGACAAAAAAGGGCCATCTTTCTCCCTATGGTCGCAGGCATTTCCCTCGCCTCCTCTCTCGTTGCTGCGGGCATCGGGGGAGGAGCCCTAACACACAGTGTCTCAACATCCCGCGACCTAGAAAAGAAACTCCAGCTAGCCATTGAGAACTCTGCTGCCTCCATCACCTCCCTCCAGTGTCAGATCACCTCAGTAGCCCGAGTTGCCCTCCAAAATCGACGTGCCCTGGACCTTCTGATAGCCGACAAAGGAGGTACCTGCCTCTTCCTACAGGAAGAGTGCTGCTACTACATCAACGAGACAGGGGGCGTTGAAGACAATGTAGATGCTCTCTGCACCTTAAAAGAAGAACTCCAATGCAGGCAGTGACAATCCACCTCCCCCATCCCCGTTTGGTGGCAGTCCACCCTCTATACCTGGCTGACACCAATCCTAGGCCCCTTAATCCTTATCTGCATCCTATTCATGTTTGCGTCCTGTTTCCTCAGGGTTCTCCGCAGTCGCATACAAGAAGTCTCTCGGGTCGTGGTAAATTAGATGCTCCTCCACCCGTATACCTTACTACCCACAGAACCCCCTGTGGCCGCCCTCCCTTAACCTCCAGACCGCTGGCCACCCAACTAACTTACGGCGCCCCTGTACGGTAGGAAGTAGCCAGAGACAAAACGTTACCCCATTACACCAAAGAAGTCAGGATGTAAGGCCAGCAGGTCCAGGGAAGGGCCCAGGGAGCCAGACGGAAGCCCCACAAAAGTGGCTGATACAACCGACACCTGACATTGCCACACCACTCGGCCCCAGTCTTCCCACTTCCCGAGGGGCAGAACCAACGGCTCTGAGGCTGATGCAACCAACACCTGACATTGCTACAACACCCGAGAGATTACCAAAAAAGGGCTGCTTCACACAGCAAGCGCCTCCCCTGCGTCCACCCCTATAAATTTTGTTTGTGCCTGCACCCGGGCGCGACTCCTCTGGCCCCTTTCTCTCGGACCAGTGAACCTCGCCTGGGAGGATTCCCAAATAAAGCTTGTTTAAGCTCTCCTCCGTTTTTGGTGCCGTTCCTTACAATCAATATGTGTGCTCCTATTCCCATTTTCTTAATTGTTTTGGGTTTGTTATTGTAGGTCTTTTCCTCCTCTTGTGTCTCTTGACTAGAGAAGTTCCTTTAGCATTTGTTGTAAAGCTGGTTTGGTGGTGCTGAACTCTCTCAGCTTTTGCTTGTTTGTAAAGGTTTTAATTTCTCCATCAAATCTGAATGAGATCCTTGCTGGGTAGAGCAATCTTGGTTGTAAGTTTTTCTCCTTCAGCACTTCAGATATGTCCTGCCACTCCCTTCTGGCTTGCACAGTGTCTGCTGAAAAATCAGCTGTTAACCTTATGGGGATTTCCTTGTGTGTTATTATTATTTTTTTTCCCCTTGCTGCTTTTAGTATGTTTTCTTTGTATTTAATTATTGATAGTTTGATTAATATGTGTCTTGGCGTGTTTCTCCTTCGATTTATCCTGTATGGGACTCTCTGTGCTTCCTGGACTTGATTAACTATTTCATTTCCCACATTAGGGAAGTTTTCAACTATAATCTCTTCAAATATTTTCTCAGTCCCTTTCTTCTTCTCTTCTTCTTCTGGGACCCCTGTAATTCGAATGCTGGTGCATTTAATGTATTCCTGGAAGTGTCTGAGACTGTCCTCAGTTCTTTTCATTGTTTTTTCTTTATTCTGCTTTGCAGTAGTGATTTCCATTATTTTATCTTCCAGGTCACTTATCCGTTCTTCTGCCTCAGTAATTCTGCTATTGATCCCATCTAGAGTATTTTTAATTTCATTTATTGTGTTGTTCATCGTTGCTTGTTTCTTTAGTTCTTCTACGTCCTTGTTAAATGTTTCTTGCATTTTCTCTATTCTATTTACAAGATTTTGGATCATCTTTATTATCATTATTCTGAATTCTTTTTCAGGTAGACTGCCTATTTCCTCTTCATTTGTTAGGTCTGGTGGGTTTTTATCTTGCTCCTTCATCTACTGTGTGTTTTTCTGTCTTCTCATTTTGCTTATCTTACTGTGTTTGGGGTCTCCTTTTTGCAGGCTGCAGGTTCGTAGTTCCCATTGTTTTTGGTGTCTGTCTCCAGTGACTAAAGTTCATTCAGTGTGTTGTGTAGGATTCCTGGTGTAGGGGACTAATGCCTGTGTTCTGGTGGATGAGGCTGGATCTTGTCTTTCTGGTGGGCGGTTCCATGTCTTGTGGTGTGGATTGGGGTGTCTGTGGCCGTATTATGATTTTAGGCAGCCTCTCAGCTAAAGGGTGGGGTTGTGTTCCTGTCTTGCTAGTTGTTTGGCATAGGGTGTCCAGCACTCTATCTTGCTGGTCGCTGAGTGAAGCTGGGTTTGGTGTTGAGATGGAGATCTCTGGGAGATATTTGCCATTTTATATTACGTGGAGCTGAGAGGTGTCTTGTGGACCAGTGTTCTGAAGCTGGCTCTCCCACCTCAGAGACACATCACTGACTCCTGGCTGTAGCACCAAGAGCCTTTCATCCACACAGCTCAGAATAAAAGGGAGAAAAAGTAGAAAGAGAGAAAGAAAGGAAGGAAGAAAGGAAGGAAGGAAGGAAGGAAGGAAGAGGATAAAATAAAATAAAGTTATTAAAATAAAAATTATTAAGAAAAAAGATTTTAAGTTAAAAAAATGAAAATAAATGGATGGACAGAACCCTATGACAAATGGTGAAAGCAAAGCTATACAAACAAAATCTCACACAGAAGCATACACATACACTGTCACAAAAAGAGGAAAAGGGGAACAAATAATAAATCTGTTCTCAAAGTCCACCTCCTCAATTTGGGATGATTCGCTGTCTATTCAGTTATTCCACTGATGCAGCGTACATCAAGTTGATTGTGGAGAGTTAACCTGCTGCTCCTGAGGCTGCTGGGGGAAATTTACCTTTCTATTATTTGTTTGCACAGCTCTCCAGGTTCAGCTTTGGATTTGGCCCTGTCCCTGCGTGTAGGTCACCTGAGTGTGTCTGTTCTTTGCTCAGACAGGACGGGGTTAAAGGAGCAGCTGATTCGGGGGCTCTGGCTCACTCAGGCCAGGGGTAAGGAGGGGTACAGATGCAGAGTGAGCCTTCAGTGGCAGAGGCCAGTATGATGGTGCATCTGCCTGAGGTGTGCCGTGCATTCTCCCAGGGAAGTTGTCCTTGGATCACGGGACCCTGGCAGTGGTGGGCTGCACAGGCTCCTGGGAGGGGAGGTGTGGACAGTGACCTGGGCTTGCACACAGGGGTCTTGGTGGCAGCAGCAGCAGCAGCAGCTTTAGCATCTCATGCCTCTCTCTGGGGTCTGCGCTTTTAGGCGCGGCTCACACCCATCTCTGGAGCTCCTTTAAACAGTGCCCTGAATCCCCTCTCCTCGCGCACCAGGAAACAAAGAGGGAAGACAAAGTCTCTTGCCTCTTTGGCAGGTCCAGACTTTTTCCCGGACTCCCTCCCAGCTAGCTGTGGTGCACTAACCCCTTCAGGCTGTGTTCACGCTGCCATTCCTCTCTCTGCGCTCCGACTGACGCCCGAGCCTCAGTTCCCAGCCCTGCCCGCCCTGGTGGTGAGCAGACAAGCCTCTCGGGCTGGTGAGTGCTGGTTGGCACCGATCCTCTGTGCGGGAATCTCTCCGCTTTGCCCTCTGCACCCCTGTGGCTGCTCTCTCCTCCGTGGCTCTGGAGCTTCCCTCCTCCGCCACCCACAGTCTCCGCCCACGAGGGGGCTTCCTAGTGTGTGGAAACCTTTCCTCCTTCACGGCTCCCTCCCACTGGTGCAGGTCCTGTCCCTATTCCTTTGTCTCTGTTTTTTCTTTTTTCTTTTGCCCTACCCAGGTACGTGGGGACTTTCTTGCCTTTTGGGAGGTCTGAGGTCTTCTGCCAGCATTCAGTATGTGTTCTGTAGGAGCTGTTCCACATGTAGATGTATTTCTGGTGTATCTGTGGGGAGGAAGGTGATCTCCACGTCTTACTCTTCTGCCATCTTTTCAACGTCTTCTCTGAGTTCACTCAGTTTTGACAACTTTTTTCTTAACTCTAACTACAAGTGGAATTCTCTTTCTTTAGTAATTTCTTTGCAGTGTAGTTTGTTCTAATTAGCCATGGCAGTATGACAGCTGCCATGTGAAACACTTTACTCTCATTACATTAAAAATCTTTTACTTACATTACCCTGTCAAATATGAACTACTAGATTAGAAAGATCAATAGGTTAGAAATTACCCCTTCCCAGAATAATATTATAACCTGAAAGACATTTAGGAATCACTCTTTTATTCTGTTCTTTGTATTAAAAATATGTCCTGAATACTGGAGATTTCATTAATTACCAAGACAAACATATCTTGAAGTTTGAAACAAAAAAAGCACATCCAATTCATTAAGAATATAATGTTGATCTAAAGTAGTCATATTTTAAAGATTGTTGAGGAAACTCCATTGTTCTCTTCCACAGAAATTGCATCATTTTATAAGCCCAGGAACAGTGCACAATGGCTCCAATTTCTCCACATCCTCAACAACACTTATTTACTGTTTTGTTTTGTTTTATAAGAGCCATCCTAGTGGTTGTTAGGTATTATTTCACTGCAGTTTTCACTTGCACTTATCTGATTATCAGGTGTTGAGCATCTTTCCTTAAGCTTGCTGGACATTGTATATCATCTTTGAATGGATATCTTTACAAGTTTTTTGCCCATCCTTTAATTGGGTAATTTGATTTTTTGTTGTTTACTTCTGAGTGTCTTTTGATTGGAAAGTTTAATCCATTTCCATTTCAAGTAATTTCTGAAAGAGAAGGACTACAATTGCCATTTTGTTGTTTCCTAGTTGTTTTGTAGCTTTTTTATCCCCCTTTTCCTCTTATTGCCTTCCTTTGTGTTCCATTGATTTTTTATAGTGAGATGATTTGATTAGTTTATTCACTTTTGTGTGTATTCTGTAAATATTTTCTTTGTGTTAATCACAATTACAAAAAAATCTTAAAGTTACACTGATAACAATTTTAAATGGATAACATTTATTTTAAACTGATAGCAATTTCAATCACAAAAACTCTAATCCTTTTCATTTCTACCACTAACCTCTTTTTATTATTGATGTCATATATTACATCTTTATATAACTATCAACATATTTATCATTTTCAAAATATTTCTATCATTTTATCATTCTATGCAGCAAAATTACAATATTTGTCCACGTGTTCACATTTACTGAAGAACCTTATATTGATAATTATACTGAGTTGCTATATACTATCCTTTTGTTTCATCTTGAAGGACTCTCTTTGACATATTTTGTAGAGGAGCTCTAATGTAATGACACCATCAGATTTTGTTTATGTGGTGAAAGTCTTCATTTTTTAAGGACAGTTTTGCCCTAAATAGTATTCTCTGTTTACAGATTTTTCTTTCAGTATGTTGAATAGACCATCCTACCCCCTCAGCATGGCAAAGTTTCTGCTAAGAAATTCACTGATAATTTTATGGAATCTCCTTTGTGATAGATCAATTATTTTCTTGCTGCTTTTAAGATTATCTCTTTAACTTCCAACACTTTGATTACACTGTGTTTTGTGGGAATCTCTTTGGATATATCCTACTTATGGTGCATTAAGCCTCCTAAATTTGTGTCTCCATTTCTTTCTTCAGATTTGGAATATTTTCAGCTATCATTTCTCCAAATAAGTTCTAATTTCCTTTCTCTCTTTCCTTCTGGGATTCCAATAGTGCATATATTTGCCCACTTGATAATGTCCCATCAGCCCTTTTTAATTTTCCTCATTCTTTGTTGTTTTGCAGATCTGATTTAATTACTTTAAGTGATCTGTCTCAAGTTCAGTGATTCATTTACCTGATCAAATCTGCTGTTGCTCCCTCTAGTGAATTTTTTAGTCCATTTATATTTTTTAGCTCCAGAATTTGTTTGGTTCTTTTTTAATCACTTTGTTGATATGCTCATTTCATTTGAGCACCATTTTCCTGATTTCATTTTGTTGTCTACTTGTGTACTCTACTAGCTCACTGACTATTTTAAGACAGCTGTTTTAAATTTTTTTGTGAGGTATTTTGGGGTCTGAGTTTCTTTAGGTTTGGTTTCCAGAGTTTCATTTTGTTACAGTGACTGGGCCATATTACCCTGTTTCTTTGTGTTCAGTGTAATCTTTTGCTGACTTTGAGCATTTGAAAACTCAACCCCTTCTCCTGACTTTGTGCAAATGAAAACTTTCACCAATGTCTTTTCTGATTTCTTGATCTTCTTCTGATGTCTGCCTGTGGAACTGTGGCTTTAAAAGGGGGTGGTGTTTGTCTCTATTTTCATTTGTCTTCACAACTATGATTCCCACGTGGTCAACTGGCCTCCCAATGCTCCAAGTCAGGCGAGACAGGAATCAATCCCTGGTGAACACCCAGTCAGAATGTTGGATGCAAGGTCTACTTTGTTGTTTCCATTCTGATGGAAAAGCCTTAGTATGAGTAGTTTTCTCCCAGTTGCACCATGCTGTGCACCACCTAGGTGGATTAGTCCACACAAAACAGGACTAATTTTCTACCTCTTTAGCTGGAATTTCTTCTTGATTTTACACTGGTTTGGGTACCATAGCTTCTCAAGTCATCTCTAGAGCATTCATAAAGTTATTCTTTTTCATACATTGTTGTTAACTCACTGTCTCGTGGGGGAACATGAACCCATATATTCCTACCTTACCAGCTTGCTGATGTCACCTTTCAGCACATAATATTGAGAGAAGATTATTTCATTAAATCGCTTACTATGCCTATTTTAGAACCCAAACTTTAATTAGATAATATCCAGGAAATAACTAAATGATGAGGAAATGTCATTCAAAGGTACAGATTAGAAAATGAACTGCATACTAGAAATAGAATAGTTACTTCATACTTGGATCATAGTTATACCCCCTAAAATAAAATGGAAAGAAATAATTCATAAAATAGTTGTAACCGAAACAAACCAATAAAATATGTGAAAGGAGTGAATTTAATAAAGTTAAAATATTACATAAAGTTTTAGAGTTCAAGGCTAATAACTGCTATGAAAATGTTTTAAGAGTAAGAGATTGGTTAGCATGTCTGTATCTACTGTATCATTGGCTTAATCTGGAGTGGTGGGAGGAACCCTGTTAAACAACCTTACTTCTTTCCTTTCTAGAAAGCTACCTTTTGAAAATGCAACTAAATTTGAGAAAAATATCAATAAAAGAATATTTAAAGCAACTCCAACTTATCTAAACACTACAGTAATAGATAAAATTTTATTGATATTGACTAATTTTGTAAGTAACAGAAAATAGTAGCAAATAAACTAAATGTATTTGCTTACCAGGTATATTGACAGTTATCTGGTACAATGGATCAAGAATTTTTTTCAAGTGTTGATTTTGAATACTAAGCAAGATTTGGTAAATAAGGAAAAACACAACAGATATTTTTACCCTATTTTTCTCTGTTCATAGATGCTAATGCACGAGACAACAGTATTATACATTTCACTGACACATCCTCCCTCAGAATTTAGAATTTCAAAAGTTCTTATAACAAGAATAATCATCAAGCTAATTAGATTCTAGTTCAGTTCAGTAGGTAGCAGTTATGTAGAAAACCTAGCGTTACAATTTCCTATAAAAAGGTATATAAAAATTGTAAATTTTTAGACTCCAAGATAACTATTTTGTGTAAGCTTCAATCAAAGTGTGCTATAGCTGTCACATGTGATTATATAGTTTAATAAGGACATGAAAATTCAATTTTATAAAACAGTGACTCTGGCTATTTATTTTCATTTAAAAAATTACTGAATAACTGTCATCATAGGAAATTTACAAGCTAAAACATTAAAAATTTTAACAAATATCTGGTATTTTGAGTCTACCTACAAATTAGTTTATAAAATGGTTATTACATATGGTACAAATATATGGTGAATCTTCACAAAAAAATACCCTGAAAATGGTAATTGCAAGGATAAATTTGTGAGATATTTTTTCCTTTTGTATAAATCTCACAGAATTGACTATTGAAGAAAATATACTAGCAATGTATTGTGTATACATAAAGTAGAAAAAGTAAAATGCACGTCAATAATACTAACTGAGGGGAAAACTAAATATACAATTGTTTTTAACATCTTTATTGGAGTATAATTGCTTTACAATGGTGTGTTACTTTCTGCTTTATAACAAAGTGAATCAGTTATACATATACATATGTTCCCATAACTCTTCCCTCTCGCGTCTCCCTCCCTCCCACCTTCCCTATCTCCCTCCTCCAGGTGGTCACAAAGCACCGAGCTGATATCCCTGTGCTCTGCGGCTGATTCTCACTAGCTACCTTACGTTTGCTAGTGTATATATGTCTATGCCTCTCTCTCACTTTGTCACAGCTCACCCTTCCCCTTCCCCATATCCTCAAGTCCGTTCTCCAGTAGGTCTGTGTCTTTATTCCTGCCTTACCCCTAGGTTCTTCATGACATTTTTTTTCTAAATTCCATATATACGTGCTAGCATACAGTATTTGTCTTTGTCTTTCTGACTTACTTCACTCTGTATGACAGAATCTAGGTCTATCCATCTCATTACAAATAGCTCAATTTCGTTTCTTTTTATGGCTGAGTAATATTCCATTGTATATATGTGCCACATCTTCTTTATGCATTCATGCGATGATGGGCTCTTAGGTTGTTTCCATCTCGAGGCTATTGTAAATAGAGCTGAAATGAACATTTTGGTACATGACTCTTTTTGAATTTTGGTTTTCTCAGGGCATATGCCCAGTAGTGGGATGGCTGGGTCATATGGTAGTTCTATTTGTAGTTTTTTAAGGAACCTCCATACTGTTCTCCATAGTGGCTGAACCAATTCACATTCCCACCAGCAATGCAGGAGTGTTCCCTTTTCTCCACATCCGCTCATTTATTGTTTCTAGATGTTTTGATGATGGCCATTCTGACTGGTGTGAGATGATATCTCATTGTAGTTTTGATTTGCATTTCTCTAATGATTAATGATGTTGAGCATTCTTGCATGTGTTTGTTGGCAGTCTGTATATCTTCTTTGCAGAAATGTCTATTTAGGTCTTCTGCCCATTTTTGGATTGGGTTGTTTTTTTGTTATTGAGCTGCATGAGCTTCTTGTAAATTTTGGAAATTAATCCTTTGTCAGTTGCTTCATTTGCAAAGATTTTCTCCCATTCTGAGGGTTGTCTTTTCATCTTGTTTATGGTTTCCTTTGCTGTGTAAAAGCTTTGAAGTTTCATTAGATCCCATATGATTTTGTTTTTATTTCCATTTCTCTAGGAGGTGGGTCAAAACGGAACTTGCTGTGATTTGTCATAGAGTGTTCTGCCTATGTTTTCCTCTAAGAGTTTGATAGCTTCAGGCCTTACATTAGGTCTTTAATCCATTTTGAGTTTATTTTTGTGTATGGTGTTAGGGAGTGATCTAATTTCATACTTTTACATGTACCTGTGCAGTTTTCCCAGCACCACTTATTGAAGAGGCTGTCCTTTCTCCACTGTACATTCCTGCCTCCTTTATCAAAAATAAGGTGACCATATGTGCGTGGGTTTATCTCTGGGCTTTCTATCCTGTTCCATTGATCTATCTTTCTGTTTTTTTGCCAGTACCATACTGTCTTGATTACTGTAGCTTTGTTGTATAGTCTGAAGTCAGGGAGCCTGATTCCTCCAGCTCAGTTATTCGTTCTCAAGATTGCTTTGGGTATTCGGGGTCTTTGGTGTTTCCATACAAATTGTGAAATTTTTGGTTCTAGTTCTGTGAAAAATGCCAGTGGTAGTTTGATAGGGATTGCCTTGAATCTATAGATTTCTTTGGGTAGTAGAGTCATTTTCACAATGTTGATTCTTCCAATCCAAGAACATGGTATATCTCTCCATCTATTTGTATCATCTTTAATTTCTTTCATCAGTGTCTTATAATTTTCTGTATACAGGTCTTTTGTCACCTTAGGTAGGTTTATTCCTAAATATTTTATTTGTTTTGTTGCAATGGTAAATGGGAGTGTTTTCTTTATTTCACTTTCAGATTTTTCATCATTAGTGTATAGGAATGCCAGAGATTTCTGTGCATTAATTTTGTATCCTGCTACTTTACCAAATTCATTGAGTAGCTCTAATAGTTTTCTGGTAGCATCTTTAGGATTCTCTATGTATAGTGTCATGTCATCTGCAAACAGTGACAGCTTTACTTCTTATTTTCTGATTTGGATTCCTTTTATTTCCTTTTCTTCTCTGATTGCTGTGGCTAAAACTTCCAAAACTATGTTGAATAAGAGTGGTGAGAGTGGGCAACCTTGTCTTGTTCCTGATCTTAGTGGAAAGGCTTTCAGTTTTTCACCATTGAGGATGATGTTGGCTGTGGGCTTGTCATATATGGCCTTTATTATGTTGAGGAAAGTTCCCTCTATGTCTACTTTCTGCAGGGTTTTTATCAGAAATCGGTGTTGAATTTTGTCAAAAGCTTTCTCTGCATCTATTGAGATGATCATATGGTTTTTCTCCTTCAATTTTTTAATATGGTTTGTCACATTAATAGATTTGCGTATATTGAGGAATCCTTGCATTCCTGGAATAAACACCACTTGATCATGGTGTATGATCCTTTCAATGTGCTGTTGCATTCTGTTTGCCAGTATTTTATTGAGGATTTTTGCATCTATGTTCATCAGTGATATTGGCCTGTAGTTTTCTTTCTTTGTGACATCATTGTCTGGTTTTGGCATCAAGGTGATGGTGGCCTCATAGAATGAATTTGGGAGTGTTCCTCCCTCTGCTATATTTTGGAAGAGTTTGAGAAGGATAGGTGTTAGCTCTTCTCTAAATCTTTGATAGAATTCGCCTGTGAAGCCATCTGGTGCTGGACTTTTGTTTGTTGGAAGATTTTTAATCACAGTTTCAATTTCAGTGCTTGTGATTCATCTGTTCATATTTTCTATTTCTTCCTGACTCAGTCTTGGCACTTTGTGCATTTCTAAGAATTTGTCCATTTCTTCCAGGTTGTCCATTTTACTGGCATAGAGTTGCTTGTAGTAATCTCTCACAATCTTTTTTATTTCTGCAGTGTCAGTTGTCATTTTCCTTTTACATTTCTATTTATTTCGGTCTTCTCCCTTATTTTCTTGATGAGTCTGGCTAATGGTTTATCTATTTTGTTTATCTTCTGAAAGAACCAGCTTTTAGTTTTATTGATCTTTGCTATTGTTGCCTTCATTTCTTTTTCATTTATTTCTCATCTGATTTTTATGATTTCCTTCCTACTGCTAACTTTGGGGTTTTTTTTTTTCTTCTTTCTCTAATTGCTTTAGGTGCAAGGTTAGGTTGTTTATTCGAGATGTTTCCTGCTTCTTAAGATGGGCTTGTATTGCTATAAACTTCCCTCTTAGAACTGCTTTTGCTGCATCCCATAGGTTTTGGGTCGTTGTGTCTCCATTGTCATTTGTTTCTAGGTATTTTTTGATTTCCTCTTTGATTTCTTTAGAGATCACTTTGTTATTAAGTAGTGTATTGTTTAGCCTCCATGTGTTTGTATTTTTTACAGATATTTTCCTGTAATTGATATCTAGTCCCATTGATTTGTGTTCAGAAAAGATACTTGATACAATTTCAATTATCTTAAATTGATCAAAGCTTGATTTGTGACCCAAGATATGATCTATCGTAGAGAATGCTCCATGAGCACTTGAGAAAAATGTGTATTCTGTTGTTTTTGGATGGAGTGTCCAATAAATATCAATTAAGTCCCTCTTGTTTGATGTATCATTTAAACCTTGTGTTTCCTTATTTATTTTCATTTTGGATGATCTGTCCATTGTTGAAAGTGGGGTGTTAAGGACCCCTACTATGAATGTGTTACTGGCGATTTCCCCTTTTATGGCTCTTAGTACTTGCCTTATGTATTGAGGTACTCCTATGTTGGGCGCATAAATATTTACAATTGTTATATCTTCTTCTTGGATCGATCCCTTGATCATTATGCAGTGTCCTTCTTTGTCTCTTCTAATAGTCTTTATTTTAAAGTCTATTTTGTCTGATATGAGAATCGCTACTCCAGCTTTCTTTTGGTTTCCATTTGCATGGAATATCTTTTTCCATCCCCTTACTTTCAGTCTGTATGTGTCTCTAGGTCTGAAGTGGGTCACTTGTAGACAGCATATATATGGGTCTTGTTTTTGTATCCATTCAGCCAATCTGTGTCTTTTGGTGGGAGCATTTAGTCCATTTACATTTTAGGTTTTATCGATATGTATGTTCCTGTTCCCATTTTCTTAATTGTTTTGGGTTCCTTATTATAGGTCTTTTCCTTCTCTTGGGTTTCTTGCCTAGAGAAGTGCCTTTAACATTTGTTGTAAAGCTGGTTTGGTGGTGCTGAACTTTCTCAGCTTTTGCTTGTCTGTAAAGGTTTTAATTTCTCCATCAAATTTGAATGAGATCCTTGCTGGGTAGAGTAATCTTGGTTTGCAGGTTTTTCTCCTTCATCACTTTCAGTATGTCCTGCCACTCCCTTCTGGCTTGCAGAGTTTCTGCTGAGAGATCAGCTGTTAACCTTGTGGGGATTCCCTTGTGTGTTATTTGTTGTTTTTCCCTTGCTGCTTTTAATATGCTTTCTTTGTATTTAATTTTTGAGAGTTTGATTAATATGTGTCTTGGCATATTTCTCCTTGGATTTATCCTGTATGGGACTCTGTGTGCTTCCTGGACTTCATTAACTATTTCCTTTCCCACATTAGGGAAGTTTTCAACTATAATCTCTTCAAATATTTTCTCAGTCCCTTTCTTTTCTAAATATACAATTTTAAGCTTTTTATATAGTATATGAAAATATAAAATACCTCCTGAAGGGAGATTGTGATACGTTAAAGATGTATACTACAAACCTCAAAGCAAGAGCTAGCATAATTAAACACAGAGTTACAGCTAATAAAAGAGCAAAAGAGAATAAATGGAATGAAACATACTTGCTTCATTTTAAGAGAAGAGAGATTATGAGGAAAATGGGAAAAACAACAAAAGGAGAAAACAGAAAATTATATGAATAAGCACATTAAGTGTAAATGGTCTAAATGCCCTGATAAAAAGGCAGAGCTTTTTGGATTGGATTTTTTTTAATCAAAATATATACTGCCTGCAAGAAGCATACAATACATATAAAAACATGGATAATTAGTAAGGATTAAGTAAAAAAAGAAACACGGGTTAATAATAAAGGCATAGAAGGCAAAGCATGTCCTCCTAGTCCTAGTCATTAAAGAGCTGTGTGATTATATTAATATCTAAGTAGATTTCAGAGCAAAAGAAAACCCCTGAGAATAAAGGATGTCAATTACTAATAAAAGAGATCAACTGATGCTCCCAAATCAGCTCTGGTAAGAAGTGCAATCTTCTGGATTAGAATGGCTTTGTCACTTCTTTGGGTTACTTAACCTCACGAAGCTATGGTCTCCACACCTATAAAATTACTATGATATGAGAACCTACCTGAAAAAACCTGAGAAAGTGGTGTAAATAAACAATACACCAACGGCATGTAGAAGTTTTGGGGACGTAGTGACATCACCATCACCATCATCACCATCTCTTCATCTCTTTGTCAAACAGAATGGATGGGACTGACTAATAGTATCTGGCAGTGGGATGAGGGAGAAGGAATTGCCTTAACTGACACTGGGTATCTCATTGGTGAAGGTTGAAAGAATGTTTTTCGAAGCAGCATGTGGGGAGAAAAATAAAACATAAGTGTAAACGTGTTAGGTGTTTTTTTTTAAGAGATAACATTTTATTTTATCTTAATTTTTTAACATCTTTACTGGAGTATAATTGCTTTACAATGGTGTGTTGGTTTCTGCTTTATAACAAAGTGCATCAGTTATACATATACATATGTTCCAATATCTCTTCCCTCTTGCATCTCCCTCCCACCCACTACTGGGCATAGACCCTGAGAAAAGCATAATTCAAAAAGAGTCATGTACCAAAATGTTCATTGCATCTCTATTTACAATAGCCAGGACATGGGAGCAACCTAAGTGTCCATCAGCAGATGAATGGATAAAGAAGATGTGGCACATATATACAATGGAACATTACTCAGCCATAAAAAGAAACGGAATTGAATTATTTGTAGTGAGGTGGATGGACCCAGAGTCTGTCATACAGAGTGAAGTAAGTCAGAAAGAGAAAGACAAATACCATATGCTAACACATATATATGGAATCTAAAAAAAAAAAAAAAAAGAAACATCTTAGTTTTGAGATGTCTGCTGACAAAGAAAAAACAGAAGGGTGCACCTTGTTCCTTTAAAATTTATTGATTGATGTTTGCATTACAACAGAGTTATAAACTTTTACTCTGAAACACTTAGAAAATACAGATCGTAAAAAGAAGGAAGCTAAGCATTGCCTAGTCCCCTCCATCAATAAAAACAATAGTAATAAGAAGTCTCTCAACAATTTATAAAAATAAACAGGGTGATCAAAAAGTAAATGAAAGAAAGTTCTTTTTCTAAAACATAAAAATTCCAACTAATAGATGAGTATCAGAATTAACATATTAGCTTTTAGCAATTTTGATGAAATATAGATCTGGAGCAGGATCATCAAAGTCTGCTAAAACTAGTGGCTGAGAAATTCTGAGGAGAAACAATAATTGTGAACAACAATATTTGCCTCTTGGACTGATTAGATAGACATGCCCAGATAAACAAAAGGATGGAGATAATTGCTTGCTAGCCAGCCTGATCTACAAGAAATACAAATGGAATGTATCTTTGCAACAAATAGATCAGAAAGGTAACATCTGAACTAATCAACTATATTATCACAAAAGAGAGAAAATAATGTATCTCCTAAAGGGATGAGACTGAAAGCACGCTGTAGCTACAAGTAGAGAAGAGAGAAGACAAATGAAACATCCACATCTACCTACAAAGTAGTATAAATATGGAAACAGTAGTCATTTGCAGATGATGTAGCTACTCACCCAAAAATATCACAAAAACATTCTTTCCAAGTAATGCAAGCTAAGGATACATGTTAGCAAAAGAAGAATCTTATTTAAAATAACTTTTTAAAATGTCTATTAAATACCTAGTGACTAAGTGAATACGAAAAACAGAAAAGGAAAAAAAAAATCCAGTACGGAAAGAGAGAAGAGAACAGAGAAGATTGGATTGAGAGAGGGAGAGATAGACACTATTAAAGTAGATGAAGAACACAATGTAAGCCACAAGTAAATCATTATACAAAAGTCTTTCTGAGCTTCAGAGAAGAGAGAAATCAGTATGATAAGAAATGAAGGGACTTCCCTGGTGGCGCAGTGGTTAAGAATCTGCCTGCCAATGCAGGGGACCTGGTCCAGGAAGATCCCACATGCCACGGAGCAACTAAGCCCATGTGCTACAACCACTGAGCCTGTGTGCCACAACTACTGAAGCCCAGGTGCCTAGAGCCCGTGCTCTGCAACAAGGCAGCACAATGAGAAGACCACACACCACAACGAAGAGTAGCCCCTGCTCGTCACAACTAGAAACAAGAAAAAAGCCCGCGTGCAGCAACAAAGACCTAACACAGCCATAAATAAATAAATTTATGGGGAAAAAAAGAAATGAAACACTTTCTCTCCCAAGCCATCCATAAATCAAAGTAATGTTAATGTAGATTATACCTTTTTCTGTCTAGTCCACCCACTCCATTATCCTCAGAACACATAAGCTAGCCTCTAAAGTTTATTTTTGGAAAACATTCATGAAAACATCTACATACGGAAGAGCCTTGGAGGTTAGAAGTGGGTTATCATTAGTCAAAAATTTACGGTGGAATACTAAAGAGAAGTCAAGTCACAGAGCAATGGACTTCAGATATACATGGTAATAGTACTTGTTTACACCGATATAGCCCATGCCTTAGTACATCTGAATAATTCAGAATATGGTTCACTTGCTGCTTTGATTGAGACTTAGCTTGATATTTAACTCTGAAATTTGTAATAAATTAACACTTCACCTTTCTCCAACTCCACTGCTCACTAGCCTTCTTACTTCTCTTGGAATCAGAATTGAGGTCTCAAGCTTCCAAAAAGCAATCCCTTAGGTCACCAGATTTATGCCAGACTCAAGTACAGTGAAATATCTGGGTTTAGGCAGAGAGAGAATGGGAGAGGTAGAAGTAGCTGACCCAAGAAAAGTAAAGGAGCTGCTCTTGCATGTTTACAGGAAGATACACCTTGTTTATTTGCTGCTCCATGTTTTTGGAACACGGTAAATGTGATTTTACTCTCAACCGGAAACTTCCTAGGACTTTTATTGAAATGGGGGACTTTACTCATCTCCCTTAAGCACCACCATTCTGGTCTCCTATTTTCAGCTTGCTAACTTACCATCTCCCCTGTGGTTTCCCCTTCCCATCCACATTCTGTCCGAAGGTTAAAATTTACACATATTGGAGAAATATGATAAAAACAACATCTCCATCCAATCTAGAAAACCTTCTCATAAAGAGAGAAAGGAAAGAAAACAGTTTTATTATAGAATAATAAAACTGATTGATTAGACGGAATGTGATATGCGTCACACACTGCTAGAGATTGCAAAGACAGGAAGAAATTTTATTCTTGATATAGTTAAGCAGATACAACATATTACAGTCATGTTTTCAAGATAAAACTGTTCATTTTCTCCTATCATTATGACTCAAGGTAAAGTTTGTAATTTGGAGCCAGGAGACAACTGTATTAGGCCATCTTCCCCTGAAGTCCATAAAGCCGCCTTCTGTCCTACATGATCCACCCATTCTAGCTTCCCAAAATTCTCAGCCACAATTTTGATGAGACATTTTTACATTTAAGTAATGTCTGCTTTCTGTTCCTCCCATTAACTCCCTGTTTTCTACACATGTACCTGCCATTGTTTGCAGTCCTAAGTAATCACTAGTCCCCCACAAAAGCTGTATGTAGAAAATTAAGAAAATGGCCTGAAAATTAAGGAAATTCCCTGAAAAGTGAATAAAAAATCTTTACAATTCTGCAAAAAAAGTTTGAATGAAGTAATTGTCAAAATTCATGAACCTGTATTTCATTGGAGTATCTGTTTTATCTTCACAAAATGTTTAATGATGTGAAATTTTATTACTTACTCTAAATACACAAAATTCTGATTTAAAAACTATATTACACAAAGACGTACTCCTAATAATGGCACTCTTTCTAGGTTTGAAAAACTACTCTTAAAATATAATAAATATAAAAGTCCTTACTAACTTTTTGTGCACATATTAAACACTTACCAAAGCCAAAGTAGTCAAATAGTCACAATGTTATTATAATAATTCTTTCAGCCATGAACAAAAAGAAATTCTTACTGATAATGGAGTGTTTTTATTTTTCAAAAAAGAAGAAACTTTTTACTCAAAACTAAGATTGTTTCACAGAAATCCTGTTTTATAATGATACCCCTATGTTGTTGGACAAAATATTATTCCACATAATTTTTTTGTTTTTGTTTTGTTTTTTGTTTTTTTGGTACATGGGGCTCTCACTGTTGTGGCCTCTCCCGTTGTGGAGCACAGGGTCTGGACGCACAGGCTCAAGGCCATGGTTCACGGACCCAGCCCCTGCACCACATGTGGGATCTTCAAGACCGGGGCACGAACCCGTGTCCCCTGCATCGGCAGGCTGACTCTCAACCACTGCACCACCCGGGAAGCCCCTCCACATAATCTTTTTTTTTTTTTTTGACATGACTAATTTGTTTATTAATAGGTAAAGACATTAAAATGGGAAACTTGTATTTCTTAAGCCTTTAAAAAGCTCAATTTATAAATCTTGTTAGTCTATTTATAAATCTTTGCATAAAATATGGACAATCACTTTCACTTATTCTTTATGATTTAATTAATTCATAAGCATAACAGACTATATACTTCTTGAATATTTAACATCACTTGCATACTCCATTAATTAAATTTTCTTAGATATCTTAAACTACAGTTACAAATGTAATATATCTAACATCTTGGCAGTGAAATTTTATAAGTACTTACATAACTCTTGTAAATCTAATAGCGATAAATCAATCTTATACCAGTGGTCACAAAATTCTCTTAACTGTTTCATAGTTTTTTCTCCCAGTTTTACTGAGACATAATTGACAAACTGCACTGTATAAGTTTAAAGTGTACAACATTATTATTATTTTTTTATTTACTTTTTTTTTACATTTTATTGGAGTATTATTGCTTTACAATGGTGTGTTAGTTTCTGCTTTATAACAAAGTGAATCAGTTATACATATACATATGTTACAATATCTCTTTCCTCTTGTATCTCCCTCCCTCTCACCCACACTATCCCACCCTTCTAGGTGGTCACAAAGCACCAAGATGGTCTCCCTGTGCTATGCAGCTGCTTCCCACTAGTTATCTATTTTACGTTTGGTACTGTATATATGTCCATGCCACTCTCTCACTTTGTCCCAGCTTACACTTCGCCCTCCCCATATCCTCAAGTCCGTTCTCCAGTAGGTCTGTGTCTTTATTCCTGTCTTACCACTAGGTTCTTCATGACATTTTTTTTTTCTTCATTTCCATATATATGTGATAGCATATGGTATTTGTCTTTCTCTTTCTGATTTCACTCTGTAAGACAGACTCTAGGTCTTCTATCCACCTCATTACAAATAGCTCAATTTCGTTTCTTTTTATGGCTTAGTAATATTCCATTGTATATATCTGCCACATCTTCTTTATCTAGTCATCAGATGATGGACACTTTGGTTGTTTCCATCTGCAGGCTATAGTAAATAGAGCTGCAATGAACATTTTGGTACATGACTCTTTTTGAATTATGGTTTTCTCAGGGTATATGCCCAGTAGTGGGATGGCTGGGTCATATGGTAGCTCTATTTGTAGTTTTTAAGGAACCTCCATAGTGTTCTCCATAGTGGCTGTACCAATTCACATTCCAACCAGCAGTGCAAGAGTGTTCCCTTTTCTCCACAACCTCTCAGCATTTATTGTTTCTAGATTTTTTGATGATAGCCATTCTGACCGGTATGAGATGATATCTGATTGTAGTTTTGATTTGCATTTCTCTAATGATTAATGATGTTGAGCCTTTTTTCATGTGTTTGTTGGCAGTCTGTATAACTTCCTTGGAGAAATGTCTATTTAGGTCTTCTGCCCATTTTTGGATTGGGTTGTTTGTTTTGTTCTTCTTGAGCTGCATGAACTGCTTGTAAATTTTGGAGATTAATCCTTTGTCAGTTGCTTCATTTGAAAATATTTCTTCCATTCTGAGTGTTGTCTTTGGTCTTCTTTCTGGTTTCCTTTGCTGTGCAAAAGACTTTGAAGTTTCATTAGGTACCATTTGTTTATTTTTATTTCCATTTCTTTAGGAGGTGGGTCAAAATGGAACTTGCTGTGATTTGTCATAGAGTGTTCTGCCTACGTTTTCCTCTAAGATTTTGATAGTTTCTGGCCTTATATTTAGGTTTTTAATCCACTTTGAGCTTATTTTTGTGTACGGTATTAGGGAGTGATCTAATCTCATACTTTTACCTGTACCTGTGCAGTTTTCCCAGCACCACTTATTGAAGAGGCTGTCCTTTCTCCACTGTACATTCCTGCCTCCTTTATCAAAGATAAGGTGACTGTATGTGCGTGGGTTTATGTCTGGGCTTTCTATCCGGTCCATTGATCTTTCTGTTTTTGTGCCAGTACCACACTGTCTTGATTACTGTAGCTTTGTAGTATAGTCTGAAGTCAGGGAGCCTGATTCCTCCACCTCCGTTTTTCTTTCTCAAGATTGCTTTGGGTATTCGGGGTCTTTGGTGTTTCCATAAAAATTGTGAAATTTTTGCTCTAGTTCTGTGAAAAATGCCACTGGTAGTTTGATAGGGATTGTATTGAATCTGCAGATTGTTTGGGTAATAGTCATTTTCACAATGTTGGTTCTTCCAATCCAAGAACATGGTATATCTCTCCATCTATTTGTATCATTTTTAATTTCTTTCATCAGTGTCCTATAGTTTTCTGCATACAGGTCTATTGTCCCCTTAGGTAGGTTTATCCTATATATTTTATTCTTTTTGTTGCAATGGTAAATGGGAGTGTTTTCTTGATTTCACTTTCAGATTTTTCACCATTAGTGTATAGGAATGCTAGAGATTTCTGTGCATTAATTTTGTATCCTGCTACTTTACCAAATTCATTGAGTAGCTCTAGTAGTTATCTCATAGCATCTTTAGGATTCTCTATGTATTGTATCATGTCATCTGCAAACAGTGAGAGCTTAATTTCTTCTTTTCCAATTTGGATTCCTTTTATTTCTTTTTCTTCTCTGATTGCTCTGGTAAAAACTTCCAAAACTATGTTGAATAAGAGTGGTGAGAGTGGGCAACCTTGTCTTTTTCCTGATCTTAGTGGAAATCCTTTCATTTTTTCACCACTGATGTTGGCTGTGAGTTTGTCATATATGGCCTATATTATGTTGAGGAAAGTTCCCTCTATGCCTACTTTCTGGAGATTTTTATCATAAATCGGTGTTGAATTTTGTCAAAAGCTTTCTCTGCGTCTATTAAGATGATGGTTTTTCTTTTCTTATGGTTTTTCTCCTTCAATTTGTTAATATGCTGTATCACATTGATTGATTTGCGTATATTAAAGAATGCTTGCATTCCTGGAATAAATCCCACTTGATCATGGTGTATGATCCTTTTAATGTGCTGTTGCGTTCTGTTTGCTAGTACTTTCTTGAACATTTTTGCATCTATGTTTATCAGTGATATCTTTCTTGGTGACTTCCTTGTCTGGTTTTCATATCAGGGTGATGGTGGCCTCATAGAATGAGAATGGGAGTGTTCCTCCCTCTGCTATATTTTGGGAAAGTTTGAGAAGGATAGGTCTTAGCTCTTCTCTAAATATTTGAAAGAATTAGTCTGTGAAGCCATCCGGTCCTGGACTTTTGTTTGTTGGAAGATTTTTAATCACAGTTTCAATTTCAGTGCTTGTGATTGGTCTGTTCATATTTTCTATTTCTTCCTGATTCAGTCTTGGCACGTTGTGCATTTCTAAGTATTTGTCCATTTCTTCCAGGTTGTCCATTGTATTGGCATAGAGTTGCTTGTAGTAATCTCTCATGATCTTTTTTATTTCTGCAGTGTCAGTTGTTACTTCCCCTTTTTCATTTCTAATTGTATTGATTTGAGTCTTCTCCCTTTTCTTCTTGATGACTCTGGCTACTGGTTTATCAATTTTGTTTATCTTCTCAAAGAACCAGCTTTTAGTTTTATTGATCTTTGCTATTGTTTCCTTCATTTTTTTTCATTTATTTTTCATCTGATTTCTTTCCTTCTGCTAACTTTGGGGGTTTTCTTATTCTTCTTTCTATAATTGCTTTAGGTGCAAGGTTAGGTTGTTTATTTGAGATATTTCCTGCTTCTTAAGGTGGGCTTATATTGCTATAATTTCCCTCTTAGAACTGCTTTTGCTGCATCCCATGGGTTATGGGTCATTGTGTCTCCATTGTCATTTGTTTCTAGGTATTTTTTGATTTCCTCTTTGATTTCTTCAGTGATCACTTCGTTATTGAGTAGTGTATTCTTTAGCCTCCATGGGTTTGTATTTTTTTACAGATCTTTTCCTGTAATTGATATCTAGTCTCATAGCGTTGTGGTCGGAAAACATACTTGATACAATTTCAATTCTCTTAAATTTACTGAAGCTTGATTTGTGACCCAAGATATGATCTATCCTGGAGAATGTTCCATGAGCACTTGAGAAAAGTGTGTATTCTGTTGTTTTTGGATGGAATGTCCTATAAATATCAATTAAGTCCCTCTTGTTGAATGTATCATTTAAAGCTTGTGTTTCCTTATTCATTTTCATTTTGGATGATCTGTCCATTGGTGAAAGTGGGGTGTTAAAGTCCCCTACTATGAATGTGTTACTGGCAATTTCCCCTTTTATGGCTGTTAGTATTCACCTTATGTATTGAGGTGCTCTTATGTTGGGTGCATAAATATTTACTATTGTTATATTTTCTTCTTGGACCAATTCCTTGATCATTATGTAGTGTCCTTCTTTGTCTCTTCTAATAGTCTTTATTTTAAAGTCTATTTTGTCTGATATGAGAATCGCTACTCCAGCTTTCTTTTGGTTTCCATTTGCATGGAATATCTTTTTCCATCCCCTCACTTTAGTCTGTATGTGTCTCGATGTCTGAAGTGTGTCTCCTGTAAACAGCTTATATATGGGTCTTGTTTTTATATCCATTCAGCCAGTCTGTGTCTTTTGGTGGGAGCATTTAATCCATTTACATTTAAGGTTATTATCGATATGTATGTTCCTATTCCCATTCTCTTAATTGTTTTGGGTTTGTTATTGTACGTCTTTTCCTTCTCTTGTGTTTCTTGACTTGAGAAGATCCTTTAGCATTTGTTGTGAAGCTGGTTTGGTGGCGCTGAACTCTCTCAGCTTTTGCTTTCTGTAAAGTTTTTGATTTCTCCATCAAATATGAATGAGATCCTTGCTGGTAGAGTAACCTTGGTTGTAGTTTTTTCTCCTTCATCACTTTAAATATGTCCTGCCTGTCCCTTCTGGCTTGCAGAGATTCTGCTGGAAGACCACCTGTTAACTTTATGGGGATTCCCTTGTGTGTTATTTGTTGTTATTCCCTTGCTGCTTTTAATATGTTTTCTTTGTATTTAATTTTTGAGAGTTTGATTAATATGTGTCTTGGCATATTTCTCCTTGGATTTATCCTGTATGGGACTCTCTGTGCTTCCTGGACTTGAATAATTATTTCCTTTTCCATAGTAGGGAAGTTTTCAACTATAATCTCTTCAAATATTTCCTCAGACCCTTTCTGTTTCTCTTCTTCTTCTGGAACCCCTGTAATTAGAATGTTGGTGCATTTAGTGTTTTCCCAGAAGTTTCTGAGACCGTCCAAGTTCTTTTCATTTTTTTCTTTATTCTGCTCCACAGTAGTGAATTCCACTATTTTATCTTTCAGGTCACTTATCCAGTCTTCTGCCTCAGTTATTCTGCTATTGATCCCATCTAGAGTATTTTTAATTTCATTTATTGTGTTGTTCATCACTGCTTGTTTCATCTTTAGTTCCTCTAGGTTCTTGTGAAATGTTTCTTGCATTTTCTCTATTCTATTTCCAAGATTTTGGATCATCTTTATTATCATTATTCTGAATTCTTTTTCAGGTAGACTGCCTATTTCCTCTTCATTTGTTAGGTCTGGTGGGTTTTTATCTTGCTCCTTCATCTGCTGTGTGTTTATCTGTCTTATTTTGCTTATCTTGCTGTGTTTGGGGTCTCCTTTTTGCAGGCTGCAGGTTTGTAGTTCCTGTTGTTTTTTGTGTCTGTCCCCAGTGGCTACAGTTGGTTCAGTGGGTTGTGAAGGCTTCCTGGTGGAGGGGACTAGTGCCTGTGTTCTGGTGGATGAGGATGAATCTTGTCTTTCTGGTGGGCAGGTCCACGTCTGGTGGTGCGGTTTGGGGTGTCTGGGACTATTATGATTTTAGGCAGCCTCTCTGCTAATGGGTGGGGTTGTGTTCCTGTCTTGCTAGTTGTTTGGCATAGGGTGTCCAGCAGTGTAGCTTGCTGGTCGTTGAGTGAAGCTGGGTGCTGATGTTGAGATGGAGATCTCTGGGAGATCTTTGCCATTTGATATTATGTGGACCTGTGAGGTCTCTTTTGGACCAGTGTCCTAAAGTTGGTGCTCCCACCTCAGATGCACAGCACTCCTGGCTGCAGCACCAAGAGCCTTTCATCCACACAGCTCAGAATAAAGGGGAGAAGAAAGGAAAGAAAGAAAGAAAAAGAAAGAAAGAAAGAAAGAAAGAAGGAAAGAAAGAAAAAGAAAGAGAGAAAGAAAGAAAGAAAGGAAAAGAAAGAAAGAAAGAAAAAGAAAAAGAAAGAAAGAAAGAAAAAGAAAGAAAGGAAGGAAGGAAGGAAGGAAGGAAGAAAATAAGAAAGAAAATAAGAAAGAGAGAGAAGGAAGGAAGAAAAAAGAGAGTAAGAAAGAGAAAGGAAGGAAGGAGAAAATTGAAAAGATAAAATACAATAAAGTTATTAAAGTAAAAAATAATTATTAAGAAAAAAAAATTTTTTAAGAAAAAAATGGACGGATAGAGCCCTAGCACAAATGGTGAAAGCAAAGCTATACAGACAAAATCTCACACAGAAGCATACACATACACACTCACAAAAACAGGGAAAGGGGGAAAAATTATCAATCTTGCTCTCAAAGTCCACCTCCTTTGGGATGATTCATTGTCTATTCAGGTATTGCTCAGATGCAGGGTATATCAAGTTGATTGTGGAGCTTTAATCCGCTGCTCCTGAGGCTGCTGGGAGAGATTTCCCTTTCTCTTCTTTGTTCGCACAGCTCCCAGGGGCTCAGCTTTGGATTTGGCCCCGCCTCTGCATGTAGGTCGCTGGAGGGCGTCTGTTTTTTGCTCAGACAGGACGGGGTTAAAGTAGCAGCTGCTTTGGGGGCTCTGGCTCACTCAGGCCGGGGAGAGGGAGGGTCGCAGAGTGTGGGGCAAGCCTGCGGCGGTAGAGGCCGGTGGAACGGTGGAACATTGCACCAGCCTGAGGTGCACCGTGCGTTCTCCCAGGGAAGTTGTCCCTGGATCCCGGCACGCTGTCAGTGGCGGGCTGCACAGGCTCCCGGGAGGGGAGGTGTGGCGAGTGACCTGTGCTCACACACAGGCTTCTTGGTGGCAGCAGCAGCAGTCTTAGCATCTCATGCCCATCTCTGTGGTCCGCGCTTTTAGCCGAGGCTTGCGCCCGTCTCTGGAGCTCCTTTAAGGGGCATTGTTAATCCCCTCTCCTCGCACACCAGGAAACAAAGAGGGAAGAAAAAGTCTCTTGCCTCTTCCACAGGTCCAGACGTTTTCCCAGATTCCCTCCCGGCTAGCTGTGGAGCACTAGCCCCTTCAGGGTGTGTTCACCAGCCAACCCCAGTCCTCTCCCTGCGCTCCGACTGAAGCCTGAGCCTCAGCTCCCAGCCCCCACCCACCCCTGCGGGTGAGCAGACAAGCCTCTCGGGCTGGTGAGTGCTGGTCGGCACTGATCCTCTGTGCGGGAATCTCTCCGCTTTGCCCTCTGCACCCCTGTTGCTGTACTCTCCTCCGCAGCTCCAAAGCTTCCCCACTCCGCCACCCGCCATCTCTGCCCGTGAGGGGGCTTCCTAGTGTGTGGAAACATTCCTCCTTCACAGCTCCCTCCCACGGGTGCAGGTCCCGTCCCTATTGTTTTGTCTCTGTTTTTTCTTTTTTGTTTTGCCCTACCCAGTTACACGGGGAGTTTCTTGCCTTTGGGAGGCCTGAGGTCTTCTGCCGGCGTTCAGTAGGTGTTCTGTAGGAGTTGTTCCACGTGTAGATGTATTTCTGATGTATCTGTGGGGAGGAAGGTGATCTCCGCGTCTTACTCTTCCACCATCTTCCCGATTCCCCCCACATAATCTTTTAATAAAAATCCTTTGGCTCTTGCAGCAAAAGTAATTTTCCTCTTAGACACATATACAAATTTACTCTACTTATAACACTCTTTTTACTTGTTATTTCCCACTGTTTAGGATCTCCTTAATGGTAAACCTACTACTTTCTCTTAAAATCTTATACTTCATGAGTATGTATCAGACATTTACAGACATGCTAAATAAAATCATGTTTATTACACTAATATGAAAATGTTTTTAATATTGTTTAATGTATAGACTACTTATATAGAATATACAGATTAATAACTTTATATTGTGAAATCAGTGATAACAGATCCAACTCAACTTTAAAAACTGAATTAAAAAACACAATATAAAAATAACTATTTTGAAGTATACAATTCAATGACATATAGTATCTTCCGAATGTTGTGCACCCATCACCTCTCTAGTCCTCAAACATTTTCATCTCCCTATAAATAGTATATGCCCTTTAAATAGTACTCCCAATCGCTCCTCTTCCAGGTCCTGGCAGCAATTAACCTGATTTCTGTCTTCATGGCTATGCTTCTTTTGTATACAAGTTCTGCACATATTTCAGTTCCAAACTGACAGAGCTATTTATCATTTGTTTTGCTTTACTCATGTTTTGCATCGTCCATTTACCAGGCCATATGCTACTCTAACCAAGCGGAACCCTATGGGGTCTTCCTGGAACAGACAACCCTCCCCCCGCCCCTCAGTGTCCCCTGCCTGCCTCTTGTCTCTAGAAAACTTTCACCTCCTAGACCTTCCCCAAGTTCCAAAGAGCAAATTTAATCAGAGAAGTGAGAATAATATGGAAACAAAGGAAAACAGTAAAGCAAGACAGAAATAATAATAGCTTAGCCATTAAACAAAGTGAAGGACATTTAGTTCCTCCTCCACGGCTATAGATAATGTTCTGACCCATGTCCTGTGAGCTGTTTTGCAGGTACTGAAACCTCCACCAGGTGGGAGAAGTTAACTTCATGCTGCCCACAAGCACGTAGACCCCAGACCAGTTAGAACCAGGTTGATGATGCCGACTCCCAATTACCTCACCACCAGCCAATCAGAAGAATGTCCACGAGCTGATCACACACCCCACATACTAAAAAAAGCATAATTTAAAGGACTATCTCCAACCTAGCTGAAATAACCCTTACTGAGTATTCTTAAGTACCTCATGCACAAAGAAACTGAAGGGAATTAACCCTTAAATTCATATTTCCCACTTAAGAAGGGCCTTTGCATTGGACTGGTCAATAGAAAGGACTGCTGACTCCCAACAACATTCATACCATGAGAAGAAGACAACAACAATGGTAGGCAGCTGACACAAGAAACTGGGCCAGGCCTGTAAGACCCATCCTATGAATTCAACTGTACTGTTTACCAAATATTTGTCTCCCTATCAACTTTGAAAGTTATTGTTCTACTATAATTTTGTTACCCTCAGTGTTTAAAACAGGAAAATAATTCTCTAATGGAGTTTTCACAGAGTATAACTGCTCATGATGTGTAACACTGCTTGCTTTAAATTGCTGGAAGCACGGGTACAGTGCTTATGTGACAACTGGGTATGATTGATAAAATGTATACCCAATAAAATGTTTCCCCATTAACATACTTCTGAACACGTTTGTGATATCTGATTAGTTTTCCCCCAATGTGGATAACTAGGCCAATATGAAGGAGGCCTAGCACCAAGGGACATGATCTGGACCTGGGGCAGGCAGCTCAAACAACCCAGCAACGGCGGACAGATATTTTGATCATCAATGCTTTTTACTGAAAGATTTGCAATCAAAAGGGGGAAATGATGGAGGAAATGTTCACATATTGAGGTAATGTGACTCTGGCTTATACATGATTTAATATGAAATTTAAGCTAACTGAAATATCCTGTTTGTGGCCTATAAAACATGCACTGTGCATTGGCTTTAGCCATTAATGAAAGATACACTTAAAAATCAGAATGGAGTAACTGTGGTTCAAGCCTCCAAAATGGAGCTGGGTGCCCACTGTTGACGTGAGTTCAGACATGTTCTTATACTACTGAGAACCTGAGTTTCCTAAACTTTATCAAATGTAAGGACACTACCAGCCTTTCTCAAAACAGTATCTGTTAGCAGCTGCCAGCTGCAACCTTCTGGTCTCAAGGTCTCTTCATAACTGTGAAACCCATCTCCTACTTTAGAAATAGTAGTGGCAAATGAGCCAACTCAAGATAGAGGCTCCCAGCAAGAGGCGCTAGATTATTCAGCCAGAATACTATTAGCTAATAAAATTGCTTTAAATTACATTTTGGCAAAAAAGAAGAGAGAGAGAGAGTGACACAGAGAGAGATACTAGTGGCCAATAGCTCCTATTATGTATAAAAACCCTGGAAAAATGAAAAACCGAAATATAGAATAATTTAAAAGCTTACTTGGTTACTGAATATATTTAAAGAGGAAACACTCCAAACCTTATTTTTTCTGGTTGCATCAGAATTAGAGGACTCTTTTTGATCATTATCCTCATTGTAATATGTTGGCTAATTTTCAAATGTGTGTCCAGGTGCTGTAACAAAACAATCAAAGAGAGAAGTAATGTTTTCATACTACAAAATATTGATGCTAAACTTGAAACTCAACAGTATTTCCAGCTCTGTGTCCATTCCCAAATTAGGCAGGTCTATGCTCCATTTCATTAGGTGGTAGCCAAAGTGGCTGTTGCCCCATTCCCTCAAAGAGTTCAGGAAAATTGAAACAGAAATGGAAACTAAAACTGAGTTCTTCTGCCATGTTTATAATTAACCTCTCTATCCAAAACTTTATTCCCTTTCTTTTTATCTACCTGTCCCTCAAGACTGAGGGGTATCAAAAAAAAAGGGTGGGGGAGGGGGGAATGGTAACTGAGCAGGATCCTATGGAGGCTTCCTGGAACAGACACTCCCCACAATGTCCTCTGCCTGCCCTTGTCTGTAGAAAAACTTTACCCTCCTAGACCTTCCTCAAGTTCCAAAGAGCAAATTTAATCAGAGAAGTCAGAATATGCAGAAAGAGAAGAAAACAGTGAAGCAAAACAGAAATAATAATAGTTTAGCCATTAAACAAAGTGAAGGACCTTTAGTTCCTCCTCCAGCGCTATAGATCATATTCTGAGCCATGCCCTTTGAGCTGTTTTGAGGATACTGAAACCCCCACCAGGTGGGAGAAGTTAACTTCATGCTGCCCACAAGCACATAGACTGCAGACTGGTTGGAACCAGAAGGTTGATGTCGCTGACTCACAATGATCTCACCACCAACCAATCAGAAGAATGTCTATGAGCTGATCATGCAACCCACAACCCACCCCCTTCACCCTGTCTTTAAAAACCTTTCCCTGAAAGCCTGCAGGGAGTTCAGGCCTTTTGAGCACTAGCTGCCTGGACTCCTTGCTTGGCACCTGCAATAAAGGCTACACTTACCTTCACCACAACCGGGTGTAAGTAGATTGGCTTTACTGCACACAGGCGAGCAGACCGAAGTGTGGCTTGGGAACACTACTGGCGCTAAGAGTATGTGTGTAGAAGGGAGAGAAATCACTTTTATTTCAGAAACGAAATGGATTTATTTATGTGATGTGTTTATTTAAGACTCTTTAGGAATGAGATTTTGCAGATCTCACTTTTTTAAGTTACTGTTTAAGTAAGCAGCCCATATCTTGCTTTAACTGGATAAATTTCATAGAGAAGTAAACACTGGCTGAATGTTACACTTTAATTGCTAGGAGACCAGTCATCTTGTGGTGTCACAGCTACTCAGGTTGAGAACCACTGTGATGGTCTAGAAAGTTTATCTGTGTAGGTCTGCCAAAGCAGCATGTGAACTCGCAGGGTTGAAAAACAAGGTGAGAAAAGTAGCTGAAGAAAATTTTATTTGAGATGGCACATATTTCTTCTGAAATTCAAGATGTGTCTCCTAGAGATGTGCCAACTGCTCCAGAAACCTCCATTAGATCTCCATTGTGGGGTCACACATTCACCGGGGACTCAGTCTTGAGATCTATGATTGAATAAAATGAATTTCAGGCTCTGTCCGAAGGATCCTTGATTAAAAGACCATGTTACATGTTTTGTGTCTCCAAACCAGAGGAAGATAATGATTTTCTTTCTCTGACCTTTCCCAGGAAACTTTGGATGTATAGGAGTTTTGTAACAAAGGGCAGGTAGTTAGAATGTCAAAAGATTACAGTTAATTAAGAAAACCAGACATCTCTTGTGAATGAATTTAGCACTTTTCTACGTATGGGAAGATACAACAGCCTAGGTTCACTGAAAGCATTCGTTTGATATGCACCTTAGCTATCTAAGGTCAGAATAATGTTCTTTCCCATCCTGAGTCCCCTGTGGGTGCACCACTGGGGGCGGCTGTAGTGGCTGAGGGCTTGATGGTGGGCTTCCTGTTTTTATCTTGAGTTCCTTCTGGGTTCACCTTCAGGGACAGCTGCAGTGGCTGATGGCTTGAGGGCCACAAAATCCTTTGTTTACTGATCTGGCTGGCAACACTCTTACTTCACAGTGTGCTCTTCTCTCTATTTCCTCAGGAAAACAGACCATGTAGAGACCATTCTTAATCCTGATCACAATACCACCATGGGCGTCTACCTCAACAAGACCTAAAGTGGTCCTGCTAGCAGTCTGCATGTATAAAGTTTGGCCTGCAAACTTCTTTAGTTTTGCTAAATAAACTAGAGCACTCAACACCCTTTGAACTGCTGTACATCCTCTGACCTCAAAGTCCTTCCTCATACACCAAACACAACGAGAATGAAAGGGACCGCACATCTACAGAGAATGAGTACACAGGGACTCATCAGTTAAAATATCCTCCAGCTTCCAATTTCTGGTTATGGTGGGCAAGGCTTTTTTGGATCAAACTTCCTGCTTTTGAAAAAAACTACAAGCAATGTATGAAAACATTTCTTATGAGGGAGGTCCCTGGTGGTCTAGTGCTTAGGAACCAACACTTTCACACTTTCTGGGCCTATAGGCACAGGTTTAATCCCTGGTGGAAGAACTAAGATCCCGCCAAGCAGTGTGGCCAAAAGAAAAAAAAAGAAAAAAACTTACCAATCCTCCTAAAAGGACCTAAGGGGTGAGAAGACAGAAAGGAAATTCCAGACTCAAAACCAGGAGCAAAAAGAACTCAGAGCAAGGTAATTAACTTTTCCTTCTTTCATAAAGGCTATCAGCTTTCTTTTTTTTTTTCTTTTTTTTTTTTTGCGGCACGTGGGCCTCTCACTGCTGCGGCCCTTCCCGCTGCGGAGCACAGCCTCCGGATGCACAGGCCCAGCGTCCATGGCCCACAGGCCTAGCCGCTCCGTGGCATGCAGGGCCCTCCCGGACCGGGGCACGAACCCGCGTCCCCTGCATCGGCAGACAGACTCTCAACCACTGCGCCACCAGGGAAGCCCTATCAGCTTTCTTTTTGATGACCTCTTAAGGAAACAGGAATAGAAATCAAAGCCCAAAGTTAAGTCTCAGGGTAAAGTTCAGTCTAATAGGAGACCCTGCCCACAACTAGCTGGGCCCCAAAGGGCCATAGCCTCACAAACAGCTGAGCTGAAAACAATCCCATCTTCCTTAGAACTTAAAAACAAATGAATTTCACACTGCCTGTTCAGCACAGGGAATCTCAAGCCTCGATCAAGGGGATTTCAGGCTGACAGACACCCCAGAGACCAGAGAGATCAGAATGCACATTGTCTAAGAAGGAAGCCATTGTCCTAGGCCTCTAAATATTCTTACTAATTATATTTTGCATACACTGTCCAGCACAGATGGAACTAAGACAGCATGATAAAGAACCAGCACCCGCAGAAGTCAGGCTCAAACAGACTTCAGAATTTGGAACTTCACTGAAAGTATCTACAAGGATAAAAGACAATCTTGGCAAAGCGACCAAGCAGATTTGAAAAACAATCAAGAAGAACTTTTAGGAATGTAAAATGCAGTAGCTGAAATTAAAAACCAAATAGAATGGGTTTAAAGAATGTATTTACATTCAGTTGAAGAGCAAATTAGAAAAATGGTGGATGATGAGAAAAAGTTGCCCTAAACTCACCACGGAAAGACAAAAAGGTGAAAAACAGAAGTATGGATGAACCTGACTAATGTGGAAAGACCTAACACAGGCTAAATCCAAGTCCCAGAAAAGAGAGGAGAGAGGAAGGAAAACCTAATTTTCCAGAACATGGCCAGAAACCATTCAAGCTCCAAGAAGTTAAAGAGGAGAGGGGTGTGGTATTCTCAAGACCTATTTTCCCAGAAGAGGAGAAACAATTTTGAACTTTGGTGGTTTCAATATGCATGCTACAATTTCTACAGTTACCTTTTAAATAGCAGTATCAGAAATGGCTAACATTTAAAATCACTGAGGAAACATAACTACCGTATGACCCGGCAATCCCACTACTGGGCATATACCCTGAGAAAACCATAATTCAAAAAGAGTCATGTACCAAAATGTTCATTGCAGCTCTATTTAAAATAGCCAGGACATGGAAACAAGCTAAGTGTCCATCATCAGATGAATGCATAAAGAAGATGTGGCACATATATACAATGGAATATTACTCAGCCATAAAAAGAAACGAAATTGAGCTATCAGTAATGAGGTGGATAGACCTAGAGTCTGTCATACAGAGTGAAGTAAGTCAGAAAGAGAAAGACAAATACCGTATGCTAACACATATATATGGAATTTAAGAAAAGAAAGTGTCGTGAACAACCTAGGGGTACGACAGGAATAAAGACACAGACCTATTCAAGAACGGACTTGAGGATATGGGGAGGGGGAAAGGCAAGCTGTGACAAAGTGAGAGAGAGGCATGGACATATACACACTACCAAATGTAAGGTAGATAGCTAGTGGGAAGCAGCCGCATAGCACAGGGAGATCAGCTCGGTGCTTTGTGACTGCCTGGAGGGGTGGGATAAGGAGGGTGGGAGGGAGGGAGACGCAAGAGGAAAGAGATATGGGAACATATGTATATGTATAACTAATTCACTTTGTTATAAAGCAGAAACTAACACACCACTGTAAAGCAATTATACTCCAATAAAGATGTAAAAAAGAAAAAAGTTTTGGTTATAGACAGTGGTGATGGTTACACAACACTGTGACTGTATTTAATGCCACTGAACTGTATATTTATAAATGGTTAAAATAAATATGCTTTATGTGTATTTTACCACAATACAAAAAGAGGAACATAAAAAATTTTTTAAAAAGTTGGAACATTACAAAATAATCAATCCAGGAAAGCTATGAAAGGGAAAGGGAGTGGGGGAAATAGCTGTACACAGAAGAGGCTGGACAAGCAGAAAGCACCATAAAAAGTGATATATATATATGTGTGTGTGTGTGTGTGTGTGTGTGTATATATATATATATATATATATACACACATATATAAAAATATATATCTCAAACCTTAAATGGGCCACACAAAAAGCCAGCATCAAAAAATAAAATACAGGTCAGGTTTATCAGGTTTACCTACGATCTACAGATATCAAATATCTGGAAAGAAACTGATATGCTGCATGAATGCTAAACAAAAGGATGCTATAAGAGGTGAACTACCAGGGAGATACTGTATTTTAAATTTGTGTGTTCTAACAAGCTTCAAGTAGATACTGCAAAAACTGACAAATATAAAAGGACATATAAAGAATATCACACCCAACATTCCTGGACACTATATTTAATTAAGCACCAAGACTGTCTCCACCATGCCAACCTTCTAGTAGGTCAAGCATGAGCTTTGAACTTGTTTCTACTATCATGAAAGAAATTACTGGAAATACAGTTTGGTTGAAAGAATGGCAGATCAGGATCTAGAACCCACTTCCTTAGAGGAAACCTATTTTAAAATTTTATTTTATTATTAAAATTAAATAAATTTAATTTATTAAATTAATAATAAATTTAATTGGATCTTTGTTGCTGCGCACAGGCTTTCTCTAGTTGTGGCGAGCGGGGGCTACTCTTCGTTGTGGTGCACGGGCTTCTCATTGCAGTGGCTTCTCTTGTTGCGGAGCATGGGCTCTAGGCCCGCAGGCTTCAGTAGTTGCAGCACACCAGCTCAGAAGTTATGACACATTGGCCCTAGAGCACACAGGCTTCAGTAGTTGTGGCGCATGTGCTTAGTTACTCCAGGGCATGTGGCATCTTCCCAGCCCAGGGATCAAACCCGTGTACCCTGCATCGGCAGGCAGAGTTTTAACCACTGTGCCATCAGAGAAGTCCTGAAACTTTTTTGATTATACTTTTCCATACTGTTTTCTTCACTTCTGATCCAATCAAATTGGTCTTACATATTCAAAGGATGTGGATGAACAGGGAAAAAAAAGAGGAACACAACCTCATACTGCAAACAGAAGCAAACAAGCCTATCCAACAACACGCTGTTAACCAAGCATAGAGAAAATGGTGAGTAGTAAAGAGACTTCTAGTCTTTGCCTTCCTCAGCCCCAAGAGGTGACCTCTTAGCTCTTAGAACATCCAGCCTGGTAACAGTGTTTCTGGTGACCTGGGGGCTTCCAGCTACACTTGACAGTCTAACAGTGTGATATATGGTAGGGACTTGGGGCCATTGGGTATTAGCTCTACCACTGAAGGGACCAGAGGCTAGGATCAGCCACAGGGGTGGTCAGCCACATGGCTGAGCCCCAATAAAAACTCTGGACACTAAGGCTTGGGTCGGTCTGTCTGGTTGACCAAACTTCATGTCTGTTGTCACACGTCACAGCCAGGAATACTTAGCAATATCCATGACTTCACTGGGAGAAGACAATTGGAAGGTTTGTGTGTGTAGCTTTCCTAGACCCTGCCCTACTGCACCTCTTCCCTTGGCTGACTTTAATCAGTATCCTTTCCCTATAATAAATTGTAACCGTGAGCGTAACAGCCTTCAGTGGGTATTGCAAGCTGTTCTAAAGTGTTATTATATCCGGGTGTGGTTTGGGGAACCCTCCCACCCACAAACTTGCAAGTGGTATCAGATATCAGGGTGTGGTATTGAGGATGACAATCTAACACTGCCACTGCTCGTAATCTACTAATACCACATTAGTAATACCAGGAATATAATTCCAGGGTCAAAAAGAACTACAAAAACACCTTTGTCTCCACTCAGTGGATTTCTTGTCCCTAGGAAAACTGGCTTTGCAATTTTGATGTTATTTTATGTGTACTGTTTATAAAATTAAGTAACTTAATTAATACCAGGAGTTTCATCACAAGAGGAAGAGATACAGATATATGTAAAACAAAGTTAAGTTGGGGGGAAAATCTGTAAAGTTAAATTTTAACTGGAAATTTAATTTAATAAATAACGTTTACTTTAATTGGAAATAGGACATACAATTCAACTTCAAAAATTATTTTCAAAGGATTGCAAAAGTTGAGAAAATAAGAATAACGAGTCCCCATGTACGCAGCACCCCCAGCTTCAACATTTTCTAACCCACGGCCAGCCTTGATTCATCTTTACCTAAGCAGTCCTGCACTGGGTCATTCTGAAACAAATGCCCAGCCACAGATCATTTGAACCTGAAATATTCTGGTACTCCTCTCTAAAAGGTAAGCAACTGCATCAGACTGCTAGGTTTCTTAGTCTCTTCCAATTTATGCTCTCCTCTCTCTTTTCATCCACGTTTGAGTCTGTTCTCCTTTTTGACAAGAATTCCTCACGAGAGGTATCGTGCACTGCCACTGGGAGGCACATCATGTCTGGTTATCTCTTTTGTTGTCATGTTGAAATCAAGCAACAGGTTTAGGTGTCATAAGCGTGACCCCCAACACTAATATCCACTCGCAATGTTTTCACTTAAGGAAAAGAACTTTGACACCAATGAAGTATTCTGGTCTACAATTTCCAGGTGAGTAGTAAATAATCAGGAGTACAGGTAGCACAGGTTCAAAGTCCTTATGGTGAAATAATACTTGAACAATCCCAGAGTGTGGAGTACTGAATTAGACAGGAAGCCTGCACTCTTTAAAATTCAAAACAGGGAGGAAAACTCAGGTTAAAAGAGTCCCAAAGAGACACTACAGGAAACTGTGTGTGAGAACATTGGCTGGTCCTTGGATCCACGTGAGGAAGGGAACACAGGCACAGGAAAAGAAAGAAAGAATATAAAGCAATAGAACAAGATGTGAACAATCATTTGCAGGTAGGCAGAAAATAAGCTGCCATCGGTTATTTGTCCTTGTCCTATTTTTTCAGTCTTTCTATATTTTGTAGTATTTTTGTTAAAACCAGTTGGGGAAAATATTGTACTTCATTAGCACATCAGATACCAGCTAACACTGGATGTGAACCTCTGTCAGAGGAATCTGAGGAGTGGAGAGGGGAAACAACTCTGCAGAGAAACATTTCATCAACACCAGGTTAAGGTTATTCGGACACCTTTAGCCCTTTACCTCAAGGAACTCACCTAAAGTCATCACACTCGAAAGACAAAGTTTCCCTCTCGTGGCCAACTGTAGTTTATATAGCTAACCTGCAGAGACTGGGCTGATGGATGCAGCCCAAAGGGAAGTCACACAACTGTTTAGCGTCAAGTTCAAGAGACCGTCTGGCAACTTCTCGTCCTAAATGTGTGGACTGGGATGAGAATGGGACTCAAGGAGAACATCTCTGCCAGAAGCAACCGTCACTTATCTCTCTGACTTCCACATTGCAGTTCTAGCTAATCAAGGTAGGGTACAAGCAAAATAGAAGGAGCAACAGGAAAAAGGAAGAAAGAGAGAGAAGGTTGGGAGGGAAGAAAGGAAACAAATACTTACCTGTGTCCAATTTGATGAAGTTGGGTATCTTGCCAGTCCCTAAATCAATCAGTACTGTGTCGTCCACCTTGATGAGACAACCTGGGTACTGAACGGTACAAGCATATGAGTTACCAAGTGCAGGATTCCCTTTGTACCCACAGTTAACTTCCTCACTTCGCGTACTATCTCACACAGCAAAGAAAACCAATATAAAGTGTAAAAGCAAAGCCAACTGAAACAACCACCTAATTATTATCCCATCTGCATGATCAGATCCCCCAGTTGGCTGTCCTCTTGCTCTCTGTACATCCCCTGCTGGACCAGTGCCTGCTTCGCCTACACCCTACTCACATGATTGACTTTGTCCTACATACCTGCCCCTGCCCCAGCTAGTGATTGCTGTAGCTTTAGATCAGAACACCTTTACCAGGATAGCTTAACAAAGGGGCAGTGAGGGGTGTGCCCCTCTACTAGTTTCCCTGGTAACTAATGAGCCATCCTGGTGTCAATTCCACCTATAACTGGTAACCTTCCCCCCTACCCCAGGAGTCCTGCCTGCTGTGAGCTGCACATAATGGGGTGTTGCTCCAGGACCTTGCTTAGATGTGTAAGCCCCGCCCCCAGCCATTAAACCACTGATGTCTACCTTGCTGACCCCAGGCTCTTTCTTTGGTCTTAAAGCTGGGCAAGTGCAGGGTTTGCAGGCCTAGGGCTTGCAGGCCTCTGGCCTGCAGCCTAAGAGTGAGACAAAGGAAATCTCACAGGGATGAAAGATTCAGGATATATAAAATTTAAAAAATAATAAAGTAAGATAAAATAAAGTAAGGTCAATAGAACGCTATGATAGTTTGATTTAAAATAAGAAATATGTTACTTTGGTCTTCATCCAAGGTTCTTCCTAACACAGAAATCAGTGAAAAGGTGAAATCAATGTCTTTTTTTATTCCTAACAAGCTTTTCAACCATGAGTTTAATTTAATGAGGAGACTTTTGGAAAACCCTGGATTACTATAGGATGGCAGCTGAAATATTTACAGACAAAATGATATTGTGTGTGGGATTTGCTTCCAAATATGAGGAGAAGTGAATGGAAGTGTAAGAGAAACAAATTTGGCCATGACTGATCCATGTTGAAATTTGGTCAGAGGACCACAGGGATTTATTTTACTATTTTTATACATTTACAGTTCTCCAAAACTTAAAAGGAATTTTAAAATATATTTCCACTCTGTTTTAAGAACTCTAATTTTAAGAAATACTTTCAAACAATACAAATCGGAGGAAATGGTGACATAAGCAAAGAGAAGAATATTGATTATTACTTATTCCCACAACAGAAGAATATTTATTTAAGGAGTTTTCAACCAAAGTTTGACAACTCAGTGATCATAGGAAGAAAAAATTATTTTACTTGTAGCTCTGTTTTAAAAGAAGCTGGTGGCAGCATTTTGACAGTTTCTTGAAAAGGGATATCAACATTTGCAACCTACCTCTGACTACCCTGAGTAAGACTGCCAATAAAATAGGGCAGTTTTCTTAATGACAAAGGAAACATACAACCATATTATGTCATACAGTTTATGATGCTCCCACGAAGTCAGGAATTTATTCTAGGGCCTACAATAGTGCCAGGTAAGTAGCAGGTGTTCAGTAAATATGTTTTATTAATAAAGGAATGAATACATGAAAAAACATACGAATGACTGAGTTCTAAATTTTAATTGAGGAAGATACAGTATTTTATATCACTTCATCATGGGGACACAAAACTTAAGGATATACAAAGATAAACATAAGGCAACAGGACTTAACTTTTCGTTCATGTGGGATATGCTCTTGACAGTCTTAATTGATCAGAAGTTGCAAAATCAAGCCCACCATCTGCTCCACCACAGCCTCTAACACAGACCATTTGTCTTTTCCAGCATGAACAATGAACACTCAAAAAGGGGTCCTCCACAGGCAGCACAGAACTTTTCTTCATTGGTCTCGATTTTACTTCCTTACTATGATCTTATAAAAGCAATCACATGCAAGGCAGGGCATGGAGAAGTAAAACAGAGAAGTGGCAAATGTAAGAGGCCACGGCACGGCCATAGAAGCTGCATTTGGCTAAGATGGGATTTAAAACAACAAAAATCCCCCAGCTCTCTATCAGGGAAACACTTCCAAATGGAAATCTGTTTGAGCTGGGGATAGAGGGTGGAGAGGGGTATGTTATTCAGTGTTATTCAAAAGCACCTGTCTGGGGCATTTCTATGCTGGCACAGCTGCTAAGAAGAAGCACAGAGAAAATGCATTCTGCAAGCCTCCCCACATGAATGGAGACTGTACCTCAGATATAAATAACTTGCCATTTGCATCCTCTAGAGTCCCGTGGTAGACAGTTCTTTGTTTGATTTTAAAGTTTCAAATAGCTCAGGGAAGTTAGAGAGGGCCTAACTGTCCTCACTTGCTTACCCATGCTGTCTGCTTGGCTGCTAATTCTACTAAGGAATGTTTTGTGAGTCTCTACTTCCACTGCCAGTATATACACTAAGAAATTGACGAGGGGAAAAAAATCAAAACAAAGATTAGAAACACATAGCAGCAGATGACAACTGTGAATAGCATAAAGTTTTCAGTCTTAGTACTACTTACAAACTCTATTGTCCATATTTTCAACGGAAAAGAGGGAGAAGAAAGCTACAGGAAGAGTTGTATTTTCTTTGTCTTTCTTTCTTTCACATTTTGTGACTGATCTTGTTTACTCATCCAAAGCTTCATGAAGAAGAGTGCCTTTTAAATATAATAAGTATATATTAGGCAAAATATTTATATCACTTGGCAATTCAAAGAATAGTTGTACCCTTTTATTGAATAAAAATATTTTTCCACATGAGCTAGTTCTAAGATTTCTTAAGAAATGTTGGCAAGATTCCAGCATGGGCGGGGGCCTTCTGAGCGAAAGCACATGCTCTCCTGTGAGTGACTCGCCTGGTAGCTGTAGTTCCCACGGAAGCTGGCTTCCTCAAGAAAGCGCCTTCAAAGGTTATCGTGTCCATGTCGTGACTGCTCTATCCATCAGCGGATCCAGTGACTCAGTGAAAACACACCTTCCTTCTTCTATTTTCACTTTCCTGCAGGGCAGAGCAGCAGAGCAGTAGCTCCACCACTGCCCTCCTTGTGGGTCAGGATCAGATGGGGCGGACTGGAAAGGCAGGCGGGGCTGCCGAGGCCGGGTGAGGGTGGGCTGTGTGCCTGCCGGGGGCTCCGTGACCAGCCTCAGACCCGGGGTGGGCACGGAAACGTGCACGGAAACTAGGGGCTATGGGTGCCCAGCCCGCGCGGGAGACCAAGCTCCGCAAAGCGCACCCCGCACTGACTTAGGACTGAGCCCCTAAGGTGGCATCTTAACAGAACATAAAGGGTGCGAAAGTGTACACTATACATGATAAATGCACACAGGAGAAACGGGACGAGTGACGAGTTCAGCACATAGTGTTTGAATTTCCGATGTCAGAACACAAAACCGGCCCCAAAGATCCATTCTACCACATGGCAAATACTGAAGAACCAAGTTTCAGTCTTAAAATACATCTTAAAGTCAGTATTCTCCTTCAAGGAGGAAGAAAAGAACCATGAATAAATGACAATAGAGTGAATTTGCCTGAGTTTCTGTCTTCCACCCTTCAAGTTAAAGAAAACAGCATGGAAACTGTCGAATCTTCACACAACAGCTACTCTTTTATAAAATAACCTGTTTGAGATGTTAATTTAACAACAAGGAAAAGCCAAGCCCTGCTCCTGTCACTATCAAAAAATACGTATTTATAGACTTTCGAAAAAAAAAATTGTATATTAATAACTTTGCACAAATATTTGAAAGACAATTTTAGCTAGACAATTTTAGAACTTCGCAGAAATAAAATAGGTAGATAAATACTCCAGCAAACATCATCAACCGGCAGCGGAGGTATGTTAGCCCGCGGTCTCGTGAAAAATGTTATCTTCTCCCTGGGTGGGCATGGAAAAAATTATGTTAGAAGGTGATATGCAGACACTGAAAGCTGGCAGGAAGCTCTCATATCAATGATGGCTTTCCTTGTTCAAAGAACAATCAGAATTTGAATTTCCATAATATATGTTCGTATACAAATTTTCAAAATTTTAATAGAAGTTATGATACTCCTAGGAGGGCAGGGATTTATCTCCAGTGGCTGGAAGAGTGCCTGCTACATAGTGTTAACTCTTGTTCTATCAACAAATGAATACATTTTAAAAATATATCAATAGATGAATTCTAAATCAAAACTGAAGGAAATGGTTATAATATCTTGTGTTATTTTATGATAAGGACATAAAAATTACAGGTATAGAAAAAAAACAAAGCTAAAAGTCAGGCACAAAGTAGTATGGATAGAACTGTGTTAACTGCGGCTGTATAAAAGAACAAAACCATGCAAAACTAATTTATGTCATTAGAATTCAACACAGTGTTTAAGGAAATTTGCAGAGTAATCTGGAAATGCTGATAATGTTTTGATTTCTGTCATGTTCAGTTTATGAGAACTCACTAAACTATCTTCGTAAGAAAAGAACATTTTCCTGAATATAGAGTATGCTTCACTCTAAATTTTAAAAAGCAAAGATAACACATACTGTACATATGTAAATTGCTGTTATTTATGATCATAAACATAAAAGATGTTACAAGAGCCGGTAAGTGAATTATGTTTATTAGATGAAATCAGTCATGAAAAAAATAACAGGTTAGGTAGTAACATGTGGTATGTTAATTCTTAATAAGCTGAATGCAAAATTAAACAAAAATGATCATACCTGGCCTTAATTAAAGCTCCACAGAAAATAAATCAGGAGAAAAATCGCACAATGCTAACAGCAGTGGGGATTCCAGCTTTGTTCTCGACTTCCTTGTGGGTCTCTCTCAATACTTACTTTACTCTTCATAATGACAAAGGTATGACAGTAAAAATCAAGCGCGAGAGTGAGGCCTGGGCTTCTCCCCACCTGAACGCCTGCACCCAGCTGGATGGGCTCTTTGAGGTTCCGCCCGCGCAGCTGGCACACCCCTTTGGAGGCCTTCTTCAGCGTCTTCTCAGCTGCCTGTTCTTGAATGGAAGTCAAGTTTGGTCTGTCTCGTCTGGAACAGCAACGCGGGGTGAACCAGACGGGTTTGCTTCCAGTTTTAAGGAAGAGCGATGGAAGCCCCTGCCAGCTCCGGGCACCGGGAGGCGAGAAAGGCCCGGCCGCCTGCCCCCTCCCCGCGTTGGCGGGCCGGGGCCTCACCTGCCTCTCGGTCTCCCGCAGCAGGCTCCGGAAGCGCTCGTCGCGCAGCAGCCAGGCCGGGGGCTCGGCGTGGCCGCGGAGCTGGGCGTCCTCCAGGCGCTGGCGCAGCTCGCGCAGGTCGCACAGCTCCTCGGTCAGCTGCCGCTGCCGCGTCCGCGACGCCTGGAGGTCCAGCTCCAGGTCCAGGGACGTGCGCGCCGCCAGCGCCGCCACGGAGGACCTGCAGGGCTGCGAGACCGCGGCCGTAAGCGCGCCCACCCCGCCCGCGCCCTTCCCGCAGCTTCTTCCCCGAGTGACCGACCCCACTGGAGAGAGACACCCGCAGCGTGGCCCGACGCCAACACAACACGGATGTGGGCCACACGGGTTCAAACCTCCACTCCGGTAACGAGCCAGTGACAGCAAGCTGTCCGCTGTAATGACGACCTAGGCTTTGGCTAAAGCGCAGAGAAACAGACCCTGTCACACGGGGCAGGAGGGCGTCATCTTTCTCAAGTGCTACTTGACAATATAAGCAAGAGCCACAAAATGTTGTGTTTTCTTTGGTTCTGAAATTTCATTTGACTTGCACCTGAAAGGCACAGCTGATGATGTGCAAAAGCTTTATGACAGAAAAATTCCTAAATACCTGACAAGAGAAAAGTGATCAATTACATTATAAGGCCCGCAGAAAACGCAGCTACTGTAAAAAGATGAAAAATAGACCGACATGGCAAAATCTTAATGGCCTACTGTATAATGGGAAAAAAGCACGTTATAAACCACGTTGAGGGCTTTCTGGTTAAACACACACAAGCTGTTAAAAAACGTTCCTCCCCAGGGAATTCCCTGGTAGTCCGATGGTTAGGACTCCCCGCTTCCAATGCTGGGCTGCAAATTCAATCCCTGGTCAGAGAACTACAACTGCAAGCCGCGCAGCGAGGCCGAACATCAACAACAACAACAACAAAAAACGCTCCTCCCCACACACGCCTGAAGTAAGCAAGTCTCCTGTTTTCAAGAAAGCTCTAAGACGAGAATAGAATTTTGTACACGGAGCTGACAGCAGTACTTCCCACGCCACGGCTAACAACGCTGGGGAAGGCAGTTAGCGCAACAAAATCACAAATCCACGAGCCTATCAGCGTTGTTGGGAGGACTGAATAACTGTATGCGTTTTACACACCCATAACACTATTTTGCACATATACAGAAGTTAAATGCAAATCTAAGTGACTTAATAAACACAAACTCATTTAAAAGCTCTCCTGAATTCATAGTAGAGCTCACTGGTTCCCAACCACGGGTGACTTGGGCCCTCCGGGGACATTTTTGCTCGTCACAACTGGGGGAGGGGGTGGTACCGGCAACTAGTGGGTCAAGGCCAGGGATGCAGCTCAACGGCCCACAGTGCACAGGACAGCCCCCAACAAAGACAGACCTAGGCCAAAATGCCAACAGCATGGCTGCTGAGAAATACTTTTGTTGCTGAGTTATGTATTTTCTTATCATTCTCAGTCAGCGGCTACTCTAAATACAACCACCACAAGGAGATCTGGGAATTTCTTTTTCTTTCAAAGAATTCTTGCCCGGGAAAGTCAGGGAACCACTACCTTACAAATTAAAAGGAGCAAAACTGTGTAAACTGGCGTGACGTGGAGAAAAAATCCGGTGTATATAAAGGAAAACTGTAGAACAGTCCTATGTAGGAGAATGCGCCACGGTGAAAGACCCAAATTTTCTAAACTGTATATACTCCCTTGTCAAAAAAGAAAGAAGAATCTCTTATACAGAATGGCTGTTTATTAATTTATTATATTTTAAAATGTAAAGATCATGTATTATCTTAGATTATGACATTATCTTAGGAAATTAACAAATACTGGTAACATTGACATTATATACACTTTTAAAAATTATATCTAAGTAAACAAGGAAATAAACATATTACCTTTCAATTAATCTTACCTAAAATATTACCCCTTCAGGTTTGTAGAAATAACTTCCAGCGTACATACAGGCGGCAGATTAGTCTACGTGGCACATACCTGCCTATAGCGAAGGGTTCGTCTTTCCAAAGTGTTTCGGACAAGGGGGGACTTGCGGGCCAGCATTGAACTGTCGCTGTCACTACGATAAAGCTACACGAAAAAGACGGCGGTTCAGAAACACTTCCTCAAGAGTTCAACATTGATTCTCTGTGTACTCTGAACTGGATTATTTTGGTTCTCGTGCAGGTACTCAAACAGTTACGACGTTTAGAGCTTTTACCAAGACTTTGGGTTTCGCGTACAAGAAAACCCCACACAAGAGTTTCAGGCCAAACAAAGACAAACCAAATAAGCAGACCAACCCCCGGCCCCACCCCTGCTTCAGGTCCATCAACCGAACCAGCTGAGGTTTTCCAGGCTAATCGCGCAACACAATTTCGGTCCTATCAATGCCAACTGCCACTTGGTACGGTGTGACGCTCATGAAAACCTGCACTCTCCTCAGCGCTTTTCACTTTTTATCAGTCATTCTCATTTGCTGTGTTTCTAGCTTTGGCAAGAGCTGGGAAGAGTGGCGTTCCAGATAAAAGCCTCGTTCCTGGTAGGAGGACAAGACCACACCACTAACACCCACCCTGCCCGTCAAGGGAAAAGGCCTGTCTTTAAAAAGAAAAATAAATAATGCCGACTTCACGGGAGCCGAGACGTTACGGATTTCACTTGGCGGCAGGTTTTCATTTCAGGATCAACATGTATCTGTGTGAAAGCAAAGTCCTGGCCTTCACGGCCTTACTTTCCATGCCAGTGAACCCCAGATAGCAGGAAATGTTGCAGCACTGCACTTACGTGCCTCCCAGTCATCACAAACATATATAAAAACAGAGGTCTCTAGAAGCATCGCCGGTCAGTGCGTGTGCCTTTGTGCTGGGCGCAAAGCACAGTGCAGGGGCTGGAGGCCTGTCTCTGGGGAGGTGAAGGGCTTCCTCCTTCACCGCCCCGTCCTCCTCAGCAAGCAGGCGGGAGGCTGCTCCACAGGGGTTCGGCAGGAGCCTAGGATAAGGAAGGATGGCCTTCGATCAGGCACCTCCAGCCGCGTGATGAAGCATCAGGCCCCACAGGGCCGCAGCCTGATGGGGCGGGAGTGCCCCGCCTGACCCTGGGCTGCCCGGGGCAGCGCGACCGGGACACCTCACTGTGTGGGGAGAGGAGCTGCAGGCCTCGCAAACGTGGCCACCCAGGCCCCAGCCCCTGTTGCTCCCTCCTGTGAGTAAAGGATTCCCTGCCCAAGTATCCATTGACAGATGAATGGATAAAGTAGGCGTGGCACATATATACAGTGGAATATTCCTCAGCCATAAAAAGAAACGAAACTGAGTTACTTGTAGTGAGGTGGATGGACCTAGAGTCTGTCATACAAAGTAAAGTAAGTCAGAAAGAGAGAAACAAATACCCGTATGCTAACACATATATATGGAATCTAAAAAAAAAAAAGGCTCTGAAGAACCTAGGGGCAGGACAGGAATAAAGACGCAGACGTAGAGGATGGACTTGAGGACATGGGTAGGGGGAAGGGTGAGCTGGGACAAAGTGAGAGAGAGGTATGGACTTATATATACACTACCAAATGAAAAACAGATAGCTAGTGGGAAGCAGTCGCATAGCACAGGGAGATCAGCTCCCTGCTTTGTGACCACCTAGAAGGGTGGAGTAGAAAGGGTGGGAGGGAGATGCAAGAGGGAGGGGATATGCGGATGTATGCACACATATAGCTGATTCACTTTGTTATACAGCAGAAGCTAACACAACAATGTAAAGCAATTATACTCCAATAAAGATCTATTAAAAAAATTACCACAGACTAGGGAGATTAAACAACAGAAAAGTATCTTTTCACAATTATGGAACTCAAGTCCTAGGTCAGGAGGGCTGTCAGCAGGGTTGATTTCTATTTTATTTATGTCTGGTTTAATCATTATTTCCTTCCTTGTGTTAGTTGTCATTTATTTGCTCCTCTTTTCTAGTTCTTTAAGTTGTAAGGTTTTGGTTTGTTGATTTGAGATATTTCTTCCTTTGTAAGGTAAGAGGTTATAGCCATTAATTTCCGTCTTAGTAGACAGGAGGAAAACTTGCCACAACGTGGCAATGATGTTCTAGATATGACACCAAAAGCACAGGCCACAAAAGTAAAAAGGGCACAATCAACAGACCTCAAAGACAACCCACTGAATGGGAGAAAATATACCCAAATCAGGTATCCAGTAAAGAATTAATATCCAAAGTATCTGAAGAACTCCTACAAGTCAAAAACAAACAAATCTGATTTTAAAACTGGCAAAGAACTTAAAGAAGATATACAAATAGCCATTAAGCTACATGAAAATATGATCACACTATGAATCCCTAGGGAAATAAAAAGCAAATCCACAACGAATACTACTTTATATCCATTAGGATAATTATTGTGAAAGAAGCAGAAAACAACAAGTTTTGGCAAAGACTGGGAGAAAATGGAACTTCAAGTGCACTGCTCACAGGAATGCAAAATTGTGCAGCCACTGTAGAAGAAAATATGATGGGTTCTTAAAAAATTTACTGTTGAATTACCATATGATGACCCATTTTTATCTCTAGGTATATACCCAAAAGAAATGAAAGCAGGAACTGAAACAGATATTTGTATAACAATTTTCTAGCAACATTATTCATCATAGCCAAAAGATGGATGCAACTCAAGTGTACATCGACAGATGAATGTATAAACAAAATGTGTTACATATGTACAGAGGAATATTGTTCAGCCTTAAAAAGAAAGGAAATTCTGATGCAACCAACATGGATGAACGCTGAAGACATATGCTAAGTGAAATAATTCAGACACAAAATGATAAATATTGTATGACCGCATTTATAGCAGGTAGCCAAACTAGGCAATCTCATAGAAACAGGAAGTGGAACAGTGTTTACTAAGACCTGGTTTGGGAAGAACTGGGAGTTACTATTCAATGGGTACAGAGTTTCAGTTTGAGATGGTGGAAAAGTTCTGGAAATGTAATGGCAATGACTGTACAACATTATGAACGTACTTAATGCCACTAAATTATACACCTGAAAGGGTTAAATAGGTAAATTTTATGTTATATATTTGCCACAATAAAAAACTTAATAAAGCTTTAAAAGCTCAAAAAAATCAGTATTATACTTTACTGATTTATTTGGTCTCTTGCATGCATGCTCTTGAAAGCAGGGCTGTTTCTTTTCTGTGCTGTTGCATGTGCAATTGGTGGTACATAACAGGTGTTCAATAAATACTTGAGGAAAGAATAGATATGGAGAGTAGGTACTGGTACTGGTAATGAGGCAGAATCATTGTTTTTAGGAAAATACACTGAAGAATTTGACTGGAAAAGGGTATGATATCTATAAGGTATTCTCAAATCAGAAAAGAAATTATATCATGTTAAGTAAATGGAACACTTGATTGTTAACTGGATCCCAAATAAACAACAAAAGAAACAAACCAAAATGCAACTAAATAATAAACAAATAGGACTTCAAAGGAAATACCTAACTTTTTAAAAATACTTATGAAGCTGTGGACTAAGGATGCCACCTGCCATATCAGTGAACAACAGCCATCAGCCACTACAGCTGCCCCCAGTGCTGAGCCCTGAGGGAACTCAAGATAAAAACAGGAAGCCCACCATCAAGCCCTCAGCCACTACAGCCGCCCCCGATGGTGCACCCAGAGGGGACTCAGGATGGGAAAGAACATGATTCTGACCCTAGATAGCTAAGGTGCATATCAAAGGAATGCTTTCAGTGAGCCCAGACTCCTGTATGTTCCCCTATGTAGAAAAGTGCTGCATTCACTCACTTGAGATGTCCGGTTTTCTATAATTAACTTGCAGCAGTGGTGGAGGCAAGTGCTTGTACTGTGCAACCATCCCTATGCGGAAACCCACTCATTTTAACGAAAGCTTGCTCTGCTGGGAGCACGGATAAGTTCTGAGCATTGTGGTGGTTTTACACTACCAGAGGGAAAACCCAAGACACGTAAAAGGAGCTAAAACGACTTTAGGGCAAAATCCCGGAGGAGTTAGACTCACAAGCAGCACACTGGCCCACCCCACAATTTCACTAGAAAATTTTATCCCCAACAAATTCAACTTTAAAATGGGAAACAGATACTCTCAAACAGAGAAACATGGCGTGTCAGAAAGCCAGCCTCCACGCTAACACTCTAGCCAGATTCACGTGCAATACGTATGGAGCTCACGCTTGCAAGGACCAACCGAATTAGGGCAATTACACTAAGAGATCTCAACCTTAAATGGCCCAATTGGGTCTGTGTTGACATTTGAAAACCGGGGGATTTTTTTTTGCATATGCAGCTAGAAAAAGATCAAACAGGAATGGAATGCTTATTTCAATTGGTATTTAGAAGCTTCTAAAAGGGGAAATGATAAAGTAACTTCTTCGCAAAAAATCAACAAAAGGTTGCTCAAAATGCTACTAGAATTTTTAAAAGCCACTAGCGTTAACCTTGTCTCTCACTCCGTTCCTTCTTTATATCCTCCTTTATCCGAACTGCCTAACCCAGACGCGCTCTCTCTCTCTTCTACCAACCCATTCTCCTGCTGCTTCCCCTTCCCCAGGAAAGGAAGACATAAGATCAGAAGTACTCATAGCTCCCTTGAAGGAGAAACCTATTACAGGAAGAGGTGAACTGTGCTCTGCACTTACGTACACATCCTGGACCCGAGCAGAACTTAGTTTAGCTAAGGACTTTCTCGAATGCAGTCAAGATCCATTGGGATTTGCTAAGGAATTTGAGATAATCGTCCAAACCTATGAGCTCAGGTTTTCCGATTTGTATCAAGTAATACAGCTATTAGTTTCTAAAAGTCAAACAAAGGAATAAGTAGAGAAAGCAGGATGGAGAGACCCCTTAACAAATTTTGATTTATACAACCCACAGGCTCAAGGTGAATGCAAGGAGTTAGCTCACAAATTACTCAGAATTATCACAGAGCTTTTTCCAAAAACTGCCGACTGGTCAAAGATTCAGCAATGTAAACAAACACGAGATGAATCAATCCTGGATCACTATGAGAGGTTCAAGGAAACTTTTAAACAATATTACGGCATGACACCCGAATCATTCTTTAACCACCAAGATGATTCTTTGCTTAACTCCATCTTTTTAGAAGGTCTGTATGAGGAATCAGCTGCTCTAAACAACACAATTTAGGCATGTTAATCATTTAGACATGATTTGTCTGTATCACATACAAATGCCCTTGTCATGCTGGCTGACCAACTTTTCAAAAGTACTGAAAAGAAAAAGATGCCTCTATAAAAATTATGAACATTCAGTTGCAACAATTAAATAATCAACGTCAGTCTAAAGTCAACCCAACCCTATTCAATCCGTGACTGGTAAATTCTGAAATTTGCTTTTACTGAACAACACTGGGTCATTACTGGGGAAACTGCAAGACAAGAAAAGAGAGACCTAGAAGGGAAACCAGATACAGACTGTAATTTCAAGTTAAACAAGAGTAAGGCTGATCTGAGGGAACCTTCTCCTCTCTAACACCCTGGAAGAAATAGAAATGATTATATGAGGAGAAAACAATTAAAGCAGTAATAGATACAGGAGCTACCTTTTACATTTTGAACCCTATCAAAATTAAAGGCTCTCTCTCTCTAACACCTCAGGACAGATGGTAGGGGTTTCTAATACAAATATTACGACGCTCAGATCATTACCTTTAGAATTATAACTAGGAGAACTTAAACAAAGGAACTCCTTTTTCCTAGTAGAATATACCCCTATGAACCTGAAAGGTATAGATTTATTAGGAACTTATGATGCTCATATTTCTTTTACTGTTAAGGAAGAAATGGTTTAGCCCTAAAAGATTACTCAGAGTTCTTCATCATATAATGTTTGTGACTGAGAGTGATGCTGAACAAGAAACTGCCAGGCTTAGTACCTGAAGAATTGGGGTCACTTGATCCTACTGACATAGGGAAAATACATTCTGCAGCAGCCATTAAAATTACCACAGACCAAAATAAACCCCTGTCCAATATCAGTCAATACCTATCGAGGCGGGAAGCCACAGAAGAAACAGAACTTTTGATATCAGCTTACATTAAGAAAGGGCTTACTGTGTCTTACACTAGCCCTGGTGACACTGCCATTCTGCCAGTTAAAAATCGAATGGCAAGAAAATTGAAATTGTCTGAAGCATCTTTTCCGACCACAACGCTATGAGACTAGATATCAATTACAGGAAAAGATCTGTGAAAAATACAAACACATGGAGGCTAAACAATACACTACTTAATAACGAAGTCATCACTAAAGAAATCAAAGAGGAAATAAAAAATACTGAGAAACAAATGACAATGGAGACACGATGACCCAAAACCTATGGGATGCAGCAAGGGAGTTCTAGGAGGGAGGTTTGTAGCAGTACAATCTTACCTTAAGAAACAGGAAACGTCTCGAATAACAACCTAACCATGCACCTAAAGCAATTAGAGAAAGAAGAACAGAAAATCCCCCAAAGTTAGCAGAAGGAATGAAATAATAAAGATCAGATCAAAAGTAAATGAAAAAGAAATGAAGGAAATGATAGCAAAGATCAATAAAACTAAAAGCTGGTTCTTTGAGAAGATAAACAAAATTGATAAACCATTAGCCAGAGTCATCAAGAAAAAAAGGGAGAAGACTCAAATCAATAGAATTAGAAATGAAAAAGGGGAAGTAACAACTGACACTGCAGAAATACAAAAGATCATGAGAGATTACTACAAGCAACTCTATGCCAATAAAATGGACATCCTGGAAGAAATGGACAAATTCTTAGAAATGCACAACCTGCCAAGACTGAATCAGGAAGAAATAGAAAATATGAAGAGCCCAATCACAAGTCTGAAATTGAAACTGTGATTAAAAACCTTCCAACAAACAAAAGCCCAGGACCAGATGGCTTCACAGGTGAATTCTTTCAAACATTTAGAGAAGAGCTAACACCTATCCTTCTCAAACTCTTCCAACATATAGCAGAGGGAGGAACACTCTCAATACCACTCTATGAGGCCACCATCACCCTGATACCAAAAGCAGACAAAGATGTCACAAAGAAAGAAAACTACAGGCCAATATCACTGAGGAACATAGATGCAAAAATCCTCAACAAAATACTAGCAAAGAGAATGCAACAGCACATTAAAAGGATCATACACCATGATCAAGTGGGATTTATTCCAGGAATGCAAGGATTCTTCAATATACGCAAATCAATCAATGTGATACACCATATTAACAAACTGAAGAAGAAAAACCATATGGTCATCTCAATAGATGTAGAGAAAACTTTCGACAAAATTCAACACCCATTTACGATAAAAACGCACCAGAAAGTAGGCATAGAGGGAACTTTCCTCAACATAATAAAGGCCATATATGACAAACCCACAGCCAACGTTGTCCTCAATGGCAAAAAACCCAAAGCATTTCCACTAAGAACAGGAACAAGACAAGGCTGCCCAATCTCACCACTCTTATTCAACATTGTTTTGGAAGTTTTAGCCACAGCAATCAGAGAAGAAAAGGAAATAAAAGGAATCCAAATCAGAAAATAAGGAGTAAAGCTGTCACTGTTTGCAGCTGACATGATACTATACATAGAGAACCCTAAAGATGCTACCAGAAAACTACTAGAGCTAATCAATGAATTTGGTAAAGTAGCAGGATACACATTTTAATGCATAGAGATATCTGGCATTCCTATACACTAATGATGAAAACTCTGAAGGTGAAATCAAGAAAACACTCACACTTATCATTGCAACAAAAAGAATAAAATACCTAGGAATAAACCTAACTAATGAGACAAAAGACCTGTATGCATAAAATTATAAGACACTGATGAAAGAAATTAAAGATGATACAAATAGATGGAGAGATATACCATGTTCCTTGATTGGAAGAATCAACATTGTGAAAATGACTCTACTACCCAAAGAAATCTATAGATTCAATGCAATCCCTATCAAACTACCACTGGCATATTTCACAGAACTAGAAGAAAACATTTCACAATTTGTATGGAAACACAAAAGACCCCGAATAGCCAAAGCAATCTTGAGAAAGAAAAACGGAGCTGGAGGAATCAGGCTCCCTGACTTCAGACTATACTACAAAGCTACAGTAATCAAGACAGTATGGTACTGACAAAACAGAAAAATAGATCAATGGAACAGGATAGAAAGCCCAGAGATAAACCCATGCACATATGGTCACCTTTTCTTTTATAAAGGAGGCATGAATGTACAGTGGAGAAAGGACAGCCTCTTCAATAAGTGGTGCTGGGAAAACTGCACAGGTACATCTAAAAATATGAGATTAGATCACTCCCTAACACCATATACAAAATAAGCTCAAAATGGATTAAAGACCTAAATGTAAGGCCAGAAACTATCAACATCTTAGAGGAAAACATAGGCAGAACACTCTATCACATAAATCACAGCAAGATCCTTTTTGACCCATCTCATAGAGTAATGGAAATAAAAACAAAAATAAATGGGACCTAATGAAACTTCAAAGCTTTTGCACAGCAAAGGAAACCATAAACAAAACCAAAAGACAACCCTAAGAATGGGAGAAAATATTTGCAAATGAAGCAACTGACAAAGGATTAATCTCCAAAATTTACAAGCAGCTCATGCAGCTCAATAACAAAACAACAAACAACCCAATCCAAAAATGGGCAGAAGACCTACATAGACATTTCTCCAAAGAAGATATACAGACTGCCAACAAACACATGAAAGAATGCTCAACATCATTAATCATTAGAGAAATGCAAATCAAACCTACGATGAGATATCATCTCACACCAGTCAGAATGGCCATCATGAAAAAATCTAGAAACAATAAATGCTGGAGAGGGTGCAGAGAAAACGGAACACTCTTGCACTGCTGGTTGGAATGTGAATTGGTACAGCCACTATGGAGAACACTATGGAGGTTCCTTAAAAAACTACAAATAGAACTACCATACAACCCATCAATCCCACTACTGGGCATATACCCTGAGAAAACCATAATTCAAAAAGAGTCATGTACCAAAATGTTAATTGCAGCTCTATTTACAATAGCCCACAGATGGAAACACCCTATGTGTCCAACATCGGATGAATAGATAAAGAAGATGTGGCACATATATACAATGGAATATTACTCAGCCATAAAAAGAAACGAAATTGAGCTATCTGTAATGAGGTGGATGGACCTAGAGTTTGTCATAGAGAATGAAGTAAGTCAGGAAGAGAAAGACAAATACCGTATGCTAACACATACACATGGAATTTAAGAAAAAAAATGTCACGAAGAACCTAGGGGTAAGACAGGAATAAAGACACAGACCTACTAGAGGGGCTTCCCTGGTGGCGCAGCGGTTGAGAGTCTGCCTGCCGATGCAGGGGACATGGGTTCGTGACCCGGTCCGGGAGGATCCCACATGCCGCGGAGCGGCTGGCCCGTGAGCCATGGCCGCTGAGCCTGCGCGTCCGGAGCCTGCGCTCCGCAACGGGAGAGGCCACAGCGGTGAGACACCGCGTACCGCAAAAAAAAAAAAAGACACAGACCTACTAGAGAATGGACTTGACGATATGGGGAAGGGGAAGGGGAAGCTGTGACAAAGCGAGAGAGGCATGGACATATATACACTACCAAATGTAAGGCAGATAGCTAGTGGGAATCAGCTGCACAGCACAGGGAGATCAGCTGGGTGCTTTGTGACTCACTGGAGGGGTGGGATAGGGAGGGTGGGAGGGAGGGAGACGCGAGAGGGAAGAGATATGGGAACATATGTATATGTACAACTGATTCACTTTGTTATAGAGCAGAAACGAACATACCATTGTAAAGCAATTATACTCTAATAAAGATGTAAAAAAAAAAAAGTCATGTACCAATATGTTCATTGCAGCTCTATTTACAATAGCCAGGAGATGGAAACAACCTAAGTGTCCATCATCAGATGAATGGATAAAGAAGATGTGGCACATATATACAATGGAATATTACTCAGCCATAAAAAGAAACAAAATTGAGCTATTTGTAATGAGGTGGATGGACCTAGAGTTTGTCATACAGAATGAAGTAAGTCAGAAAGAGAAAGACAAATACCGTATACTAACATATATATACGGAATTTAAGAAAAAAAATGTCATGAAGAACCTAGGGGTAAGACAGGAATAAAGACACAGACCTATCTTGACACTTTAAACCTATGAATGGTCAGTTTTCTCTGAGTAAAACGGTTGGGAGTTGACATCGTGGAATTAAAGACATAGCTACTTTCTAGATTCTGCAAGGACACCCGGACAGGGAGGGCGCTTCAGGGCAGCTTCCAAAACGCGGTGCAGCCCCACCAGGGAACATATTTGGCAACGAAAGGGAATGGAGCCCTGATCCACTCTGCGACTCGGACAAATCTCGAAAACATGATGCTGAGTGAGATAAGCCAGACGCAGAAGGCCACAGATTGCACGACTCCATGTACATGAAATGTCTAGAACAGACAAATCTATAGAGACAGAGAACAGATTCGTGGTTGCCAGGAGCTGAGGGAGATGGGAGTTATTGCTAAAGGGAACAGGGTTTCTTTTTGAGGCAATGAAAATGTTCTGGAATTAGATAGTGGTGATGGGTGCACAACCTTGTGAGTGCACGAAAAACCACTAAGCAGGGCACTTTAAAATGGCACATTTTATGGTATGTGAAGCATATCTCATTTTTTAAAAACCGGGGTAATTTTCAGGACAAACCCAGTTGACCCGTACACTAGAGGGCTGCCCCACACTGCAGACAGGCACCTTTGCACAGGACGGAGCTCACCTCCTGCAGTGGTTCTCTGGTGTCCTGCCCGAGCTCCAGGTGGCCTGGAAATGTCACACTCACCAGGGCAGTGCCCGATCTCCTGACAGCACTGAGGCTGGCACACAGGAGCCACTCAGGAGCCCTCTGCCTGGCTCGATGTCCCACGCACTGAACTGTGGGGCTTGTCCCCCAGGGGTTGGCCCAGCCAGCTCCCTTCTTCTTTCCCTCTCCCTCCCTGAACCCCTTGAGCTTTAACGAAATAAAAAGAGGGCCCTCCAGATGGAAAATGTTGAGGATTCCACAGCTCCACAAGCAACCTTTCAGGATGCCCTTGCCCTGTCTTTCTACAGCTTCTGAGCAAAGGCAGAGGCCATCCTCTCACCAGCGGCTCCTCTGTCCACAGAGGATTGGGGATGTCTCTTGGGGGCATCCCAGGCAACCTGATCCCTGTCTCTCTCTCTCTCTCTCTCTCTCTCTCTCTCATGATATAACCTGGGCCTTCCACCATCATCCCGATCATTTAATACTCTGTTTTTATCTCAAATGTGACATGGTCCACCACTCAGACTGCTCGAGGTTGGCATTTCCAGTAACGTACAACCCCAACTGAGCTATCGGAAACAGAACACTAAGTTTCAACAGATCAGTCCACCTATAGGTTAATGTCAATACAGCCCTGCAAGAAGCAGACATATACATGTCAAAGGCACTGAATTTTTCCACAAGAGGCAAAAAAGTTCTTGCCATATTATCCACCTGAATGGTAAATACCTTTTTATAAAGTGGCCATTGAACTCTGAGTTGATGTATGTGGAACACATACGTGTCACTAATGTAAACCACATACAACTCACCCACAGAAACTACCAGTCACAAAAATGGTGAATTAACCTTATTTTTAATCTTATTTATTTATTTATTTGGCCACGCCATGCAGCACGTGGGATTCTTAGTTCCCTGACCAGGGATCAAACCCGGCCCGCTACATTGGGAGCGAGGAGTCTTAATCACTGGACCGCCAGGGAAGTCCCAACTTTATATTTTTTAACAAAGTTTTTGGGTATGATTCCCAGAAAACTAACCACGAAAATGATATGCACAGTACTGATCTGCAGACATAGTGAATTTAAACCTAAGTGGGTTCATACTCCAACTAAAGAAATTCCATTTTGAAAATATTGAGATTTTTTTTTACACATCTGTAGCCACATCTGTAAAGATGTCTCCTCACGTTTGCAACCTCTTTGTTGTAGCTTGAAAAAGAAAGTACAGCTACAATAATTCACTAACACACCCTGAGCTGGTAAGACCCAATGTTGTTAAATACAACATTGAATGGAATTACTATAAAACTCTAGAAGAGTTTGTTTACAAACCTTGGCCCTCGGTGACCTTGCTTACGGCAGCATATTTTATGCTATTAGGTTTAATAAATTATACAGGAAATGATCTTTTCAGTCGGCAACAGTTTTCGCCTAACCGACTACATTCATCTATTCCTCCATAATTTAATTTTCTTTAAAAACCTATTTCTTTGCCTCTCCTGATAGTTCTCCATTTGGAAGCTGCTTGGGGAAAGTCCTCACTTTTTTTTTTTTTTCTTTCGCGGTACACAGGCCTCTCACTGTTGTGGCCTCTCCCGTTGCAGAGCACAGGCTCAGCAGCCATGACTCACCGGCCCAGCCACTCCACAGCATATGGGATCCTCCCGTACCCGGGCACGAACCCATGTCCCCTGCATCAGCAGGCGGACGCTCAACCACTGCGCCACCAGGGAAGCCTGAAAGTCCTCATTTTTTGAATACCGTTTTCCAGTCGTGTGAATCGAATGCAACTCAAAAAGGGTGTTAACTGTCAGATGCACGTGGAGAAAATGCTGTGCTCTGACACACGGTTTTATCCATATCATAAAAATCAATTACAACTTTAAAGGTTAACCGGTCACCTATAAAAATCGGCAGGGTTCTGTTGTGAAAGAAGAAGAATGACTATTACAGCATTTACACCCTTCCGTAGACTCCACTTAAATGTCTGTGGCTCGCTGAGCATTGCATACATATTTCAGGCAAGGTACTATGGGAGCTGAAGTGCAAGCTGTCCCCTGCTGAAATTTCACTCCCTATAAAAACAGTGTCTCATAAAAGTGTACACATTTTTACTTTACAAAAAAATGTAAAATGTCCACTTTTGTTCACTCCACCGACAATTTTAGCATTAGAAACAGGGCTTTTTAAAAACCTGTAACATAAGTGATGTATAAAATGTCATTCAATAACACAGATTTCTAGAAAGAGGAACACAGGAAATGTGTATGAAATACATGGAAAGGAAGATTCTACAAGCTGTCTTCTGTGGGGTCTGCCCACTTATGGCCTGGGTTGTACCATTAAAATGGAAACTCTTACATTTATACTTTTCATCATGAATCCACACTGCAATGTAACCACAACTGTTTCATATTACCCTCATAAAATGAGTCTTTGCCTTTTCTAAGCAAAACAGTATTTTTTAATTGGTTCATTTTCCAGTTGTTTGGATTTTTAACAGACACACAGCATAAAAGGGCACCACATTCCAAGCAGTTCTACCAACTCCAGAACCATCCAAGGCTTGATCAGACAGCTGTGGCTCTAGCCTTTGGTTAAAATTATAATATGATCTCACCTGATTTTCAAAATAACTATGCATCTTTTTAAGCCAATAAACTGTGCTATAATCTCTCTAAGTTTCTGAGTCCAGAAGCTTGCCATGTTCAAAGAGAATGTTAGGGAACCATGATCCTTTTGCCTTTCTTTGTTTTTCCCTATCTGAACCCATGCAGCGCTGCCTTTCCAGTGCAGGTAGGAGGAAGCAGGAGCCTCTCACCACGCTGGGCCTTTTCAACTCTCAAAATCACTGGGAAGCTTGCAGTATTTCCTTTCTGGCACTCAGGCCCAGTGTGGAAAGAAGTTGCTCCAGACAGGACAAGATATCAGATAATCACTGTAATCCCTTGGTTTCAACAGAATTCCAGCTCCACAATAAAATGCCTCTCCCCAAAAGCAGCTGAACCACTGAAACCAACAGACAATCGAACAAAAAGTTAACGAAGAAGTCATTACATGAACTTAATTAATCGTAATCTGGTGGTGCTTTTAGAAGCATCCGTTTTTCACTCCGTAGGATTTATTTACGTGAATAATAAGACAATTTAATGCTCTACTCGGATCTTGCACAAAAAGGAAACCTAAAATTCAACTCTTGTGTTCCCGTTATTCCAAAAGCATATGGGTCTAATCATAGCCCATTCTGACCGCAGTACACAGGCTTTTTCAATCAGATTTTTAACTCAATTTTTAAGGCGCTAAAGAGTAACTGTCACAAGTTTGATGGTTACTCCAAAGAATCGGGAATCCCTGAAGTGTCCCATCTGGCACAGTCTTCGAATGGAAACTAGGTTCAGCCCGCCAGACAAGGAGCCCACACCACGAGGCTGAGGCGCACGTTTGTGCTCCAAGATGACAGCTCATCTGGCCACCGCGAGGTCAGGGGCGCCTGTAGGGCCACAGCCTGGGGACGGTGGGCCGCGGAGGCCCGACAGGGATGGGCGAGACCGCGGAGGAAAAAGGAAGAGAGGGCCATCCGTCAGCCCCTGGAGAGGAAATTCCAGTCGCCCAGCTCCCAGGCTTCGGTGAGCGGGTGACGTGAGGGAACCAAGTCAGAGTGTCCGCCCCGCGGTGGAGGCCGGGGATTCCGCACTCCTGGGGCTCGAGGCCGGGAGAGGGGGAGCCTCGACCCTTGGCCAGGGGTCCGGGGATGGGGGCGCCCGGATCCTCGCCGGGAGCGGAGGACTCACGATCTTCGTCCACACGCGGAGGACTCACGATCTTCGCCCACACCCGGAGGCCTCCCGGATCCTCGATCCTCTCCCTGGGCCCAAGGTATGGGGCGCCCTAATCCTGGTCGGGGTCCGCGCCCCCCTTACCGGTCGCGGGGGTCGATCCACGACGTCTGGCGCGTGTTGTGCTCGATGTAGAAGACGCGGCCGTCGTAGTCGCGCGCCTCCTCCCTGCCGGTGGGCAGCGGCAGCTCGGCGCTCTCCCGGGCCCATGCGGGTGGCGGCGCGGAGGGTGCCGGGGTCGCGGGGGCCGCGACTGGGGCGCGAGCTGCGGCGTCTCCCGGGGGTGCTGCGCGGGCTGAGGCGGCCCCCGCCGGGCCTCGCGCGGCTGTCCCGGCCGCCGCCGCTCAGCCACCGCATGACGGCGCGGGCCCCGCAGCCGCCCGGCCGCCCCATGCGCGCCGCCTCCTCCGCCAGCACCCGCGCACCGGCGCGCGCCTGCCGCCCGTCTGCCGCCTGGCTCACTCGAGTCGCCGCCGCTCGTGGAGTCACAGCCCCAGAGCTGCCGCAGTCGCTACCGGCGGCCCCTCACACCCCGCCAACCCCGCTCAGTGTTCTTCCGTCTTCCGCTCCTGCTCCGCGCGCTCCTCCCTCTTCTCTCCCGCTCCACGACCTCCTTGGGCCTCGCCGGGAAACCGCATGGGAGCCAGGATGGGCGCCTCCGCGTCCGTCTGTCCCCGGGCCACATTGGAGAGGAAGGAGGGCCGGGAGGACGGCGCCCCACCCGAGCTGCAGGCGCGGCCTGCCGGGGGCTGACTCTTGGGGCCCAAACAACTCCCGGGGGAGAGAGCAGTCACCTCACTGCACCCATTCTCAGGCCTTGCGTGTCTGGGGTCCTCCTCTTTGCCCACTTGGTGGGGGAGGGGAGCTGCGCCCTGGGTCTCCCGAATACCCAGGATGGTCCCGCGAGGGTGGGTAAGTCCCCAGAAGGGAGGCCGAGGAGGCTCTGTAGCTGGAGGAGGAACCCAAGGCCGGTCCTCTTGGGTGGGACCTGGAGGACACACCTGGAAGTGGGGAGCTGGGCGGGTGGGCACTTCTCATGCCTGCCAGGAGAGCCCCAGCAGGGCTGATCCGAAGTCCCCACTCTGGGCCCTCTGCCCTGCCCTGCTCTGAGCTCTTGCATCTTCCAGTTTGGAAGATCCAATAGTGTGAGTGGAGACCCAAATAGGCCACTGCTCGGGCGGAAGCCAGGTCAGCTCCTAAAACATGAAACCTCTATGGTAATTGGTAATTATGTTCCACTCACATCTCATAGCTGGAGAAACTGAAGTCCAAACATGGGGCTCTCTCTTCCTCCAAATCTCCCAGCTACTACTTCGTGCTCCAGATCCCTGGCCACAAGACGTAATGCCGGGAAATGCAGGAAAGTATCAGGGAGGTTTTAAAACACTGTTACAGTGATACAAAAAGATCTGATAAAAACCCTAACAGCAATCCATATCTAGCTACATAGGGGAAGAGACTAGAGGAAAACCTCCCCAAATCCTCGCAGCAGTTTGCATTCCTTCAGTGGGATGATTTTTTTTTAATTATCGTATTTACTGTCTAAATTATTTGTAAAAGGGTTATATTACTTTTATAAGGGGAAAAGTTGTTTTAAAAAGAATGTGAAGGCATGGAGACTGTAATTGGGACATATCCGAGGGAGGCCTTTCCTCCTCTTCTCCCACCACAACGCAGAAACTTCCTTGCTCCCCAAGAATCTAGCCCCACCCGAACATCATATGCCAGAAATTCCGCCACGGGAGTCCTTTTAGTTACACGTGCACAGTTATTAAATGTCCAGGGAAAGGGATGGAGCGTATCAAAAAAGCAAATACTTTGTGATCTTGCACGTTCCAGAGAATGCCCATGTGCTGAGTGTCCCTACCCTGACATCTTCCCTTCTGATCGGCATGCTTTACTACCAAAGAGGCTGCCACTGCCTTGTCCCTCCCTCCCTGCCCACGCTGCAGTCACCTTACCACCCAACATGGCTGGGCTGAAGCTGCAATCCCGCCCTCCCTGCCAGGCATCGTGTCCTTTCAGAATTTCGCAAATCTGGGCGCTATCACTAAAAATTATCCTGAATGGGGCTGGAGTGCATTGGAGTGACGCCAACCTCAACAGAGAGAGAGAACAGCCACACACATCAAAGGACTCACAGAAGGAAAGGCAAGATGAAAAAGTATCAGATAAAGAATAAGGGGTGGGGGAAGCTACACCCCATGAGGAGCTAAGAGGCAAGTGCTGATGGGCATTTCCCTGAGGATGAGATCTTCTGGACTCCTCAGACTGGCTGCAGACCCACCATATGCAGGCACTGTGCTGGGTGTTGCGATGCTGCAGAGAACAGGAAAGAGTCTGTGCACCCCCAGCCCACAAGTCGGGGACTAAACTAAGAATAGGCATTTAGGACTGTGGCCTGTCTACAGACCAAGCCAGGGTGCCAGTTCAGACTGGGAACTCAGGGGAGGCCTTGTGAGACCGAAAGGAAGATGGCTTGGATGAGGAAGCTGAGGCTCCGGTCCTTAGATTCTCGAGTCCTGAGCCCTTGCCCCTTGGCACGTGTAGCCGCAGTCCTCAAATACTTGCTGATTTACTAGCAGATACGGCGCCTCAGCCAGATCTCCCTGGCTGGGGCGCACACCCTTCTCAGAGGATTACCCTTGGCTGACAGATGTCTGAGAGGTGATACTCCCCACCCCCGCCCCAGGACTGCTCCTGCAGTATGACAGACCAGGCCCCTGGCCTTGGTGGGACAAAGTGTAGTGCACCTCACCCTCCAGGGCCCCCACCTGGGCTACCATGGCTTTGCTAGCTCCTTTCCTCTCTAGCCTACCTCCCCTACCCCCATCCATCACCTGCATGAGAACTACCCCTCCTTGAGCACTGCTTCTAGGGAGCCTGAACCCAGAGAGTCTGCTGTGCTTATTCTTCCAAGCACTTAGCAAATATAAACCGTTTGACCATCGTGACGACATCTACACATTTGCACATTAACAGAGGAGAATTGGGAAGAAATGTCACATGGCCAGTGGAGACAGGTGGAAGCCCCTCACTGAAAAGGCTTTATCCACAGGCCCACCCGTGGCCCCTGGACCTCTCTGAGTCAGAGAAGTGAAGCAGGCCAGCTGCATTTGTCTTCCTAAAATGAGCCAACAAAAGGAAGAGACCAGAACTTGGGATGACCGAGGCCTCCATCTTCCCTTGTAATGTTTGCCCCAGGCAGAAACGGATGGTCCCTAAAGACCTGTGCGGGGCATTGGGATGGTAGAGATGTTGGTGGGGGGGGGGGTGAGAGGAATCTTGCCTCCCCAGCTTTGCCATATATTGGGAAGTCTTGTGTGCGTGTGTTAATTGTTAGGGAGAATAAAGCCTGTCTTTCTCACAGTCAAGTGGGGCTTTCCATGTTGGACTGAAAAACACAAGCATACACAAAGCACTGCAGGGAAAGGAGGCTTTCGTCTGAGCCGAAGGCACACTTATGCATTCTTTATTGCCTCCATGTTCATACCACAGCCTTGCCAACAAGGAAAAGTACAAACGTTGTAGCGACCTCTCCTGGCACCAAGATTTCTGATGGAAAAACAGCTCAGGAAAAATCCACTTAGGCCCTGGGTACTGGAGATGCAAATATTGATACTTGTTCTCCTTGCAGACCCTTTGGGGAACCCCCTTGCGCAAACTGTTAAAATGCCCTCACGTGGAGCTTGCAGAATATTTTCTTTAAAACGCTTCTTAAGGAGTAAATCCAACACACTCCTTGCATGCCAGGCAAGCATGCCCAGAGTTTGAAGATATTTACTCGGATTCCGCCTTCTCTTCCCAAAGGATAACCTTGAGTTATCAAGGAAGATACAAAATTGCCTCTATCCACATTCAATACTTGGGAAGCTTCTGGAAAAGGGAGCACCGGGAGGGCTGCAATCGTCATGTCGAAAATGAGAGAAATAAACACTGCTGGAGAAGGCTCGCCTGCCTAACCTGAGACCTCTCCTGGGGCTCAGGAACTAAAAGCGGGCGGTTGGGGCTATTCCCTGCGGTTATTTTTCCTGACTTTAAGTCTTCAACTTTAGACACTTATTTGACTTGTGATCAGAAACGCCCTTGTTTGGATTTTGAGTGTGGACGGGGAGCCTGGGAGCATTTTTCTCAAATGGGACTTCCTTGACTTGGATAAATTTGTGCAGTTTTGAGATGAGGTTTTTCTCATGTCCTGATCTTCCATTCCAAAGAGATGCAGAGTATTCTGAAAGAGTCAGCTGTGTGAATAAACCAGGCCGTCTCTTTGGCCATTTTAGTGCTTTATGCTACTGTGTGTTGGCTTCTTCGCGTACAGCAATGCCCTTGGCGTTGGTTCATGGCTGTCATGTTGTAGGCAGACTCGGCATTTGTACCTGGGTTATTAAACTTCAGTTTTAAGAAACAAAAAAGTAAGACCAATTTTTCTCCCAAACTTAGAATATTTGCTGTCACCCACTTGCTTCCTCTCCAGGTCTCCCCTCCCAAAGCTATATTTTTACTTCTCCTTCCCAACCCTTGGGTTGTGTTGCACAAAATGGGAATGAGCCAAGTGGAAATGTATTCCAGGCAAACCATAATTTTCAGAAGACACAGCTGCCATGAGCCGGCATACTACATGATGCTTCCTCCTGGCTGGGTTCTCTCCTGTTTAGGATTATGACTCTGGTCCCCTGTGGATTTGGAAAAACAGATTCTTCAACTGCAGACCTCTGCTTTAAGAGCCAAGCAGACCAGCTTGGAAGCCTCAGGCTTACAGAAACAGGAAGGCGGATTTATCCGACACAGAAATGAGCAGTCTCTGGGTTATTAACATTTGATGACACCAGCATTATAAATTAGTCTCTTTTGTAGCATGAATGGAACAGTTTTGGAACACAGGCAACGTCGGTAGATCCTGAAACAACCACCCCGAGATGTTTGTTATATATCAGTGCTTTTCAACCAGGGGCGATTGTGGTCCCCAGGGGACATTTGGCAACACCTGGAGATGTTTGCTATGGGCATCCAGTGAGTAGAAGCCAGGGCTGCCGCTCAACATCCTACAGGGCCCAGGACAACCCCACAACAGAGAATTATCCAGCCCAAATGTCAGTGCTGATGTAAAGAAGCCCTGTAATACACGTGTAATTGATGGTAACATTTGTTCTACCTAGGCTTTTAGTGGGGAAATCAAGGCCCAGACAATGTAAGTAACTAGGCCAATGTGATCTGGCCACTGCTAAAAAGCATCAGCCCTGAGATCAAAGCTCAGCTATCCCATCTGACCTCTGTATTAGGGTTCTCCAGAGAAACAGAACCAATAGGATACATATACCGAGATTCATTATAAGGAATTTGCTCGCGTGATTATGGAGGTTGAGTAAGGAAAAGTTGAGTTAGCAAACTGGAAACCCAGGAGAGCCAATGATATGGTTTCAGTCCAAGGCCAGCAGGCTGGAGACCCCAGAAGAGCTGATGTTTCACTGCAGGTCCAAAGGCAGGAAAAAGCGGATGACCCAGCGCAATCAGTCAGGCAGGAGGAGTTCCCCCTTACTTACTGACTCACAGGAGAGTCAGTCTTTTTGTTTTACTCCGGCGTTTGACGGATTGGATGAGACCCACCCACATCTGCTTTCCTCAGTCTCCTGATTCAAGTTTTCCTCTCATCCAGAAGCACCCACACCAACACACCCAGAATGTTTGACCCAATATCTGGGCACCCTGTGGTCCAGTCAGGTGGACACATAAACTCCCCATTACACCTCCTGACTTGATATCCAGTTGCTCTGTGTTTCTACAACCCTTCATGTCCAGAGTGATTCATGGACGGCAGCATCAGCAGCGCGGGGGATCTCATCCAAAGGGCCAGCCCGGACCCATTGGTTTGTGAAGCGCTATGTTACACACATGGAAGGGGGTGGTGCGGGGGTGCGGGGCATCTAAAAAAACGATTTTACTATATTGATTCAGAGAGCCATCTGGTTAGTGTTTCCGTTACTCAACTTCATAATCGTTAGGGCTTTATTTATCATTTAAGAGGTGCCAAGAGCTACTCAGCTTTGCATGAGAAGCATATTTAACAGTCTGGATTTGTGTGTCATTCAACCGTAGGCCAAGCCTCCGCGAACTTCAGCCTGGCTAACCTGGCACAGAAGTAGAAATGGGCAAAAAGCCAGCCCCAAGCCAACCATGCTGTCAGCAATGTTTGATTTTTGCCTGTTTCCCTGCCTCTCCCCTGCCTGGTATCCCCACCCAGGACTGGCTACACAGTTTGCTGTCTACATTTTGCAGTGCCAAGTGAAAAGGCAGGACCCTTTTCAGACTGCTTCCACAAAACACCCTAAACAGAGCGGCTTATAAACAACAGACATTCCTTTCTCACAGGTCTGGAGGCCGGGAAGTCCATGATCAGGGTGCCAGCGTGATCCGGTGCGTCTTCATATGGTGGACGGGTTTAGGGAGCTCTGTGAGGTCTCTCTGCAAAGAACATTGACACATTCGTGAAGCTCCACCATCATGACCTAAGCACCTCCCAAAGGCCCCACCTCCAATACCATCACATGGGGGTTAGGACTTCAATACATGAACTTGGGGGGCACACCAACATTCAGACCACGGCAGACCCCTTGTTTAAAAAAATATTAATAATTTCAAGATGGTGATGGTAGACAATTAAAACAAGCACAAGCCCTTCAGAGCACAGGGCCCTGTCCATACCTTTGACTTCTAGTCATTGTGCCCTTTGAACATTCCAAAGGGACAGCAATTTTCAGCGATAGCACAGAAGATCATTTTGGAGAAAGAGGCCCTGTCCCAGCAAATCAAACCACTTGTTCCCCAGGACTTCTCTGCCAGCCCAGCTACCTCCCCAAGGTCAGCATGATACTGCTGGCAGGAAGAATGTCCTCTGCTCCTACGCCCTGGGCTCCCTGGTGTTGAGGGTTGAATTATGTCCCCTCACAAATATGTTCAAGTACCTATCCCTAGTACCTGTGAATGTGATCTTATTTGGAAATAGGGTCATTGCAGATATAATTAGCTAAATTACGATGAAGTTATACTGACGTAGGGTGGACCCTTAACCCCATATGACTGGTGGTCTTAGACGAAGAGAAAGGACAGACACACAGGAAGAAGGCCACGTTATGGAGGCAGACACTGGAGTGATATGTCTACAAGCCAACGAATGGCAGAGATTGGCAGCAACACCTGGTGTTTATGTGTGTATATATATATAATGTATATCATATATATATTATGTATATATATGATATACATTATATATATATAATGTTTCAATAAATTTATGTATTTTTGGCTGTGTTGAGTCTTCGTTGCTGCGCGTGGGCTTTCTCTAGTTGTAGCGAGTGGGGGCTACTCTTTGTTGCGGTGCGCGGGCTCTAGGCACACGTTCTTCAGTAGTTGTGGTGCATGGGCTCAGTAGTTGTGGCTCGCGGGCTCTAGAGTGCAGGCTCAGTAGTTGTGGCGCACGGGCTTAGTTGCTCCACGGCATGTGGGATCTTCCGGACCAGGGCTCGACCCCGTGTCCCCTGCATTGGTAGGCGGATTCCTAACCACTGTACCACCAGGGAAGTCCCATTCTCTAAAGCCTTTAAAGGGAGCATGGCCCTGCTGACACCTTGATTTCAGAATTCTAGCCTCCAGAACCATGAGACAATAACTTTCTATTGTTTCAAGCCACCCAGTCTGTGGTACTTGGCGTACCGCAGCCCTAGGAAACTAATACTCCTGGAAACTTGTCCCTAGGCTCTTGCTTTTGCTTCAGGCAAGACTGAAATCTATAGAAGTGTCCTGATCAGTGCCAAGAAATCCCAGAAAACAGAAGCCTTCCATGACTGCCTCCAGAAATCCCACCAAACCCAGGAGCCCCAGGTATGACATGCTTGACTCCGTAAACAGTAATAGCTGACATCCAACGTAGACCGGAAGTATCCAGTTTTACCATGTGCTGCACAAAGTTCCGATTTACCTTGGACCACTGGGTATCCAACCTGTAGATGAGGGTAATGTCTCTTTATGGAAACATTTCAGCTAATCCCAAAGAAGCAGTGATGGAATCAGAATTAGAGTGAAGACCCCTCCCCCAGGGATTGCCTGGATCCTGGTGCTGAGCTTCAACGGTTGCTAAGATCACAAAAAGATAGACGATCAGACTTGATGTGCTTCCTCAGAAAAACACACCACCTGTGACGTAGCCTTGTCAAAAAGTCAAACCTGTATCGAGGGATCAAACCTGTAGATCTTGTTACCTGCTTCCAGGAAATACAGACGTCAGAGGAATAGTTAACATCTCGGGAATGCTATCAGCAAAATCCCAGCTGATATCCAACAATTTGACCTTGTTTCTTTCAGAAATAAACTCTAAGTGGGGGGGGGGTGGTTGGGGGGAAGAAGAGATGGAAAGGGAGCCTTTAGATGAAAAAAAAGACTAAAGAGACACAGGAACTAGCAGCACGGTGTGGGCCGTATTTGAATCCTGCTTCATACAACTGGAGAAAAACATCTGTGATATTTATGAGGCAACTGGAAATGTAAACACTCCCTGGTAGTAGATGATATTAAGGAATTATTTCTTAAAATTTAGGTTGGATAATGGTATTCCAGTTATTTTTTTTAGTTGGGCATATAGTTTAGAAACACATTTGGAAATAATTATGGGAAATGTGATCTATATATAAGATTTGTTTAAAAATAACATGGGTGATGGAGAGTGGGAATGAGTAGATTTGAGACAAGGGCATCATAAATTGATAATTGTTGAAGCTGGTGATGGGTCATGGGGGTCATCATAAAACCTCTACAATTCATATATGCTTAAAAATGTCCATAATAAAAAATTTTTGAAAATTCCACTGGCACGCCATATAAACAGCTGAGTGGATAGAATCTGAATGTTGGGTGTTATGTCTATTGGTTTTCTATAGCTGCTGTAACAAATTACCACAAACATGGTGACTTGAAAGTATAGAAATTCATTAGAAGTCCAGAATGAGTCTCATCATGATAAAATTAATGTGTTGGCAGCGCTGCATTCCTTCTGGAGGATCTAGTGGAGATTCTGCATCCTTACCTTTCCCAGTATCTAGCGGCTGCGTGAATTCCTTGGCTCATGGCCTCTTCCAGCAATCATGTCCCTCCTCCACCTCGGCTTACATCTTACCTCTCCTTCCCTGACTCTGACCCCCTGCTTCCCTCATATGAGGACCCTTTTGACTACATTGGGCTCACCTGGATAATACAGAACAATCTTCCCATCTCAAGATCCTTAATTTAATCACATCTGCAAAGTTCCATTTGCCATGTAAAGTAACATCTGTCATGTAAGGAAACATAGCTTTTGGGGATTAGGACATGTCTGGACATCTTTTGGCAGGGGGATTATTCTGCCTACCAGGTATCTCAGATCGACATTTACCAACAATTTTTTGTTCAAAACAGAGACATCCGGTTATGAGTTCTGCATACTTCAACAGGGGTGATTTTGCCTCCCGGGGACATTTGGCAGTATCTGGAGACATTTAAAAAATGTTTTATTTTGTTGAAGTATAGTTGGTTTACAATGTTGTGTTAATTTCTGTCGTACAGCAAAGTGATTAGCATATATATATAAACATTCTTTTTCAGGGAATACCTGGAGACATTTTTGATTGTCAAGACCGGAGGTAAGGTCGGGGAGGGTAGGTGGGGGAGGAGGCGGTGCTACTGGAATCTATCTAGTTTGTAGAGACCCTGTATTGTAGGCTGCTAAACCTCATACAAAGCAGAGGACGAGGGACCTACCAAGCCCCACAGGTTACCAGTACTGAGGCTGAGCAACCCTGGGCAAGGAGCAACAGAAGGAAAAGAGCATGTTATATTCTCCACAATGGATCTGCACAGAGCAAGAAATTAAGAAGTCTTTCTTGAATGAATAAACAATTAGCTTGCTAATAAATACATTACACCTTCTCATCAATAAGACGACCTCAAATTCGGTGACCACAGCTGAGTCACCGAATTATATCCAAAAGTGAATATAATCCGGAATATCAAAAAAAGCGTGTGTTCCTGCTGAAATCACAAGAAGACAGACACCAAAGACCTGATGTGCCTCTAGGGAAGAAAACACCACCAACCTATGAGACAGTTTTGCCCTAAAATCCAAACCCGATCTGATCAAAGCCTCTGGAAAGATTCCATGGATTCCAAGGATCTTATTTGCAGATAAAAGGGTATTGACATATCTTAGGATTCCTCTGTGCAAAGGTCTTCAGAGCCAGAGAGAAAAGTACATATTTTGAGAAACATAGACCTGCAAAATCCAATCAAGGATAAAGCTGCCAGTCCTACAAATGTCCATGGGGTACATGGAAGACTCAGTAATGTGTACAGCTTAATTAAAATTAAGGGTCAGGGTCTTGAGAGCACCTCCCGTGAAGTATAGCATCCTGGACATAACAATCATTTACAGGATTCAAGTGTCCCATTAGGGTCACTGGCAAGAATCTAGCTAGGGGCCAGCCCAAATCCTGGGAATGTATGCAGGCTCGGTCATGGGATGGTAATTACCATCTGTAATGGAACGAATCTCTCAGCTCCAGGAGGATTTGGGAAAAGTACAGAAACTTTTAAGAGAATCAAAATATAGGATTCATATTTGGGGTAAAGAAGGAATCTCTGCATATTTGGTATTTTATGCATTTGTAAGGTTTCAAAGAATTTCTGAGTTTTGGAAACCACTGTAAAATATATAATTGGGTAATTCATCTAAACATGATTTTAGTTGAAAACTAATTTCATATAGTATTGGAATATTTTAAAAGAGCTTAAATTTTACCATATTTATAAGTTTAATTTATTAGATTTTAAGGATATTTGCATACCTGGGAATGTATCTGTTAATTGAGACAATTGAAGTGATTAAAAAGGGAACTGGGTGTAATGTGTTAAGGGTTTTAAATGTACCTTAAAATTCATGAAAGTGTTTAATTACCTGAGTTTGCAAGTGGAATCAAATATTTTCCAAAGTCCTCTTAAAATTGGTTGCTATTATTTGCTAGACTTAAAAATGAATTTTAAAAGAATAATCAATTTTCTAGGCTGAACTTAAAAGGTTAAGGAAAAGCTACAATGAGATATCACCTCACACCTGTCAGAATGGTTATCACCAAAAAGAACACAAATAACAAATGCTGGGGAGGGTGTGCAGAAAAGGGAATCCTCTCACACTGTTGGTAGGAATGTAAATCAGTGCAGCCACTGTGGAAAACAGTTTGGAGGTTTCTCAAAAAACTAAAAATAGAAGTACCATATGACCCCGCAATTCTACTGCTAGGCATATATCCCCAAAAAACCATGAACACTAATTGTAAAAGATACATGTCCCCCAGTGCTAGAGCAGCATTATTTACAATTGTCAAGATATGGAAGGGACTTCCCTGGTGGTCCAGTGGTAAAGAATTCACCTTCCGGGCTTCCCTGTGGCGCAGTGGTTAAGATTCCGCCTGCCAATGCAGGGGACACGGGTTCGAGCCCTCATCCGGGAAGATTCCACATGCTGCGGAGCAACTAAGCCCGGGTGCCACAAGTACAGAGCCTGCGCTCTAGAGCCCACGAGCCATAACTACTGAACCCGCGTGCCACAACTACTGAAGCCCGCGCGCCTAGAGCCCGTGCTCTGCAATAAGAGAAGCCCCTGACTACGCACCTCAACGAAGAGTAGCCCCCGCTCGCTGCACCTAGAGAAAGCCCGCGCGCAGCAATGAAGACCCAGCACAGCCCAAAATAAATAAATTAATCAAAAAAAAAAAGAATTCACCTTCCGATGCAGGGGAAGTGTGTTCAATCCCTGGTCAGGGAACTAGGATACCACATGCCACAGGGCAGCTAAGCCCACATGCCACAACTACAGCGCCTCAACTAGAGAAGAGAAAACCCCCACACCACAACTAGAGAGAAGCCCGCACGGTGCAACAGAAGATCCCACATGCCGCAACTAAGATCCAGCGCAGCCAAAAAACAAAGATATGGAAGCAACCTAAGTGTCCATCAACAGATGAATGAATAAAGAAAATGAGGGGGGGCTTCCCTAGTGGCCCAGGGGTTGAGAGTCTGCCTGCCAATGCAGGGGACACAGGTTTGAGCCTTGGTCTGGGAAGATCCCACATGCCGCAGAGCAACTAGGCCCGTGAGCCACAACTACTGAGCCTGCACGTCTGGAGCTTGTGCTCCGCAACAGGAGACGCCGCGACAGTGAGAGGCCTGCACATCACGATGAAGAGTGGCCCCCACTCGCCACAACTAGAGAAAGCCCACGCACAGAAATGAAGACCCAACACAGCCAAGAATAAATAAATAAATAAATAAATAAATAAATAAATAAATAAATAAATGAAAAGAAAATGAGGGGGCTTCCCTGGTGGCGCAGTGGTTGAGTCTGCCTGCCGATGCAGGGGACACGGGTTCGTGACCCGGTCAGGGAAGATCCCACATGCCGCGGAGCGGCTGGGCCCGTGAGCCATGGCCGCTGAGCCTGCGCATCCGGAGCCTGTGCTCCGCAACGGGAGAGGCCGCAGCAGTGAGAGGCCCGCGTACCGCAAAAGAAATAAATAAATAAAGATGAGGTATATATATATAATGGAATACTACTCAGTCATGACAAGGAACAAAATAATGCCATTTGCAGCAGCATGGATGGACTGGGAAGTTATTATGCTAAGTGAAAAAAGTCAGAGAAAGACAAATACTGTATGAAATCACTTATATGTGGAATCTAAAAAATACAACAAACTAGTGACTATAACAAAAAAAAAGCAGACTCACAGATACAGAGAACAAACTACTAGTTGCCAAGTGGGGTGGGAAGGTGGGAAGGGCAAAATAGGGGTAGGGGATTAAGAGCTACAAAATATTATGTATACAATAATCTACAAGGGGGAGTTCCCTGGTGGCCTAATGGTTAAGATGCAGGGCTTTCACTGCCGTGGCCCAAGTTCAGTCCCTGGTCGGGGAACTGAGATCCCACAAGCTGTGGGACACCGCCAAGAAAAATAAATAAGCTACAAGGATATATTGCATGGTGTGGGGAATATAGCCAAGATTTTATAATAACTATTAATGGAGTATAACCTTTAAAAACTGTGACTCACTGCATTGCACACCTGTAACATATAATATTGTACAGCAAGTACACTTTCATAAAAAATGTTAGAAAAAAAGTTAAGGGAAAAGTAGGCATTTGAACTTATAACTTAAATAAGTTGACTATCAGATTTGAACTGAGCAGATCTTTTTTTGTGCACACACAAACACACACACACACACACCATTTTTGAGGGCATTAATCACTTCTGAAGGGCTGTGCAATGTCCAAATTACTGTGCTTACATTAAAAAAAAAACCACAAGTCCATCTTTGCAACCCTGTGCCAATAATATGATCAAATACCAATATTGTTTACCAAATAAATTCCACCCAAACTCAGAAACCTTGCTCAGCCCTCCAGAGCCTGCATAGAGCTGAGAAGGTCTGATTTGATTCAAAATGCATTCCTCCTAAGATGCTTGTTTCCGTTTTTGGGTGTTTTTTTTTACATATTCTGAATCTAATTTTCTGCCTTTGTCATGTTCTCATCCATTTATGGAATTGCATGAGTGTGTGTGACTGGTTGTCATCTGAATAAATTATTTCATTCCTAACCAACTAATTTATGTTCCTTATAAAGGGCCAGCTTAACTCTATGCCAGTTTAACTAGGGAGTGTTGATGGGGGTTCCAAATAACCTTGTTTGCAGCAGTACGTGCTTTGGAAGGTACTGAGCTCTGATTGGTTGAATTCTACCGTGGTCTAATCGTGGCCCACCGCAGTGAGAGTCACACTCTGTGGTCCACAGAGTAGCACCATCTGGCCTCACTCGGACCTCCGCACGTTCACATTTACAAAGCATTGGTCTACACAAGAATTCAGGTAACAGTAATCACTGTTGCAGTGATCTTGTGCTGTTTGAGTTTCCTGCTCAGCAGACGACATAGTTCCATTTATTTCTTTTAAATGAAAAGATGACAAGTTGCAATTCAGTTAACTCTGTAAATTGTCTCTACAAATTATTAAATTACATGTGTATATTGAGTTCTCACAAATGGCACTTGGATGACTGGAACATGAACATGTCACATTAATAGCTGGACAGAAGTCTCCCATGATATGGAAAGGTGTAGGGGTATCATAATCCGTTGAGACCCTAGCACCCCGGAAGCTCCAGGAAGTGTGGGGAGCTCCAGCCAACTCAGCTACTATCACCCTAGGTAAAGTTCTGGGTAGATTAATGAAGGGCACAAATGCATTTCTGTTCCTCACATCAAGAAGGGAGTCCATTTCCCCTCTTCCTTTTAAAAAAATTTTTAGCTTATTTATCTTGCTTTTTATTACGACATCATCACATACATGCAATATTTCCCGTCTTCTAGAATGAGCACACCCATGGCTTTCTTTGACTGATATAATATGGTAGAAGTGAAGTTCTGGGACTTCCATCCCCAGGCTTAAGAGAACGGGTGCTTCAACTTTCTTGCTCTTAGGAGTCAGCCGCCATGTAAGAAGTCGGATGACTTTGAGCCCGCCATGCTATCAGGCAGCCCAGGAGAACCATGTGGAAAGAGCATTGAGGGGCCAGACTCTGGGAGGTAAGTCTTCTTGCACCATCCATCCCAGACAGCTGCGCAGCCCCGTGCATGACTGTGGCCCATGCCACGTGCAGCCAAAGAATCCCCTCGCTGAGTCCTGCCTGACCCACAGAATCATGAGCAAACAATAAAATATTGTTGTTTAAGCCATTAACCTTGAAGGTGATTTGTCACATAGCAATAAATATTTGTGACAAATGCACGGACCTGTCTCACAGCCGCTTACCTCCTATTCATCACAGAATAGGTCTTAAACCTAAGAGGAGTTCCTCCCCCTAAAGCAGGGGAAAAAAGGTGATGAGGAAAGCAACGAAAACTGAGTTATAGAAGAAGAGCTAAGAAACAGAAAATGAGAAAATGCCAAAGACATGTTGGCCTGCTCTGATGTAACTCTATGTTCCCAGATGTGGCCAAGCAGTGCCCATCCCCATCACTATTGTTTTCTTTCTAAAATTTGTGTTAAAGCATAACTTATTGACTTGTAAGTGCACAGATCGTTAAGTGTAAACCTGCAAGAATTTTTACAAACCAAACTCATGCACCTGACTGACAGCCAGATCAGCACTTCAGATGCCCCCTCCTGGCCTCTTCCAGTTACTACACTGACCCTCTTCAGGTTATCACTCTCCTGACTCCTGTTTCTCAACGTTCTATCTGGAACATGCATACTACATGTAATCTTTCATTTCTGGCTTCTTTTTCTCAACTTTACGTTTGCGAGAGTCATTCACTCTGTTGTGTGTAGTTGTAGTTCATTTGGTGTGGGATGGTTAGTATCATTGTATGATTACAGCACAATGTCTTTGTGTATAGGCGGATTTTATCTAAAACACGGGTCAGCAAAACTTTTCCGTGCATATTTTAGGCACTGCAAGCCGTAGATCTGTCACAACTACTCTCTGCCATTGCAACTTGAAAGCAACATAGATAACACGTAAACGAATGGATCTAGTTGTGTACCAATAAAATACTGTCTTTATTGTTACTGAAATTTGAATTTCATAGAATTTTCATATGTCACACTATTTTATTCTTCGTTGGATTTTTTTCTAACCTGTTAAAAATGTAAAAATACTGTTTCTACGCTATAAGTTTAGTCTAAGCAGATGTTTTTTTTTTTTCTAAGTTTCCAAATGTTGATGAGAGTGCAGGAAAACAGGAATTCTCAGGGAATGCACCAAAGAATGGTGCATTCTTTGAGGTTGCCAGTGGGGCATTATATATCAAATACTTTAAAACCGTTCATACTCTTTGACCATTTCTAGGCATTTATCCAAAGAAAATAACCAGAGATGTGCATGAAGATTAATTGGCAAAGATATTCCTCATAGCATTATTTATAATATTGAAAAATTGGAAGCAGACTCCAACGTTCAGTTCTGGCAATGGGCGGATTGATGTAAAGCATCCCGTTCTCCTCATAGTTCTACAAATACACAGACTGCTGTATAAAATATGATACAAATATTAAATACACTAACTAGCTAGAGAGAAGCATCACTTTCCTGGGTCAGAATGGAAATGTATGCCCATATAGACCCTCGCCATTAGGAGCTGGGGTTTTGATACCAGCACAGAAATAAAAGACATGACATTGACCCACGAAGACAGGAAGCTGGAATTGAGACCCCTGTATAAAGCTGGAACAAGAACTTCCTGCCTCCTTTATGAAAGGGAGGACTGGGGAAATGTCTCATCCTCCCAAAAGAGGTAGTGAGGAACTTTGTCCCTTGTGGGCTCTCCAAGGGAGGTGATGGGACGTTTTAAAAGTATTAAGTCTTCCAATCCATGAACGTGGGATGTGTTTTCATTTACCCATGTCTTCTTTAATTTCTCTCAGCTGTGTCTCATAGTTTTTATTGCACGTGTTTCTCACCTCTTTAATCAATTCCTAAGTATTTTATTCTTTTTGATGTTTTTGCAGATGGAATTGTTTTTGTAAATTTCCCTTTCAGGTCATTGATTACTAGTGTAGAGAAATACAACTGATTTTTGTGTTTTGATTATGTATCCTGCTACTTTGCTCAATTCATTTATTAGTTCTAACAGGTTTTTTGGGTGGAATCTTTAGGGTTTTCTACATACAGGTATACCTCATTTTATTGCACTTTGCCTTATTTTGGTTTTTACAATAATGCCGTATTCGAAGGTTTGTGGCCACCTTGCGTCAAGCATTTCTATGGGTGCCATTTTTCCAAAAGCATTTGCTCACTTTTGTGTCTCTGTGTAAAATTTGGTAATTCTTGCAATATTTCTGTTAATATTTCTCAGAATATTTTCTATTGTTGTAATATTTTCACGGTGATCTGTGATCAGTGATCTTTGATGTTACTACTATAACTTGCTGAAGACTCAGATGATAGCATTTTTTTTAGCAACAAAGTATTTTTACCTCAGGTATGTAACACTGCTTTTCAGACATAATGCTGGTGCACACTTAATAGACTACAGTATCGTGCAAACATAACCTTAAAAGAAATTTTTTGTATTTTTGGCTGTGCCGCATGGCATGTGGGACCCTAGTTCCCTAACCAGGGAGCGAACCGGGCCCCCTGCAGTGGAAGCGCGGAGTCTTAACCACTGGACCTCCAGGGAAGTCCCCAAACATAACTTTCATATGCACTGGGAAACCAAAAAATTCATGTGACTGGCTTTATTGCGATATTCACTTTTTTGTGGAGTTTTGAAACCAAATCTGCAGTATCTCCAATGTATGCCCATATAAGGTCATATCATCTGCAAATAGAGATCATCTTTTTTTCTAATTTGGAAGGATGTTTTCTTGCTTAATTTCTCTGTCTAGAACTTCCAGTACTTTGTTGAATAGAAGTGGTGAAAGTAGGCAGCCATGCCTTGCTCCTGATGTGAGAGGAAAAGAGTTCGGTTTTTCACCATTGAGTATGACATTTGCTGTGGAATTTTCATATGTGGCTTTTATTATGTTGTGGCAGATTTTTTCTATTCCTAGTTTGAGTGTTCTTATCATTGAAGGGTAATGAAGTTGGTGAATGCTTTTTCTGCACCCACTGAGATCATTATGTGCTTTTCCCCTTTATTTTCTTACTGTGGTGTATCACATTGATTGATTTTTATATGTTGAACCATTCTTTCATCCCAGTTATAAATCCCACTGGTCATGGTGTATAATCCTTTTAATATGCTGCTGAATTCAATTTGCTAATATTCTGATGAGAATTTTTGCATCAATGTTCATAAGGGATATCGGTCTGCAGTTTTCCTGTCGTGTCTTTTTTCTGGCTTTGCTATAAGGATAATTGTGGCCTCATAGAATGAGTAGGAAGTGTTTCTCTCCTTCAGTTTTTTTGGAAAAGTTTAAGAAGGACGGTATCAGTTCTTTAAATATTTGGTAGAATTCCCTTGTGAAGCCATCAGGTCCAGGGCTGTTTTGTTGGTGGTGGTGGGAGATTTTTGATTATTCATCCAATCTCATTACTGTTTATAGGTTTTTCAGATTTTCTGTTTCTTCATGATTTAGTCTTGGTAGGTTTTGTGTTTCTCAGAATATGTCCATTTCATCTAAGTTATCCATTTTGTTGCTGAACAATCGTTTGTAGTACTCTCTTATAATCATTTTTATTTCTGTAGAGTCAGTAGTAATGTTCCCACTTTCACTTCATTTCTGATTTTCATAATTTGAATCTTCTCTCTTTTTTTCTTAGGTCATCTAACCAAAGGTTTGTCAATTTTGTTGATCTTCTCAAAGAACCAACATTTGGTTTTATTGATTTTCTCTGTTGTTTTTCTATTCTCTATTTGTTTATCTCTGCTCTAATCTTTAGTCCCTACCTTCTGCTAGCTTTGAATTTAGTTTGTTCGTTCTTGCTAGTTCCTTAAGTTGTAAAGTTAGCTTGTTGATTTGAGATTTTTCTTGTTGATTAGTGTAAGCATTTATAGCTATAAATTTCTCCCTTTTTCTGTGTCCCATAAGTTTTGATATGTTGTGTTTTCATTTTCACTTGTCTCCAAGTATTTTCTAATTTCCCTTGTGCTTTCTTCTTTGATCCGTGGCTTGTTTAAAAGTGTTGTTTAATTTTCACAAGTTTGTGAAATTTCCAGTTTTCCTTCTCTTATTGATTTCTAACTTCATCTCATTGTGGTCAGAGAAGATACTTTGTGTGACATCTGTCTTTTTAAGTCTACTGAGACTTAATCTGTGGACTAACATATGGCATATCCTGTAAAATATTCCATGTGCATTTGAGAATGTGTACGCCATTGTTGTTGGTGGAGTGTTCTGTTAGATCTGGTTGGTTTATTGTGTTCTTTAAGTCCTCTATTTCCTTGCTGTCTTCTGTCTGGTTGTTTTATTATTGTGAGTGGGGTATTGAAGTCTATGACTATTATTGTAGAAAAGTCTATTTCTCTGTTCAGTTCTGTCCATTTTTGCCTCATCTATTTTGATGCCTGTCATTAGGTGCATAAATGTTTATAATTGGTGTATCTTCTTGCTCTACTGAAACTTCTATTAATATATAATGTCCTTCTTTATCTCTTGTAAACTTTTTTGATTTAAAGTCTATTTGTCTGATATTAGTAGAACCACGCCTGGTCTCTTTTGTTTGTTATTTGCAGGGAATATCTTTTTACATCCTTTCACTTTCAATCTATTTGTGTCTTTGGATCTAAAGTGAGAATCTTATAGACAGCATATAGTTGGATAAAGTGTTTTTATCCATTCTGCTCCCACAAGCTCTGCGCAAGCTGCTCCAGGAACACTGCTCAGCTGCCTGCCTTAGGGCTCCGGGTTGAGAACCCTTAGCTGCTACTGCACTAAGAGCTGAAAGTGACTGAAATTAACCACAATTTACCCTCCAAGCCTTCCACTGCAAGTTGCAAGCCTTCCATATACTAGAGTTCCAAATAGCTACATCAGACAGATTCTGCCAATGCAAATGTTGTTTAGGTAGGAAGACAGATCCCTGGTGCTTCCTACTCTGCCACAGTCCCAGAAGCCCCCAATGGTTATATCTTATGTAATTACAAACCCAGGAAATTAACATTGGTACAAAGTGTGTATAGTTCTATGCCATCACATGCACAGATTTGTGTGATCACAGTCAAGATACAGAGCTATTCCATTACTACAGAGATCTCTCTACTGCTACCGCTTTATAATCACAGTCCCCTGCCCCACACCATCCTTAACCCCTGGCAACCACTCATCTTTTCTCCATCGCAATAATTTTGTCATTTCAAGAATATTATATAAATGGGGTTACATTATATGGAACTGTTTGGGGTTTTTTTTCATGCAGCATATAGTGCCCTTGGGATCCATCCAAGGTATTTCATGGATCGATAGTTCATTTTTGCTGTTGTTTTTACTTTTAAGTTATATTCCATGGTATAAATGTATTACAGTTTAACTATTCATGTGTCATAGAACATTTTTGGCTGTTTCTAGTTTTTAGCTATCACCCATAAAGCTGCTTTGAATAACTGTGTGCAGGTTTTCATTTCTCTGGGATTAGTGCCCATGAAACAGTGGGTAACCGTTAGTTAACTCCATTTCACCTGTAACCTGCCTTCAGTAACCAAGGTCGTTTTAATTGTTTAACTGAGGACTTGCCTGTCCTCCAAGCAGCGGGTAGCCTAAACAATAAGATGTTTGCCCGACTTGTCGTCCAGGAACTTGGAATCAGCTGTGTCTAGTTAGAGCGGAGCTCGTTAAGACTGGATAGGACCACCGACCCTCCAACTGGGCATGCGAGAGTGACCTTTTGACCCCGCAGAGCCCCCGTTACGCCTGCAGGGAGCACTTACCGCACGTTTTTCTAATCACCTTTCCCCGTGCTCCCGGCGCTCTCCACGCCTCACACACCCCTGCTTTTTTGTTGTTGTTGTTGCGGTACGCGGGTCTCTCACTGTTGTGGCCTCTCCCGTTGCGGAGCACAGGCTCCGGATGCGCAAGCTCAGCAGCCATCATGGCTCACGGGCGCAGCCGCTCCGCGGCATGTGGGATCTTCCCGGACCGGGCACGACCCCGTGTCCCCTGCATCGGCAGGCGGACTCTCAACCACTGCGCCACCAGGGAAGCCGCCCTCTGCTTTATTATTAGTTATCCCCTTGCCTTCAGGGAGGTGGATGTGACGCTAGTTTTCCCGTTTCCTCGCTTGGCTGCCTTGCGAGTAAACCCTGTCTTTGCTGCAAACCTCGGCGGCACGGCGTTTTGGCTTTGCTGCGCTTCGGACAAACAAGCCTGGCTCCGGAACGCCCTGGAGTGGGGCTGTTGGGGCGAATGGTAAGTGTATATTTAGATGTTTAAGAAACTGCCACAACATGTTCTACAGCGGTTGTACCGTTCTGTGTCGCTACTACAGATGTCTAGTCGGGTTTCTCCGCATCCTCAGCAGCATTTGGTGTTGTCACTATTTGTTTTAAATTTTAGTAGGTGTGTAATGACATCTCATTGTGGTTTCAATTTGTAGTTCCCAAATGGCTAATGAGGTTGAAGATCTTTTCACGTGTTTGGCATCTGTATATCCTCTTCAGTGAAATGTCTCTTCACATCTTTTCCGATTTTCCAGTTGGATTGTTTGGTTTTTTCTGTTGAGGTGTGAGAGTTTGCTTTCGTTTGGCCCCGCCTGTAGTACTGAAGGCTTTGGGTTGCCTCCCCAGCTTCCCCTCACTCTCCAGTCTACCTAAGGGAATCCAAATGTTGGTCAGGTATCCACCCCTGCACTGCACGGCGTGTTTCTTGAAGGGAAAGCCAACTCCTTCTCTTGCCCTAAGAATCAACTCAGTATGATTGACGTTATTAACCTCTGCCTTGTTGGTAATGTTTTCAGGAAAACCAGTGTGACCCAATGCCAGCTGCTGCTATGTGACGGGGGTGTGTGGTGGGGAGTCTGATAGGAAGACTTCTGGGAGAAATTTCCCCTCTTTTTAACCGAGAGTCATAGGACAATATTATTTATCTCTTCCTCTTGACATTGACAAGTTGGGATGAGATACTGCTGCAAATGTCTTGCTTCAAAAGTGTTGATTAAACCAGTACAAAGGATGGTAGAAAAGAGAAATGTGGAAGTCCAGGCATAGCGACATCATGATGATGATTCAGCCAACCTTGAGGACAGTTACATCTGGACTTTCTATTAAAAGAGATCGAAGTTTCCACTTTCCTTATTGTTTGATCCACATGAGTCACGGTTTCTGACACTTGCAGCCCTAAATATTCTCATAGAAACGCACGCCCTCTGGCCTGTTGTTATTGTCGAGGATAGTGGTTGCCTTTCTGTTCTCTTTTTAAACCAACCCCGCCCCGACATTGCTCCAATGACTCACTATTATTGTCGCTGTTTCTCTTGAGCTAATGGACGTTCGTAGAAGCCAGCACACAACAACCAGTCAGTACACACGTGGAGCACTTATTAATACAAATACGGCCCGGGTAAAAGGACCCAAAGCAAGTCTGAACACATAGCAAAAAATCAATATCAGACAGACCATGCTTATGGAGGGAAAGGCAAACCCCATTCCAAGAGAAGTTTGCAGAGCACAAAACCATTCTCAATGCCGGACGCCTAACATCCCCGCTGCTTTCCCGGTGGGGGCTTCAGGGGGAGGGGAGAAGGCAGGCGGTGTGGACTGACCCCCTGGCTCCCGCCCTGCGGAGGGAGCTGGCCCCGTCCCTCCACCAGGGCTCAGCTCCTAGGCTTACAGCTCAGTTCCTGGGCTCTGCTCGTCCCCGACGAGTCAGAAAGTGCGAAGGCGCTGTGATTTTACCCTCCTGCAAGCTCACGAGTCAGCCTGCCCGGCCTTCAGCCCTGGTCAGAGACACGGACTTCATTACAGCAAAAGGCAGCAGCCCCAGCAGTGTCTTGACGTGACACCCAGCTCCCCGGTTCCCACGGGGCGACGGAACAAGAGCGCCGTCACCTGCCCGTGGTGGGGACGCGGCAGAGCACAGGAGCCCTGAGTTAGGAGCCGAGCTGTCAGCAGGGCTGCTGCTGGCCCGCCCTCCTCTCCTCCGGAGAGATGACTCTCCCTGGGATGCAAGCCAAACTCCCAGGGCCTGAGCCGGAGGCTCTGCAGCTTTGTTGCCCTGGAAGGCGAGCTGAGTTCTCCCGGCTGAGAAGGAGAAGGCCGAGGGACCCGGATGGCTCCGGGAGTGCCACGTGCTTCGTCTGTCCTAGCTGCTCTCTCCAGCTCTCTGGGCTGGCTGCTGTCCTCCCATCCACACGGAAACGCCCAGAAAGCTAGGGAGAGTGGTCGCCCACACTGGCCCTGGCACTTGAGGTGGGAAGTGGTGAGCACACCCACAGTTGCCCGGTTCGGGTGCTGCACTGTCCCTCGGTGCCTGTCCCCAACCCGTCCGTGCGTTTGTCAACAGTCCCTGTATTAAGCCCTCCTTACTTAATTTTACTTTTGGCTGCGTTCGGTCTTCGTTGCGGCGAGCGGCGGCTACTCTTCGTTGTGATGCGCAGGCTTCTCATTGTGGTGGCTTCTCTTCTTGTGGAGCACGGGCTCTAGGCGCGTGGGTTTCAGTAGTTGTGGCACGCGGGCTCAGTAGTTGTGGCTCACGGGCTCTAGAGCGCAGCCTCAGTAGTTGTGGCGCACGGGCTTAGTTGCTCCATGGCATGTGGGATCTTCCAGAACCAGGGCTCGAACCCGTGTCCCCTGCACTACCAGGCAGATTCTTAACCACTGCACCACCAGGGAAGCCCAAGGTCTCCTTAAATTACCCGGTTTGTGCATGCCACGTGCTTTCTCTAGACACCCAGTCTGAATCAGACATAGATACACAATTTGTACAAATGGATAAGAAAAAGGTGAAGAACCCAAGCAGGTAATAAGCAAAGGCAATGGATTCACAAAAGACAAAACCTTGTTGCCAGTGACCACGAAGAGATGCTTAACCTCCGAGATGCTTAAAGCCATGCCTCCTACCACAAAGAGGAAGTGAGGAAATGGGACTAATTCACGACCCACTGAATTGAAAATTGGTAATTCAGGAGTGTGATTCAGCAGTAGCCAGTAGAGCTGAAGGGGATGACACTTTCGAACCCGCCAGTCCTCTGCTGGAATCCCAAACTTAATTCTTCTCTAGGTATAACAGCTAGAGAAGCTGTGCGCACCTGCCCCATCAAAAGGGCAGTGATACTCAATGATTAGAAACCACCTAAATGCTTATCAATAGGGAATGTGTTAATAAATTCTATTTATAAATTATAATACCTTAAAGCAGTTAAAATTAACTAGGTCTAAATCAACAGGGGGTAAATCATAATGTTAAGCAAATATAGGACATGCCTTGGTGATTACATTTATGTGTAGAATTTAAAAGCTCTGGACAATACTATATTGTTTACAGAACATACTTTTGTAATTGAAGCCTGAGATGAAGGATAGGAAAAATAAGCACCAGCTTCAGATCAGAGGTGACTTTGGGGATGGAAGGAGAGAAATGAATTGGACATGGGGACGTCCAACCCTACCTGTAAACCTTTCTTTCTTCAAAATATCTGAAGTAAAAATGGCAACAATTAACATCTATCAAACTCAAGTAGTGATTAATTGGGTGGTATAGTTTTCTATGTATATTTTATACATGGGAAATCTTTTATACTTTAAAGACAGTTAAGACACCTAAATGACCAGTTTAAATCAGGGAAGCAAGGTACAACGAGTCCACAGGCTGGAACACCAGGCGGCCTTTAGAAACCACCATGTCAGAGAACTTAGGGAAGCAGGGAAATGCTGAAGAGACATTTGATGTGAAGCGTAGATTAGAAAATTATTGTATGGGGGACTTTTTGTCAGCAGACTTAAAAAAAATATGACCCTTCCTCTTTTCATCACACATAGAAATATGAAGATAAATGCCAGATGTTCCCTTATTATAGGTGACTTGTCTTTTCTCCAATGTATCAGTTTTTACAGTGAATATATAGTCAGTTATCAGAAAAATAAACAATCTAATGATTAATTTGTACCAGCAGCCTGTCAAAATAAACAACTGAAGAGCAGCATTCAATTTCAGACCAAACACCTTGAAATTATTTTTGCTATTTACTGTCTTATGCTGCCCTCCGATGGAGAAATAGAAGAATGCTTATGAACGTAGAGCAATTTATAAAATGCAGATGTGTTCTTCACATGTTGATAAAGATACTATATAACTTTATTAAAAATTAATACATGTGCAATATAAAAAACTTTCTATAGTTGTGCCGAGCGGGGGTGGGGGGCTATTCTTCGTTGAGGTGCGCAGACCTCTCATTGCAGTGGCTTCTCTTGTTGCGGAGCACAGGCTATAGGCACGCTGGCTTCAGTAGTTTTGGCTCTCAGGCTCAGTAGTTGTGGCTCGCGGGCTCAGTAGTTGTGGCTCGCGGGCTCTAGAGCGCAGTCTCAGTAGGTGTGGCGCACAGGCTTAGTTGCTCTGTGGCACATGGGATCTTCCTGGACCAGGGCTCTAACCCGTGTCCCCTGCATTGGCAGGCGGATTCTTAACTACTTTGCCACCAGCGAAGTCCCTAGAATTTGCTTTTGATACTCGATTTTTGCTTCGTTTACCCACCTTCAAGCCTCTACTTTTACAAATACCTAGTAGTTTGACCCTTGTTCAGAGACTGCTTCAAGTTCATTCTTTCTTTTTCTGTCTGTCCTTTCTTCCTTCCTTTCTTTCTTTCATACTTTTATTAAAAAAAGGTTGCAATGAACATCATATATCTAGTCTTGGTGAAATTATAAATATTTCTACAATATAAATTCCAAACAGGGTCTTGCTCAGTGGCTCCATGCATTTATAAATTTACTAGATATGGTCAAATTGTCCTTCAGAAAGTTGCATCACTTTGTGCTTTCACAACAATGCATGAGCATTCATTTCCAATCGCCCATCCTCAAACTGGAGGATATCCAAGTTTTTCATTGACCTTTCGGCAATTTGCAAGGTTAAGAAATTATATTCCATTATTGTTTGGGCTTTCATTTCTTTCATTACCAGTGAGGTTCGACACTTCCCCCTGTTTTTTGGTGATTGGTGTTTCTTTGTACCCTTTGCTTACTTCATCTTTGTCTTCTGTTGGGTTTTTCATCTTCTTTTTTTAACTTTTGATTTTGAGTTCTGCATAAATTAGGTGAATCAGCCCTTTGTCCTGTATCTTCCAAATATTTCTCAATTGTCATTTTATAATTCCTTGTTTGTTTATTATCTATATTTGCCATGCAGGGATTTTACATTATTACATAGAAAATTTTATAAAGTCTCCCTTTTTAGCTTCTGGACAAAGATGACTTAAAATAAGAAATTCAGATAACCAACAAGATGCTAGGAAGCTAGAGGGTGTGGTTGGAAGAAGTTGGGAGGGGGTTAGCGCCCGTGATGGGCAAAGATGAAGACAGGTTGCGTGGGGCTGCACCTGGGAACCAAGGCAGATAAGTCAGGCATAGGCTTGGTCATCCGTGTGAAGCCAACGAGGACACATCTCTTCAGCTGTAATTAGAGTGCTCTGGGGGCCCCATCAGGTGCTCAAAGCCACGGTCACTGGAGGGGAGCACAAGTGGGGAGCTGTTGCTGCCCAGTGGGCCTTTCTCCCTCGGGCAAGAGGGCAGGCAATACTGCTTTTATTATGGAGAACATAGCATGTGGATATTGGAAAAAGAGAACTTGGTTAATTAGTGCATGGAATATGAAACAGTGAATAAAAACCATGTTTAATTCCACCACAGTTAATATTTCGCCCACTTCCTCTCCATCTTTTGTCAGCTCATTTTTTAAAACATCTTTATTGGAGTATAATTGCTTTACAATGGTGTGTTAGTTTCTGTTTTATAACAAAGTGAATCAGTCATACGTATACATATATCCCCATATCCCCTCCCTCTTGCATCTCCCTCCCTCCCACCCTCCCTATCCCACGCCTCTAGGTGGTCACAAAGCACCGAGCTGACCTCCCTGTGCCATGTGGCTGCTTCCCACTAGCTGTCTATATTTTATATTTGGTAGTGTATATATGTCCATGCCACTCTCTCACTTCGTCCCAGCTTACCCTTCGCCCTCCCCATGTCCTCAAGTGCATTCTCTCCGTCTGTGTCTTTATTCCTGTCCTGCCCCTAGGTTCATCAGAACCATTTTTTTTTAGATTCCATATATATGTGTTAGCATACGGTATTTGTTTTTCTCTTTCTGACTTACTTCACTCTGTATGACAGACTCTAGGTCCATCCACCTCACTACAAATAACTCAATTTCGTTTTTTTTTATGGCTGAGGAATATTCCACTGTATATACGTGCCACATCTTCTTTATCCATTCATCTGTCGATGGACACTTAGGTTGCTTCAATGTCCTGGCTATTGTAAATACTTCAGCTCATATTTTTAAAGTTGGAATTATGCTTCATATGCATTTTGTTTTTCATTATTCTTTTTTTAAATTTTATTTATTTTATTTTTGGCTGCGTTGGGCCTTTGTTGCTGAGCGCGGGCCTTCTCTAGTTGTGGTGAGCGGGGGCTACTCTTTGCTGTGGTGTGTGGGCTTCTTATTGCAGTGGCTTCTCTTGTTGCGGAGCACGGGCTCTAAGCACACGGGCTTCAGTAGTTGTGGTGCGCTGGCTCAGTGGTTGTGCTGCAGAGGCTTTGTTGCTCTGCAGCATGTGGGATCTTCCCAGACCAGGCCTCGAACCCGTGTCCTCTGCATTGGCAGGTGGATTCTTAACGACTGCGCCACCAGGAAAGCCCCAATCCATCTTATCCCTTGATGCATTTTGTGGTAAATTGCAGACATCAGTACATGTCTCCTTAAGGATTTCAGCAAGCATGACATTAACTAGTGAGCCGTATTTGTTTACAGTGCTTGTCTTTGAATGTAAACTTTACACAGAGTAAAATACACCAATCATTTTTTTTTTCTCTCGGTCATTTTATTATTATTTTTTATTGAAGTGAAGTTGATTTACAATGTTGTGTTAATTTCTGCTGTACAGCAAAGGGATTCAGTTATACATATATATATATATATATATATATATATATATATATATATATATGTTCTCTTTTTATATTCTTTTCCCTTATGGTTTATCATAGGATAGTGAATGTAGTTCCCTGTGCTATACAGTAGGGCCTTGTTTATCTATTCCATGTATAATAGTTTATATCTGTTAACCCCAACCTCCCATTCTATCCCTCCCCCAACCTCCTCCCCCTTGGCAACCACAAGTCTGTTCTCTATGTCCATGAGTCTGTTGCTGTTTCATAGATATGTTCATTTGTGTCATATTTTAGATTCCACATATAAGTGATATTGTATGGTATTTGTCTTTCTCTTTCTGACTTATTTCACTTAGTATGATAATCTCTGGTTGCATCCATGTTGCTGCAAATGGCATTATTTTGTTCTTTTTTATGGCCGAGTACTAGTCCATTGTATACATGTACCACATCTTCTTTATCCATTCATCTGTCAGTGGACACTTAGGTTGTTTCCATGTCTTGGCTATTGTGAATAGTGCTGCTATGAACATAGGGGTGCATGTATCTCTTTAGATTAGAGTTTTGTATGGATATATGCCCAGGAGTGGTGTTGCTGGATCATATGGTAATTCAATTTTTAGGTTTTTTGTTTGTTTGTTTTTCTGTACGTGGGTCTCTCACTGTTGTGGCCTCTCCTGTTGCAGAGCACAGGCTCCGGACGCGCAGGCCCAGCGGCCATGGCTCACGGGCCCAGCCGCTCCACGGCATGTGGGATCTTCCCGGACCGGGGCACGAACCCATGTCCCCTGCATCGGCAGGCAGACTCTCAACCACTGCACCACCAGGGAAGCCCAATTTTTAGTTTTTTAAGGAACCTCCACATCTGTTCTCCAAAGTGGCTGTACCAATTTATATTCCCACCAACAGTGTAAGAGGGTTCCCTTTTCTCCACATACTCTCCAGCATTTGTTATTTGTAGAGTTTTTCATGATGGCCATTCTGACCAGTGTGAGATGGTACCTTATTATAGTTTTGATTTTCATTTCTACGATAATTAGTGATTTTGAGCATCTTTTCATGTGCCTATTAGCTATTTGTATTTCTTCTTTGAATAAATGTCTTTTTAGATCTTCTGCCCCTGTTTTGATTGGTTCATTTACTTTTTTTTGTTGAGTTGTATGAGCTGTTTATATATTTTGGAAATTAAGCCCTTCTCAGTTGCATTGTTTGCAAATATTTTCCCGTTTTGTAGGTCGTCTTTTCGTTTTGTTAATGGTTTCCTTTGCTGCGCAAAAGCTTGTATGTTTGATTAGGTCCCACTTGTTTATTTTTGCTTTTATTCCTATTGCCTTGGGAGACTGACCTAAGAAAACATTGGTACAATTTATGTCAGAGAATGTTTTGCCTGTGTTCCTTTCTAGGAGTTTTATGGTGTCATGTCTTATGTTTAAGTCTTTAAGCCATTTTGAGTTTATTTTCGTGTATGGAGAGAGGGTTTTAAATTCATTGATTTACATGCAGCTGTCCAACTTTCCCAGCACCACTTGCTGAAGAGACTTTTTCCCATTGTATATTCTTGCCTATTTTGTCAAAAATTAATTGACTATACGTGTGTGGGCTAATTTCTGCATGCTCTGTTCTGTTCCATTGATCCATATGTCTGTTTTTGTGCCAATACCATGCTGTTTTGATTACTATAGCTTTGTAGTATTGTCTTAGGTCTGGGAGGGTTATGCCTGTTGCTTTGTTCTTTTTCTTCAGGATTGCTTTGGCAATTCTGGGTGTTTTATGGATCCATATAAATTTTAGGATTATTTGTCCTAGTTCTGTGAAAAATGTCATGGGTCATTTGATAGGGATTGCATGAAATCTGTAGATTGCTTTGAGTAGTATAGTCATTTTAACAATAGAAATTCTTCCAATCCAAGAGCATGGGATATCTTTCCATTTCTTTGAATCATCTTCAATTTCCTTTAACGTTTTATATTTCTCAGCATACAAGTCTTTCACCTCCTTGGTCAGATTTATTCCTAAGTATTTTATTTTGGGGGGTGCATTTTTTTTCAATGTTTATTTATTTGACTGCGCTGGGTGTTAGTTGCCACGTGTGGGATCTTCATTGCTGCATGCGGGGTCTTTAGTTGCGGCACGCGGGATCTTTAGTTGTGGCATTTGAACTCTTAATTGTGGCATGTGGGATCTTGTTCCATGACCAGGGATGGAACGTGGGCCCCCTGCATTGGGATTGTGGAGTCTTAGCCAGTGGACCACCAGGGATGTCCTGAGGGTGTGATTTTCAAAGGTATTGTTATTTTACATTCCCTTTCTGATATTTCATTGTTGGTGTAAAGAAATGCAACCGATTTCGGTATGTTCATCTTGTATCCTGCTACGTTTCTGAATTCACTGATCAGTTCTAGTATTTGTGTGGAGTCTTTAGGGTTTTCTATATAGAGAGTCATATCATCTGCATATAATGATGATTTACCTCTTCCAATTTGGATACCTTTTACTTCTTTTTCTTGTCTGATTGCTGTGGCTAGGATTTCCAATACTATGTTGAATAGAAGAGGTGGAAGTGGGTATCCTTGTCTTATTCCAGATGTTAGCGGGAAGGCTTTCAACTTTTCACCATTGAGTATTATATTGGCTCTGGGTTTCTTAGAAATAGCTTTTATTATGTTGAGATATATTTTCTCTATACCCACTTTGGTAAGAGTGTTTATCATGAATGGATGTTGAATTTTGTCAAATGTTTTTTCTGCATCTATTGAGGTGATCAAGTGGTTTTTGACTTTTGTTTATGTGGTGTATCACTGATTAATTTGCATATGTTGAACCATCCTTATGAGCTTGGGATGAATCCCACTTGGTTGTGGTGTATGATCTTTTTTATGTGTTGTTGGATCCAGTTTGCTATATTTTGTTGAGAATTTTTGCTTCTATATTCATCAAAGATATTGGCCTGTAATTTTCTTTTTTGGTGGTTTCTTTGTCTGGTTTTGGTATCAGGGTGATGGTGGCTTCATAGAATGTCTTTGGGAGTGTTCCCTTCTCTTCAGTTTTTTGGAAGAGTTTGAGAAGGATCAGTATAAGTTCTTCTTTGTATGTTGGGTAGAATTTGCCTGTGAAGCCATCTGGTCCTGGACTTTTGTTTGTGGGGGAGTTTTTTAAAAATAAATTTATTTATTATATTTATTTTATTTTTGGCTGCACTGGGTCTTTGTTGCCATGCACGGGCTTTCTTTAGTTGTGGTGAGCAGGGGCTACTCTTCATTATGGAGCTCGGGTTCTAGGCACACAGGCTTCAGTAGTTGTGGCACATGGCCTCAGTAGTTGTGGCTTACAGGCTCTAGAGCGCAGGCTCAGTAGTTGTGGCACATGGTCTTAGTTGCTCTGCAGCATGTGGGATCTTCCCGGATCAGGGATCGAACCCACGTCCCCTGCATTGGCAGGTGGATCCTTAACCACTGCACCACCAGGGAAGCCCTGTGGGGGAGATTTTAAACTACAGATTCTATTTCATCTCTAGTGATTGGTCTGTTCAAATATCTATTTCTTTTTGAGTCAGTTTTGGTGGCCTCTATATTTCTAGAAAGTTGTCCATTTCTTCTAGGTTGTCAAATTTATTGGCATATAATTGTTCATAGTATTCCCTTATGGTTTTTGTGTTTGTACGGTGTCAGTTGTTATGTCTCCTTTTTCATTTCTTATTTTGTTTATTTGGGTCTTCTCTCTCTTATTCTTGGTGAGCCTGGCCAGAGGTTTGTCGATTTTGTTTACCCTTTCAAAGAACCAGCTCTTGGTTTTATTGATTTTTTTCTATTGTTTTTAATCTCTATTTATTTCCTCTCTGATGTTTATTATTTCCTTCCTTCTGCTGACTTTAGGTTTTGTTTGTTCTTTTTCTAATTCTTTTGTTTTTTTTTTTTTTGGCGGTATGCGGGCCTCTCACAGTTGTGGCCTCTCCCGTTGTGGAGCACAGGCTCCAGACCTGCAGGCTCAGCCGCCATGGCTCATGGGCCCAGGCACTCCACAGCATGTGGGATCTTCCCGGACTGGGGCACGAACCCATGTCGCCTGCACTGGCAGGAGAACTCTCAACCACTGCGCCACCAGGGAAGCCCCCTCTAATTCTTTTAAGTGGTAGGTTAGGTTGTTTATTTGCGATTTGTCTCATTTTTTGAGGAAGACCTGTATCGCTATGAACTCCCATCTAAGAACTGCTTTTGCTGCATCCTGTAGATTTTGTATGGTTGTGTTTTCATTGTCATTTGTCTCAAGTTATTTTTAAATTTCGTCTTTTATTTAATTGTTGACCCATTGGTTTCTTTTCAGCAGCATATTGTTTAGTCTCTGTGTAATCATTTTTTTCTCGTTTCTGTTTCAGTGGTTGATTTCTCATTTCATGCCATTGTGGTCAGAAAAGATGCTTGAGGTCATTTCTATCCTCTTAAATTTGTTGAGGCTTGTTTTATGCCCTAATATGTGGTCAGTCCTAGAGAATGTTCCGTGTGCACTTGAAGAGAATGTGTATGCCAGGTTCTTTTGCATGTAATGTCCTGAACATATCAATTAAGTCTAACTGTCCTATTGTATTATTTAAGACCTCTGTTGCCTTATTAATATTTTGTTTAGAAGATCTGTCCATTGATGTGAGTGGGGTGTTAAAGTCTCCTACTATTATTTTATTCCTGTCAATGCCTGTATTTACTTAATGTATTTGGGTGCTCCTATATTAGGTGCATATATGTTGACAAGTGTAAAATCCACTTCTTGATGGATCCTTTTATCATTATATAGTGTTGTTCTTTATCTTTCTTTATGACCTTTGTTTTAAAGTCTATTTTGTCTGGTATGAGTATTGCGACCCCTGGTTTCTTTTCATTTCCATGAAATATCTTTTTTCCATCCCCTCACTTTCAATCTATGTGTGTCCTGTGCCGTAAAGTGGGTCTAATCTAGGCAGCATATTGGATTAGAAAACAGGACCCTACAATCTGCCACTCTGTGTCTTTTGATTGGAGCATTTAGTCCATTGATGTTTAAGGTAATTATTGAGAGATATGTATTTATTGCCATTTAAACCTTGTTTTCCCATTGATTTTATATTTCTTTTCTGTCCCTTTATTTTTCTTTTTCCTTTTTCGGTTTGATGATTTTCTTTCGTATTATATTCTCTTTTTGTTTTTTGTGATTCTATTGTATGTTTCTGATTTGTGGTACCCTGTTTTTCAAGTATGTTAATCTCATCCTATATCTGCTTGCCTTAGACTGGAAGTCATATAGGCTCAAACACATTGGAGGAAATGAAAAAAAATCTATTTGTCTTACTCTCCTACCCCACATTTTACGATTTTGATGTCCTCTTTTACATCTCCACGTTCATCCTTTTGCTGTTCATGGTGTTATCATCACTTTCACAGAAATTTTAAAAAATCTGGGTACTGGCTTATTTAGGTGATTTGCTTTCCAACTGTGATTTTCTCCTCTTATATACTTTGACTTCTTTTGTTTTTAGAGAAGACCTTTCAGTACTTCCCTTAGCATTTAGCATTGCTGTATTTTTTTAGTTTTTGCTCGGCTGAGAAATTCTTTATCTCTCCTGCTATTCCAAATGATAATCTTGCTGGATAGAGCATCCTAGGTTGCAGATTTTTCCCTTTCAGGACTTCGAATATATCTTGCCACTCCCTTCTGGCCTGCAATGTTTCTGTAGAGAAATCAGCTGATAGCCTTATGGGAGTTCCTTTGTGATTAACTCTTTGTTTTTCTCCTATTGCCTTTAGAATCCTCACTTTAACTTCTGCCATTTTTATTATAATAGGTCTTGGTGTAGCTCTGTGTGGGTTTACCCTGTTTGGGACCCATTGTGCTTCCTGTACCTGAATATCTGTTTCCTTCTTTAAGTTTGGGAAGTTTTCAGCCATCATTTCTTCAAACACATTTTTGATCCCATTTTCTCTTTCTTCCCCTTCTGGAATCCCTATTAGGTGTAGATTGGCATGCTTTATGTTATCCCACAGGTCTCTTATATTGCTTTCATTTTTTTTCATTTGGCTTTCTGTCTGCTCTCCTGATTGGGTGATTTCCATTATTCTATCTTCCAGGTCACTTATTCATTCTTCTGCACTATTTACTCTGCTACTCATTGCCTTTAGTTCAGTTTTTGTCTTGGCAAATGAGTTTTCTAATTTTTCTTGGTTGCTCTTTATAGTTTCTAGTCCCTTTTTACAATAGTCTGCATCTCTGTCAATAGTCTTTCTTAATTCCTTCAGTATTTTCATTATCTCCTTTGAGCTACTGGTGTCTATTAGACCAAAGAGGTGTGTTTCATAGTTTGTTTCTTTCAGGGGAATTCTCTTGGGCTTTTAATTGGGAGTGGTTCCTCTGCTTCTTCATTTTACTTATATTTCTCTTATTCTGTGAGTTTAGGAGAAACACTTTTATCTCCTGTGGTCTTGGAGGGATATTTGTATGTGGCAGCGTCCCTATGTAGCTTGTGTGGATTTAGTATTTTTGGTGCAAGGGCCGTTTTTAGTATGGATGCCTGTTGCCTCTTTCCTCAGTGTGTGCTGGCTTGATAGGGCGTATGCGTATGCGGTGGCTGGTGCGCGGTCGTGGGGTTCTTGCTGGTGGTGGTGGCTCATGCACGCCCCCAGAGCACACGATGGGAGCAGAGGTGGCTCATGACGGCTCCTGGAGCTCGTCTAGGTGATGTCCTGCCTCCTGAGAGCTTATGCAGGGAAAAAAGCTGTAATGGCAGGTCCCACCCGTCCCGTTGTGTGTCGCCTACACAGTGGCACCTGGCCTCTAAGGTGGCCCAGGCTTCCTCCGTGTACACCCTCAGATGCCATTGCATCAGGCTTCAGCACAGCCCACCCCAGTCTTCTCCATGAGTCTATTTCTGCACAGCCCACCCCAGTCTTCTCCATGGGTCCGATCTCCACAGCCCAAGCTTCCACACCTAGATCGTACCGGCACTGGCGGACGCATATCTCAGGCTGGGGAGTGCAGAGCAGTGGCACTGACCGTCTGTGCAGGTTTCTCTCCATTCTGGCTGCTGCAAACCAGTTGCTGCATTCTCCTCCAAGCCTCCTTAGCTCTCCCCTGTCCTGGCTGATCTCTCCGCTGGTGAGGGGACTTCCCACGGTGCAGGAACCTTTCCTCTTTCACAGCTCGCTCCCAGGGGTGCAGGGGTGCAGGTCCTGTCCTGATTCCATTCTCACTTTCTTTTTTTTTTCTTTTGTCCTACCCAGTTATGTGGAGATTTTCGTGCCCTTTTAGAGGTCTGAGATCTTCTGCCAGCGTTCAGTAGATATTCTGTGAGAATTGATCCACGTGTAGATCAATTTTCGATGTATTCGTGGGAGGAGGTGAGCTTCATGTCCTACTACTCTGTCATCTTGATCACTCCCTCCACACCAATCTTGATATGTGTGGGTTTCTTACCCATTCTTTTCTTTACCATTTTACCATAAGCATTTTGCTTAGAATCATATTGAGCTGACACACACACATCAATGTGACTCAATGCACAGCCTATAATAGCATACACAGCCACACACACACAAACACCTCTCTGTGACTCAATGCACAGTTTATACCAGCACACAAACAGACACACACATCTCACTGTGACTCAATGCAAAGCCCATACCAGCAAAGACACACACACAAAAACACCTTACTGTGACTCAATGCACAGTCTATACCATCACATACACACTCAAACACACACACACACACGGCTTACTGTGACTCAATGCACAGCCTATACCAGCACACACACACACACACACACACACATATACACACACTGCTCACTGTGACTCAATGCACAGACTGTAGTACCTCATGCACACACAGACACACACACCTCAGTGATTTAATGCAAAGGCCATACCAGCAAAAACACACACACACACAGCTTACTGTGAGTCAATGCACAGTGTATACAACACACACACACACACATATACACACACTGCTCACTGTGACTCAATGCACAGACTGTAGTACCTCATGCACACACAGACACACACACCTCAGTGATTTAATGCAAAGGCCATACCAGCAAAAACACACACACACACAGCTTACTGTGAGTCAATGCACAGTGTATACAACACACACGCACACACAAACGCATGGCTTACTGTGTGTGACTCAATGCACAGCCTATATCAACCGCCACACACAAACACACACACACCCAAAGCTCACTGTGACTCAATACACAGCCTACACCAGCGCTAACACAAGGCTCACTGTGACTCAATGCACAGCGTACACCAGCACTAACACACGGCTGAGTGTGACTCAGTGCACAGCCTATAGCATCACAAACACACATATACACACACGTGGCTCACTGTGACTCAGTGCACAGTGTGTAGTACCACACACACACACACAGACACAGACACAAACACACCTTAGTGACTTAATGCAACATCCATACCAGCAAAAATACACACACACACACACACACGGCTCACTGTGAGTCATTGCATTGTGTATACCAGCACACACACACACACAACACACAGCTCACTGTGACTCAATGCACAGCCTATACCAGCCCACACTCACAAACACAGACACACACACACACACCCACAGCTCACTGTGACTCAGTGCACAGCCTATACCAGCACAGTCACACACACACACCTCACTGTGACTCAATGATCAGCCTATACCAGCACACACACACACACACACACACACACACATCTAAATGTGACTCAATACTCAGCCTATACCAACACACACACAGACACACACACATGGCTCTGTGGCTCATTGCACAGCCTGTACCAGCACACACACATGGCTCAATGTGACTCAATGTACATCCTATACCAGCACACAGACATGCGCACACACATACCTCAATGTGACTCAATGAACAGTCCATACAGGCAGATAAACACACACACACCACACACCTCACTGTGATTCACGCTCAGACTATCCCAGTCCCCCACCACACATGGCTCACTGTGACTCAGTGCTTAGCCTATACCAGCACACACACACACACACATGCACGGCTCAGTGTGAGTCAATGCACAGCATATACCAGCACACACACACACACACACACACATGCGCGCACACACACACAGCTCACTGTAACTCAATGAACTGCCTATACCAGTGCGTGCTCCCCCACACACAAACACACACACACACGGCTAACTTTCACTCAATGCACAGCCTACACCAGCACACACACACAAACACATACACACACACAGGCACACACAGCTCATTGTGACTCAGTGGTCAGCCTATACCAGCGCACACAAGTCACACTTGCACGGCTCTCTTTGGCTAAAAGCACAGTCCTTACCAGCACACACACACACACCCCACACAACTCACAGTGACTCAATGCTCAGAGTATACCAGCAGACAGACACACACACACACACACACACACACACGGCTCAATGTGACTTAATGCACAGATCATACCAGCACACACACACACAAACACACACGGCTCACTGTGACTCAGTGCACACTCTATACCAGCACACACGGTCACAAACACACAAGGCTCACTGTGACTCAGTGCACAGTCTGTAGCACCACACACACACACATGCACCTCAGTGACTCAATGCAAAGCCCATAGCAGCACACACGCACACATACACACACCTAACTGATTTAATGCTCCGCATATACCAGTGCATATACACACAGGCATGCACAGCTCATTGTGACTCAATGTGCAGTCCATAGCAGCACATACACAGACAGACAACACACCTCACCTTAAATCAATGCTCAGACTATAGTAGCCCCTAAACACACACACATACACACGGTGCACTGTGTCTCAATGCTCAGCCTATACCAGCACACACACAGACACACACACACACACCCCCCACTGACTCAATGCAAAGCCCATACCAGCACACACACAGATACACGCAGCTAAGTGTGACTCTATGCTCAGCCTATACCAACACACACACACACACACACACACACACACACGGCTGTGACTCATTGCACAGCCTGTACCAGCACAAACACATGGCTCACTATGATTCAGTGCTTAGTCTGTAGCAGCACACACACACACACACACACGACTCATTGTGACTCAAGGCACAGCGTATACCATTACAGACACACACACACACAAGTCATTGTGACTCAATGCACAGCCTATAGCAGCACACACACAGAAACACAAACACATACAGCTCACTGTGACTCAATGCACAGTCTATATCAGCACACATACACACACACACACACAACTAATTGTGAGTCAATGCACAGCATGTAGCAGCACACACACAGAATCTCACACATACACCCCAGTGACTCAATGCAAAGCCCATACCAACACTCACAGACACATACACACACCTAATTGTGATTCAGTGCTCAGCCTATACCAGCACACACACACACACACACACACCATACTGTGACTCAGTGCACACTCTACACCACCACATAGACACACACACACACACACACAGCTCATTGTGACTCAGTGTACACTCCATACCAGCACAGACACGGATACACAACACACTTCACTCTAACTCAATGCTCAGACTATACCAGCCCACATGCCCATACACACAGAGGCAGACACATGGCTCAGTGTGACTCACTGCACAGCCTACACCACACACACACAAACAGCACACACCCACACAGCTCACTGTGACTCAATGCTCAGTCTATACCAGCAGACACAAGCACACACATGCACAGCTCACTCTGACACAATGCACAGCCTATACCAGCAGACACAATCATACACATGCATGGCTCACTCTGACACAATGCACAGCCTATACCAGCAGACACAATCATACACATCTCACTCTGACACAATGCACAGCCTATACCAGCGCACACACACACATGCACGGCTCAATGTGACTTAATGCACAGACCATACCAGCATGCACACACACACACACACACACACACACACACACGGCTCACTGTGATTCAAGGCACAGTCTAAACCATCACACACACAGACACACAACTCATTGTGACTTAATGCACAGCCTATAGCAGCACACACACACACGGCTCACTGTGACTCAATGCACAGTCTATACCAGCACACGCACACACACACAACTCATAGTGATTCATTTCACAGTCTGTAGCACCACACACACAGACATACACACATACACCTCAGTGACTCAATTCAAAGAGGAAATAAAAAAATACCTAGAAACAAATGACAATGGGGACACGACGACCCAAAATCTATGGGATGCAGCAAAAGCAGTTCAAAGAGGGAAGTTTATAGCAATACAATCCTACCTTAAGAAACAGGAAACATCTCGATAAACAACCTAACCTTGCACCTAAAGCAATTAGAGAAAGAAGAACAAAAAGTTAGCAGAAGGAAAGAAATCATAAAAATCAGATCAGAAATAAATGAAAAAGAAATGAATGAAACGATAGCAAAGATCAATAAAACTGAAAGCTTGTTCTTTGAGAAGATACACAAAATTGATAAACCATTAGCCAGACTCATCAAGAAAAAAAGGGAGAAGACTCAAATCAATAGAATTAGAAATGAAAAAGGAGAAGTAACAACTGACACTGTAGAAATACAAAGGATCATGAGAAATTACTATAAGCAACTATATGGCAATAAAATGGACAAACTGGAAGAAATGGACAAATTCTTAGAAAAGCACAACTTTCTGAGACTGAACCAGGAAGAAATAGAAAATATAAACAGACCACTCACAAGCACTGAAATTGAGAGTGTGATTAAAAATCTTCCAACAAACAAAAGCCCAGGACCAGATGGCTTCAGATGGCTTCACAGGACCAGATGGCTTCACAGGAGAATTCTACCAAACATTCAGAGAAGAACTAACAGCTATCCTTCTCAAACTCTTCCACAATACAGCAGAGGGAGGAACACTCCCAAACTCATTCTACGAGGCTACCATCATCCTGATACCAAAACCAAACAAAGATGTCACAAAGAAAGAAAACTACAGGCCAATATCACTGATGAACATAGATGAAAAAATCCTACACAAAATACTAGCAAACAGCATCCAACAGCACATTAAAGGGGGCATACACCATGATCAAGTGGGGTTTATCCCAATATACACAAATCAATCAATGTTATACACCATGTTAAAAAACTGAAGGAGAAAGGCCATATGATCATCTCAATAGATGCAGAAAAAGCTTTTCACAAAATTCAACACTGATTTATGATAAAAACACTCCAGAAGTAGGCATAGAGGGAACTTAACTCAACATGATAAAGGCCATATACGACAAACCCACAGCCAACTTCGTTCTCAATGGTGAAAAAATGAAACCATTTCCTGTAAGATCAGGAACAAGACACGGTTGTCTGATCACACGACTATTATTCATCATACTTTTGGAAGTTTTAGCCACAGCAGTCAGAGAACAAAAATAAATAAACGGAATCCAAATCAGAAAAGAAGACATTAAGCTGTCACCGTTTGTAGATGACATGATAGTATACATAGAGAATCCTACAGATGCTACAGGAAAACTACTGGAGCTAATCAATGAATTTGGTAAAGTAGTATGATACAAAATGAATGCACAGAAATCTCTTGCAGTCCTATACACTAATGATGAAAAATCTGAAACAGAATTTAAGGAAACACTACCATGGACCACTGCAACAGAAAGAATAAAATACCCTGGAATAAACCTACCTAAGGAGATGAAAGACCTGTATGCAGAAAACTGTAAGACACTGATGGAAGAAATTAAAGATGATACAAATAGATGGAGAGATATACCATGTTCTTGGATTGGAAGAATCAACACTGCGAAAATGACTATACTACCCAAAGCAAGTTACAGATTCAATGCAATCCCTATCACACTACCAAGGGCATTTTTCACAGAACAAGCATAAAAAATTGCACGGTTTATATGGAAACACCAAAGACACCAAATAGCCAAAGCAATCTTGAGAAAGAAAAATTGAGCTGGAGGAATCATCAGGCTCCCTGACTTCAGACTGTACTACAAAGCTACAGTAATCAAGACAGTATGGTTCTGGCACAAAAACACAAATATAGATAATGGAACAAGATAGCCCAGATATAAACCCATGCACATATGGTCACCTTATTTTTGATAAAGGAGGCAAGAATATACCCTGATCCATAAGGGTCAAGCCCTGTGTCTGGGATGTAATAGTTGCTCAACACAGTTCTATTCTAATTCTAATAACTGCTCAAAGGAATTGAGGTCATGTTATACATGAGGCGCTGAGCTGGGTACACTGCATGTTTTTCATTCAAATCTTCACCCCACCTCTGCAACGTGAGGATGATCTGTGGCCCCATTCTACATTTGGAGAATCTGAAGCTCAAGAGTGGTTAAATAACTTTCACAAAAACACACTGCAGAGATCTGTCCAGCTCTGGGGGCCACTAAAGGAGGCATTGGCTAAAAGCCTCTCTTTTCCCAGATATAAATACAAAGTTCTCTTCTTTCTTTCTCACAGTCCTGTAGCTGTGTGGTACAGGACATAGTTCCACTTATGTCTTGGTAGCCTTAACATTGTAAATGTCATATTTCAGCAGACCTTCCAAATGTCTCTAAATCATGTATCTATATGTCCTTCTGTTGTGTGCAATTCCATCATTTGAATTGCTTTCTGTTTGTGCTTGTCAACATCCTTCACTCCATCAGCAAAGCCCCTTGTAATGTCAGAAGGCTCTGAACTGAATTTTACAAATCTTCAAGGGATCAATATAGATGTTATACTGAAATGTTTTTCTTCACTTTTTGGCCTAAAGTTAAGAAAATGCTATTTGTCATGAATGTGTTATTCATGAGTGGGGTTATTAATATCAATATAGGCTCAAGGATAACTTGAGTGGATAAAATAAATATGTTTCAGTTCTTTCTATTTGGCTTGACAATCTTTGCCCCAGGGTTAAGGAAATACATAAAAAATCTCTGGAAAGTATGAATGGAAGCCTGCATTTTACCTTTTTGGGGGTTGTGATCAATGTGGATTTTGCTCCTTTTTAAGAATTTTTCCCTTCCTGAGTGTCTACCTATGGCCAATGAGTAAATCCACACAGTAGTGTTAGGAAGAAGATGCTCCTGGGAGATTGTGGCAGGTACGCCGGTAAAGAGTAAAGATGCAATGGGCTCTGAAAACTACATCCTACATCCTCTTCGGAATGGATAACAAACAGTGGAAGAGGGAAAAGCAGAAACTTTGTGACGTCCGGCAGGACGGAGAAGAGGCCTGTTTAACTGTATTTGTTCAATATCTCTCATTATATTTTTAATGACCTATGTGTCAACATCAGCCAAACAGAGATCTCTTTGGCAACTGTTGGACTAATCATTATAGCCAGCTATTAGAATATTTTATTTACATACTTTGGTTAAAGTGCAACTTAAATATATAAACATTATACTGTCACGTGTATCATACATGATATATTATCATATATATCATATATCATACATCATATATTATCAGATGTATCATATAGCATCTGTAATATATGTATTATATATTATCATACATCATATGTATCATATGCCATGTATAATATATTAATTATCATATATATCATGAATATATTATATCATATATATAAATTGTGGAAACCCCTCCAGGTTCTCTATTTTTGCTCTGGTTAGAGACTCACAGCAATAGTTGTGTACTGTGTTGGGCCCAACACTCTAATTACTTTATTGAAAACCAATTTGGATATTTCAAGGAGTAGGTGACATTCTGATAATTCTTTACTGCTGCCTTAGATCCCATAGAGAACACAGATTGTTTATTTTAAGCAAATAAGGGATGAGTAAATAAAACTGTGGGCACGAGAACAATCCTTCCATCAGATGTCATTTATTCTGTCATCGAACAGAATGTACTGAGTGTCTAATAAATACAAGCACTGGTCTAGGGTGTATATTTTTCTCCTATAAAATGATGGAGAAAGGGCTTCCGTGGTGGCACAGAAGTTAAGAATCCGCCTGCCAATGCAGGGGACATGGGTTCAAACCCTGGTCCGGGAAGATTCCACATGCTGTGGAGCATCTAAGCCCATGCACCACAACTACTGAGCCTGAGCTCTAGAGCCCACGAACAACAACTACTGAAGCCCGTGTGCCACAACTACTGAACCTGCGCTCTAGAGCCTGCGAGCCACAACTACTGAGCCCACGAGCCACAACTACTGAAGCCTGCGTGCCTAGAGCCCATGCTCCACAACAAGAGAAGCTACCATAGTGAGAAGCCCGCACACCGCAACGAAGAGTAGCCCCTGCTCGCCACAACTAGAGAAAGCCCACATGCAGCAATGAAGACCCAATGCAGCCAAACATAAAAAATAAAATAACTAAAATTGTATTTTAAAAAATGATGGAGAAAAAACTACATGCCTGTTGCCTGGTCAGCCTTTTTGATCACTTTTTGTTACAATGTCTGTTGGTTTAGTGTACTGTTTGATTAAATACCACTCCCACGATTTTCTGCTCTGTGTTGCCAATTGAGACCTCTGGTGACCAGTTTTTATTCATTTCTCCAAATGCACTGCATCAAAGCTTTTAGTTGCATTTACTCAGTTGTCAGTTCAGGATGTTTGGTGATAACTCATGGCACGCTTTTTGCTTACAAGTTGTCACGTTTACCAATGAGATGACTTCATTATGCGGCGTGCTCCGCCCTGGTTCCTGTCGGCACTGCTTACGGACGCCTACCAGAATGCCTGCGCCGAAGCCGCCGGGGCCCTGGGGTCACTCGGAAGGACTGCCCCATGGCTCCTTCTGGTCAAGCCCAAGAGCCAGGTCCACTCCCTGCTTCCCTCACCGTATTATGGGGCCTTGTACTTGCTGGATGCTGTATCATTGCTGTGTCCTTCCTTGTTTTCTGATGATTTTTTTTTTCACAGGCTCCACTGGAGAACTTTTAAAGCATGAGAGCTCTAGCACCCATTTAGAAGGCTCTGCTGGTCCCCAAAGAACCAGAACGAAGAGGCAGCCCTGTCCCCCTATCATGAGGGACAGAAGTTCTTCTGCATTTACTCACTCATCCACAGATTCTCTTACCCTAGGATGCCCTGGGGAATACAAGATGATGACAGATGTACAGTCTTTTTTTTTTCATAGAAGTATAATTGATTTATAATGTTATATTAGTCTCACTTGTACAGCATAGTGATTCAGTATTTTTGAAGATTATACTCCATTATAAGTTATTACAAGATAATGGCTGTAATTCCCTGTGCTATAGAAAATATCCTTGTTGTTATCTATTTTATACATAGTAGTTTGTATCTGTTAATCCCATACCCCTAATTTGTCCCTCCCACTTCCTTCTCCCCTTTGGTAACTATAAGTCTGTTTTCTGTAAGTTTGTCTGTGAGTCTGTTTTTGTTTTGCATATACATTCATTTGCATTATTTTTAGAGTCCATATACAAGTGATATTACACAATATCTGTCTTTCACTGTCTGACTTATTTCACTAAGCATAATTTTTCTGGGTCCGTTCATGTTTCTGCAAATAGCAGAATTTAATTCTTTTTTATGGTTGAGTAGTAGTCCATTGCTGGCTCATATGGCAACTCTAGTTTTAGCTTTTGAGGACCCTCCATGCTGTTCTCCATAGTGGCTGCACCAATTTACATTCCCATCAACAGTGTAGGAGGGTTCCCTTTTCTCTACACCCTCGCTAACATTTGTTATTTGTAGACATTTTCATGATGGCCGTGCTGACTCGAGTGACGTCATACCTCATTGTTGTTTGGATTTGCATTTCTCTAACAACTGACAATGCTGAAAATCTTCTCAGGTGCCTGTTAGACATCTGTATGTCTTTCTTTTTGGAAAAATGTCTCTTTAGGTCTTCTGTCCATTTTTTTATTGCATTGTTTGCTTTCTTGGTATTGAGCTGTATGAGCTGTTTATATATTTTAGATATTAACCCCATGTTAGTCTCATCATTTGCAAATAATCTCTCCCATTCCTTACAGTCTTATATTTAGATGAAACGTGTGAATTTTTACTCATTATAGAATGGGCGTTGTCATGGTGACATGTACTTCAATGAGTTCTTATTAATACAGAAACTATCTAATGATATGGCAAATACTTAAAAGTACTGCTGTTAATTATTCATGAACATTAATGGATCCCATCGAAAAAGCACAGCAACTCCTTCAACTGCTGAATTGTTTAAAATTTTTTTTAATTGTATATTGTACCAAAGATCAGTAAATTTGTAGATTTCGGTGTTTTTGAGGAAGTAGATTAATTTCCTACTTAAAAACCATATCAAGGGCTTCCCTGGTGGCGCAGTGGTTGAGAGTCCGCCTGCCGATGCAGGGGACACGTGTTCGTGCCCCGGTCCGGGAACATCCCACATGCCGCGGAGCGGCTGGGCCCATGAGCCATGGCCTCTGAGCCTGCGCGTCCGGAGCCTGTACTCTGCAATGGGAGAGGCCACAACAGTGAGAGACCCACATACCGTGAAAAAAAATAAACGTATCAAGAAATACAAGTCCATTAAAGGGTTAACATAGATGAAACATACCCTATATTTTATTTTATAATTCTAGTAACTAATAACTAACTCAAAAGTTTAAATAAATGTATATATTTTCATTATTTTTTTATAAAGCACTCACTACTGCCAATTAATGTTTTGATAAATCCTTTGCTCTGATTCTTTGTAATGTACCCCGTGTTTTCCTTGTTCACATGAGAAACAGATTTGAAAAATATATATGTTTACTTTCATGAACCCAACAGCAAAATGCTTAGGTTGGGGTGATCTTTGTTTGTGAGTCTGTCTGTTTGTTTTCTCTGCATGCTAGTGGCAGGGGGTGGTGGATCCCAAAGAAGTGGGAGTCACCATGAGGTGACCAAAGAAGAAAGTGCCGACCAGGATCAGTGCTTTCTCCCCATCAAACCAACCACCATGGGTGGTCAGGACAGGGAAATGGCAATCGACATTTCACATCTTGAAAAATATTGAGATAAAACTAAGCTATTTATTGGGAATTCCTTGCAGTCCAGTGATTAGGACTCCACGCTTTCACTGTGGAGGGCTCGGATTCATTCCTTGGTTGGGGAACTAAGATCCTGCAAGCCAAAAAAAAAAAAACCCAAAAACAACAACAAAAAAACCCAAAAAACAAAAACCAGACTAAGCTATTTATGTACTTAAACTGAGTCATCCTGAAGAAACAAATTAAGATAGCAAAACACATATACTCAAATTATTTATTGTACAAATCATAATTTATCTTTAAATGGCCATGAGGTTGGAAAAAGAAGTCTCCCTCCCCCACTTTCTTTTCTTTCAGCTAAGGTAGAAATGCATGTTGGAAATTTCTTCTCCACTGGCGACATCGACCCTGTTCCCCAGATGATTGAGAGAGATGTCAGAATTTTATGCATTAAACAGATAGGCAAGACTTTATAAATAAATGCTTATGATTAAAGCAATCTCGATACAAATTACTTTCCTCACAACTTAAGCTGGTCACAGTACCTTTAAATTCAATGGCAAACCCCGACAAGCCCACAGAAGCATCGCTGCGAAATGCCAGAAAGACACTATTTCCACTACTCTCAATTCTTTCTGGGGCTTGAGAGCCCTGGAAACTTCCAATGAGAGGGCTGTTGGAATCCTCTCCTTCATAGATATGTAGGAAATCATAGCTGGACTCCATGTTGAAACTAAAAGGAAAGAATATTAATTAGATTATGCACCTAATATATGTGTCTCTTATCTTCCAGACTAGAAAGTCTCTGAGAGCACACAGTGATTTTATTTGCCTTTGTAAAGTAATTTTTAAAAATTAGGACAATCCAAAAGTTAAATATAATAATAATCAAAATGGCAATAAATAACAATTATAATGAATACTATTAGTATTTTATAGCATCACCAACATCTTCAATACAGTATGATTTTGAAGATAATCTCAAAGAAAATGAACCCTTATAACAGAGATATAGTATGTCTTCCCTATAACCATGGTATTTCTAATGAAATGCAGTTTGAAAGAATAGGGTTCAGAAGGGATGCATTCCCACTGGTATTTGATTTTTATGTGAATATTTTTAGTTTTAATAACATATATCCTTGATGTTACTGACAATTCTTAAAGTTAAAAAATACTTTTGTTTGATTTTACTTTGAAAATTGTAATTGCTTCTATTTGCTTAGATAATTTGGCCAATAATAGCAGTCCCTACAATGGTACAAAGTATGGAAGTCAACTGCTTCACATCATTTCACCTTGATTGGATATTCCAATTTTCTCTTCCCCTCTCCCTCCCACTCCCTCCCACTCTATTTCTCTCTGTCTCTCCTTACATTAATACCCTAATAATTTCCAAAGTCTAACAATTAACGCCCAAAGCTCTCAAGTGGGATGCAGCTTTAAATGTCTCTGCCATTTATAAGAAGGATGATGATAGTCTGGGAACTTTAAAAATATACCTCCTCTCAAGTGACAGATTGAACTTGGTTTACATGTCCAAGATTTCAGTGGGATCAGAATAAACAAACACACTAGACAGAGGTATTGATGTAATCCATTCTGACTTGCCCTCCTCTGTCCCTTCATCTCTAAATCAGGGCCTTTGGGGTCTTCAACATGGACCGAACCATGCAGCTTCCACTCTCTTTCCTTTCCCTTGACAGCATATTTGTATACAGGGATGGAGAGAGTCAGGAGGTTTTATAATCATGAACATGTGCTGTTGTTTAAGTGGCTTTAGTTTATCTGGATATTCAAGGGATACAACGTGAACCCAAGGTCTTTCCAGAAGCTGCCCACTGCATTCTGAAGGATGTAGCACGGGGGACCACCAAGGACCTGACGTTAGTATGATATCTGGACCTGCATTGCGCTGTCCCATTTCCTGTCAAGGTGCCCTCGCTCCCATGTGAGGTCCTGAACACATTTATTCAAGGAATTTGTCAGAGCTTTCAGAGTCTGTTTATCTGACAAGTTCCCTGAAGTTGGAAATGAAGAAAAAGTGAAAGACTGGAGTGACTAAAGAGTGAGAAAAGAGGCCAAGAGGAACTGCATCAACCAAACAGAATTTGGTTGGAATAACAATTTTATTTGGAATAGTTTGCAAGAACGTTATTAGACTCTGGTCATGCTGTACCCCTGATAACTGGCATAACTAATTATTATGATAGATTATTTTTGAACATGGAAGTACTATCAGGCACAAACAAACATATTCTAACTACCCTCTCCTTTTGGATGTGCCGTCACACACACATAGAAGTCTGAAGTGATATTTACAATTAATGATGATTCCTTTGGTTAAATCCTGTCTTATTTCTACCTATCCCAGATGCACAGATCTACAAGCCCCAATAATAGGCCAAAGTCTGGCCATGCTTTTAAACCAAATTTAATTTTTGTTCCAATGTGTAAGTCGCATCAGCCCCACAGTCTATAGAAGCCTGTGATAAAACACTCCTCCCCGAAAACCCCCCGAGTACCAGGGTGAGCCTTGAAGCTCATATGTGCTTGACAGGTCATGTCATTCTTTGCCTTCCTTGTTAGTAATGCCGGGCTCCCCTCCCCTCTCCACACCTGACTGCAGTCACACTCTTTAAACAGTGCATCCTGGGAAGCCTGTATCAACACCAGCTTCTTTGACTGGGTCCTTGAGCATCTTTGTTCCCATCTGGTACTTCTGGCTTCCTCCTTCTTTCTACTAAGTAGATCTAGGAGCTGAGGTCCAGGAAAACTCCCACCTAAGCACACACAAGTTGTCCATTCCTTAGAACATGTCACAGGTACGTGATTTTCTGTGACACCGGGTCAGCTAATGATTCCAAACTCTTAGCGTCGGAAGAAAACTTGAAGATGTTCTAGGTCAACCTTCTTCCAGGGAAGTGCACAAAATTAAGTGAGAAAACTTCTTGTGTGAAACTGCCTTATATAATAACAAGGAATTACATTTTGGGAACCTTGATAATGAGTCACCGTGACCCAAGGGAAGGTAGGAAACTCCTACGAAAAGGCTCTGTGTTCTCTAAAAGGCTTTTAATTGTTAATTTACTTTTAATTTCCTGGTAGCAGAGGTGTCTCCTGGTTTTAAGGAAGGCGCTGCTAGAATTTAGCATTAACAAAACCCATAAAGATATTCAAAAATATAACCAGCAAATGTTCACAGCTTTTGTATAATAGCTGAGTGGCATAATAAAGTATTCATCATTTGGTAAATTTATAGCAGCTTGAGTAAATTCAGGAAATGATGGCTTATTAAACCACTTAAAATTCAGAATCACAGAGGTTTAAAATTATACTGACTCGTATCTCATCAGGAGGAGAAAGTGAAGGAAGATAAGCAAAACCAGGCCTGAAATATTGATGCAAACATCTCAAGAAAAGAAACTTGTTCAATTGACAGAAAAATAAATCTAATCAGACCACTTTGCCTTGGAGAGCTAAGAGACCAATAGAACAGTATATAGAACCACTTCTCTTTTAAAATACCACTTCATTTAGTTCAAAAATCAAAATGTGGATTTGGAAAAGATCATGGGATTTAGAAAAATTCAATTATTTATACCATATATTAATAATGTGAGAGTTCTATGGAATTTATATTTATAATATAATCATATTAACTTATGATTTGAACTTTTACCATTTAATGTAGCAGAAAGAAGTTAGCATTTTTTTTAAATGACTAATTTTTATTAAATCAGGCTTAACAGTAAAGAAATTTGGGGAACTTTTGTTTTCAGAGTTCTACCAAGTCTTGACTGTCTTAATGATAATAACAATACTACCTTTGGGAATGTCAGACAGGATGTACTATGGAAATGAATCAGCACACACACTTTAACAGAAATATTAGACATCAATGAGAAATTATACTAAGTATATCTATATCACTTTATTTTTGTTTTTCTTTGAAAATTCTGTAAATTGAGCCCTCTCGTGTGGAACACACTGTGTGCAAGATAGTATTTAAAAGCAATTCTTGCCACATCATGTGTATCCTAATGCAAGTAGAATGCTGAAAAGCAAAATAATCTATTTCCATTTTGTAATGTAGCCTGATGTAGAACCTGTTAGACGCAAGACCACAAGCTGTGCTAGATGGAAAACTGAAGACCCCTGAAGGGATAAATGAAGTAATCTTTAGGTATGACATTTAAAGTCTTATTAGGTGAGCCATGGCTGCTGGGCCTGCGCGTCCGGAGACTGTGCTCTGCGGAGGGAGAGGCCACGACAGTGAGAGGCCCAGGTACCGCAAAAAAAAAAAAAAAAAAAAAAAGCCCAAGACCAGATGGCTTCACAGGCGAATTCTATCAAATAGAGAAGAGCTAACACCTATTCTTCTCAAACTCTTCCTCATTATACGAGGCCACCATCACCCTGATACCAAAACCAGGCAAGGATGTCACAAAGAAAGAAAACTACAGGCCAATATCACTGATAAACATAGATGCAAAAATCCTCAACAAAATACTAGCAAACAGAATCCAACAGCACATTAAAAGGATCATACACCATGATCAAGTGGGGTTTATCCCAGGAATGCAAGGATTCTTCAATATACACAAATCAATCAATGTGATACACCATATTAACAAATTGAAGCAGAAAAACCACATGATCATCTCAACAGATGCAGAGAAAGCTTTCAACAAAATTCAACACCCATTTATGATAAAAACCCTCCAGAAAGTAGGCATAGAGGGAACTTATCTCAACATAATAAAGGCCATATATGACAAACCCACAGCCAACATCCTCTTCAATGGTGAAAAACTGAAACCGTTCCCACTAGAATCAGGAACAAGACAAGATTGCCCACTCTCATCACTATTATTTGACATAGTTATGGAAATTTTAGCCACAGTAATCAGAGAAGAAAAAGAAATAAAAGGAATCCAAATCAGAAAAGAAGAAGTAAAGCTGTCACTGTTTGCAGATGACATGATACTATACACAGAGAATCCTAAAGATGCTACCAGAAAACTACTAGAGCTAACCAATGAACTTGGTAAAGTAGCAGGATACAAAATTAAAGCACAGAAATCTCTTGCATTCTTATACACTAATGATAAAAAATCTGAAAGTGAAATTAAGAAAACACTCCCATTTACCATTGCAACAAAAAGAACAAAATATCTCAGAATAAACCTACTCAAGGAGACAAAAGACCTGTATGCAGAAAATTATAAGACATTGATGAAAGAAATTAAAGATGATACAAACAGAAGGAGAGATATACCATGTTCTTGGATTGGAAGAATCAACATTGTGAAAATGACTCCACTACCCAAAGCAATCTACAGATTCAGTGCAGTCCCTATCAAACTACCACTGGCATTTTTCACAGAACTAGAACTAAACATTTCACAATTTTTATGGAAACACCAAAGACCCCAAATAGCCAAAGCAATTTTGAGAAAGATAAACGGAGCTGGAGCAATCAGGCTCCCTGACTTCAGACTATACTACAAAGCTACAGTCATCAAGACAGTATGGTACTGGCACAAAAACAGAAATATAGATCAATGGAACTGGGTAGAAAGCACAGAGATAAACCCAGTTACATATGGTCACCTTATCTTTGATAAAGGAGGCAGGAATGTACAGTGGAGAAAGGACAGCCTCTTCAATAAGTGGTGCTGGGAAAACTGGACAGCTACATGTAAAAGAATAGAATTAGAGCACTCCCTAAGACCATACACAAAAATAAATTCAAAATGGATTAAAGACCTAAATGTAAGGCCAGAAACTATCAAACTCTTAGAGGAAAACATAAGCACAACTCTCTATGACATAAATCACAACAAGATCCTTTTTGACTCACCTCCTACAGAAATGGAAATAAAGCCAATAATAAACAAATGGGACCTAATGAAATTTCAAAGCTTTTGCACAGCAAAGGAAACCATAAACAAGATGAAAAGACAACCCTCAGAATGGGAGAAAATATTTGCAAATGAAGCAACTGACAAAGGATTAATCTCCAGAGTATACAAGGAGCTCATGCATCTCAATATCAAAAAAGCAAACAACCCAATCCAAAAATGGGCAGAAGACCTAAATAGACATTTCCCCAAAGAAGATATACAGATCGCCACCAAACACATGAAAGAGGGCTCAACGTTCACTGCAGCTCTTTTTACAATAGCCAGGAAATGGAAGCAACCTCAGTGTCCATCAACAGATGAATGGATAAAGAAGATGTGGCACATATATAGAATGGAATATTACTCCGCCATAAAAAGAAATGAAATTGAGTTGTTTGTAGTGAGGTGGATGGACGCAGAGTCTGTCATACAGAGTGAAGTAAGTCAGAAAGAGAAAAACAAATACCGTATACTAACACATATATATGGAATCTAACAAACAAACGAAAAGTCACAAAGAACCTACGGGCAGGACGGGAATAAAGACGCAGACCTACTAGAGAATGGACTTGAGGACAGGGGGAGGGTGAAGGGTAAGCTGGGACAAAGGGAGAGAGTGGTATGGACTATATACACTACCAAATGTAAAACCGATAGCTAGTGGGAAGCAGCTACGTAGCACGTGGAGATCAACTCCGTGCTTTGTAACCGCCTAGAGGGGTGGGATAGTAAGGGTGGGAGGGAGGGAGACGCAAGAGGGAGGGGATATGGGGATATATGTATATGCATAGCTGATTCACTTTGTTATAAAGCGGAAACTAACACACAATTGTAAAGCAATTATACTCCAATAAAGATGTTAAAAAAAGAGAGAGAAAAATAGGAGTCAGCATTTGTCTCTCAAGTTATAATGTTTGAGGACAATGGTTACATACAATTTCACCTCTTTACTAAAGGAAGGATTGCGTACAAACTCTCTGTGCTCATGATGAAGCAATGACAAAAACACAAAACAACACAGAAGATTCGGGGGCTGGCTACCGTGGGGCCCCTGCAAAGCCAACCTGCATACTCGGACCCAGCACCTCTATCCTCCTCTGGTCGGAAGCTGTTTCCACCTTGTCGTCCTGGGATAACGTTGGGGGAATTCATGCCTGACATCCCTCATCCTGGGACCCATCTGAGATGAGCTGGTGAGCAAATTAAATGTGGAGGGAGCCTGCAGGAGGCGTCGGAAGGACATGGAATGGGAATGGGAAGAAGACCAAGGACGGAAGGGGAGGGGCGCCCACGTTCTCTCTCTTCCGACAGCTCTCCATCCTTTCTCTGAGCTTAAACGTGTCTGTGTTACGACCTAATGACAAAAGAAAACACCACGAAGGGAAGCACCCGCTGACTTAGTTCACAGGTGTACTTACGGACACAGACTGGGGTGTGTCCGGACCACTTGGGGTCTTGCAAGCATATCCGGACGGAAGTCCCCACGAGCCGGAAACCGGGGTTTGCACTGATAAACCACGGTGTCCCTGTAACTGAAGCCGTCGCCGCTGATGTGGCCGTTCACGATGGGATTCGGGCAGCCGCAGAGGCCCGCTGAAAAACAAGCAAAACCAACAAAAACACGCTGGAGAGCTTGTCTTCTATAAAAGTACCACATTCGTGGGTAAACAAGAGAGTCCCACGGTATAGCACGGGGAACTCTATTCAACGTCCTGGGATAAACCAGACTGGAAAAGAATATACAAAACAATACATATGTATATGTATAACCGGGTCATAATGCTGTACAGAAAAAATTAACACACCATTGTAAATCAAGTATACTCCAGTAAAAAAAATTTAAAATAATAAAAGTACTCCATTCAAACTTAGTTTATTGTCAAGTGATTGAGAGCACTGAATGCAAACATTATTGGAATTCTTTCCACTTATATATTTTCTATTTGATAAGAGTTTTCTTCAACTCATTAATTTTTCTTAACAATTGTGGGTAACATAAGTAATACTTCAAATATAAAATTGTTAAAAGGTATTTCCCCAGGTATGGTTTCTCCATTTCTTTCTTTTACTTATTTTTCTTATTGATATTTTATGTTATTTATCTATTTATTCTATTTCCAAATAAAAAGCCAAAAGAAAGGAAGAGACACTTGGAATTAATATAAGTTCTGTAACCGTATAGAAAATGGGTAGCAAAGAAAAGGATGGAAGGATCTCCAGTGAGAGCCCAGATTCCTGAACTATCTGTGCAATTCCAAAGGAAGGACTACTATCAGAAAATCAGTTCAATTTCAGAAAACGTCCATTTGAATTATGTCTGAACTGATGTCTAGGGGAAACTGTCGCATACTCAGTTAAACACAGAAGTCCAGAGCTCAGGGGAGGGACATCCTGCAGACGGAGCAGATTTAGCAAAAACTAGATTACAGATGGAGGCTGAAACCCAACAGGTGGCTGAGCTTGCCCGTGAAGAGTACGTACAGCAAGGAAAGAAAGGGCCCAAAGACAAAACTGGGGTGAACATCAACACTTAAGGGGAGGAAAACAGTACTGATGTGAGGACTCTCAGGGTGTCAGATAAACTTCAGAACCAGAGGGCTTCCAAGTGGGGAAGAAAGTTAGAGGAATTTTCAGTCCTTCGTGAGTTGAAGGCTGAGGAGTGACAAAGCTTCTTTGCCTGACCAAACTTTAATGCGGGTCCTGACACTTCTCTCAGGCCCACCTGTGCACCTCCTGGTAAAAGCCAACTTTAGCAAGCACCCTGCTAAGTCACCCTACAAGGACCCTCCAGCCTCAACATCTGATCCAGTTTCTCATCCCCACCCGCCACTGGTAGGTGGGTTGAGCCAGAGCCCCTCCAAGCCCTGAGGTTCCCTCTCAGGAATGTCCCACCTGTGCCCCCTCCTTGCCCCTTGGCTGTGACCCCCACTGGCCCACATGGCATCCGGAGTTGAGTAGTATCCTTTGTAAAATCCCATCACCCTGGTCCCTGCACGAATCGCTAGGGACCTAAATGAAGTCTGCCTCATTATCTTTAAGGAGCGTCATGAATATTCTTTCTCTGTAACAGTAGGAAGGTGCTGTGTGGCCCGGGGAAAACTAGGAAAGGCGGGATTCCCTTCTCTTTCATTCTCCTTCCACTTTCTCTCCTTCCCCTCCATCCGTCCTCCTCTCTGCCCCTCCCGCCCACCTCTCCCCTCCTCACGTACATGGAAAGAGTATCTTGTTAACAAACTATGGAGCATTAGGAGTAACTGACATGCAAAGGATGTGAGTCACACAGGGGTTTCGGATAAACAAGGAGAGTTCCTGAATTGTCCGCCAAAACTCGCTCCTTAGGCTGGAGCGGCTGCAGAGCGTTTTGGGGTGGATTTCCCCTGGCCGCTACCGCCCCGAATAGAGCACCCCGCTGCCAGTGCTTTACTCAGAGCACAGGAACCCCAAAGCTGAGAGCATGGCCAAATGACACTCAGGGTTAATGCCACCATTCTGGAAGAAATCACAACAATACCCTCTATTTCTGTTTAAGGCAATGCAGCTGCATTGTGTTATCCTAGGTTTGAACTAGATCTGTTATCAGCAGGATGACTTTGCAGAGGACAGAGGGAGAAAACCGCATCGGTGATAGGTATCCCTCTTTGAGCAGAATCTCTGCCCCAACGTTTGTAAGAGGTCGGGTCAAGTTGTGCTCGATTCGCTTGATCTTTTGTCCCCTCTGCAGCTTTTACACTCAGCCAGATCCAGATCAATAAAGCTGATTCTGACCAGAAGCCAGATCGCCTCCCCCCACACCAGGCATGAAACAAGCAGGGAACTGGGAGGAGGCTGAATGTTCTCCGCGGGTTGAAGGGAGAGCTTCTGAGGCTGTTATCCTGAAACACGGATGCGAGCTCCTTCCCAGAGGCTGGGCTTTGCACGGCGATCTCCGTCAGGTAGAGACATGGAGCCCCACTCACATCCCCGAGACAAGAAAGGAGCCAGAGCCACCACACATGGGCTTACTACTGCAGGGATCCAGCCACTTCCGAGGTGAGAAGGAAAAGATGTAATTTCTAGAAGCACACACCAAAATAACACATCCAATCCTCAAAGAGAGTGTGGGCCACCTGATTCCTGGCTGTTACTCTAGAGAATGTCAAGCATTTGGGGGGTATCCTGAACCTGATCAGCACTCCAAGAGGAGGGACCCGGGCTCAGGGTAACCGAGATGCTGAAAAGGGTACATTGCGACAGAAAGTCCCATCCCTCTCCGTGATCTGCACAGCCTCACTGTTGACTTAGACAAACACAACTGGCTAGGCTCACTTTTAAACCTCAATCGTAGTTTTTTCATCTAAGTTTTCAGTAAGAGCACATGATTCAAGGCTGCATCCTCCGTTGAAAGCCTGGCAAATAAGCACTCCTAACGGCAAGGAGATAGCTGTACACTCTAGAAACCAGATGGCAAGGTTGACAGGCTTGTGTGGAAACAAAGGCTTCCAACAGCACCTCTTCTCTGACACGTGGTCACTTCAGTTCTGGGAGGAACTGGCCTTAAAGACCTAAAGAAAATCGGGGATGTCCTTCAAAAACACTCCCTTTCAGCTCAGTGCCTGAAGGAGAGAAGAATTGACAGCATCACCTCAAACCTGACTTCCTATTTTAAGTAAATGTGGACGATGTGACTTCTGGATGAAGCTGGTAGAGAACAATCTGTTTGTCACTTGTGTAACTTTCCAGGCCTCAGGTGAGTTCCTCTTTAAAACATTCAAAGCCTTAGACCAATTACGGGGCTATTCAGAAATATAGAATATTTCACATAGAGTATTTAACCAAAATTTCAAGAGTAATATGTCAAAACGTTGTAGAAGGGAGAAACTGTATGAGGCAGAATTTGAATTCAGTATACTCTGAGCTCTGTTTCAAATTTAAGATTCTGTTATCCTATGATAATACTGGGATATGTCCTTTATGAGTTTTTTAATGTAGCCCCAGTTTTGTTATAGACACACTATGTAGAAAGCATTTCTCTATCTTTGTAACTATGTTCAGATATCTGCTGACAGTCTAACATGTATTAGTCACTCATTAAACATTTGACAAAGTGAATAGAGATAAAGTAACTTCACATTTTCAAAGCATTTCCAAATCCACTGTCTCCTAGGTGGTTTTCCTTTATTGGAAAAAATTGAATACTGATTAGCTGTGGGCCAGCAATGTCCTTGGGGCTGGGGATTCAATGAAGAATAAGATACAATTGAAAAGAGATGATAGGTCTGACATGGAAAGTACCCCAGGGCGTTTGCTCCTCAAGGAGATGCAAGAGGGAAGAGATATGGGAATATATGTATATGTATAACTGATTCACTTTGTTATAGAGCAGAAACTAACACACCATTGTAAAGCAATTATGCCCCAATAAAGATGTTAAAAAAAAAAAAGAGGTGAGGAGCAGGGGAACTTCCCTGGTGGTCCAGGGGTTAAGAATCTGCTTTGCAATGCAGGGGACACCAGTTCAATCCCGGGTCAGGACTAAGCCCTCGAGCCACAACTAGAGAGAAGCCCACGCACTGCAATGAAGGGCCCTAAGACCCAACACAGCCAAAATAAATAAGTAAATAAAGATTTTTAAAAAATAAAACATACACTAGGAAACAAAAAGGGTGAGGAGTGGGGAGGGACTACCTGTAGCCCGGCTGGGCTAAGCACAGTGATGAATATGCATTGTTTTTTAATGAGCACAGGATGGTCCCACAGAGGAACACTCACTGTTGTACTCCAAGTGGTGGTGTGCTTTTCAGAGAGCACTGAATACACTCCAAAGTTTGGGTTTTACTTTTCTCCTAAAATAGCTTTGGAAATACCTTTTGCTGGAAGCATCTCACATTCTCTATCTGGGAGCCTGAAAGCTGAGCCCTATGGCAGCTGCCACATTTTTACGGGCATTTTGGACAGTTCTTTGCATAATATTCAAATAGTGACAGGAGATTTGCACCTGGGCTCTACTGTTTCCCGTGGCTCCTGGGGACAGGAGTTTTGCAATAACTCAATCTCAGACCAGAAGACAAGGAGGAACATCCATTTATGGCCTGCAACGATGGAAAAGCAGAGGAGAGAAATACAGAAACAGAGACACACAGAGCCTACCTATGAGAGGCGGTGGTTCCTGCGAAACAGCTATCAGGGTGGTAAAGGAAGACTGTGCTTTGTTTTTCAGGCTGGCATCCCCCAGGCGAAGAGAATTGTGTCTGGGATTAGGGTTGTCCTCAGACCTCTTATGCCCTGCAGCAGAATTAATAATTTAGCAGGCAAGTCTCCTGCAGTTTTTGGTTCCAGTGCTGTTTTTTTGGTGGGCTTTCCATGGGTTTAGGGGCCTACCGCCCTGGGGAAGGGGAAGATCTCTGAGGGGGGGTGGGAGTGGATTTCATGGTGGAACTGAAACTCACCCAACCGCCTCCTTCAGCTCTCTGGGTTCCCTACAGCCCCTGCCTGCATGCCGCGCTTGTCCAAATGAACTTCCGACAGCCTCACGTCAGTCTGGTCGCCATGAAGCCCTGGATAGTGTGTAGCACTGCACACTCCCTGTCACTTGCATGCAGCACAAATGAAGACAGCTTTGAGATTCATAAAGTCTGTTCAGCTGATGCACTTCAAAGGAATCTCTTTTAAAATAAAAGCTTGCTTGGAGTTAAATACATTTTGCATAGTAGAGAAAAATGAAGAATAATTGTTCTCTCCCTAAATTTTATTGCTGTTGACTTTAAAACCCACTTTTTTCTCAAAGTTTTCCCATTTGAATATGACAATATTTTGGTCTTCAAAGTTTTCCTTTTTTTGCTACCTGAGAAGTATGTAAACTGTCGCCATAAAGTTTTTAAGTACCTTTAAAATATTAAATGTAGTTAAAACATAAGGATCTTAAGACTCTGGGGCTTATAGAATAAAAAATAAAATGTAAACTCAATATTTGTTTCACAGTTAACATACAATTTGTTAGCCACAAGGAGAGTTTATTTCTTCCTTTGCAGCAGAAATTCATTTTTTGTCAGTTGTAGGTTATACCATTATGAGTACTGAACACAAATATGTAAGATAACTGTTCTCTAAATTTAGTGTGAGCATCTAAGTGCTATTTATAGGTTCCTTCTGCCATGCCAGACCTGTATAAGATTCCTTTTACCTCGAATCTTTACTCTCACTTTAGTGACTGACTTGATAAACAATCCAAAGTTTCCATTTGGTGTTGATCAAATATTCAATACCATTACGACTATGCAGAAGCTTTACATGTCATTTAGCCCAATACTAAAATGCACTGCATATAAATATTAATTATAAATGTATGAATCGATTTGACATCCACTCTCATTACAGCATGTGTGGAAAGGTGAAGGAAGGGGGCACCTCACTGTGATCTCCAGCAGCTGAGTTTACTTAGGGTATCAACGAACAATACTGACGGTACAATGCCCTTATGTCTGAATCCCTGAAAGAAATTTAGAAAAGAAGACACTTAAAAAACATTTTTAATTTTTACGTTTTTCCCTTATCAGCGTCTCTTCTTTTGAATGTATCTTAAATTTTGCAAATGATGATTTCTGACAAGAAAAGAAAAAGCAACTGGAAAATTTGCTTATTTCCCCGTCCACTGCTGAAAATGACACATTGTGTGACAGGAAGTCTCAATAGGACACTTGGCAACTGATTCCTAAATTCATCTGTATACGTAGCAGGACCCCATAAAACGGCAACACTTATATGAGAAAATAAAGAAAATTATCTGTTTCCAGTCACGGTGGGCTAACTTAGACAAAATCCTCCAGTGAGTAAGTAGAAAAAATGGACAAACTATGTTTAAGAAAATCTGCTTGAAGATAACAGGGAAGGTACTGAAGTTCTATGTGGCCAACATCAAGGACAAGATCGAGCCCCAGCAAAGGAAACCTGCAGTGGAGGTCTCCCTAGTTCTGAGGACGCTGAAATTGGAAACGGTGGCCGGTGGAAGGTGCCAAGGGCATCTTCCCTCAGACTCGTGGGTCGCGGCCTGAAACGTTGAGGTCAGGGGCCACCAAGGGTTGGACAGAGGGGATGCTGACAAAATTCAAAATGTGCTGCCAATTCAAAACCAACCCAGGGTTGCCCTTGGATTCATGAGGTGAAACGTTTCAGAAGAACATCACTCCGTACAAACCAACAGAAAATGCTGAATGATCTACAGAAGGCTTAGTTGTACTGGAGCCCACCGGAGAGCTGAGATTTCAAGAAGTTCAAATGCACGGACTCCACGCAGGAACAAGCTCTCCAAAGAGCTGGTATATGGATCCCTCCACCTTCCTAGAGCACGGCGGCAGGGGGCTGCCGTGAAGGAGGGGAAGACTTGGACAATTTTTTAGCAGTCCTAGGTGGCCTACTCAGCTGGTTTAGAATCACTGAGCGCTGAAGACACAAGGGAAGTCGGTGCACCCCTCAAGCCCTTTCCCTTGGGCCTCCTCCAGGTGTTCATGAGAAAGACTCTTGACACTGATTTGATAAACAATCCAAAGTTTCCATTTGGTGTTGATCAAATATTCAATACCACTACGACTATGCAGAAGCTTTACATGTCATTTAGCCCAATACTAAAATGTACTGCATATAAATATTAATTATAAATGTATGAATCAATTTGACATCCACTCTCATTACAGCATGTGTGGAAAGGTGAAGAAAGGGGGCACCTTGACACGCCTTGCGTTGTCACACGCTTAACTTCTCTCCAGGGTTCCCAGCCCCACTTGGGAACCGCAGAACAAAACCACAAGTATACGATTATGTTTTCTTAACAAAGTAAAAAAGAGCATCTTACACCTTTACTAATATGTACACCAGGTGGTATTGGTAACGTTTGTTTCCCCTTTCGGAATTAAACTCTACATGAAACCTAAACGGAAGAGGATTTTCCAGTGTGTGGGGAAAGGGGGCATCCGGGGTGTTAGGAAGGCTTATTGTGCAGGCTCTGTCTCTGTCTCTCTGTGTCTCTTGGTCTATCTCTCCCATCTCTCTCTGTCTCCTGGTCCCTCTTTCTGCCTCTGTCTCTGACTCATTCTCTTCTGTGCTTGTATATAAAAGACTAATCTTGGACACTGCTGGACATGCATCCAGTCAAGGTACAGCCCGTCCCTGAGTTGCCCCCAGCAGCAGCTCAGGTCTCCTTGCTGAAGGAGGGGGAGAATTCAGAGTAGCATGCACGTTAACTCTGATGGAATCATATGAGAAGCTTACTTTACAGGAGAACAGTGCAGTCAAAGCTTACTTTACAGGAGAACGTGCAGTCAAAGCACAGAGGAAGGGTCATCACCCTGAGAAATGTTACCCCCTTTGATGAACTCAGTGCTCCCGACAAGCACTGTTCCAAGAGAATCACCCGCGAGTCTTGGGGCCGCCTGGGAAGGGCCCTCCAGACCCCCTAGGAAAGGAGGGCACACAGATGCTACTAGGACAAATGCAGCCACGTGTACACTGAGCTCTCACTTACAAGGACACAGAGGAACAAGAGAAAAAGCCTCAAATGCACGTGGGAAGGATGCACAGGGAAATCTGAACTAGCAAGTCATTTCAAGAACAAACTGGAATCCCAGCTTTCCAGGGTCCAGGCTGACGCGGCTTCTCTTGTGCTGACTGTCCTGGTCACACAGGAAGTGCCACGTGCTGGTCTGAGTGTCTCTGTGTCCCGCTCCACCTGACTTCCCACTCTCCTGCTCTCTCCCATCATTTAATTCACTTTTTACATCTTAATGTTGATTCAACTAGTCTGTGTCTCTAATACTTTATTATTCACTGAACTACACGGTCAGCAGACAGTATTCCCTCATCCTCCCTCTTCTCACCATGGGGCAGACATAAAAATGCAAACACATGTTTTTTGGTGGGGCGGCTCTTTGAGGGGGACGCTAAGCAAACCATTCTTTCAGATACATTTAATGTACTGAGAACAAGGGCACTTGGAAACTAACATAATCAATTATCAGTTTCTCCAGGGATTCTTCAAAAGAATGTCAAAGGAAATGTGTTAGAAATGAACAAAAATGAGACCTTGGCACTACATATCTGGACACTTGGTGAAGACAGTGTATTTGTTCTTGTTCTCTCCTTTAAATTTAGAAGTGCCTCAAATTTGGTGCCTAAAAGGTTAAAGGAAACACAGTGAAAACATAACTTTAACACTTAAAACAAGGCAATACCAGACCACTATACTTTCTGGATCCCAGCATATATAATTTTGTAAGCCACATATAATGCAAAATATAACCTCATCTTTCTATAACTATACACATTTTTTCCCACAGCATTTATTTCTGCCTTATAGCAGGTGCCACGTAGTCAACAAGGTAAAACACTTTCCACAATTTTCAGCATATACCCCCTATGACATCATTCCTACGGTTGCTGTTAAGCCTTGACTTTTAGGCAGTGAAAATTCACCGGGCATATTCACAAGTCTGGGAGCGTCCTCAGGGCACGTCACCCCTCTCCTCACCCTCCCACCTTCCTCTTGGGAATCTGTGGGCAGCGCTGTTAACGCTACCTGACACATCTTCTGGACCTCAGCAGGCTTGGGTGCCTTTGTGCGTTCTTTCCCAAAACTTTCCATGGAGCTACAGGATCCTGCTCTACCCTTGCCTCACCTCTTCTAAGTGTGGAGTTTCCCAGAACATCCCCTGGAGGAGTCTCTCCTGCTTTGGGGCTCCTTCTGACATCTCCCAGACCAACCACGAGGCCTCGGTGCCTTTAACCTTCTGGGGATCCCCCTCGTCCAGTCTATTTAATTTGAGGACAGCGTAGGCCTTCATTTCAGCTTTTCCCCTTTCCTTGTTCATGTCAAATTTCCAGGGCTGGGCCTTCTGACACTCAAAAGACAGGACACTTGAGGATTAAAAACATGATTCAAGACCACACTGTCTCACCTGAAAGTTTCAAGATCCTGTTTTTCAACTCAAAAGACAAGAAAGTGTTTGCCGTTTTCTGCAGTTCATTTGTAGAGTTAGAAACCAGACTCAGAGGCCTGTGCTGAGCTGTCAGCTTTGGCCGCACCCATTAGGCTAAAACTTAACCCAGGTCTTACTCACATGAGGGAAGAGGGTCGGCGGCAGCTTCAAGCCCAGCCTCTGAGCCCAGCGACTCTGCATCTCCGACAGCTTCAGCGGGGTGAGTCCCAGAAGAAGCCACCGTCTTATCCCCTGGAGATAGAGGTCCTGAACTGATCAGTGACGACGAGGCCTCTGGTTACCTTCCCCGTCACTGTGGCTTCATAGGGGCGGGGCTCTCCCTCACAAAGCTTATGGTGCTGTTGAAGGGCCAAGCTCTTTGATTTAAAAACAGGGTGGCAAAAAATGGCAAATTTCAGAACTATAACGCAAGGTCATGGGTCATTTCAGTGACCCTCTACAACTGCACAGAACTTTTCCAAGGATCTGAATATATATTACCATCTGCTTCTCAGGACAGTTTTGTAAAAGAGAAAAATGATTATAATCCCTGCTTCATAATGCAGGTGAGTCTCACGTTAAGAAGCTAACACGGGGATACACATCTATATCAGGGCTTTTAATGTCTGTTTCCGTTTTATATGTGCAACAACGTGCTGAACTTCAAACTTTAGCATTTTCCCAAAGCCTGCTACAACTTTTAAAAATTTAATCAAGTTAGCTGAGTAAAATTTGTATATATATTTATAAATTTAACTCAGCTAAGTTGATTACATACTCTCTCTCTGCCTCTCTCACGCGCTCTCTCTATATATACATATGTGTATATATATATGTGTGTATATATATTATACATATATAGAGACATGCATATTATACACACACACACACATATATATATATAATTTTAAGGAACTATGCAAATCAGGCTCAATTTGATAATCATATAAATTTTTCTTGACATTCAGCCTCAAATTAAAATCTAATTTAACATGCTATTGCTTACATTGTTCTCTACTGTCATTTCTCGGAGGATTTATACAATATGTTCCTTTGGGTTCTACTTACATATCTGACATGTAGTAATGTGTTCATGTATTCAGCATCCTATTGACAATTTCACTTTATTCCTACTTGGCTGATCTTAGGGATTGAGAGTCTCCTCTGGCACAGAGTTTAATGTGAAGCACACGCTGAAGCCCGGAACCCTTTCAGCACTGAGTGCCTTCTGCTAAATCCCCACAGCAGCCTTCATCTGTTTTCACTATACAGCTGGCAGGTGGCTGGTATCTTATTCACGCTGCCCTCTGTTACTGCTCAGACCTCCTGCCCATGGTCAGCACAGCTCAGCACTCGCTGTGGGGTGTTAGGCTGCTTTCAAATAATTGCAGATGCCTTTCAGATACTCTGTTTCCAGAAAGTTTTACTTTTAATCCCACACATTTCTATCTTCAATTATTAATAATTTGCTAAAGACCAAGTCTGGATGATGCCAGAAGCTTGATCTTACGTTCGGCAGGCTATTTTTAAAGAGGTCCTGGAAACTTGATTAGAATATCCAAAGTTTCCCCAGAAATCACATAACATACTGTGACATTTCTCATGTATATATGTATATATATGAATTCCATCATATATTTAAAGAAGAATTGACTCCACAACTATTCCAAAAAATTGAAGAAGGGAACACTTCCAAAGTCATCTTATGAGGCCAGCCTTACCCTGATACCAAAGTCAGACGCCATGAGAAAAGAAAACTACAGGCAATATCCTTGATGAACACAGATGCGCAAGTTCTCAACACAACACTAGCAAACTGAAGTCAACAGCACAGTAAAAGGATCCTACACCATGATATAGTGCATTTTACCCCTGAGATGCAAGGATATTTCAACATATGAAAATTGATTAATATGACAAACCACATGGACAGAATGGAAGGTGAAAGTCATATGCTTATCTCAAGAGATGCAGAAAAAGCATTTGCGAGAATTCAATTCCATTTCATGATAAAAGCTCTCAAGAAAGTAGGAATAGACAGTAATTACCTCAACATAACAAAGGTCATTACGAAAAGCCTACAGCGGATATCATATTCCACAATGAAACACTGAAAGGTTTTCCAGTAACATCTGGAAAAAGGCAACCCAGAAAACATTTTCATTGCCTATCCAAAATGGAGCAGAGCAAGGAAGAGAGTTTTTAAAGTGCCACTCTTCAGAAATATCCCCGCTTTGTTTTGGCTATCACTACAAATTCATGGCAAGACCTCAAAAGCCCCACCAAGACTCTAGGATATTTTTTAATCCCCCAGAGCAATAAAGTCTTATGGCTCCTGTGTTAAGACGGCTGGTTTGAACAGTGGCATTTTAGAGATGGCTGGACTTGACACCTGGCATCAGTGTCACTGTACAAATTTTATAAGAGAAATGACAGATTGAAAGTCTAAGCCATAAACACACAGCCAGTTTTCAAAATAGGATAAAAGCAAAACGAAAGAAAAATTGTTTAAATTCACTTCCCTGGCTACCAAAAAAGAAGTCCCAAAGCTGTGAAAAGTAAGTATAGAATGGAAGCAATGCTGTGAACAATAACCGTGTATTCTTATTTGAAAGGTTAATGCCAAGGTCCCAAGGAGATAATTCCATTTTAGAACTGACACAAAACTTCACTCACCTACTGGCATTATTTTACTATTTTCTGGGAGAGAACCTTATTCAGAGACCTTGATCTCTTGTGTTTATTAGCATCTGATTCTGAGTCTCCTATTCTTCTCAAACTTCAACTCCAAGGGCGTGCTTTTCAAACCGCCCGCCCGCCTCACCCCCACCCCCACCCACGCCCCGCACACACACATTTTGTAGTAGAATCTTCTTAGCACGTCCCCCTCAAGATTCTGGTATCTAGATCCTCTTTAGCTCATGCTTGCCAGCATTGCTCATCTTCCTTATTCTTGAGGAAACATCACTCATAAACACTCCATCCACCTGACGCTTCCATAAACTTCCTTAGTCCCAAATCACTCCTGCTCTCAGCAACTGCCGAGGTCTCTGAGGGGTCCCTAGGAGTTAGACTGTTCTTCATGAACCCATTACAGAACAAGCTGTAAAATAAAACATGCAGATACAGAAGTGCACAAATCAACATCATCATTAAATGTGGCTTAGTTACTTCTGTTAGAAAGACATCCGTGCTCATACTGAATTCAAAGTTTGCAGGCTTATCACTACTTCCAGTGTGCTGGACCAGGGCGAGCTTCCTCCAAAAGCTGTGGACTTCTCTACAATGTGCAGCTTGGGGTTGCAGACGAGAGCACGCGCTTTCTGTGGACAGGACGGTTCCCGAGGGAGGAAGGATGAAGCCAAGCTGTACCTGCTCAGTGATTCTTACCAAACGCATCCATCAGCTAACCCACTCCACCTTCCAGAGGATGGAGTTACTGAAGGGCAGAGAGAGGCCAGCGTATGCTTTAAGGACACGTACACACATACACACACATTTCTTTTACGCTGATGTGCAAATGGCTAACCCCAGATTACATCCAGCACACTATCTGTTTCTACACTCATGCTGTGGTTGCTGTTAAGCGTTAGTGGAAAGAGGGGAGAAACGTCTAAACTAATTCAGAACTAGGGACCTATGGAAAGCTAATATTCAATCACTATTGCCCCTTCATCCATATTTCAAATCCACATCTATGTTTATAAAAATAATTTCGTTTCTTGAAATGTCTCTTTTCACATTTCAATACAGATTAGGCAAAGGTCTTAAACTGAGTTTAGAAGTGTTCCCCCCGTCCTTTCTAAGTTTTGGAAGAAATTGTTAGGATTGGTGGCATTATTATTTTTCCATTCCTAAATGTTAGGTAGAATACAATAGTGTAGCTCTCTGTGCCTGGTATCATTTTTGTGGAAAATTTTTTAAACTTCGAAATCTATGTCTCCAATAGGCAGAGTCAGTCAGGTCATCTCCTTTTCCCTTGACTGACTGGGTAATTTTTCAGGATTATTTTTACCTTACCTATGTTATCTAATTCACTGGCATAACACTTTTATTGTGTCCTCCTAGCATCTGTAGAATCGTTAGTGGTATAGTATCTTTCTTGCTTGCTATTGGTAATTCATGTCTTCTCTCTTTTATTCCTGACAATTCTGATTAGAAGTTTATCATTTTTATTGATCTTTCCAGGAAACCAGATTTTGGCATACTGATTTCCTCTGGTGGTTTTCTGTTTTCATTTTCATTGATTTCTTATAATATCTTTTTCACTTACTTTCTTCTGCCAGGTTTTGATTTCATCTGCTATTCCTTCCCTAGTTTCTCCTGGAGGAAGCTTAGCTCACTAATGTGAGACCTTCTTTTCTCCTTAAAAAAAGCAAAATGAAAGCTGTACACTTCCTTCTGTTCTGCTTTTATTGCATCCCACAAATTTTCATACATTGTTGCTCATTTCTGTTAAATTCAAAACATATTCTAATTTGTCTTGTGATTTCTTTTGACCCAGGTACTGCTGAGGAGTTTATTGTCTAACTTCAAATTCTGGCATACTTTACAAATTACTGGATACCTGATTTAATTCTGCTGTAACCAGAAAACATAATTTGAATGACTTAAATCCTTTAAAGTTATTAAAATTTATTGTGTGGCCCCAAATATGACCTACCTCAGTGAATTTTCCAGATGCCCTTGAAAATTAAGTGTCTCTGTTGCTTGGAGTGTTTCATTTCCCACATTTCTCTTCATAAAACAAAATCTACATGGCAAAGCGACATGTCAGAGACTTGGCAATAATAATAATGATAATAATAACAATAATAATCTGTAGAGAAAGAGAGTGTATTTGGGATAGCACATCGGGAATACAAGCTTTCAGGAACAAAAAGAAGGGCCAGATGATCTTCGCAAGCAGTGTTGTTTGTGGCAGCCGTAGGGTAGCCCAGGGACGCTGTAGGGTTACTTGCCAAGAGCAGAAGTAGACAGTGGTTATTCCCAAAGCTTTGTAAAGAGTCAAAGTAAAAACTGAAGTTCTGTTCTCATATTTTATTAAATTATGAAATAAGAAATAGTAGCTTCTTTCTGTATCTCTCCTCCCTCCACTGACTTTTCGATTTGGAACCTCTAAGATAAATCCGTTACATGGAATACCAAGTGTGAACCAAGCATGGTGGTATGAAAAATAAAAATAAAAGAAACTCTTTAGTTTCCCAGTTTGTGGAAGCATAGAAACTCAACAGTATTTTGACCTGTCAGCAAAGCAGATATGGATCTGAGCACACACTGGCCTGTGAAATCCGTCTGCTTGTTGTAATTGCTGTTGTTTAGTCTGTAAGAGTCCTAGGAATTTACGTCAGTGATGTGACAGTGCTAATGTATTCCAGTGGACGAACGTCAATGAGTGTTATGTCACCCTTGGTCTTTCAGTCAATACCATGTGTTAAGGAGAGCCTGGCACCTACAGAAATAAGGATGGGAGCTTGTGCAAATCGGATTTTTTAAACACAGAGTAGGTCAGAGCAGCCTGACTAAATACCAATATTCATGGACGGAAAAGTGAGAGATAAGATCAGAAGGAGGAGAATCACCAGACCAGCCAGAGGGCTGTGGACACCGGCCCAGAGGTAACTTGGATAGAAATAAAAATATACTAATTTATTCTTCCATTAATTCCTATTGTTTTCTAACATTGTTACATTTCTCCTGATTAGAGTGTATAAAAACCATCCAAATTCAAGCATTACAAAATCCACTCACGTATTAAAAGAGTGGAAGTCTCCCAAATTGGTGCGGTACCTAATAAATTACTACTGCCTAACATTCTGAATATTTCTTTGATTTTTCATTCTGAAATATACAAGTGTGTATAAAATTTTTATGAAAAGTAAATTATGCCTTGTACAAAAATTGACGTTTTATTTTAGCTATTCTAAAATTTTTGTCTCACGTATGGCAAAATGTCGCTTTCTTTTGGCTATTCTGCTTGCACAATATTCCATGTTAAGAAATACAACTATCCCATCATTCTTTTTAAGCACGGTATAGTAGTTTCTTATAAAAATATGCAGCAATTTATTATATTTGATGAGTTATTCCTAACATGTCGCTAATATACACAGTGTTAACTTCTTGTATATGTTTTTTTAGACTTGAGGAAATATTTCTAGAGTATAAATTGCTAAAATCAGAAATGCCAGGGCTTCCCTGGTGGCGCAGTGGTTGAGAGTCCACCTGCCGATGCAGGGGACACGGGTTCGTGCCCCGGTCCGGGAAGATCCCACATTCCGCGGAGCAGCTAGGCCCGTGAGCCATGGCCGCTGAGCCTGCGCTCCGCAACGGGAGTGGCCACAACAGTGAGAGGCCCGCGTACCGCAAAAAAACAAAACAAAACAAAACAAAACAAAAGAAATGCCAGGTTATGAAGCACATAATATTTACAATTTTACTAGACATTACCAAAATGCTTTCTAAAATGTAGTATCAATTTACACTTCCACTAAGATTGTAGAAGAGAGACCATCTCACTGCAACTTCCCAGTAAGGATATTACCTTTCCATATTTAAAAAATGAATACTCCAGAGGTGACATTTTATTGCTGTTTAAGTTATCGATTCTGTAAATTTTAGTAAGGTTGAAGATACCTCAATATGTTAATTAGGCCACATTCTTTTTCACTGAATTGCCCACTTGAACAATTTAGTACAACATTCCTGCCAAAGTTCTACATGCAATTTGTTAAGAGGACTCCATAGGCAGCAGAATGAACCTTCTATGTGTTTCCAAAATACATACATACAACATTTGACTGCAAAAATTATACTCAATAATGATTGGCAGCTTGGATATAAATATATATTTTTCTAATGTTCCCTCTCGTTTCCCTTGCATATACTATATTCTTTAAAAGCATAAACTATGGGACTTTTCCCACTGTTTATTCCCAGAAGAAACTGTTTTGTGCTGTCAAAGCTCTTACAGATCTATAATCCTCCCAATGCAGACCACTAGCGTTCTCAGCCACACGTGCACTTATAAACGTTAGTCACTGGCTTCACCTACACGCTTGTCTGAAGTTTACGCCACATGGACATCTTCTTAGTAATCTTCCAATTACTACAAAGATGAGTCAGAGTTAAGTATTATCTAGCACAGCTTTCACTCCCATGCCAAGAAAAATACGTTCTACAGCATAACATCTAAAACAGTTCCAGTCCCTGGTCATACATCCTCCTGGGCCATACTCGTATTACAGATACAGAACAAGCCTGTTCCTTATGTTTCTTTGCCTGCCTAACATATTTTTATTATACTCAAGATGTCATTTGACACAGAAATACATATATTTTTAACAAACTGATTCTCTTAGGTTATGTACAAAAGTATAGCTACTGAACTGACTACTTGTCAACAGAGCCTCCATGTGCCACCACACATGCTGTCACTGTACACAGTTCTCACTTCCAAAGGCTCAGGGTCTCCCAATTCAATGATTGGGCTACACTCTGGGGACAATGCAGGATGCAAACATGACTGGCAGTGGAACCCAGCCTGGTCGGGAACTGATTTCATTTACATCATATAAGACTCCTCAAAGCATACAAATTTTCAGGATATCTTTTTAATTCCCACAACATATTATTTGCAGAGTTTAAAAAACTTTATTTTGGCCTTCTAAACCCTGAAAGCAATGTTAAATCTTTCTAGAAATCAGTATGTCTATTGCTTACAAGTATCTTTAGGAGCTGTATTTCCTCTGTTTCTAGGGCTTCACTTTTGTGTAGAAATTATGGTGGGGGTCATGGACCACTATATGTGTACCAGTTGGTCCCTTCCTGTTGTCTGAATTCTGTGGTGAACATCACACATTCTGAGGAGATCAGCAACAGCAAAGCCCATACACTTAGAGAACAGTAGAGCTGAACTGAGCCTTGCAAGAATTTGTATTGTTAAAACATAATACACAAAAGTGAAGAAAAGTTAACTCCAAAACGTAAGATAGCAGTTTTCAAATATTTAAAGCATAGATATATCGAGTAGGGATTTCATGTATTCCTAACCATTCAGTCAGAACCAGAACAAGTGTGAGTTACTGAGGGACGATCCATTAGGAAGAATTTGACAGCAGGGATCTCAAAGGTGGACCCGCTTGCTTTAAGAGGTTCTGTATCTCCTGTCTGCAGATTTCAAGCTGAATGGCCAGTAGGAAGCTTTGTGGTTGGGGAAGTCTGAGTGTCAGATAAGGTGGGTTCAAGAATGGCTTTAGATACAAGTTAGGCTTTGTAAGGGAAAGGCAGGCAGTGAAAATGGATGGAGGAACACATCTGTGATCTGATTAGTTTGCACGTCAACTTGACTGGTCAAGGGTGACCTTATCAAACATGACTTGTAGGTACGTCCAAGAGTCTTTCTGGATGAGCTTGGTTCCATTTTGGTGGAAGGCTGAAGTGCTGCAGCACAATTACCAGGTCCCCTGTCCAACAACGCCCTAACCACCACCACGTCTTCTTCCTGAGAGGACACATCTTTGGTTCTCCGTCAAATCAAAACATACTGAATGGGCTACCTTCAGTCTCTGTTTTCCTAACTCCATATTCTCCCACACAATTCTGGCTTTACTTCTCACCATCCCAGCTACACTAAATCTCTCAAGCTCCCGGGCAGCACCCCTGCTAGTCCTCAAATCCAACGATTACTGCTTTGCTCTTGCAGACGTGACATGTCAGGACCGATGGCTGAGCAGCATTCCATGGGGGTAAACACTCTCTGCTTTTCGAATCTTTTTTTTTGGTTGGCTTTCCTTTCTCCTTCTCCGTCTCCTTTAAGAGCCCCTGCCTGGTGGCTCAATAATTAAATGTTATAGAACTCCTAGGGATCTCTTTGGGGTCCTTTTCCCTTCTACCTTACAAATGTCTGCCATGGAACTGTACAGTTTAATACTGTTAAATACCACGTATATGGGAACAAATCCCTTAAGTTCAGATGCGACATCTCCTCCTACTTGTGTAATGGGAATCTCAACATCAGGATCTCAAAACAAACTCTGAATTCCAACCCATCCTCAATCCTATACCATTTCCTTTCTTCTCCAGATCTATAAAGGTCACCATTTAGCAATTCAATTGCTGAAGCACCAAATTCTTTCTACCATTAGCTCTGATTTTTGTTTCCTCATTTTCAATCCACCATTTTCAATCCACCATTTTCAATTCCCGTCCATTCGATGTACAAAATGCATCCAGATGTGTCTTACTTTCTTGAACTCCACACTGCTCCAAATCCTTATAATCCTTGAGTGTAACAGTCGCCTGAATCCTCTTTTTACATCCTCTTTAAAATGCTTTCTCCACACAAGGAGCCAGAGTGATCTTCTAAAAAGCATTTAAAGGTGAAGGTGACAGTGTCACTACTCTGTTTAAAATACACCAAACGCTTAAGATAAAAAGCAAATTTCCTGGCCTGGATTAAAAGTGAAAACAATAAAAGTTAAGTAAATAAAATCTACCTTATCTTTAAATCCTCTCCTCTTTTACTGACTACACTCCCAGACAAGTAAGCTAGTTTTTACTCTGAACAGAAGTCTGTTTTCACATCACACATTTACTTGTGCTCCTCCCTCTGCCTGGAACGCTTGTCTCCCTGGGGTCTAGCTCATTCTTCCCATCACCCAGGCACTTCTGGACAATGTCCTCTGACTATTCAACATGCAGAAACTCTCAGTCATTCTTTATTATGTCACCTCTCCCATCTAGTTTAATCCTGCTGTGAAAGAAATTCCCCAGTTAGGTGATAATTGAAACACTCTCTTCAGATGGGTCTCTTCTCTAAACTACACACTGCAGTGGATAACTCAAGAAGGTAGCAGCTTTGTATTCACAGAAATAATTTAGCCTACCTGAGAAAGAAAGGATTAAACATTTTCTCTCCTCTGCATGCCTCAGGGATATCTCTATCAAAGATCAAATATTCCATTCAGTTTTCAGGTGAAAGACTTCATTCATTCAAATGTTTTAAAAATAAACTTTGATTGAATTTACTGTGTACCATGCACTGTTTAAGTAAACAAAACAGACATGGGTTGTGGCCTCACGGATATTAATTCTATTCAGAGAACAGACAATAAGCACCAAAAAAAAAAAGTTCCATTTTTATATGATAAAAAATACCCGGAAATGGACTTACCTGGTTGTGCAGTGGTTAAGAACCCGCCTGCCATTGCAGGGGACACAGGTTCGAGCCCTGGTCCGGGAAGATCCCACATGCCACAGAGCAACTAAGCCCGTGCACCGGAACTACTGAGCCTGTGCTCTAGAGCCCACGATCCACAACTACTGAAGCCCACCCGCACTCCCCAACAAAAGAAGCCACCTTAATAAGCCCACGAACCACAACGAAAAGTTGCCCCCGCTCGCCCCAACTAGAGTAAAGCCCACGCGGCAATGAAGATCCAACGCAGCCATAAATAAATACATCAATTAATTAAGTTTAAAAAATACCCAGAAAGATCTCTCATTCTCTGATACACATTATCTTTGTAATTGACACGCTGGCTGCACGATGTTTAATGTAGTTGGATAAGATAAAACCATTATTCTCAGTATGAAACTAAGACGATTCACTTTTTTTATTATCACGGTATGAATCAGTGGCCTAATTAAATATCTAACTCCCAGAAGCCGACCTCTCACCACAGGTGAATTCAACAACGAGGACAAGGATCTGTTTTGTGTCCAATTCCTTCCACCTCTGGAACACTATTTTTGGAATGCTTTAACAAGGCCGTCTGTTACTGTTTTGAAACAACTGCATTCTCTCAGGCACTGGATTGATAAACTGCTTTTAGTCTAACAATCCAAAGTTGAATTTGGTCATGGTTTTCTTGAAGAAATTAAAAGGCTTAGGTACTTCAAGGAATTTCACTTAAAGCAAAACATGGGTTGGATTCCACCGACATTGGTTTTCGGACCTGACACGACAGGATGTGAGGAAACTTGTGTATCTTGTCTCTCGATCACTTCAATCGTGCCAGCACCGTGATTTTATAAGCAGGACTGCATGCAACTTTTTCAACAACACTGTACGGCAGGTGGTAATGTCTCAATTTATCAGATGAATTTTAAAAAAACAGAGATTCCATGACTTTCTCAAGATTGCATAGCTAGGAAGTGGTGAGGCTTGGGTTCACCCGAGACTAAAATGCGTGATCCTAAACATCCATTCCTCTACTCATCAAGTGTTTGTCAGGTATGAACTTAATACTAGACTCTCCTTGGCACCACTAACACGGAGATGGGCGCACCACAACAGTTTCATACACACACACACACACACACACACACACACAGAGTCACAGACATCTAAAGCAAGAAAACTCGGATTTTAAATATTTGCCACAACAATAAATGTAAGTTTATAGAAGAAAAAAGGCTTTTCGTTTGTGTCATCAACAAAATTCCACTCGTTCCCTGCACTTAAGCAAAGTGATTTAAAAAAGGATATAGGTGAAAAGATAGACAAAGGCAAACAAAAACCAATGCGAGGAATATGCTTTTGATACAAGCCAAGGCAGATCCAGACCAGAGAGAGACATTTAAAAATCTAAAGTATGCAAAGCACATACAAAAGGTTAAATGCTCCCTGTGCCACAAATGAAAGACACAACTTCCTTGAAGCAAAAACTAGAGAAAACACAAAGTTTTGAGGTGGTCAAAACAACAGAAGGAGACACAATATCTACCAGTCCCAGACGAATCAACTGAATTGAGACAGTCGCACATAAAAGAGCTACACAACATAATCAAAGAGGCTGAATGATTGTTAGATCACTTTCTTATGCTGAAGGGGCTCTGAAAAGTGACAAACAAGATCATCAGATAGTGGGGAAACTAAAGGTCCCATTAGGTCAAAGGAAGAAAAGAAGAAAAAAGTAAACATTGATTCTCATAATTTTCCAGGCATTATGGAGTATGCACTATTTTCTTAATTAAATAGATGGTAAACATTGTGTTTATTATGTAATGACACTATACTTGGGCTAAAATAATACAATATACACCAACATTACCAGATTATACATTCAACCCACTCCTTCCACCTCACAGAGAAGCAGCATTCAGAAAAATTACTAAATGTATAAAGCAGTCTGACATCAGGACAGAATTCCTTCACAAATACAAAAATAATAATAAATTAAGGCTGCAATAAAGTAATTTTCTCAGTGATTCTCTTTCCAGTCAAGCAGGGAAAGCAGGGTCCCCATGATGAATTATCAATAATTACGTCTGACTGCAGCAGTTGAAGCAATGTGTGTAAAGTGGCCTTTTTAAAGACTATTAGTCTTTTGGTGAGAACAGTTGTTTGATGAGTTAATGACATTGGAAGTATTATCATTAGTCAATAAATACCAAGACAAATAATTTCAAGTGAACTTTCTTGGCCCTTTATGAGTCAATGGATGTTACCAATACTACCTTGTTGTTTATTCCAGGAGTCAATGCCAAGGTTGAAATGACTGAAAAAGTAGCATCTATGAAGAGCCTATTATATAACTACAGTCGACATTATTTTCAAAGAAGTTGAGGAAACAATGATTCAGTACAATGCAAAGTTGAATCTGTGTATTACAAAGGATGGTGGTGAAAATTTATGTAGAACATAAAAAGTCTTACAAAAATGTATAAAATGTCTTTGAAAACGTAAGGTGTCGGAACACCTGTGACTACTGATTCATCACCAGTTATTCTGCAAAAAAAAAAAAAAGGAATATATTATGTGTTACTGAATCAGTGGTGTCAAGGATACCTGTGAATTTCTGTCAGAAGTTGAATGCTGACTTGTCCTACACACAGCAAGAAATGGGATGATTAGGTGCAAACCGGACCAGTTAAGGAATTAGTCAAGGACTAAACATATTTAAATTGAAAATATAACTAAAGAAAAGTGCAATGAGGATAGGAAAAAAGTATAATAATCTTAAGTGTTCTTACAATTTAGAAATAACACAACTGTAAATGAAAAGAATCATCAAGAGAAAGACAGGAAACAGGGTGTCTTTGGGGTGGGGGGGACTATAATAGGTGGGAGTCAAAAAATTAAAGTTAATAAATAAATGAGTAGAAAACTAAGAAAGGAAAAATGAGAATAAGGACATTATAAACATATAAAGGTCCACATGAAAACAAAATATAAATATTCCTGAAATTTGGGGTTATATATTGCTGCGTAAGAATCCACCCCCAGTCACTGTGGTTTAAAACTCAGCCACATTGCTAGGGGAAGGAACACAAGCTCTACTGGTGGGAGGAGTGGTCTTTGTACAATGAGAGGGGCAGAACTGTGTGGAGGCTGTGTTTGGAGACCTCCTAACACTCAAGACAGCGAAATAAATTCAAATAAGGGAGCAAAGAAATGGACCACATAGACATACAAACAAACAAACAAAACCCCATATAAAACATAATAGACACAGTAAATAAACACAAGACATGGTTAGCCTCTATCTAATGATGTAGAAACAATCAATTAGACAAACCACCTCTGACACAGTCCAAAAGGTAATTGGCATGCTTATTGCTTCCTAAGTATTATTACCTACAAATGAAACGAAAAGCTACCAAAAGAACCAGGGAATCTTAGTTCAAATTCTAGCTATGAGTCTCTGCTATCAGCCCTAGTGGAGTATATGGAATGAAACTTACCCTCCTGCTGTAACCAGCTGGAAAACCCATAAAAATACATGAAAATCAGTTTCATACAGTGGAAAACATCTCTATCAGGACTCTGATTCTTGAGAGAGGTGACACAGATAAGATGGTTTCTACAATTACCCTGTTCTTCTTGGAGGAACTTTTCATACCCACTATAATGACTAAACAGGTTTGAAAACACCAAGGGGTGGTGAGAATGTGGGAAACCTCGTATGTTGCTGGTGGGAATGTAAAATGATGCAGCCAATCTGAGAAATACTTTGTCAGTTAAAAATAAAAAAATTTAAAGTGTACTTCTCATGTGATCCAGCTATTACACTATTAGGTAACATATGGAATTTCTTAAAATTATGTAGACTGCCTAAATTTCACTCAGTCTTTTACAAAATGACAGTTGAACATCTTTAACTTGGTATTTTATAAGTGAGCCCACTGCTGGTTGGGGTGTTATAATAAATTTAGCTGGTTCCCCTTTGTAGAAAACAGGTGGAATCCTAGACAAAATGTGAAAAACAACTATTTCAGTTTCCTTAACATTCGACAAATGCAGACGACAACAAATTGGGAAGCGTTAATTCTTTAAAAAAAAAAAAAACTGTTACAATTTTGGGCGAGTTTTATCCGTGAGTCTGTAGCTTTCCTGCTCAACCGTCATAGCATTCTCTGCTTAGTCTGGATGGCCTAGAATTCCTAGCTATTCCATCAGAATATTAAAGGACGATATACTAACTAACAATGATTCAACAAAGAAGGATGGACTAGCTACTGGACTAGCTTTACGGCCAGAAGTGGCTCACTGAGTCAAGGCAAAGGTCACTCATGAACCATGGCTTTGTTAGCTAAAACTGGCAGATTTAGTTCAGAGCAGATGGGGAGAATCACATAGATTTCGTAGCTCAAGTTGGCTGTTATGTATTCAGGGTGAGTGGCCATCCAGTCAGAGATTAAATAGGAAGACCCTAGAAGGAGGAAAACCATAGAAGCACTGAGATATGCTGTCCACACCTCTTCCTGACTACTGTCCTATGCAAGCCTGAGGGAGACCCAAGACACTGTGATAATATTGAAATTCGGGAAGGCGGAAGATGGCGGAAGAGTAAGACGCGGAGATCACCTTTCTCCCCACAGATACACCAGAAATACATATACACGTGGAACAACTCCTACAGAACACCTACTGAAGGCTGGCAGAAGACCTCAGACCTCCCAAAAGGCAAGAAACTCCCCACGTACACGGGTAGGGCAAAAGAAAAAACAGAGAGAAAAGAATAGGGACGGGACCTGCACCAGTGGGAGGGAGCTGTGAAGGAGGAAAAGTTTCCACACACTAGGAAGCCCCTTCGCGGGCGGAGACTGCGGGAGGCGGAGGGGGGAGCTTCGAAGCTGCGGAGGACTGCACAGCAACGGGTGCGGAGGGCAAAGCGGGGAGATTCCCGCACAGAGGATCGGTGCCGACCGGCACTCACCAGCCCGAGAGGCTTGTCTGCTCACCCGCCGGGGCGGGCGGGGCTGCGAGCTGAGGCCGGAGCGCAGGGAGAGGACTGGGGTTGGCGGCTTGAACATAGCCTGAAGGGGTTAGTGCACCACAGCTAGCCGGGAGGGAGTCCGGGGAAAAGCCTGCACCTGCCGAAGAGGCAGGAGACTTTTCCTTCCCTCTTTGTTTCCTGGGGCGTGAGGAGAGGGGTTTAAGAACGCTGCTTAAAGGAACTCCAGAGCCGGGCGCGAGCCGCGGCTAAAAGCGCGAACCCCAGAGCCGGGCGCGAGCCGCGGCTGAAAGCGCGGACCCCAGAGACGGGCGCGAGCCGCGGCTGAAAGCGCGGACCCCAGAGCCGGGCGCGAGCCGCGGCTGAAAGCGCGGACCCCAGAGACGGGCGCGAGCCGCGGCTGAAAGCGCGGACCCCAGAGACGGGCGCGAGCCGCGGCTGAAAGCGCGGAATCCAGAGACGGGCGCAAACCGCGGCTAAAAGCGCGGACCCCAGAGGCGGGCGGGAGACGTTAAGGCTGCTGCCGCCGCCACCGAGGGGCCTGTGTGCGAGCACAGGTCACTCTCCACACCCCTCTTCCGCGGAGCCTGTGCAGCCCGCCACTGCCAGGTTCCCGGGATCCAGGGACAACTTCCCCGGGACAGCGCACAGCGCGCCTCAGGCTGGTGCAAAGTCACGCCGGCCTTTGCCACCGCAGGCCCGCCCCGCACTCTGTGCCCCTCCGTCCCCGCCGGCCTGAGTGCGCCAGAGCCCCCAATCAGCGGCTCCTTTAACCCCATCCTGTCTGAGCAAAAAACAGACGCCCTCCAGCGATCTACACGCAGTGGCAGGGCCAAATCCAAAGCTGAGCCCTGGGAGCTGTGAGAACAAAGAAGAGAAAGGGAAATCTCTCCCAGCAGCCTCAGAAGCAGCGGATTAAAGCTCCACAATCAACTTGATGTACCTGCATCTATGGAATACCTGAATAGACAACGAGTCATCCCAAATTAAGGAAGTGGACTTTAGGAGCAAGATCTATGATTTTTTCCCCTTTCCTCTTTTTGTGAATGTGTATGTGTATGCTTCTGTGTGAGATCTTGTCTGTATAGTCTTGCTTCCACCATTTGTCCTAGGGTTCTATCCGTCCATGTTTTTTTAAAATTTTTTTTCTTAATAATTAATTTTAATAACAATATTATACTTTACCTTCGTTCTTTCTTTCTTTCTTTCCTTCCTTCCCTCCCTCCTTTAGACAACGAATCATCCCAAATTGAGGAGGCGGTCTCTGACAGCAAGATTTATGATTTTTTCCCCTTTACCTCTTTTAGTGAGGGTGTATGTGTATGCTTCTGTGTAAGATTTTGTCTGTATAGCTTTGCTTCCAACATTTGTCCTAAGGTTCTATCCGTCCCTTTTTTTTTTCTAAATACGAATTTTTTAATTCAATAACTTTATTATACTTTATTTTATTTTTACTGTATCTTCTTTCTTTCTGTCTTTTTTCCTTCTTTCCCTCCTTCCTTCCTCCCTCCCTCCCTCCCTCCTTTCTTTCCTTCTTTGCTTCTTTCTTTCTTTCTTCCTTCCTTCCTACCCTCCTTTCCTTCTTTCTTTCCTCATACTTCTACTAATTCCCTCTACTTTTTCTCCCTTTTATCCTGAGCCGTGTGGATGAAAAGCTTTTGGTGCTCCAGCCAGGAGGCAGGGCTCTGCCTCTGAGGTAGGAAAGCCAACTTCAGGACACTGGTCAACAAGAGACCTCCCAGCTCCACATAATATCAAACGGCGAAAATCTCCCAGAGACCTCCATCTTAACACCAGCACCCAGCTTCACTCAACGACCAGCAAGCCACAGTGCTGGAAAACCTATGCCAAACAACTAGCAAAACAGGAACACAACCTCACCCATTAGCAGAGAGGCTGCCTAAAATCATAATAAGGCCACAGACACCCCCAAACACACCACCAGACGTGAACCTGCCCACTAGAGAGACAAGATCCAGCCTCATCCACCACAACACAGGCACTAGTCCCCTCCACTAGGAAGCCTACACAACCCACTGAACCAACCTTAGCCACTGGAGACAGACATCAAAAACAGGAGGAACTACGAACCTGCAGCCTGCAAAAAGGAGACCCCAAACACAGTAAGATAAGCAAAATGAGAAGACAGAAAAACACACAGCAGATAAAGGAGCAAGATAAAAATGCACCAGACCTAACAAATGAAGAGGAAATAGGCAGTCTACCTGAAAGAGAATTCAGAATAATGATAGTAAGGTTGATCCGAAATCTTGGAGATAGAATGGACAATAGAATGGACAAAATGCAAGAATCAGTTAACAAGGACCTAGAAGAACTAAAGATGAAACAAGCAACGATGAACAACACAATAAATGAAATTAAGAGTACTCTAGATGGGATCAATAGCAGAATAACTGAGGCAGAAGAACGGATAAGTGACCTGGAAGATAAAATAGTGGAAATAACTACTGCAGAGCAGAATAAAGAAAAAAGAATGAAAAGACTGAGGACAGTCTCAGAGACCTCTGGGACAACATTAAACGCACCAACATTCGAATTATAGGGGTTCCAGAAGAAGAAGAGAAAAAGAAAGGGACTGAGAAAATATTTGAAGAGATTATAGTTGAAAACTTCCCTAACATGGGAAAGGAAATAGTTAATCAAGTCCAGGAAGCACAGAGAGTCCCATACAAGATAAATACAAGGAGAAATACGCCAAGACACATATTAATCAAACTGTCAAAAATTAAATACAAAGAAAGCATATTAAAAGCAGCAAGGGAAAAACAACAAATAACACATAAGGGAATCCCCATAAGGTTAACAGCTGATCTCTCAGCAGAAACCCTACAAGCCAGAAGGGAGTGGCAGGACATACTGAAAGTGATGAAGGAGAAAAACATGCAGCCAAGACTACTCTACCCAGCAAGGATCTCATTCAGATTTGATGGAGAATTAAAACCTTTACAGACAAGCAAAAGCTGAGAGAGTTCAGCACCACCAAACCAGCTTTACAACAAATGCTAAAGGATCTTTTCTAGGCAAGAAACACAAGAGAAGGAAAAGACCTACAATAACGAACCCAAAACAATTTAGAAAATGGGAATAGGAACATACATATCAATAATTACCTTAAATGTAAATGGACTAAATGCTCCCACCAAAAGACACAGATTAGCTGAATGGATACAAAAACAAGACCCTTATATATGCTGTCTACAAGAGACCCACTTCAGACCTAGAGACACATACAGACTGAAAGTAAGGGGATGGAAAAAGATATTCCATGCAAATGGAAGCCAAAAGAAAGCTGGAGTAGCAATTCTCATATCAGACAAAATAGACTTTAAAATAAGGACTATTAAAAGAGACAAAGAAGGACACTACATAATGATCAAGGGATCGATCCAAGAAGAAGATATAACAATTGTAAATATTTATGCACCCAACATAGGAGCACCTCAATACATAAGGCAAATACTAACAGCCATAAAAGGGGAAATCGACAGTAACACATTCATAGTAGGGGACTTTAACACCCCACTTTCAGCCATGGACAGATCATCCAAAATGAAAATAAATAAGGAAACACAAGCTTTAAATGATACATTAAACAAGATCGACTTAATTGATATTTACAGGACACTCCATCCAAAAACAACAGAATACACATTTTTCTCAAGTGCTCATGGAACATTCTCCAGGATAGATCATATCTTAGGTCACAAATCAAGCCTTGGTAAATTTAAGAAAATTGAAATTGTATCAAGTATCTTTTCTGACCACAACGCCATGAGACTAGATATCAATTACAGGAAAAGATCTGTAAAAAATACAAACACATGGAGGCTAAACAATACACTACTTAATAATGAAGATATCACTGAAGAAATCAAAGAGGAAATCAAAAAATACCTAGAAACAAATGACAATGGAGACACAACGACCCAAAACCTGTGGGATGCAGCAAAAGCAGTTCTAAGGGGGAAGTTTATAGCAATACAAGCCCACCTTAAGAAGCAGGAAACATCTCGAATAAACAACCTAACCTTGCACCTCAAGCAATTAGAGAAAGAAGAACAAAAAAACCCCAAAGCTAGCAGAAGGAAAGAAATCATAAAAATCAGATCAGAAATAAATGAAAAAGAAATGAAGGAAACAATAGCAAAGATCAATAAAACTAAAAGCTGGTTCTTTGAGAAGATAAACAAAATAGATAAACCACTAGCCAGACTCATCAAGAAAAAAAGGGAGAAGACTCAAATCAATAGAATTAGAAATGAAAAAGGAGAGGTAACAACTGACACTGCAGAGATAAAAGAGATCATGAGAGATTACTACAAGCAACTCTATGCCAATAAAATGGACAATCTGGAAGAAATGGACAAATTCTTAGAAATGCACAACCTGCCAAGACTGAATCAGGAAGAAATAGAAAATATGAACAGACCAATCACAAGCACTGAAATTGAAACTGTGATTAAAAACCTTCCAACAAAGAAAAGCCCAGGACCAGATGGCTTTACAGGCGAATTCTATCAAACATTTAGAGAAGAGCTAACACCTATCCTTCTCAAACTCTTCCAAAATATAGCAGAGGGAGGACCACTCCCAAACTCCTTCTACGAGGCCACCATCACCTTGATACCAAAACCAGACAAGGATGTCACAAAGAAAGAAAACTACAGGCCAATATCACTGATGAACATAGATGCAAAAATCCTCAACAAAATACTAGCAAACAGAATCCAACAGCACATTAAAAGGATCATACACCATGATCAAGTGGGGTTTATTCCAGGAATGCAAGGATTCGTCAATATACGCAAATCTATCAATGTGATAAACCATATTAACAAATTGAAGGAGAAAAACCATATGATCATCTCAATAGATGCAGAGAAAGCTTTTGACAAAATTCAACACCCATTTATGATAAAAACCCTCCAGAAAGTAGGCATAAAGGGAACTTTCCTCAACATAATAAAGGCCATATATGACAAGCCCACAGCAAACATCATCCTCAATGGTGAAAAACTGAAAGCATTTCCACTAAGATCAGGAACAAGACAAGGTTGCCCACTCTCACCACTATTATTCAACATTGTTTTGGAAGTTTTAGCCACAGCAATCAGAGAAGAAAAGGAAATAAAAGGAATCCAAATCGGAAAAGAAGAGGTAAAGCTGTCACTGTTTGCAGATGACATGATCCTATACATAGAGAACCCTAAAGATGCTACCAGAAAATTACTAGAGCTAATCAATGAATTTGGTAAAGTGGCAGGATACAAAATTAATGCACAGAAATCTCTGGCATTCCTATATACTAATGATGAAAAATCTGAAAGTGAAATCAAGAAAACACTCCCATTTACCATTGCAACAAAAAGAACAAAATATCTAGGAATAAACCTACCTAAGGAGACAAAAGACCTGTATGCAGAAAATTATAAGACACTGATGAAAGAAATTAAAGATGATACAAATAGATGGAGAGATATACCATGTTCTTGGATTGGAAGAATCAACATTGTGAAAATGACTCTACTACCCAAAGCAATCTATAGATTCAATGCAATCCCTATCAAACTACCACTGGCATTTTTCACAGAACTAGAACAAAAAATTTCACAATTTGTATGGAAACACAAAAGACCCCGAATAGCCAAAGCAATCTTGAGAACAAAAGAAGGAACTGGAGGAATCAGGCTCCCTGACTTCAGACTATACTACAAAGCTACAGTTATCAAGACGGTATGGTACTGGCAAAAAAACAGAAAGACAGATCAATGGAACAGCATAGAAAGCCCAGAGATAAACCCATGCACATATGGACACCTTATCTTTGATAAAGGTGGCAGTAATGTACAATGGAGAAAGGACAGCCTCTTCAATAAGTGGTGCTTGGAAAACTGGACAGGTACATGTAAAAGTATGAGATTAGATCACTCCCTAACACCATACACAAAAATAAGCTCAAAATGGATTAAAGACCTAAATGTAAGGCCAGAAACTATCAAATTCTTAGAGGAAAACATAGGCAGAACACTCTATGACATAAATCACAGCAAGATCCTTTCTGACCCACCTCCTAGAGTAATGGAAATAAAAACAAAAATAAACAAATGGGACCTAATGAAACTTCAAAGCTTTTGCACAGCAAAGGAAACCATAAACAGGACCAAAAGACAACCCGCAGAATGGGAGAAAATATTTGCAAATGAAGCAACCGACAAAGGATTAATCTCCAAAATTTACAAGCAGCTCATGGAGCTCAATAACAAGAAAACAAACAACCCAATCCAAAAATGGGCAGAAGACCTAAATAGACATTTCTCCAAAGAAGATATACAGACTGCCAACAAACACATGAAAGAATGCTCAACATCATTAATCATTAGAGAAATGCAAATCAAAACTACAATGAGATATCATCTCACACCAGTCAGAATGGCCATCATCAAAAAATCTAGAAACAATAAATGCTGGAGAGGGTGTGGAGAAAAGGGAACACTCTTGCACTGCTGGTGGGAATGGTAATTGGTTCAGCCACTATGGAGAACAGTATGGAGGTTCCTTAAAAAACTACAAATAGAACTACCATATAACCCAGCAATCCCACTACTGGGCATATACCCTGAGAAAACCAAAATTCAAAAAGAGTCATGTACCAAAATGTTCATTGCAGCTCTATTTACAATAGCCCGGAGATGGAAACAACCTAAGTGCCCGTCATCTGATGAATGGATAAAGAAGATGTGGCACATATATACAATGGAATATTACTCAGCCATAAAAAGAAACGAAATTGAGCTATTTGTAATGAGGTGGATAGACCTAGAGTCTGTCATACAGAGTGAAGTAAGTCAGAAAGAAAAAGACAAATACCGTATGCTAACACATATATATGGAATTTAAGAAAAAAAATGTCATGAAGAACCTAGGGGTAAAGCAGGAATAAAGACGCAGACCTCCTAGAGAACGGACTTGAGGATATGGGGGGGGGGAAGGGTGAGCTGTGACAAAGCGAGAGGGAGGCATGGACATATATATACACTACCAGACGTAAGGTAGATAACTAGTGGGAAGCAGCCGCATGGCACAGGGATATTGGCTTGGTGCTTTGTGACAGCCTGGAGGGGTGGGATAGGGAGGGTGGGAGGGAGGGAGATGCAACAGGGAAGACATATGGGAACATATGTTTATGTATGACTGATTCACTTTGTTATAAAGCAGAAACTAACACACCATTGTAAAGCAATTATACCCCAATAAAGATGTTAAAAAAAAATATTGAAATTCAACTAACTTTACCAATTACAATGGTGAAAAACAATTAACATGCATGAATTAAAATTCTTTCTTCTCTAATTGATACTGAGGGTAACTTTTATTTGTTCTTTCTGGACTTTTCTAAGGAAATGATACTATATTTGCACATCACAAGCTACATTTCCTTTCTTTTCATAGTTTCTATTTTCACCCTAGGTGATTAGATTAAGAAAATAAATACATTCCTCTCTGCGCTGAGCTGCTTGACCAACTGAAGGGACATTCTGGGTCTCCAAGTCTACATCACAGAAATCTGACAGCATCTGGAATCCTGGAATCCTTGGAATTCCTCTTGGAAGGGCCTCTTGGAATCTTCTCGGGTGGGCATTACCAGCTGAATCCAGACTTCCATCCACTTACCAGGGCAACCGACTTGTGAGTGGAAGCCCCCTGGACCCTCCAGACCCCATCTGCCATCTGCACACCGCTGCGAGACCTCCCTCAGTGCCAAGTGGAGCACAAGGGCCCAGCTGAGTTCTCTCCAAACACCTAACCCGCGAAGTCATGAGCTACAACCAAAACATGGTTGTTGTTTAATCTCCAAAGTTGCTTATCTGAGATGCACTAGCTACCCAGGTCGCTCATCGTCTCTTTAACCCAGGTTACTCGTGACACTGTCACATCACACTCGTAGCGTCTGATAAATGACCGGTAGTTATATTTTGCAGCAAGTGCAATTTTTCATTTTATTTCTCGCCATTCTGCTGAGAGCCCACTCACTCTTTCTAATAGTTGGGTCTGAATGACTTCTTGTGTCATGTGGATGCCTTCCAAGTTCCACATCCATGTTTTTCAGCACCGTTATCATTGCCTAATAGTCAGTGATAAACCCTCATATAAATGAGCCTATAAGCACACACAAGAGCAAACAGAAAACGTGGTCATAGAGATTCACCAATCACAGCTGATGCTCACTACCTGCAGAATCCCTGTATAGGAATTTGCCTACTCCAAAACTGATTTGTAACCCTACAATCAATACTATGGTGCTTAACGAGCATCAACTGTACATCACAATTTACCAGAATTACGTATTTTGGTGCAAATGAGAACAAATGTTGTCATTTTGAGAACAAATGACAAAGACCAGGAAGACATGAGATGTATGGAGATTACTCAACATTTAAAGCATCCTCAAAATTTCAGCCATGCATCCCACCCTGCTGACTTCAGAGTAGGATCGAGAAAGGAACGTGGACACACAAATCCACACCCACCAATTGATACAATTTTGCCCTTCATTTCCAGGAATGCAAGCAAGTATTTAGTACAGTGAATTCAGCAGACTCTTCAGGGACATAAAAGAGTTTTCATGTTTAATATCTCTGAGAGTGGAGCGCCTGCGACTTCAATTTATTGGCTTTGAACATTCCTGTAACATAAAATGAAGGACAACTTACAGGGTTTGAATTAGCAATTGTGTTGATGATTAAATTTCTCAAGAAAAAACACAGGAGTTAGGTTTTAGTAGCTCCTGGGACATCTCATCACTGCTAAGCAGCAAGTATCCTGTTTTCCCAGAAGGGTATCAGGTTCTCAAAGGAGAGATCGCACACTGTCTTTTAAAGATTGACATCTCTACAGACTTAGGGATTGTAAAGAATAGCAATCTCATCAGCATCTTCCCCAGATATACATGAGGAGTGTGTGTGTGTGTTTGTGTGTGTGTGCAATAGACAGAAACAAAGAGACAGAGAAAGAGACAAGAAGGAGGAAGAGGAGAAGAAGGAAGAAAAGGAAAAAAATAAATAGGTAGGTAGTTAGAAAGGCAGATAGATACAGAGATGGAAATTTTAGGACATGTTATAGAGCACTGAATAGGACTAGAATGTCTCCTTTTCCTAAATCAGGAGCGAGTTTCCTACCTCCAGCTAACACTCAGTATAGGAGGAAAAAAATGTTTAAATGTATAAAATTAATAGGGTGTAGTACTTATCAGAAGTAGAGGAGGGCAATTCCAGTTGTCCAAAGAAACAGGTGCACTTTAGTAGAAATCTTGGAGGACTGTCTCTCCGAAATATCCAGTATACAATCGTACATCTACCCACAAGCTCAAACTCTGAGTCTCCGAGTTGAGCGGCATGGAAAAGACCTCAGACACTTAATTTAGAAAATGCCTCTTATAATGCCAGTGCAGAGTGGTAAACTACGTCATAAAATTGGAATTTTAAAACCATTGTCGTTTAAGAGGAGGGCTGGCTGAGAGAAAGGAGATGTCCAATTCTGACTAAATAATATTCCTACAGAGAGAGACCAAGTAATTCGTTAAGTGCTGCGCCATGGTTAGTCCCACTAGTATTTAAGTGATTTGCTTAGAAATGATTAAATTCTTAACTGGACTTTCAGAATAATAATTAAGTAAAACTGCTTTGCGTTATTAGAATGGACCAGATTAAGAAGTTAATGAGCACAAAGTCTCTGAACAATGTGGGATTCTGGGGTGAAGGCCAGGCTTTCCCAAGGAAGACGGAAGAGCCGGGTGGTCCCGCATCTGGGGGCATCCCCCGGGCACGGTGAGCACGCCCCCTCCCCAGAGAGCCTTGAAGACAGGAGTTGAAGCGCAAGTCAATATGGAACCCTCAGAATAAGACTGTCCTTCAGAGCAGTACTAGAAATAACCTAGTTTACATTTCTGTTGTTATAGAATAGAATATATAGAATGTTATAAATAGAATAAATAGAATGTTAATAGAGAGGGTCGCCCCTCTCTTTTATTCAAGTAAAACCACTTCATACTGTTAGGGTCACTTCAAAATTATTCCATCTGAAATTGCACAGGCTTCCCTCACGGAACCAGGCTGGTTTCTTCCTCTACTTCCCATAGATCACATCAATTTTAGTTGACACTTTAGAAGTTGCCTTTGCCCCCAAGCAACTGTGCTCACGCTGAGGACAGGAGACATTTCCTCTTGTTATTCCTAATGCCTAGTAACCTTTATACATATTTTAAAATAAGGGAACAAATGGATGAATTAACTCCATCATTTTGAAGGTATTTCTCCTTTGCTCGTAGCATTTTTGTTTGTTTGTTTGCGGTACGCGGGCCTCTCACTGTTGTGGCCTCTCCCGTTGCGGAGCACAGGCCCCGGACGCGCGGGCTCAGCGGCCATGGCTCATGGGCCCAGCCGTTCCGCGGCATGTGGGATCCTCCCGGACTGGGGCACGAACCTGCGTCCCCTGCATCGGCAGGCGGACTCCCAACCACTGCGCCACCAGGGAAGCCCCTGAAGATTTATAATAGAGCTATTTTTTTCTAAATCTATATTAAAGGCACAGATGGAAGCACAATTTGTGAACGTAATTAACCAGGATAAGCTCCTGGAAACCCTAGAAATCAGATGGTGGAGTTCCTGGGATGCGTTTGTGTGATGAACAGGGAATAATAGTTCCATTAGTGTCAAATACGTAATACATTTGCTCCACACTTTTATTTGTCAATAAATTACCGTAGAATTTTTTTGTAGCCTAGAGAATAGATGACATAGCCAGTGGAAATTTAATGACTAGCATATGCTATAAAAATTTAACATAGTTTTCATTGCAGTAGATGAAAAGGAAATTAGCAATAAATATGATTTTGACTCTTACAAAGAATATCTGAGTGTACGTAGGTATAGTCAGTGCTTATGTATATAGTAGCTTATGTTTCTGTATTTCACCTATTCCACAAAGGATTTGAGGTTCATTTGGGAAATATACTTAAACGCAAATCTCCTCCCAACCCCCAGCAAACCTCTCCACAAAGCAGAAGAGACAAACAGCAGTTTTATCATCAGATAAGCGTTAAATCAGAATGTGGTGCACACCACAGGGAATTCGCCAAGAGAGACAAAGACAGAAGGAAAATCTCACCCTTTTATGTGGTCAGGCAGCTAGAGCTCCTTCTGTGAATGTTCTCAAGATGAGCACTGACTAGGCCTCAGCAAGACCTGGCAGGAGCGTGTACTATACACATACACAGCCATCCTGAGTTGACCTGCGAATTGCAGGGACCGTCTGTGGTAGCTAATCAGCTTCGTCCAGAGGAAAGACGAACCGCTCCTGTCTTTGTGACGAGAGGTAGGTTTGCAGGTTGGGGCCAGGAGCCGACAGAAGCTCAGCCCCTAACCTCCCACAGAGCCTGGGAGATGGGCTCCCTCTCCCTTCCTGGTTTTGTTTCAAAGAGATAGTCCCCAGGTCCTTGAAAAGAACACTTCTGGGTCACAAAGCTGAGAAAAGTCCCATCGGAAAGTTTTATACACATTTCAAAACGAGGAGAGAGTACTTAACGACAAGTTTTCTAAAATAATTGCTCTGAGCAAAAGGCAGAGGTGGAAACCTCTCTCCTTATTTAATGGAGGAGAATTAAGCCCGTTATTCATAGTTTGTATTTGTCCTCACAGGTCTCCTGGGCTGTACAGTTTTACGAAAATACAAAGTTTCAATCAGAAAGATAGTGGAAGTCTTATTTTATTGCTTGGTGAGCATTTCAGGTACTCTTTGCCTGTTTCCGTGTAAGAAAATACTATAGCATATAATAGGCCAACTGGGTGAACTGTATTTCCAATGAGTGTTTTCTGCCTAAAAAATTCCTTTTTTAGAGATGCATGCTGGTAAAGATCCCTAATAGAGACAAAAGGAGCCTCCTAGATGTTCTAAATCAGATGGTCTTGTGCCCCAGTGATCTTAGTTACCTGCCATTAGAACAGACTAGGGGGATTGGGAGGAACACAGATGCCTGTCCTCTGTTACTGTCAATTTCCCCTTTCATGGCTGTTAATGTTTGCCTTAGGTTTTGAGGTGCTCCTATGTTGGTGCGTAAATATTTACAACTGTTACATCTTCCTCTTGGATTGATCACTAGGTAGTGTTCTTCTTTGTCTCTGGTAATCGTCTTTATTTTACATTTGGTAGTGTATATATTAATATAATAAAGGTACATGTAACTTTACTGAAAGAAAAATAGTCTTTATTTTAAAGTCTATTTTGTGTGACATGAGAATTCCTACTCCAGCTTTCTTTTGCTTTCCATTTGCATGGAATATCTTTTTCCATCCCCTCACTTTCAGTCTGTCTGTGTCCCTAGGTCTGAAGCGGGTCTCTTGTAAGGACAGCATATATACGGGTCTTGTTTTCATATCCATTCAGCCAGTCTGTGTCTTTTGATTAGAGCATTTAATCCATTTACATTTAAGGTACTGATCGATATGTGTGTTCCTGTTACCATTTTCTTAATTGTTTTGGGTTTGTTATTGTAGGTCTTTTCCTTCTCTTGTGTTTCCTGCCTAGAGAAGTTCCTTTATCATTCATTGTAAAGCTGGTTTGGTGGTGCTGAATTCTCTTAGCTTTTGCTTGTCTGTAAAGGTTTTAATTTCTTTGTCGAATCGAATGAGATCCTTGCTGGGTAGAGTAATCTCGATTGTAGTTTTTTCCCTTTCATCACTTTAAATATGTCCTGCCACTCCCTTCTGCCTTGCAGAGTTTCTGCTGAAAGGTCAGCTGTTAACCTGACAGGGATTCCCTTGTATGTTATTTGCTGCTTTTCCCTTGCTGTTTTAATATTTTTTTCTTTGTATTTCTTTTTTGATAGTTTGATTAATATGTGTCTTGGCATTTTTTCTCCTTGGATTTATCCTATCTGGGACTCTCTGCTCCCTGGACTTGACTATTTCCTTTCCCATATTAGGGACGTTTTCAACTATAATCTCTTCAAATATTTTCTCCGTCCCTTTCTTTTTCTCTTCTTCTTCTGGGACCCGTATAATTCGAATGTTGGTGCGTTTAATGTTGTCCCAGAGGTCTCTGAGACTGTCCTCAATTCTTTTCATTCTTTTTTCTTTATTCTGCTCTGTGGCAGTTATCTCCACTATTTTATCTTCCAGGTCACTTCTCCGTTCTTCTGCCTCAGTTATTCTGCTATCGATCCCATCTAGAGAATTTTCAGTTTCATTTATTGTGTTGTTCATCATTGTTTGCTTGCACTTTAGTTCTCCTAGGTCCTTGTTAAAGGTTTCTTGTATTTTCTCCATTCTATTTCCAAGATCTCGGATCGTCTTTACTGTCATTCCTCTGAGTTCTTTGTCAGGTTGACTGCCTATTCCCTCTTCATTTGTTTGGTCTGGTGGGGTTTTACTTTGCTCCTTCATCTGCTGTGTATGTCTCTGTCTTCTCATTTTGCTTATCTTACTGTGTTTGGGGTCTCCTTTTCTCAGGCTGCAGGTTCATAGTTCCCATTGCTTCTGGTGTCTGCCCCCAGTGGGTAAGGTTGGTTCAGTGGGTTGTGTAGGCTTCGTGGTGGAGGGGACTGGTGCCTGTGTTCTGGTGGATGAGGCTGGATCTTGTCTTTCTGGTGGGCGGGGCCGCATCTGGTGGTGTGTTTTGAGGTGTCTGTGAACTTATTATGATTTTAGGCAGCCTCTCTGCTAATGGGTGGGGTTGTGGTCCTATCTTGCTAGTTGTTTGGCATGGGGCGTCCAGCCCTGGAGCTTGCTGCTCGTTGAGTGGAGCTGGGTCTTAGCAGGGAGTCAGAGATCTCTGGGAGAGCTCTCACTGATTGATATTACGTGGGGCCGGGTGGTCGCTGGAGGTCCAATGTTTTGAACTCGGCCCTCCCACCTCAGAGGCTCAGGCCTGACACCCGGCTGCGGCACCAAGACCCTGCCAGCCACACGGCTCAAAAGAAGAAAAGGGACAAAAAGAAGAAAGAAAATATAAATAATAGAGTTATTAAAATTAAAATATTATTAAATTATTATTTAAAAAATTAAAAATAATAAAAACGTAATACACGGAAAAAAAGAAGAGAGCAACCAAACCAATAAACAAATCCACCAATGATACCAAGGGCTAAAACTGTGCTAGGATACACGTAAAAATCATAAACTAGTAGTCGCATACAGCACACCCCAAGTCTACAGTTGCTCCCAAAGTCCACCGCCTCAATTTTGGGATGATTCATTGTCTATTCAGGTATTCCACAGATGCAGGTACATCAAGTTGACTGTGGAGCTTTAATCCTCTGCTCCTGAGGCTTCGGGGAGAGACTTCCCTTTCTCTTCTTTGTTTGCACAGCTCCTGGGGTTCAGCTTTGGCCCTGCATCTGCATGTAGGTCGCCCTCTGGCGCCTGTTCTTCGCTCAGGCAGGACGGGGTTAAAGGAGCAGCTGATTCGGGGGCTCTGGCTCGCTCAGGCCAGTGGGGAGAGAGAGGGGTACAGATGCGGGGCGAGCCTGCGGAGGCAGAGGCCGGCGTGACGTTGCACCAGCCTGAGGCGCGCCGTGCGTTCTCCCGGGGAAGTTGTCCCTGGATCCCGGCACCCTGGCAGTGACGGGCTGCACGGGCTCCCGGGAGGGGAGGTGTGGATCGTGACCTGTGCTCGCACACAGGCTTCTTGGTGGCGGCAGCAGCAGCCTTAGTGTCTCACGCCCGTCTCTGTCCTCACCGACAGCTGCGTCTCGCGCCCGTCTCTGAAGCTCGTTTCGGCGGTGCTCTGAGTCCCCTCTCCTCGCGCACCCCGAAACAATGGTCTCTTGCCTCTTCGGCAGCTCCAGACTTTTCCCTGGACTCCCTCCCGGCTAGCTGTGGCGCACTAGCCCCCTTCAGGCTGTGTTCACGCAGCCAACCCCAGTCCTCTCCCTGGGACCTGCCCTCCGAAGCCCGAGCCTCAGTTCCCAGCCCCCGCCCGCCCCGGTGGCTGAGCAGGCAAGCGTCTCCGGCTGGTGAGTGCTGGTCTGCACCGGGCCTCTGTGCGGGAATCTCTCCGCTTTGCCCTCTGCACCCCTATTACTGCCCTCTCCTTCATGGATCCGAAGCTTCTCCCCGCCACCCCCACCCCCACACCGCCCCCCCATATCCCCACCCACCCCCACGCCTCATACCCCGTCTCCACCAGTGAAGGGGCTTCCTAGCGTGTGGAAACTTTTCCTCCTTCACAGTTCCCTCCCCGTGACACAGGTCCTGTCCCTATCCCTTTGTCTCTGTTATTTCTTTTTTCTTTTGCCCTACCCAGGTACGTGGGGGGTTTCTTGCCTTTTGGGAGGTCTGAGGTCTTCTGCCAGCGTTCAGTAGGTGTTCTGTAGGAGTTGTTCCACGTGTAGATGTATTTCTGGTGTATCTGTGGGGAGGAAGGCGATCTCCACGTCTCACTGCTCCAGCATCTTGAAGGTCCTCCTACATTTGTTAGTCTCTTGCTAAAAGGCTGACTGGAGAGTTAGCTGGTCTCTATCTATCCTACTGCCCCTCTCCAAATACTCACTGTGTGCCCCTTTACAACCTATTGTGAAGGCTCTTATTAACCTTTACTTTTTCAATGCAAAGAGTACCACCCAAACACTTGCTTATGCCAGTTTACCAGCCCCTGGCCTAACTGATCTGACTGCTGGTCATGCCGGCCTCTAGATACTGCTAAAGGACCTGAACTGTTCTCTGTTTCTGCCGATGTGAACATCTGGTGGACCAAGTATGGAAGGCAGATAAATGACAAGGTATGGCACCCATGTCTAAGAAAACATTGCTCTGTCCCTCCTTCTGGTGAGTTATTTGGGTCTTGCATAACCTACATGGAAGGGCAAGAACTTTCCCTTGCCCACATAAAGACCAACAGGTGAAAAATTGTCCCTTTGCTTTGGAACAAACATGATACTCGGCCTTTTCCGAGTGACACTCTGGGACCAATAGTACATTCAGACTCTGTGGTTTGACCCCACAGGTGGCATCTTCAAATCCCTGGAAAAGACTGTAAGTGGCTCTAGCGCTACCATTCTTGGTACAAATGTCTGCCAAATCAACAAATGTTTTGGATGACTCGTAAGCCACCTCCGTACAACTTGGGGTACTACGGCTGCTCCCATGACTAAGCTGCCTACTACCATAAGCTATGTACGGGTGGACCACTATAAAAATCTGGACTCGCTTGGCCACAGAACCAAGCCTTAGTGCTGCCCAAACCAGACCACAGGCCTCCTGTACCAACTCTTTTGCAACCTGTCCTGCTCTCACAGATTGACAGGAGCACACGGGAAATGGAGGGTATGGATGCTAGCATTACCAATGGCAAAGGTCGTGGAATACTCCAGTTCCTGGAGATTGCAGGTTCCGTTGTAACCTTGTCTGCAAACCACACTGGTCTTTTTATGTTGGGTGGCAGCAAAGTATATAAAGGGTGTCCACCTAACCGGTCAGGACAATGGGGACTTGGATACCTGGCTCCTTCTGTCACCAAATACTCCACCCTAAATGCAGCCAAATTACAAACCTGGGCTCCTTTGTTCATAAAACTGTGTCCCATAAAGGTGCCAGCAGGGAAGTCATAGACAATCCATTGGGTATCACAACTCCAACTTCTTTTCATTGTTCAGGATCTTATTCCCAAGCTATGGAGGTTATGAATTAGAACAGCCATCTTAACTCTCCATGGTAGTGGAACAAGAGTTCAGTTCCCCTATGCAAAGTGTGAAAATACTTCAGTCAGAAGTTAACAGCCTAGCATCAGTGGTGCTCCAAAATGGACTTGCTCTGGACATCCTGACTGCTCGGCGAGGATGAGCTTATGCAATCATCGGTGGAAAATACTGCTTCTACGCAAATCAAATGGGAAAAATACTCTCCAACTTATTAAAAGTGAAGGAAATGCTTTCGTCACATAAATGAAGCAAAGCCGTTTTATTGGACTGATGTCTTCCCAGGACTGGGGAACTGTTTCGGTAGGGTTTGGGGAAATGTACTTTGATTTGATTTGTTCTTTTCTGTTTTTCTTCATCCTCATTCTAACCTATGTTCTTTCCTCCCTTTGCAGGTCTCTTAGCACTGAGCTACTCACCCAGTTTTGCTCTCCACGGCCATCACCTTAGCCTTTCCTTTGTGAAACATCAAGGGAAGTTGCAGAGGAGGGAATCCTTGGGGCTCAGAGCGGGCCGCCCAAGATATGGCTTGTTGATTATTTTGAACAGAGGCTACCAGGGAAACGGTCAGTGAGGGGAAATGATTGAAAACCACAAAGAAAACACTCTGGCCCCCTGCCTTCCCCCAAAGTGCGAACTAAATCCATGTGACGGTATCCTCCCTATGGCAGGAGGCTAGAAAGCATCCTTGTCACCACAGTTAGGAAATTCAAGGCTAAGAAAGCTGGATAAACGAACGCTGACACTTCTTCATTAGGCTGCTTGCCCAAGCACAAGCCTCTTTGTTTTGTCGAATGTACAAAAATGTTTCTTTGTCCAAAACTAAATACATTCAGCGGGCTTTGGTCACTTCAGGCGGTCCCATTTCTGAGACCTCTGTGTACATGAATTAAATTGGTTTGTTTTTCCTGTTAATCTGTCTTGTGTCCACATAATTATTAGGAGAGCCAAAAGGACCTCAACAGGGGTAAAGGAGAAATTTGCCCGTCCCCGTGTTGCTAGACAAGGTCACACACGTTCACTGGCTCAGAAAAGATTTGAGGAGACCCTAAGTTTTCACCTCTGGCTGATCTTTAGTCTCCAGGTGTACTGGGTGGGAAAACTTGCGAAAATGAAAACGGTGTATACGGTGATGAAGCTGTGCACCCAGCCCCAAGGTAATCTGCAGAGACCAGGAGAGTGGTTTTTGAAATTTGTGTTTCCTTGCTACCTCCCCAAACCCCCTGACCCAGCACCCTGGCGGTTTAAAAAAATAATAATCGGTTGTGTCCACCCACGTCGTGGAACAGAAACACCAGTGGCTACACAGCACACGGCAAAGAAAGCCGTCTAACCAAAAATAGTTCGGCATAGTAACGGAAAGGATCAACTACAACCAGCAGCCACACATGAATACGAGGGAGAAGAACCTTCTCCCCATTTACTGCATTCCAAACTTCAAAATCTCCAGTTTTCAACACCACTTACAAGGCATGCAATGAAACAAGTGTGTATTTGCCCCATCACAGGTCAGATAGCAAATTAATAGAAACTGTGCATGAGGAAACCAAGTACTTTAACTCTGTAGGCAGACATTCAATCAAGAGTCATACCTACGCTCACCTGACAAAGGAAACGATGGAGCAAGAACTAAAAGAAACCAGGAGACCCAGGTCTAGCGAAATAGAGACTCTCAACAAAGAGACATTTAAAGCAGAAACAAATAGGAATTATGGGCTGAAAAACCACAGCATGTGAATCAAAACCTTCAGTAGAGACTTCGAAGGAAGGTTTGAGCAGGCAGAAGAATCACAAAACCCAAAGTCAGGTTAATTGAAATCATCCTGGCTGAGGAGCAGAAGGAGAACAAAAATAATGCAGAAAATGTAACAGCCTAGATTATTTGCCAGACTCCACTGAGCAATCCGAGGCTTACGTATTTGCAGTCCCAGGTGGAGACAGGAGAGAAAGGGGCAGGACAAGTATTTCAAGAAATCATGCCCCTCACACTCTCCAGGTATGGCAAAACTCATGAATCTACACGTCACATTTCCTTTACTCATACCTCTCTCTTCCTGAAGCCCTCACCTTCCTTCAGCACCACCTGATCCTCTGGGTGAGGTGCTTGGGCCACGAGTTTCTATTCGGTTTGCCCGTATTTTGTTCATGCACCCCCTCTCACTGGGTCATAGGAGGTCACCGAGGGCAAGGACTCTCTAACAACTTTTCTCTTCACAGGAAGACTAGCCCCAATTCCTATCGTTCGGGTGATGCTTTATTAAAACTCATGAAGAAATTGTGCCCACATAATGTCGGTTTAATGACCAACGCAAGAATAAAATGGGGAGGAATAAGAGTCATCTTCCTTCACTCCCGCACTAGTGTTTACAAAACACTAACAAGTCAACCCCAAACGTTCTCCTCCTGGAAGCTTCCCTGGCAAATGCATTCCCTCAATGTCCTCATCACCCTCTGGGGGCCGTAATTGATATTCTCACCTCCACCAAGATATTCTTGTCTGTCGGTGATTTGCCACAAGTGCATGCCTATTCCTCTGTTTCCAAATGTGTGTCACTGCTAACTCCACCTGCAATAAAGCATTTCTTGTTGCTCACAAAGACAACGGAACTCACAAAAAAGTCCCAGTTCAAGGTGTGGAAGCATTTGATGCAGGAATGGAGGAAAGGGTGGAACGCAGGCACAGACCAACTCAGAGACACAAACCTTAACAAGTAAGTGAGTAACAGCAACCCAGAGCACGTGTATCGAAACAGAGACATGAACAGACTGAGACAGCTATGGCACTAGAGGCGTGCATATGGGCACAGGCATGGGTGGAAGATCAGAGAGACGAAGGCATGGGCAAAGCCAGAGGAAGGAACACCAACTCACGCTCAGAGTGAGAGATCATGGGCAAACACAACACAGACACACCATCTTCATTTCAAACAGAGGAAAACATGAACATGCCCAGAGACCAGGAAACGCAAACGTGGCTCAGAGTGATTGAGCCAGAATGCTCATAGATTGATCAGTAATCTGCTGGGCCTCACATGCCCTGAAGTTCAACGGAAGAAAACCTCAGGCAGCGTGTGCAACTGTGCATTCAATCTACTCGCACCTAGATATTAGGCCCCACGTGAAAAAGCCCTTAAGAGACCGGGTCACACCTACGTCTAAGCTCTGTAGCCCAGGAGGAAACTCAGTAAGCTATAGCCTCTGGGGCACACATCATGCCAAGTCTCCAGAGAATGACAATCAAGTCAACCGTCCACAGTTTACAGTTCCGCTACCTGATCCATGAACGTCTGCCCAGCTTCACTCCAGGACAGGTCAGGCCTAAGCATAGCCTTGGTACCTAAGCACTGGCAGGAGATGTTAGGAGTTGGGGGAGCCTGTCCCAACCTTTGCTTTGGTGTTTAAGTGCTTTGCAAGACCTTACTAAATGTTCTGGATGTGGATAAACATCCTGGTGTCCTTAGAACAAGCCCCGTCTGAGGTTCCCTAAGACCACGCACCAGTATGCTGTCCCACTCCCACTGCAGGGTTATCAGAGCATAGTTTATTTTTACCAGCACCAGGAAAGACAGGGACCAGCATGTGGAAGCCCCAAGGGTTCCTTGAGGTGTACAGTGCGAGAAGCTGAGAAGACCTGTTTCCACAGTGTCTGTGGGATGGTTGTGGGGACAGCAGCGGGCAAAGGCCAAGCCTCGCCTTCTAGACCTTCGGATGTCTCCACTGTAGAAGGGGCATAGCTGGGATGTAGATGTTCAAATACAAACCCTGACACCGAGCAGGCGATCTAACTCAGTGCACTTTGAAGGGGACATCCGTGACTCCATGAACTTTGTCAAACCCTCGTCCTGGAAAGAGCTGGGGCTTTTGGGAGAAGGCTCTTCTACCAAAAGTCGTTGAGCGAGAGCTCAACATGTGGGACGGAAATGGTACTGTCAATATGCCACCCTCAGGGACGCCTGTGTTGGAGCCGCTGTATCTGGGAAGAGAGAAGAACACTGGGGGGGAACAAACATTGAACATTCCCTGCTCCGTTTGTGGCAGAGTCTGTCCTTTGCCTGGTCCAGAGACAGACGTGCTTCTGGGAAGCAGCCAGCCACTTGGCAAGGAGCACCCGAAGTGCTCACCACTTCCTGGGTGAGCTCGGTATGCTCTAGGTCTTCCCATTGGCCTCAGGGGCACAGACTGCTGGCAAGGCCCCAGAAGAAGGACAGTGCCTTTGTGGTTGAAACACGGTGTGCCCAGCCATTCAGCGAGGATGGGACACCTCTACCACACTGTTCATGAGAAAAATGTTTACTTTCTGGGGACCTGGCCTGAAGCGGACCTTGGGCAGAGGGCTTAAGCCTGTCTGAAAATAGGGATACTAATCACTGTGCCGTCACGGGACAGAGAGCACACAGCTGGGTGGCCTGGCACTTGCCGATTTAACATCCCCAACTCCCCACTCTCCTCACCTCTCCCCTCTCCCCGTGTGCCCTTTTGTACCCAAACTGAGTCCCCCGGAAAAAAGAACAGAGTTCAGGTGAGCTCACTCAGATGTGAGTGACTCCGTTTTTGTTTGCTTAGCCGTTTCCCAGCAAACTTACCTTTTCCCCTGGTCACCTTTGCCAGAGCACACTAACATCCTCACTGCCTTCCCACCCGTGTCTCCCTCACCTCCCCAGATGTCCTCCATATACCTTATACCCCCATGTGCTGAGATGTTGTCTGGAACCCTAGCCCTGAGAGGCTAATTGTCTCAGCAAAAGACCCTGTGTTCATATGCACTAGAAGGGCATCCGGTCCAACAGTGAATTAAATGCTAAGGCTTCCCCCCGTTGTATCCCAGTGAAGAGTCTGATGATATGCAACAGGGAGGATACATGGAGGACCACTATCCAACAAAATTAACTTCCAGCATTTCAATCTCAGGCCCTTGTTCACCAGGCCCTTTCCTTGAACTTCCGCATTTCCCTTGGAAAAATGGCAGGCCCCAGTTAACCAGTCCTTCTCTTATTTCTCCTTCCTCCCCAACCCCCATCCCACAGGCAGAACTGCATCTTCTGATGCAATCCCAAAGTATGATTTCCCCCCACCTCTACAACTCTCCATGGCCTGGTAATTCCCAGGCAGCAAACTGAGAAGCCTGCCTGGGGCTGATGTGTCTACCCTGAGCCCCTGCACAAACACCACACAAACACATACAACTGACGCTGCTTATTTATCTTCCGGTTTTATTCCAGGTTTACTGGTGTCTCCCTCTCTGTACGTCTCACCACCAGACCTCTCTTCGTTTCTTCGTGTGCACGACAACCACGTTGACCGTTTGCCTTCACCCAAAGCAGCTTCTTAGGTCAAGGGTGATGCTCCATCACATGCATCTCAAGATCGGGAGTGCCTTTGAAAACACACACAGGCACACACATAATAACCCAACCTCTCTGAACGATGCTAAAGACCGCTTTAACTTTTTAAGGCCCCGCCCAGGAGACACAGTCACATCCCCTGTGATCTCTTACATTTCCTCCAACCGCATATTAGAAACTTTTCTTCATAATCGACGCAAAATGGCCACTGTTCTCACAATAGCCATGGCAGGTGAAGGAGATGCATAAGAAAAGTAAAAGATGATGGTGATGATCAAAACAGAAAAAAATGATGGGACAGCGGGGTAAGGCTTTGCACAAAGGGGACTCACAGACCTTTGTGGAAACGGGGTGGTGGGGGGAACCTGAGGCAAGCCCAAATTTAAGGGGGCGGTACAGGAGGCCTGAGGGTGGGGTTGATGGCCATGGAATGACAGTTCAGAGACGTGCACCTTTGAATCTCAGTGACTTTGACTCTCATGCTGCTTCAGTCGCCTAAAGCTTCCCTAGTCAGAACCAGTCCTGCACTGCAGTTTTCCAGACGTGCTGTCGCACCCTGACGCCCTCACGCCCTGGTGTCACTGTATGCCTCTGAGCCTCAACTCCTCCATGAGTGAAATAAACGACCCAGCTTACTCGTTTCAGCGCCCAGCCCCTGGGCTCCTTACCCACCTGTCCTCCTCTCGGTGACCTGTCCCGGTGGGGCCTTTCTCCCTCGGGTAGTAGCGCAGGGGATTGGGCCACAGGTCCTCGCCGATGATCTGGTAGGGGAAAGGGGCCCGGTCGGGACAGGCCAGGTCAGGCCAGGCCCACACCCCTCCCCCCGACCAGCCGAACAACATCGCCATTGCTGAGGAGGCCCAGAGGCACCCCACCTCAGCAATCCTGCTAGATCCTACACAGCTGTGGTCAGAGAACCAGTTGAAGAAGTTAAGGCCGCTGTTGTTGTGCCTGCGGCTATACACCTCCTCTTCAAAACGACGGTGCCACTGAATTGGAGCGAGATGAGATGCCCTATATCCTGTGGGAAAAGGAGCGTGGGACAAGGGCCTAAATCACGTTACAAGTTCACCTCACCCCATCTGCCCTCCCCCACGATCCAGGGAGCTGTCTCTTACTAGTGGCCTCAATGAGATACTCCTTAACAACCACCTCATTCTGGAAATAGGGGTTCTTCCGGAAAAACAACATGATCTTGCGGTAATCACTGGGATCTGCGAGCTCCTCCACCTGCCGGGACAAAGTGGAGGCGGAGGGTGAAATCTCTCTCCAGTAGACCTGTTCTTTCCTGCTTTCTGGGATAAATCATTTCCCTCTCCTCCCCAGCCTGACCTTCAAGTTGGTCATGTAGCTAAGCATTTCTTTATCTTGGGTGCTAATCATGGCCGACATCCGGGGGTGGTTCACAAACTGCTTTACATCAAGGAGCCTCTAGATGGCAGAGGTGAAAGGGCTGGGAGAACAGAGCGAGCCTGGACAGCAGCCTGGGAGTGTCTGATCTCAAGGCCCCACTAGCATCTAGTCCTATTCCTTCAATACAGACTGCATGAAGGAACAATGAGCCCCTCGGGGTGTGCATATCTGTGCACTAAAACAAGGAGCCTCCGATTCTGAGAGGGAGACCCTGATCTCCATCTGGACAGAACAAGCTTACTTCCGCACAGCAAACACTCCTGGCTCTAACTAGGATGCGCATTCATAACTCCCCACTCTCACCTCCGTTTTCCCTGATGGTTATTCCAAGAAGAACCTGTGCACAAGACAACTCTTTTGTCTCAAGAGGCCCTGGTACTAATGACAATACCTTTTTGGACCTCTGCAACTAAAGCCCTAGTCTTATTTCCTGCTATGCAGAAAATCAGCATGCCCCCACAATTTCAGGATCACATTTCCCTGAGTGTGCCCACAATGCACAATCCAACGGATACATTTTGGTACCCAAACGGCCCGCTATGTTAGGTACCCCTTGCACTAGCCCGGCCACAACGTGGTCTTTCAAATACAAAATTAAGGATACAACTTTGACCCAGAAGCCAGGGATGCTCTGGATGATGGTGCTTCTGTGTTCCAGATAAGGCTTCCGCCTCCGAAGTGTTGTGACCTTGAGACGATAGAGTTGTCGGCTGCACTCTGCATTCACAGGCTCCAGCTGTAACTGCAAGACTTTCAGCTTCTCCAGCGCCTCCAGCGAGGTGCTCTTCGGCGACGGCCCCGGCTCTTCCTGCCCCTGCTCCTGGGGCTTCTCCTCCTGCTCTTCCGCCACCACCTGCTGCTGCTGCTGCTGCTTCTCCGCCACCACCTCCACCTCTTCCATCATGTCCTCCACAGGCTGCGAAAACACCTCCATGATCCGCGCCACCTCTCCCTCCAACAGGGCCGCGCATTGCTGCACCACCTCCCCGCTAAAGATGGCGGCCTCCTCGCCCCACCCATCAGCTAGGGCCAGCACCCTACCCACCTCCCGCACCACAGCTGGGGACCCCCTCCCACACCTAGGACGACCCCGGGTCCCGCCTCACTGCCCATGCGGACCTGGCTTTCAGCTGGGGCAGCAGCGAAGGTGCGGCAGTTGGAAGCTCAGCACGTGGGCCGAGGACCAAGCACACCCAGCAAGTACAATCACACTTCGCTGCGGGCTGAACCGTTCCCAGGAGCCTCTGCGGTGAAGAGAGCTGAAACGCATGCGCAGGAGCATTGGCCACCAGGCATGCGTGTGCAGGTGGCAGGAAGCAGCTCCAAGCCACGCCCAGGCCGCTCTGCCCCCATCACGACCAATCAGGGCGAGGACAGTGGGCGTCACCCTCGGCTGCCTCGCCCCTCGCCCTGTGGAAACAGGCCGGTCTCCGGGATTGCCGGGTCCCCCAAAACACCCCTTCCGTCCCCCGGACTTAGCAGCCCAGGTTCCACAAGGAGCTCGCCTCCAGGGAGGCCTCAGACCTTGCGTCTGGGGTGCCCCGGTGCCCTGTGATACCTATGTGGTCTGTGCCAGTTGGAGCCAGGAGTTCCCGCTCCAAAATCAGAAAATCAGAATCCGGTTTGCCTCGGGACCTTTAACCACTGGGAACTCTCAGAAAATGTACAAGGAAATGCATGGTGGCCGAAGTTGCTGGATACTTTTCTTCCAGGGGATTGAGAGCCCGAAGCTCTGTGGCATGAGCGGGGAGTGTCCGGCAAACCCAGCTCTTTGCTCGACTTGAATTCCTTTGCTCAAGAGCAGAAAAGCCACGCAGTGAAGAGCTCCGTCTGAGTGTCTGTCTGTCTCCCCTTTGTCTTTCTGTTTGTGTGTGTGTGTGTCTGTGTGTGTGTGTGTGTGTGTGTGTGTGTGTGTACACGCGTGCGCGTTCTTGTTTCTGTACGTATCTGCTCCCTCCCTCTGTGGCCCACTCTCCTGGGATCCCCTCTGGATGCTTAAACTCTCCGAGAAATTCTACCTTGCCTGGCACCAAAAGAGCTCTCCTCGTCTGTCATTGGCACCCACGGGTTCTCGGACTTTGTGTGACCACACGTTTGCATAGTGCCTTTCAAACACTTGAGTGGCAGGCAGAAATTGCCTTTCTGCTAGCCAACATAAGGTGACAAGCGTCCCTCCGGGAACGGACATTGACACATGGCACAAGACGAAGTTGACTTGGCCATCCTGTCTTTTGAGAGACCGAGAGAGGGACGACACGCTTTGGTGGCACTATGAAACGCCAGCAACTTTATTTGGACACGTGCGCACACACTGAGGTGCTGAGGACTGCACCCAGTCAAGGGCCACCACGCACGCATGCATGCCTTCACCACTGCCAACCCGAGGATGTGAATTTTGCCGACCCTAAGGATGCCCTGTGAAAGTGGTTCTGCTCTCCTCCACCTTCCAAATGAGATCACATCCCAGCCCAGCCCTTCGCCCCAGTCTTGTGGGACAGGGGAGCAGGGGTGGAATCCAGCTAAGCCATCACGGCCATACTCCTGAGCCACAAGGGTTGTCAGAACATTAGAGTGATGTCTTAAACCAGCAAAATCAGTGTGAGGCAGTCGGTTATGCCTCGGTGTGGGTCGATGTGCCAAACCTTATGAAACAAAGGCCAGGTGTTTCTCAAGGGCCTACACAGGGGTGGGGGGAAAGGTTGCTCGTGCGCTGGAGAAGGAGATAAAGGTGGCTGTAGCTGAGATGGGAGTGGGGCTGGAGGGGTGGGGGGTGGGTCTTTCCTCTTTGGGCCTGGGCATCGGGCCCTTTATGATTCTCATGTACTTTGCATCTTCCCTGTCCTTCCACAGGTGCTTTCTTCCTCCCTCTAGTCTCAGCCCCTGGTCGAGGGTGCTGGCATGTGATGCCACTTACACTTTGCTCCACGGGTGGTATCTCCGGGCTGGATTCCCTGGCTTGGGGGCTTCAACTGGC